>NW_027556402.1:51570318-52770318 GCF_003287225.1 Phascolarctos cinereus | reverse complement strand
GGATTTAAAGATTATCTTATAACCTCTCATTCTACTTCTGTATTTGCCAGCTTTTTGCTGAACTTTTATTTCACTTTACGTCCCTATGATCATGTAACATGAAGTGGCACTAACCCATCAGTAAAATGAAGGGGTGGCCCTAGGTGAACCCTAAGATGATTCCTAACTTCAAAACTGCACTGGCGACTTACACATGGGTGTTGCCCCAAATTACTTTCTTGGCACCATTCTCATCTCTTTAATTTCTCCCCTAGTGGTTTCTTCTGTAACTTCTATCGTCATCTTCATATAGATGACTCCCAAATCCATTTATTTACTCAAAGCCTTTTCCCAGAGCTTTCATTGAATTTTTCACCTGCCTGAATGCCAACTCCACCAAGAATGATCAAATTCAGCCTGTCTAAAACAGAACTCTTATCTTTCCAACTTCTACATTTCTACAATAGCACCACTTTTTCAGTTATTTAGGCTCATAATTTCAGAGTCATCTTAAGTTCTTTCCTTACTCTCATCAGATAAATTCAATTAATCGTCATGTCCTGTCAACCATATCTCTGAAATCTTGCTGAAAAACATCCCCTCTTCTCAACTTCCACCCCATCTTCAGGCCTTCACCTCTTCTAACCCAGACTATTATATTGGCTTCTTAATTGGCCTTTCTTGTTCTAGTCTTTGTTTAATTCATCTTTCATTCTACTGCCCAAATCAGCACATACTTCAGTTCAAATCAATGCTCTCAAGAGTGATTCGACATTGCCTACTGAATTAATTCCTGAACCCCATTCATAGCCCTCTACAATGTGGGTCCAAACCATATTTCTAACTTATCTTTTTGTTTGCTTGTTGTTCAGTCATGTCCAACTCTTTGTGACCTCTATTTAGGATTTTTTTGGCAAAGATACTGGAGTGGTTTGTCATTTCCTTCTCCAGCTCATTTTACAGATGAGGAAACTGTGGCAAACAGGTTAAGTGATTTACCCAGGTCATACAGCTAGAAGTGTCTGAGGCCAGATTTGAACTCAGAAAGACGAGTCTTCCTGACTTTAGGCCCAATACTCTATGCATAGCAACACCTAGCTGTCCCAGCTTATCTTTTACTATTTTCCCTTTATTTAACTCTACATTCCAGCCAAACTAGAATACTCTGACTCTCTGTTGTCACCTTGCTTTCTCTCACCTCTAACCCTTTGTTCATCCATCTCCTAACAATAATGGACTCTCCTCCATCTTCACTTGTTGACATATCTTCCTGCTTCAGGTGCTACCTTCTTCATGAAGCCTTCTCAGGTTAAAAAAAATTCTCTCTCTCCTCAAAAGGTGTCAGAACATTTTGCCTGGATGACTTCTTTGTATTTATCTCATTTTCCCAATTAATAATTATTGGTAGAATCTCTCCGCCTACCATTACACGAAGCTTTTGAGGGCAAGGTCTATGCCCTATCATGTTCCCAAGAACCTCATCATTGGGAAACCTCATCATCCTGCAAGATCCAATAAGCCTTACTACTCACATCTCATCAGTACTCTTTATCCCTCCAACTGGAAGGCAAAGGGAAAAACTCCTTCCAAAGCCCCCATTTAGGGAGCCCCCCCAACTTCCTTTTGTGTGTTCTTTCCTTCCATTAGATTGTAAGCTTCTTGAGGGCAGGGACAAGTTCTCTTTTTTGTATTTGTATTTCTAGTGTTTGGCACAGTGCCTGGCACACAGAGGGTACTAAATAAATGTTAATTGACTGCTTATAACTAGCTTTGTAAACTAGGACTTGTTAAATGAATGCTCATCTAAATAATTTCTTATCATAGCTACCGTTTTACTTACTAGCCTCTATTTAGCCATATTTTTAGAAGAATTAGTTAACATTTCTTTGAAATACAGTGTTATGTTTTCGCATTTAAAAGTGGGGATATGCTGCCTCTTTTTAAGAAAGAGTGGAAGGACATCTGTATTATCTGGAAAATGCTGGGGGGTTTTGGTTTGTTTTAGCTAAGCAGTGTACTTCATCATGTCTTGACATGGGTATCAGTGAAAGGCAAAAAAATCAAGCAAGGAAGATAAAAGCAAAACAAACCACCAAGGAAGTAAGATTAAAGACAACTCACAGATGAAATTTTACTTAGCAATATCGGAAAAAGATTCTAAACATACACTGTGACTTGAAAAATTATCCAATCAAGAACTCTTTAAAAAACCCCTCAATTCTTTCAAGACCTGTATAAGTCTTACTGTAAGTCTAAATTATGTATTTTAATATGAATTTTTAAAAAGTCAACATATAAAATGTTAAATAATTCTACCTATATTTCATTTACATACATATTATAAAACTTAAAAAAGAAGCATTCTTACTTGACAATGAAAAAAGAAAAACTTTTCTGGGTGTGGGGAAGTTGTAGTGTTCAGAGCAAAACAGTGAAATCAAAAGGATAGAAAAATAGTCTCTTTGAGAAAAGTTTTTAAGGGACAACTTTTAAAATCACACCTCTGACCATACCATTCATCCCACTAAAAATGGTCTCTTCTCTGTCACGATCTTTCACCCACCAGTACTGTCCATTACTTTCTTTGGGACCGGTTCACTTTTTATAAGAAAGCCACTCCTGATTGACTCTTCATTCTGATCAATTTATATATCATACTCAACTTGTTCATACAATGCTTTGCAATTTTATTTCCTAATTATTTCATGGTTGCTCTTGTTCCTGACCTCAGATAAGTACAAGCTAGCTTACACAGTGTTCAACAGATAAAACACTTACTGAGCAAATGAAATGAGGTACAATTCTTCAGTTCAATTCAACATTTATTAAGTACCTAATAAGCTACTTAGCATTCTACTTGCCTCTATAGTGAAATGCTCTCCTGTTGGGAACGTTCTAAAATACTTTGACCTGGGAAGAAGAAAAAAAATGCTACCATTAAGGAATATAATTCACTTTACAACACTTTTTAAATGATAGCATAAAATAATTTCCTTAGACACACCTATAAAGCTTAACACATTTCACACAGTTAACAAACCAGAACCACGATTTCCCCATAAATATCAGTGAAGCAGACTCTTACATTGTTAAAATAAATTGTTATTTAAACTGTTAAATGCTAAATTGTTATTAACATTTGTGTTAAATTATTTAAATTGTTATTTCATTAAAAAAGAATTTAAAACAATATTTTAGTTAACTATTAATTGAGCTTATATGGCAGTCATTTACTAATATTAATTCATGACACAAACATTACCCAAAATAGACTAGTAATTTTGAATCTTTACTACCATCCTTTTACCTTATTATTTCAATAAAAATAATCTGGCAGAAAATATGTCCCTAAACCAGAAATATGATATCTCTAGTAAAGCCAACATCAATATGAACTGTTGGATGCTTTTGTGGTTTAGGGCCTCCTGCATGCTCCAGGGCCAGTATTTCCAGAAAACATGGCAACTCAATAAGACAAATTCATCTATCCATCTCTCTCTCTGTCTGTCTGTCTGTCTAGCTAGGTCAGAATCTCAGAGTTGGAAGAGACTTCAGAGGTCATCCCCAGGAATGTACTCCACCACATCTTTGTCCACTTAGAGACGTCCATTGATGAGGAACTCACTGTTTCCCCAAGGCAACCCACTCTGCTTTTGAAAAGATCTAATACAACAGATCTTAACCTAGGGTCCATGAACTTGTTCCTTTAAAAAATATATTTTTATAACTATATTTCAATATAATTGGTTCCTTTTGCAATCCTATGTATTTTATTTTTCTGCCTTTAAGAACATTATTCTGAGAAGGGATTGGTCCATAGACTTCACCAGACTGCCAAAGCAATCCACGATATAAAAAAGGTTAAGAACCCTTATGACTGGTTGTTAGGACATTTTACTTAACAAGCATGTAAATCTGCCTGCACGCATCTCAAATCCATCTGCTTCTACTTTTGCCCTTTGGGGCCAAGCAGAAGGAAGCTTAATCTATTTTTTGATAGTTAAAGACAGATGTTGTGTCCTTTGTGAGCCTTCTCTTTTTTAACGACCCTGGTTCCATCAACTAATCTTTGCATGGCATCCACACTCTGGTCACCCTGCTGTAGATATACTTCTATTTTGCTAGCACCCTTTCTCAAAAGCAGTGCCCAGTTATAATACTCCAGATGCGGTCTGACTAATACAGAGTGAGAATCGGAGGGCATCTTGAATTAAAGGTCATCTAACCCAAATTCTCCCATAACCCAAATCTCTACAGCATCCCTAAAAGAGGATAATTTAGCTTTCTTAACTTCTCCAACAACCAGGGGCCCTCTACTTCATGATGCAGATGGCTCCATTTTTAGACTCTACTAACAGAGAGAGTTTTTTCTTGTGGAAAGGGTGCCTATGTGCTGTGTTTCCCTTGTAGGTTATGTGTCCACATGGGTCTGTGTAGATAAGGCTCACAGGGAGGCACGAATAGATATTTCTATATTCTCCTCTGACCACCCTTTTCCAAGGGGCATTTTGATTCCTGCCGGAAATAGAAGATTGGTGCCAGAGGCTAGATGTTTTGCACTCTTCAGAAAAGGGCACTGGGCTAGGATTATATCTATCCATAACCCCCTAAATATTGTTATGATAAGGGAAATAATTTTTAGGTTTAGATGTTTTCTGGATCACTCTCCTTTTAACTGATAAGGAGTGCTCAAAGCTATACATTCAAGGATTGATTTCCTTCCCATCAATGCCTGGTCAACAAAGAACATACATATCAAATAGCAAACAAACCCATTTATCCAAGCTGACAGCAAATAGAAATCAGACAAAGGATACAAATGAGACATCTCAGTCTCTCCTATTCGGAGCAAGATATCTCAGTTCAACCAAGAGAAAGAGTCCCATGTTTCACCCAAGTGTGTAAGTCTCAAGTGCAGCTATGAGATAGGGACATAATCAAGTTGCCAGTTCCTCTATATTTTGACCTCTTCCTGAGTCTTTCTTTCCCTTTAGGAATCGGTGGGCCATCTCCAGTTGTCCTGATCTATATTTGGCCACTGGACCCAGATGCCTCTTGAGTAGAAAATGAGGCTGGTGACTTTGCACAGCCTTCCCTTACTTAAATCTAATTCACTTGCAAGCCATGGCATCATCTTCCTGTTGTCATGGTCTTCTTCAAGAATGAAGGACATACCACACACAACTCAACAACACCAGAAACAAGCAGTTCAAAAATCATATTTGACTGACTTTTACACCAAAGACAGAAAACATTTACCAATTTATAATCTACCATAATTCCCATTATAAGAGGTATACATGTAGTCAAATAAATACACCAATACTCTTTCCAAGATGTCTAGTACCTAACAATATGGTAGGCCTAACTGCCATATAATAGACCTTACAAGGGATTATTACTAGAAGCAATTTGTTAAACAATGTAATCATATTTTTAGCCAATACCATTGTTAGCATAAAAGAGTTTCAATGTCAAGAAGTGACATACTTCAGGGGTATCTGACAGAGCTGAATCATACATGAAATGTTCCTCAATCCCTACTGAAAAGTTCCCCTGATTCTAAATCCACTGAGTAGCAATCAAGACAATTCCCTTCATATGTCTCTCCTTACTTTCCATCCCTGATTCAGATAACAAAGTCAGGAATTTAAAAATGCCCTGGAAACTGTTTAAAATATTCCTTTTTCTTTTACTTACTTCCCCCCAAAAGTAAGAAATCGTAGAACTTGACTTTGATAAGTCCATTTCCATTCTAGAATGGGAATAAGGCAGTAATACATAGTATCAATAAATAAAGCAGCACCATATGAGACCAGAGCATGATAGAACTGCTTAAAAAAATTAACACAATCTTGGGTTACATTCTCAGAACACATCTACTTAAGCAACATTCAGTTCCAGGTGTCACATTTTGTATGAGGCAATGGTAAGTGACAACAAGATGAGCAGAATGGCAATGGTTTGAAAACATGTCATATGAGGAACTACTGAAGGAACTAGAAGAAAGATGTTAACTTAAAAGGGAGGGCATAGAAAGAAAAATGCTAGACATTTTCAAAATCTTGAAAAAATCCCATATGAAAGAGGACTTAGACAATTCTCTGTTGTTCCAGGGGGTAGAACTAGTATAAATGAATGGAAGTTACTGGAAAGAGTATTTTGTTTTAATATATGGAATAATTTTTATGGTAACTAGAACCCCTAATAGACTAATAGAAACCAAATCAAAATGAAGATATTTTAAAGTTAAGATAATTAACATTTATGACAAAAGATTGAGACATTTAAATTCAAATATAGTAGGATTCTATATCTTGGAACGCTAGTTTTTTATCTTCTGGTTTTGCTAGCTCCAAGTAATATAGCAAACAAACAAATAATTAAAATTCAAATGCAGGATCAAGAAGGTAAAATAGGGGCAAAAGAAAAAAAATGAAATTTGCAAAGTATTTCTTTAATGATAGATTAGATGGTAAACATTTTGTTATTGTTATTTATGAAGCAAGTATGCTACTGACTCCTATTACAGCAAACATTAAGATTCGCTGACAGAGTAAATACTGAACTTGGCAAACAAATCAGTGTTTACATCAGAAGAATCCATATCTTAAAATTTATCTTAAAAGAAGCAAAATATTGATATACATATTTAACAGCATTTAAAAAGCCAATTGTTTGAAAGCTATTTCATATTTCAAAAAGGACTTTCACAATTATTGGGCAAAGTATACTTAAACTCAGACCATTCCACATTATGGAATGTTTTAAAATTAAGGGAGTCTGTGGTCGGAAATTTTTAAAAAGCACTGGGTTAGGAGGAGAATATTCATTCTAGTCTATCTGAGGCCTCCTTTGTAAAATGAGACTGGACCAAAGGTCTCTAGAAGTCAGAGACATAACTTCCTATAACTGTATATACAACTTTCTCTATATACAACTTTTTTTTCTAAGAAGTTGCCCTAGTTTTCCATATTTTCTGCATCACAATTCTGTACACATTAATTCCTTTAGCTATCCTTTCTCCCAGATCCACTACTTATTCTCACATATGGACTAGTGAAGGAGAAGCTATTCAGGTGGGCAAAAGCTAGTAATAGCAACAGTATCCACTTCCTTAGAACACTGGACAAGGTACCCACACACAGACACCAACATGTGTGCATGTGGAAGCTGCATGTGTGTATATATTCTCTTTTAGTACATACACAAGCTAATATTCTATTCGCCAACTGAATGACCATTTTCCAGATGTTTAATATGCACAAAACACTGTGGCAGATGCTGCGAAATATACAAAAATAATCAAGATTTACAATTCTTGACCTCATGTAACAAATCTAAGGGAGTATATTTTACATTCATATAAAAATACAATAACTAAAAGGTGAATAAGAATCTCACATTCTATTCACCATGGATTGGTGTCTTCATTGATATAAATACACCTTCCAGTGGTAAATACTGCAACCCATGCACCTCTCATAAATTTACTACCTTAGATCAAACTACGTGCTGGCATGAGCTCTTGATATGTATGGATAATAATGACACTAACAAGGTCTGGTCCACTGATTTTCCCAACACCTTTGCTATATAGCTGGTCAACACTGTCATTTTTCTCTCTGTGAATTGAATGATTGCCCTTTATACCAACTCTCATGTAACTTCTTTTTCCTAATATGCTTCAGAGTACTCATGTCCACCACACTCCTCCTTTGTCTGATGCATAACTTTACTTCTTCAAAGACCATAGCATTCTGTGACTGGTAGCCAGCCATATAGTATCATTGGAAAGAATCCTAATACCAAATGTTTAGGATCATTAAAAGCACTATGCAATTTGACTCAAGGAATCCAACCCACTCTACTCCTATGAAGTTCTGGGCTCGGTTCATTGTCCGTCTATAATATGCATCCCAGATATACACACTGATGGACCAGTTCAACAGATTCTCTATCTTTAGCAGGAGGAAAATTTATCAAAATCCCCCACCATGTGGGATAGGCCAGTTTCTTTCCTTAAAAGGTAAGGAAATCATCCTTTAGACTTAACTGGTTGAGGGGACTAAAGCCTCTGGCTCCCTGGTGGCTGGAGTTCAAAAAGGCCAGGGCAAGAGTAGCTTCGACTCTTCCCTCAGGCTTCTGATTGGGGACCATTATGGGCAACACAAAGGCAGGGATGCTAAACTGAACTGAATTAAAGCTGTACCAGAGCTGAATATTCTTTCTCTGCTCTGAATATCCTTCTACTATAGCTACATAAACCTCCTTTTAATGACTGCTAAGTGTTTCACAAGTATTGTACTTCATTCCAATATTGAAACAGGAGGTACCAGAGTCACAGAAGCTGAGATTTGGAAGGGACTTCAGCAGACAGAGAGGTCCGATCCATACACTCTAGGAATCCCCGCTCTAACACATCCAACCATATTCCTCTAACCTTTGCTTCAAGACTTCTAAGGAATGGGAACACACCACCTCTTCAGGCAGGTCATTCCACTTTTAGAAAACTCTAATTGTTGGCCAAGTTTTTCCTGACATCAAGATTAAATTTAACCTTCTTGCAACTTCCACCCATCATACAGAGGAGAGTGAAAGGTTAAGTGACTTGCACAGGGTCTGACACAACTAGGAAGTATCTAAGACAAGGTTTGAAGTGGTCTTCTTGATTCCATGTACATGCTTTATTCACTAGCCACCTAGCCTCCTCTTAATCTACAAATCATTATTTTTAAAAGAGCTCAACTATCTGACTTTTCTGTTCCTTTTTCAGAGGTTCCAAGGATCTTAAGTGAAAGTTATCAAATCAAATTCATACAAATGAATGGTACGTATATTCTCAGCTAGGATATTTACTGTCCTTGTTCAGTTTAGCCTTATTGGCTCCTTATCTTATTCCACAAAGCAATTACTACTTTATCTTCTTTTTCAATGGTCATCAAGAGGATTCCTTACTATTTATTAATTAAGGTTAATGCTTCATTCTGTACCTTCCATCTCATTCTCTTTTGCTTCCTCCAGGTGACTTGTTCCAAAAGATCTTTTTTACCCTTGCTACTGGCTTTTTCTTCTTTGTTTTCATCAAGAGAACCACTATCTTTCCAATTCCATGCTCACAAGTGTGTCACACATATCCAATCAGCTGCCAAATCTTGGCGAGGTGGTGTAGCATTCACAACCTCTCTCACATCTGTACCCTTCTCTCCTCTCAGAGACACCACATTAGTTCAGACCCTTATCACCTTTCACCTGGACTACTGTAGTAACTTTCTAATTGTTACACATTTCATCTCTACCCTCTCCACTTCATGCTTTAACAAAGAACTCTCGCTGGATGGAATCTCACTGGCCATCTAGTCCAACCTCTACATAAAATCTAACAAGGGCTCTTCAGTCTAAGGAGTCATGCGAGGAAAAAAGGAAAAGCAATTACAGAAAGAAAATAACTAGGACAAATCAGTTTAACATATAGGACTAAATGAAATACAACAGTTCTTTGCTTATCTGACAGAAAGAAGAAATTTAAAATCCAAGATCCATGTCACAAAATGATAACATTCAGAGCATATTTATTTTTATTTTATGCACAATTTTAGTAAGTTAGGACATCAAAGTTTCCCAACTCAATGAAGACTATTAGAGGAAGCCTGCTAGATACAGATGCATATTAATATCAGAAAGAAATGTCAGCAAGGGAGGACTAGACATTTTTTTTATTACCCATCAACTCTCAAAAAACTTCCAAAAGAGGAATTGTCAGTCAAAACAACTATAATTGTTTCCATAGCACAAATAAACAAAAAGGCCATCGCCAACCTTATGAATAAACAGTGGAAAATACTAATCTTCAGTAGTGATCATTAGCATCCCCCCTCCACCAGCCGTCATGTATTCAACAGGGTGCACAAATTTGACCTGAAGATTTATATTTTGGGTCCCACATAGGGTTCTCCCTCTTGCTACTGTCTCTGCCAACACATACATTCTTGTTCTTTCCCCAGTACCTTGTGGCAGTAAGAAATAGTCTTCAACTCTGCTCAGTTATGTAAGGAGGATGGGGAGAAAAGAGAGGTATCCTCTGAAGCTCCTCAAAGCAGCAGAGGCTCTAATCTGAACATCTACTCTGCCCTCCCCCAGACACTGACTCAGACCAACTAGAGAAGTAAAGGATTAAGGTAACTGGGTCAGAGAACCAACAGTTATACAGGCCTGAAGCAGACTGTAATCCAAACGAAACCAAACCTATCCCCCTCAGAGGAAACCTGGGTCAGGGACAGCTTTAAGGTTCAGCTTTGGGAGTGGAGGAGCAAAGGGAGGCAAATATAACATCAAAGGGAAAGGAATCAGAAAATAACAGAAGAATATAAAGTTAAAAAGATGAAAATCACCAAAGATCTAAAATCACCAAAGGAAGAAAATTCAGTTAAAAACTTAAAGCACAACCAGATAAACCAACAGAGAAGATACCAAAATTAGCAGTATCAGGATACCTAAAAGATTAAAGAGCTCTAAACAGATACTGCAAGTTAAAAGAAATTAAACCAAGACCTCATGAAATATAGAAACTTAAGGATTCCCAAGAGACCATGGAACCATAGCAGTATGTGCCAGAACAGTTCAAGAAATCAGAACCCTCAAAGAAGAATTTAGAAAAGCAAATGGTAAAATCTATGGCTGTTACAGCAAAAGAATTAATTAGAAGAAATCTTGAATCCATACTGGCAATCTCTCCAGAGAAGTGAGAGAACACAATGGGAATAGAAATATACTGAAGTGAAGGAGAATCTGACCCAAAGAGATCTCAAAAGCAGCAATGTTAAAAGAACATGAGATTATATAAACTCTTTAAAAATAACAGGTGTCCCAGAAGAACATGACAAGTCAAATCATGATACAAAAATAATACAAGAAAACTGCCCAGAAATTCTTAATACAGAAAGCAAAGAACAAGTCAAAATAATCCACAGAGAGACTCTAGGAAAAAAAAAAAAAAGAAAAAGAAAAGAAGGAAGGAGAGGAAGGATTACATAATAAATGGAAGCAAGCGAGAAAGGAATAAGTCAAGTTAAACTCCAAAACTGAGGAAAGGATTGCAAAAAATAAGAAGGGGGTTTGTTTAAGGGTGACTTAAAGTGGACTAAACAAATCTAATTGTAAGGACAAAGTACTCTCTTAAAAGAGGAAGGAGAACAAAAAAAAATCCTTATTCAAAAATGGAGGAATAGGTAAATCTAAAGGTAGGCCCAACAATCTAATAAAACACAAGATTGACAAACTGGATAAGAAAACAAAACCTTGTAATTTGTTCCTTACAATAAACACTGCTCAAAACTGAAGAAAACATACCTTAGTATAAAAAGGAGAAGCTGTATGATGGGGGAAGTACTCTACCAAACTTCTTTTATAAGCAAAATGTAGTCCTAATACCAAAACTAAAGGAGAATAAAGCAAAGGCGAGCTAAAGACCAGTAACATTAATATCAATTCAAACATTTTAAAAGAAATCCCATCAGAGATTATAGCAACTTATCCAGGAAATTATTTATCATGAACAAGTTGGATTTATACCAGGGATTTAAGGAGGGTTCAACATTGGGAAAACAATCAACATAACTGATTATATTAAAAATAAATAATCCAAAACGATTATCTCGAGAGATACAGAAAAAACTTTTCACCAAGTACAACACTTACTTTTAAGTCATAAAGAAGACAGGATGCCCACCCTGTGCAATGAAATCGAAGGCATAAAGGTATAAAATTGTTCCTATATGTTTATGACAGTGGTTTATTTATAAAAATCCCAGAGCATTGGTAAAGAAACCAACTCAAGTAATAGCTTCACCAAAGCTGCAGGCTACAAAAACCCACAAGCGTCAACAGGATTTCTAAGTCAACACCAGCCACTCTGCTGTTCTTCACATACATTTCATCTCTCAGTTCTGCATTTTTGCCAGTTATACCCATTCCATTCCTGGAATTCTCTTCTTCATCTTGACTTTCTGGCTTCATTTAAGCCTTAGCCAAAATCCTGCCCTCTCTTAAAAAAAATGTTTTCCAGTGCCCCTTAATACTACTGCCTTACCTCTGTGATTATTTCATATAGGTAGATAAACAGATATAGATATCACTCACACACACACACACACACACACACACACACACACACACAGAGACATAGCTTGTACTTGGCTGTTTTCTCGTTGTCTTTCCCATCAGATTGTGAGCTCCTTGAAGGCAGGGACTGATTTTGCCTTTCTTTCTATTCCCAGTGCTTAACACAGTACTTGGCCTATTGGAGGTACTTTAATAAATGCTGACTGATAACTATGTAACAAGAATAATAGAACAAAAATAGCAATTTCATAAATTTATAAAAATATAAAGGGAAACTCCTTTTGGAATTAACTACAAAATGCATAAATATGTAATATTTGTAGGAAAAAAAGAAACCCACATAAATCCCCTTCAAAATAACTACAAGATGCATAAAATCTTTGATAGTCAATCTATGAGAGCATACTCAGTACTTGTATAACAGAAATTACAAAATGGTCCTTAAAGAAATAAAGGATAACAAATAGTTGACTGCAAGAATGAATTAAAAAGCATTTATTAAGCCCTTACTATATGCAAAGCACTGGTAATACAAATAGAAAAGACAGTTCATGTTCTAATGGGGCAGACAACACATATGGAAGGTTTCAGCTACAAGTGATATAAAGTGCTTATTAGCATGCCTGGCACAGGGTACCTGCTTAATAAATACTTGTCACCCCTCTTCCCCCATGCCTCAGTTTACTCATATGCATCCACCTCTAAGGTCACTTCCGGCTCTGAACGTATGATCCTATTTCCTACTTTTCTCCAAAAGTATACCTTTATTCTGGTAGGGCTATCTGCTCAGTCTTCTCCTATTCCACACATTCCACTTATATTTCTACCTCTGTACCTCTGCTCCTGTTGCTTCCTCTTCATGCAATGATCCCTGTTACCACCAGGCATCAAAATACAAGAAATTCATCAGATCCCAGGGTCCACAATAAATGGTTCAGAGGTGATGTGGAGGGTACCATAAAAACATTTTATTGATATAAAACGTACTATTCAGGAGCCAAATAATCCCAAGCTAGGTCTGCCCACTTTCAGTCTTAAATACACTAACATTACACATTACACATATACTAACATTTTCCTCTGAACATTCCAAAGCTAGAAAAAACAGTATGGAACAAGTTAATAATTAAAAGTCATTGAATCAAAAACTTCCCCCTTCCCCCCACAAATGTGGAAAGAGAAAAAGAACAGGCAAAAAACAGTAGAAAAAAAGACAAAATTCTTTCCCAAGGGCTAAGGATTAGTCCAAAAAAATCTAAAAGTGTTTTAAAATCCTGATTTTCCCTTTCTTAAACAGGTAATTGCTCTAGTGCTAAAAGTCAGAATCAGAGAGTTTGGGTGTATAAGGGGAGTCAACAACCATATAATCCAACCTATACATGAAAGAAATTATCACTATAACGTATCTTACAAGAAATCCTTTAGCTTTAAGACTTAGGAGTTGACAAAGGGAGGAGGGAGCCTGCCACCTCTCTCCAAAGCTCATTTCACTTTTGAACAGCTCTAATTGTAAAGATTTTCCTGACATCAAACCTAATGTGCCTCTTTGCAACTTCCACCCATTACCCCTAGTTTGTTTCCTCTGGGAACAAAAAGAACAAATCTCATCCCTCCTCCATGAAACCTTTCAAATTCCTGAATACAGCCACCATGTTCCCCACTCACCCCAGTCTTCAGTTCTTAAGGCCTTTAAGCCAACCCCTTTAAGCCAACAGGAACTTGGGCCCTTTACCACCCTAGCTGCCCCACTCTGGACACTCTCCAACTATCAATATCATTCTTAAAACACAGGGAATCATAGCATTCAAAATTAAAAGATACAAACTATTTTTGATGGGTTTCTTTTTAATGTTTTGCTTTTAGTTATACTTCCTTTGGAGTACTGGAAGAAGTTCTCAAGAGGATAATTACCAGGTCAAAGGGTAGAAATATTTTTATAGATCATTATATATTTCCACTCCAAAAAGGCTGCCCTGGTTTACAAAGTCAACAGCAATGTATAATTGCACTTGTTTCTCTACATTCCAACCAACATTGTTTTATTAATTATCTTTATTTTTGCTAGTTTAATCCACACACAACTGGGACTAGTGCCAATTTACTTCACCAAGTGTACTGGTTCAATGGGACTTAAAGTCTTACTGAAAATTAACTAAGCTAGGAGGAAACTAATTTTAGTGGATATATTAAAAACAAAAACAAAACAAAACAAAAAAAACACTAGATTGGAATTATAAGTCTTCAAATCCTGCTTATGCTACCTCTCAATATGACCTTGGAGAAGTCTCCTTTCTAGCACTTAAGTTTTACAATCTTTTATCATTTATCTTGAGCCAGTTATTCCTATGCGGGACAGCCCTCGGGAGTTAATAATCAAATTTCTATATGTTAACTACGTGGCGGGATGGCCACAGAGGGGTAATCAGGTAAGCCACCAGTGGAAAGTAAATGAAGGCAACTGAAACAACAGAGAACAAGTTTCTTTTCCACTCGGTCCCCTTTCTAACTTCCACCTCCTGCTCCTGGTTTTGCCCTCTGGGACCAGAACAAGTCCAGTCCATGCTCCTATTTTCTAATACAGCTACAAACCAACCCAAAACTAAAGGATATTAATATAGGCAGAACTCCATCTAATGTCATGAATTATTTTCTTGAAAATATATTACATGAAACATCATTAGAGAGTTTCATAAAAGCAACTTATAAGTCTAATGATGCTGACAGCTTTGCTATTTATGGCATTGTTTGGTTAAAGCATATTAACTATACGACTGAAATAATGCTGTCTAGGGTATTGCTATTTTTGAGGAATAGATCTGGGCTATAACAAGCAATTCTGATGTTTGGGGCAAATTTAGTCAGGCGACTACCCCTGGTCTAACATTCTTTTGGGTGTTCTTTGTGTCTGTACTATCTCTCTCACTAACTGAACACAGCAGGGAAAACACAGCCTCCTCCCTGGAGAAGCCAAGGTCCAAAGGGCTCCATGAGGACTCCTGTGTCAAGGAACACATTTACCCCTCCATAAAACAACCTAGCTTCTGTCCACGAAGAAGCTGGAAACTCTTAAGTGAGTGAATAAAAAAGTATTTTTTTTAAACTTTTTTTTTTTAGGCATTTGGGGTTAAGTGACTTGCCCAGGGTCACACAGCTAGTCAAGTGTTTGGTCTGAGGCCACATTTGAACTCAGGTCCTCCTTACTTCAGGGCCAGTGCTCTATCCACTGTGCCACCTAGCTGCCCCATAAAAAAGTATTTATTAAGCACTTAGTATGTGACAAGCACTGTTTCTGGAGAAAATTTATAGGGAAAAAAGTGGAAAAATAGAGACCGTCTTAGCCTTCAAGGTGCTCTCTTATTGAGAGAGACACACATAAAAGAAAGTTCAGCTGCAGGGCAGATGGAAATGCCTCCAAGTCCTAAGGGTGTAGCACTAGAGCAGAGGGCAGGGCCCAGAGACCCTTAGGTATGAGGAGGTCAGACAACACCGCTGGGATACTGCAAGCTCCAGGCAGGGCATGGAGGACTTCAGGAGGCAGAAGGCTGACTGGCCTTCCACCTAATCAGACCGGACAGAATGAAGGGAAGTTAAGAGGGAATACCTGGCAAGCCACGCCAGATGGATTCTGAGACAGGCGTGGGCAGAATGTGAAGGGGGAAAATTGAAGAGGGTATGGTGCCATTGAAATGCTAGGTTTATCCTTTCTTCCTTATGGTTAACTGCTCTAGAGGGGGGAAAAACTGTCTACTCCTTAGCCCTGGGCTGTTCAATTGATATATTGCTCCTCTACCCAATGCCTCACCTGGAATGGGGAAATAGTACCTCCTCAATAAGACCTTATCCCTATCCACTCTTTATATCCAGGGAGTGACCCATAATAAAGTGAAATACAAAATAGGTTACTTGAAAAATTAAATGAAGAAATTATGTCAAAACTTTTCATTATGGATACATAAAAGTAGGTCTATAGCTCTATGACACAATTCTAAATAAGTCTTTGAATGAATCTTTTAATGTTAATGCATATTATCTATTGGCTCAGACTTTTCTGTTATTAACTCAAATTCAACTTAAATTTAATAACTCACATTAAATTTACTAATTTATCTTTCAAGAAGTTTTATATACAAATATGCCTGTGAAATATATTTCTATGGTACAAAAAATCTTCTATAAATTAACTACAAGCAATTTTGAAAACTCTGCTTTCCCCATTACCACCTTCTGTTGCCAAGCTGGGGGTTGGGAACTATTTCCAATGCTACTCTAAGGAAAACATAATTAGGCAGTGAAACTACCATTTAAAAGCCCAACATAAAGCACTTAAAAGCCAAACATAAGTGACTTCATTAGTCACTATTTCGTATTATTTCAGCTGCTGCTCCTCTCCATTAGGGAATGTAACAGAGATAAATGACTTCCTGGAACCTCAACCTCTCAGAGCCCATCAGCAAATCTGGCAATTAAGTGAAAAGGGTCTCTAAGCAGTATTAGCCTCTCCCAATAACTACACTTGAAACTCTATCTCTTTTGCTCAGCCTATTTTACATATAATTCTAATAAGTTTGGTCACCTAGTTTTACTCATAAGTTAGAAGCAGCAAATTATGAAGTGACAACCTTCAAAGTGATTGATGTAAAAGCAAAAAACCCAAACAAAGAAACCCCAGTCTCACAAGGAGAGGTCTATTAGCCTACCTAATCACACAGCTCGATTTCAGAACCAAGACTCAAATCGATCATCTCTCAAAATATTGTGTTTTTTGCACTATTTAGAAAAGTAAGTATGTGTATATTACATCTTAGAAAGAGGTGATTAAAAAAATGTTACAACCTTTAAGATTGGGCACTTTAAGAGCTAGAAATCAGTTACTTGAAAAATTCAATTAACTTTATTCCCTGATGATAACTGAATGAGTAATTTCTGTACCTAGGCTCTATGCTAATTTTAGATCTGGAAAACTATTTGTTCTAGAAAATGCAAAATAGTATATGATGTAACACAAACTAATAACACAGGGCACTGTAAGACTTTTAACATATTTTTCTCACTAAAATAACTAATAATAATAGGTAGAATTAATAAAATGCTCTTTTTGCAAAGAGCTTTACATGTATTTTCTTATTCAATGTTTACAGCAACTCAAGAGAGATAAGGGCTGCTATTATCCCATTTAAACATGAGTAAACTGAGGAATACAGCAACTAAGTGACTTGCCCAGGATCACATAGATAGTAAGTGTATGAAGGTTGGATTTGAACTCAGGTCTTTCTGACCCTAGGTTCAGTACCATATCATCTGTGCCATTCAATAACCCTGCGAGCTAAATTCAAGAATATCTCTCATTTCACAAATGAGTAAACAGAATGTTTGATCTCAGATGTCCTATTCTATTTACTAAGCTATGATTGAAACTAGTTTCAACTCTAGGTCCCCGGAAAAAGCATTGAAAACTCTACAGAAAAGTACTTTAGAAGATGTATCTTAATCCTCCTTCAAACGAGCAATCCTAAAAGTTTAGGAGTGCTGTGTAAAAGATATATGAAGAGAATTAGTTTTGTACCTAAAGAAGTTGCACTGCAATGAGGCTGGGTGACTGATCCAAATCCTACAGTGTGGAGCAGTACCGGAGTACAACACTGGTATGTATACAGACTTCCAATAAGGTGACTGCAATAGCCGCACTGTAGTGTCCCTCCTGCTGTGATCATTGTCATGTGAGTGCCCAAAGGTAACAGTGACATGATCAGGTGCGGGTGTATGTGTGTGTTGGGGGGTGGGATGGACCTAAAATTAGTGACTTCAGCTCCTTACTACTTCTTTAATCTATTTTCCAAATTACTTTCCTTAAATATCCATTTGTAACAGCCTCATACTCTATTATGTATATAAAGAGATAGATACAATGGCCTAATAATTGGTGACGGCAGCTCCTTACTATTTCTTTAACTCTATTTTCCCAGTCCCTTCTCTTAAAAATCCGTCTGCAACAACTTCTGCATCCCTTTAGGAAGGATAGGCGATGATTAAATGCTGATGTCCCATGCATATATACGTATTTATGTATCCAACTATACACCCATATGTAAAAGGTGTTCTAAAAGTCCTAGTGCACTTTAAAGCTTTAATAGCTTAAAACTGCACTGTCTTGTACCCCGTGTACGCACATCTATGGAGAGACTCTAATTAGTGACTGCAGCTCCTTTTTTTTTTAAACTCTATTTTCCCAATTACTTCCATTAAAAATTCATTTGTAACATCCTCCAAATTCTAGGATCCCCTTAGGAAAGAAAGGCAAGGATTCAACAGAGAAGCTCGGTCCTAGGTCAAGGGTGTGTCAGGACTTCGGAATGCAGGAGTCGCTCCCCGGACACCCAGGCAAGACCTCCCCCCAATCGGAGAGGACGGGGCTCCAGTGTAAGGCTCCCCACCCCCACATTCTAAGAGTGAGGAGGGAGCTCGAGTGTAAGGCTCCCCCCCCAATCTGAGAGTGAGGAGGGGGTCCCAGTGTAAGTCTCCCCCCCATCTGAGAGTGAGGAGGGTGCTCGAGTGTAAGGCTCCCCCCCAATCTGAGACTGGGGGGGCTCCAGTTTAAGGCTCTCCCGCCCCTTCTCCTCTCCCCAGGCCCCAGAGGCAGCACCCCGGCCTCCCAGGGAAGGGAGAGCTCCGCAGGGGGCAGGGGGGGTCCCCGGCGAGGCCCCGGGCCAAAGAGGAGGAGTCGGCGCGCGCCCCTCCCCCGGCTTACCCTCCGCCGCCTCCCCGCTGCAGCCGTCCCGCTTCCTTGCGGAGGAGCCCGAAGCACTGGGTCCAGCAGCAGTTCCCCATGGCATGCCGCTCGGGGCGCCCCCGACCTCAAGGCCCAGCGGAACCCCCTGTCGCGCGCGCGCCCGGGACCCGGCCCCGGCCCAGGCAGCCGCATGGGCGCCAGGAGCCGCTACAGGCGGGGGGCGCGCGCGAGGGCGCGAGGCTCGGCGGGGAGCCGCGGGCGGCCGCCGAACAAAGGCGCTTAGGACGGCGGCGGCCGGCGAGCCTGGGCCGGGCCCCTCCGGCCTTCCCCCATTCGCCCGGGGCCCCCCCCGGCGCCCCCCCTCAGCCCCTCGGCCGGCCACGTGCAGAGAGACACCCCCTGTTAGCTTCAGAGTCCGGGACGCAGACCCCGCCCTGCCCACATGTCTCGGGCCTCACCGCCTCCTTCCTCACTAAACCCGCCCCGCCCCCGCCGGGCCCGCCTCTCGCTCGGGAGCTTGCGACCCTCCAGGAGACCGAAGGCTCCTGCGTCACTTCCGCCTTCCCTTGTGCAGCGGCTGCGGGCTTCGTCTTTTGAATCGGAATGTCTCGCTGGGCTTTCCGTAGTATTCCTTTCCCGACAGCACTAGCCCCGCCCCCTTACCTTCCTTTGTGAAAGGACAGATTCATTGACAGAGTCCCGGATTTCCAGTTTCCTGCTTAACTTGACTGTCTTGGCCCCGAGAGAAGAGAGATGGATTAGGGAAAAAGGAAAATGAAATTAGGTCTCATCTTGCAAGTTCTCACTGGCGTTTGCACTCTTGTGATTATTGCATCCTAAGGATTAAGTAGGGTCCCAGGGAATATTTGCACCTCGAGGATCATATAGGGGAATATTGTATTTTGAGAGATAAGTAGGATCCCGGGGGAATTTTTCAGCTTGGAGGCACCAAGTGCTTGGAGGGATCTTCCTGCTAGGTATATATCCCAAGGAGGCCAAAGACAGAAAGAAGACCTCATATTCACCGAAACGTTCATACAGCACTTGCTGTGGTTGCAAAGAACTGGAAACAAAGTAGATACAATCCAGGCAGGGAGTTCTTAAATTTTGGGGGACCCCTTTGGCATTCTGGTGAAACCTATGGACTTCTCAGAATAATGGCTTAAAGTGGTTAAAATAAAATATATAGAAATACAAAGGAAACCGATTATACAGTGTGCCAAAAATCTTAGGGTATTTTAATGAACAGTTTAAAACTACACGAAAACTGAGGATACCCGGTATTGAAATAGTTACCAATTTCTTTTAAAAGCTCATGGACACCAGGTTAAGAATCTTTGATTTAGTCCAACTTCCCTCTATTTTGCTTAGGAGGAATCTGAGATCCATATTAAAGATTGTTCCAAAACACTACTAGTAAGAGGAATGTAATTCAAAACAACTCTGGGGTTTCATCATACGCGGAAAACTGGCAAAGATAAAAGATGTGAAAGATGCTGGAGGGGACTGCTGAAAGGTAGACTAATACATTGTCAGTGGTGCTGGGATTTGATGCAATCACTACAGAAAGCAATCTATAATACAGCTTAAAAATGATGAAAACGACCTTAACCTTTGCTCCAGACATCTTGCTGCTAGCTATATACCCTAAGAAGGTCAAAGATACAAAGGTCTGGTACAGGGAAATATTCATAGTAGAACTTTCTGTGATAGCAAAGAACTGGAAACAAAGTAGGTGCTAATCATTTGGAGATTGGCTAAAGAAGTTGTGGCTGGTGAACGTAGTGAAATATTATTGTGCTGTAAGAAATGAAAACAATAAATTTAGAGACACTTGGGAAGGCATGAAATGACACAGGGAACTAAATAGAACCAGGAAAACAAGATACACAATTACAACAATGTACCTGGAAAGAACAACAACAATTTAAAAAATGTAAATAGTATCTTTTTTCCAATAAGACGTAAAGACCAATTTTCCAACATTCATTTTTTAAATAAGATTTTGAGTTCCAAAGTTTTTTTCCTCCCTCCTTTCCTCCTTTCCCCATCTCACCAAACAGCAAGCAATCTAACATAGGTCATGCATGTGTAACCATGTAAAACACATTTCCAGATTAGTCATATTGTGAAAGAAGAAACAGAACAAAAGGGGGAAAAAAAAACAAAGACAGTGAAAATACTATGCTTCAATTTGTATTCAGACTCAGTTCTTTCTCTGGATCTGGACAGCATTTTCTATCATGAGTCTTCTGGAATTATCTTGGAACATTGTATTGCTGTGAAGAGCTAAGTCAATCATACTTGATCATGGAACAAGGATCAACAAAAAGTTTAAAGGGTCCTTGTGAAGAAAATGCTTATTAAAATACAAATCGTTTCTATAAGCTGTTGTTATCATTGCACTCCTGGCTCCAGTCTTAGTGCTGTACATTCTTTTGTGGAAAAAATTGATGGGTCAATGGGCATCATGAAATAGTTAGAGAGTTGGCCTGGGAATCAGGAAGACCTAGGTCTTAGATCCTATTCAGACCCATACTGGCTACGTGACTTGTAAAGTTACTTACCTTCTCAATGCCCAGGTTAAAAATTGCCTAACAGTGCAGAACTATCTGCATTAATGGAGGAGGTTTCTTCTCAGTTGCTTCATATACCAGTGAAATTAGATGTCCTGTCAAAAGAATAAACAACAAATTTATTGGATTCGGTTGATACTTTTAAGATATTAAACATTTTTTAAGATTTTTAATTTTAGCTGTATTCAAGTATTAATTGTAGTCTATGAATTGAAACCTAGAGAAAAGTCTGTTTGGACCCACTGTACCAACACTCCCATCTGGACAGGCTGTGGTGTAGAACAGGGCCTAACAGGAGCAGAAGGCTTTTATGGCACTTCTCACATCATGCTACCCCTAATTCACCTGACCTCATATTTACCCTTCAATTAGAAACGGAAGTTTGAATATGAGAAAAATATTCTGGTTGCTATTCCTTTCCCAGACAGGCCTTTCAAATTTCTCCTTGTCTTGGTTAAACCTGTTAACTTTATTACTGATGAAATATGCCTTCTGCTACTAATTGCAGTATTGTCCCTGGGGCAATTATTTGGACTTTCTACAGCTTGTCAAAGTCCAATTTCCATTCAAGCTCTTCAAATCCAGGACCCATATCTATGCCATCAATCCAATCAGGAGATTTCTCTACAGGGCACTTAAAATGTCAGGCTCATAATTTCTGCGTGAGACAGATGAGCTTTTTCTCTATTTCTGAATGGTCTCTGAGTAGTTTTTAATCCAGGACTCAATAAACTGAAAACTCCCTATGAAAAGGAGGAAAATAAAAGAAAATAATTAGTGTTTCAACTAACAGTGATTTCTAGGAGAGGAGATTAGTCTCAAATGAACCATTTAGAGAGACAAAGAATTGAGATTTTGGCTTGCAAAATCAGAAAACATATTCTCTTCTTGGTTTTATTTATTTTTTTAGGTCCAGCAAACAAACAAATATAATCTAGGCTGGAGTGGGTGGGAGTCAGCAGACAAAGGTCCTTGCTCAAAATCTACCATTATGGATTGTGTAACTTTGGACTTTAATTTTTAGCCTCAGTTTCTTCGTTTTACAACACAAGTGCTGAAATTTCTTAAGCCTTTTCTTTGAAGTGGTTTTTGAAACATAACTGTTCACTTGATCTAAAGATCAAGGTTAATATGTTACTCATTTGAGTAGGGATTCTACTGAACTTTCGAAAAAGCAAATCTGACTTTACCATAAGGGGATTAATTGGTTAGTCAATTAACTGCTTGATGGAAAATGAAGGCATTAATTGAAATGATGAGATCTGGAAAGTGGGAGGAATATAATAAATTGATGAGAGCTATTCATACCTTTTCCCTAGAAATGTATGAAGTCAGACATTAGGGCAACTTCAAGAAATCTGAAAGAGAGCTTTCTAAAACATAGTTTGCTGTCATAGGTTTTCTTGGAAATTGAGTTTAGCTTTCTTAACTCCTGTGTGGTATGCTAGAAGTTGTACAGAATTAGGAGAATGCATAGTATCCATTTTATCCACACTAGATAAACAACTAGTAGAGTGTTAAGTTAAATGCAATTTTTTAAAAAAAGCATTCAAAATAGTTTGCCTTTGATCTTAACATATTTAGTTGTTTCTAGGGTGAATTAAATCAAGTCCACAATTAGTCAGCAAACATTTATTAAGTTTCTACTATATGTTCCTTCCAGCTAAGTGCTGCTTCCCAAGAATTTATTTGGACGTACCAAAGTCTTGAAGGATTTCTTAGTTTCAGCGCAATCCCAGTTCTAATTCCTCCCTTTTTAATGACTATCATTAATTCTTGTGTAGATGTAGTCCAGCAGGTGTCTGCGCAGGTGCTACAGCTAGTCCTCTTCTTGCCCATCCTCCCATACCTCTCCTCAACTGAAGATGGCAGAAAGAAATGTCTTTTCATCAAAATCCTTGGCGCTGACAAATGGTTCAATATTAGAAACAAATATGGCTTTATTAGTGGAAATGACTTTAGAGAAGATGCATTACCACCTGCTTTGCCACTGTACCCTAAGGACCACTAGGGTTTGCAGCTAAAGCCTTTGTTAGAATATGAGCTCTTTGAAAGCTGGGGCTATTTTTTTTTAATTTGTAAAGTAAAATAATAAAAGCTTGAGATTTTCTATTTATATCACCAACTCTTGGCTCAGTATCTGGTACATAGCACACATTTAAGAAATGCTTTTTCATTCAATCACTGTTGGAATGGTCCCTCTCACTGAACTGTACCATTTTCTCAATCTCTCAACTTTCCCCTATCAATACATGTCTTTCACCTTGCTGTGTGAGAACTTTATTAAGGATTCATATGTGGTATCTAAGTCTCAGTGAACCTATTGATAGAGGAAGAAAATGATGGCCAAGGGACCTTTTTTTACTCATTTCTCTCCTCTCTTTTTCTTCCTTTATTGTAATCAAAGAAAGCCTTGGAAACTCATACCCAACTTTCACCACCCATAAAAATGGAGGAAAACTGTCTGCCACATATAAAGCATGGGGGTCTCATTGTGTGACTCAAAGGGAGGCAAAATAGATTTCTTTAGACTCTTCTCCCTTGATCCTTCTCCACAGGAGACTAATTCTTGCCAGAAGAGGTTAGCAGGAGGTTGGGGTCAGAATTTTGGTCACTCTTTTCATTTCGAAGTGAGAGAGTACTGGGTTAGAATTATATCTATCTGCTCCCCTAGATATTATTAGTCTAGATAATGTAGTTTTCAGGTTCAAGCTAAATTTCTGATAACTATTCATTTATGGAGAAAGGAGGACACAAGTTTTACAACCAAGGCTTGACTCCTTTCCTACCAAATACCAGTTACATAATGAACTCATCTAGTGATCAGCAAAGAAACCCTTTTATCCAAGTTGACAGCAAAACAGAAACCAGAAAAGTATGCATACATGAACATATGTCAGACAATGTAGAGTGAAGGAACTATCCCCACTAGAAGCAAAGTAACTCCTTGTCAGACTCCCTTTCCCCACCCCCCTCCCTTTCCAGGAAGCCTTTGCTAGGTCTATCTCACGGTGACTTTTGCTCCTCCCTGCATTCCTACAGTATGGATAGTATGATACAATCTTGTACTCAGTCATTTCACTCCATTCAGAACTAATTGTGCAACACTATGGTTAATGAGAAAGAACAAAGCTTTCCAGTTCTGTTGGTGATATATATTATTTATTTCATCCTGGCCATCTTTCTAAAATTCTACTTTGAGCATATCAATATCTTTTTTATTTTCTTGGAATTGTTAAGCTGAATTGGTTAGTTTATTGAAGTGACCATTTTTATGGAGGAAGAGACTCTCTGTTAACTATCCATGATCCTTTACTAACTCTTATTTATATAGCTGTGATCCAGGAAAGTGGGTTTCACTTCAATACTCTCTACAACTGCAGTCCAGTGCTCCTCTCCTTTCCAACTTATCCTATATATAACTTGTTTGTATGTAGTTGTTTTCATGCAACCTTGTCCATTAGACTACAAGCAACTTGAGAACAGGGACTTCCCTTTTTGTTCTTCTTTGGTATCCCAAGTATTTAACACCATGCCTTAGCAGGTGTTTGATAAATGCCTGGCGATTTGACTTTGTGCTTAAGAATTTAAGTCTTGCCAATCTCTTTCCATGGTGGATCAAACTAATAGAGTTTTCCCAACAGTTTCCCCCCGACAGTTTCTAGCAAATGACTTTCCCCCCCTTTCCTTTTCCTTCATTCTTACCACCTAATATAAATGATAAGTTTCTCAATAGCAGGAATTATATTTGTTCTTATGTAGTGTACATGTAAGCATATTGCTGAAGGATTTTGAAATAATGATAAGCAGGACTTAAGGGCCAGAAGAATTTTTGTAGCAGCAACATTAATAATATTGATTATTCTCTCTAAATTCATAATTTGTATACATTGCTACTAAAATCTTAAGAAAAAGTATCCTCACAACTCATCTGTGGGAGAGAAATGCAAAAATTGCAGTCAATTCATGACAGAGTTAGGTTTGGAAATGAGGTTTATAGATTTCCAGTCAAACAACTTGTGACCTGGTTTTACCCCCTCTGTTGGGCTATGAATGATCTTGCCATGATGAGAAAAACCATGAGGTATATTCCATTTTGTTGCCTTGTTGAACCACAAAAGCTTTATGTCTCAAATTCTAACAAAGTGAAACAAATATTCATAATCCCTAAGGGGTTACCCTATTATCTATTTATACTTATATCTCAGAATTGCTTGTAACTGAATTCTTGTAAACTGAGTCATTTGCCTTTGGCTTCAACTATAAAATTGGAAATGTGTTCTCATGGAAAATATTTTTGCCTTAATTTGTTTTAGTATTTCAAAAGATCTGTGGTCTATCAACATGGTTCTCCCTCTGCTAATGCAGATAAACCTTTCATATTTTAGTAGATTGTTTCATGAATCACTACAGACAAAAAATATTAAGGATCTTTGAAACGAGTGAATAAAGTATTTATCAAGTGCTTATTATATACAAAGCACTGTGCTAAATGTTGGGGATAAAAATAGAAAAGATAGTCCTGGCTCTCAAGCAGCTAGATGGCCCAGTGGATAGAGTGCTAGGCCTGAAGTCAGGAATATTCATGTTCCTGAATTAAAATCTGGCCTCAGATACTTCCTAGCTGTGTGACCCTGGGCAAATCATTTAAACTAGTTTACATCAGTTTCCTCATCTGTAAAATAAGCTGGAGAAGGAAATGGCAAACCACTCTAGTATTTTTGCCAAGAAAACCCCAATGGGGTCACAAAGGAGTCAGATATGACTGAAAAACCACTGAACAACAACAACTCTAGAAGCTCATTTTCTTTTTTTCTTTTTTAATTAATTTATTTTGCATTCTCAACAATCACTTCCATAAGCTTTTGAGTTTTAAATTTTTCTCCTCCTCCTTCCTCACCTCCCTCCCTAAGACGGCATGGAATCTGATATAGGCTCTACGCATACATTCCTATTAAACATTTTCACATTAGTGATGTTGTAAGTAAGAATTAGAACCACCAGGAGGAACCACCAGAAAGAGGAAACAAAACATAACAGAAGAAAAAAAAATAGCAAATACACTATACTTCAATCTGCCTTCAAACTCCATAGTGCTTTCTTCTTTGTGGATAGCATTTTCTAACATGAGGCCTTTGGAGATGTCTTAGATCCTTGTATTGCTGAAAAGGGTTAAATTTATCAATATTAGTCATCGTACAACGTGACTGTTATTGTGTACAACATTCTTCTGGTTCTGCTCACTTCACTCAGCATTAGACCATACAAGTCTTTCCAGGTTTTTCTGAAGTCAGCCTGTTTATCATTTCTTATAGCACAATAGTATTCCATTACGTTCATATACCACAACTTGTTCAGCCATTCCCCAATTGATGGGTATCCTCTCAATTTCCAATTCTTTGCCACCACAAAAAGAGCTGCTATAAATATTTTTGCACATGTGGGTCCTTTTCCCATTTGTATGATCTCTCTAGGATACAGCCCTAGAAATGCTATTGATGCGTTCTAGAGGTTTGGGGTGCTGGGACCCTAAGATCTTGATGCAGGCCCTTCATGAATGAATTCAACTCAAATCTTCTTTCAGACAGAGAAAAAAGTTTATTGGAGATAAACCATACAGGCCAGACTCTTGAGGAATCTGAACATTAGTAACGTCCGTAGGGACGAGCGGGCATGAGAAAGTCTCAGTGTTTAAATGGGGGCCAGGGTGGATCTTATACACACTAAAGTAACTTTGTGTGACCAGGGAAGGGGCTGGGAAAAGGGTCTAGGTGAGAATTCTGATTGGAATGTCTAAGAGATTGAACAGACAATGAAAATAGATGAGAGGAACTAGAAGGAAGAAGTTTGAAAGGCATCTGAATAAAATCAAAAGGTGGGGCTAGGATTTTCAAGAGGAGATAAGGAACCATTTGAGACCACAGCAAAGAAAGTTTAAGGGTTTTCTGGGGCCTGTAGACAAATAGGGGCCAAATTCTTTTCAGGGCAAGGGGGAGAAGGTCTCGTCTTGGGCCTATAACTCATCACTATTGGTGGGTCAAACAAAAGCTCATTTTCTAATGGGGGAAATAACACATGAAAATTCCTGTTGCAAGTCTAGTGGAAAGGTCCCGTGGTCAGCAGCATGGGAGATGGCGATGCCTCTTCTTTATTTTAATTTTTACATGGATTTAATTCAATGTAATTTCTACTAATAAAATGATATCAATGTCTGATGTTGAACCATTTCACAGTACCAAGGACTTTGGTGGTATGAACTTTCCATTCTGGGTCTTCAATAGGTATAGCTGTAGTACCTGCAGGAGCAATATCTAGGCTATATCACCACAGGAGCTGCTTCCCAGGGTGATAGGGGTATGGAAGCATTACTATTTGGAGGCTCCTGTGTTCAAGGTCCTGGGCTATCTCCATTAGGATCTAAGGGGAGATGGTGGTCAAGGTGGTAGTGGTGGTTTAACTAGTTGCTTCAACTAGTCAGGCCTTCCTGTCCTGTGAGTGGTTGTTGGTTGGAAACTGGTTGGGATAGCTTGCCCCTTCTCCAAAGGGGTTGTTTCACTGGATGATGGTTGTAGGGGCTGGGCTTAAAGCAGGAGTGATGGTTTGGCTGGGGAGTTAGAGGTAGGAAGGGGCGCCACTCCCACAGTGCTTATCTGACTGTTGGCAGCAACCTGGTCAGTGTGTTTCTGGTGGTGAGGAAGAAGGTGGGCCTCTTCTCCATAATGACCTCTCCTTTCAATGATGGCTGTGGCAGCTGGGCCAGAACAAGCATAGGAGTTTGGGGCATACTGCTATTCCCAAGACTCTCGGATTCTTGTTCCCGGGCTGTCTTCAGCAAAATCTGAAGGGAGACAGGGGTCAAGATCTGAGGTGGTGATGGTGGTGATTTGCCTGACACATGCTGCCTCCTGTCTCTTCCTCAAGGTGCCTTCTGGATTTAGCTGTATTAGTCCGCAGGTCACAAACACATAGTCCATTATTAGGCCCATACTTTAAACATTTCCAGGTTTCTAGAAACTTCCAGAACTTTGCTTTGTTATATATACCTTTGAGAACTCATTGTCATCATGATGAGTTTCTATGTAATGTAAGAAAAATGCTACTTGGAATGCAACTTCAAAAATCCTTGTATCTAAGTGTTACTATATGCTTTGCAATATCTAGAGATGAGATCTATGGGAATCGATTGACTAGCCCTTAAAATCCCGTATAGACAGATACCCTTTTATAATTAAATCAGGGCATCTGGGCTGCTCCCACTGCCCTTTCCATGGCTATCTCTGCCCCCAAGAAGTCTCCTTTAGGATTCTGGCTGCTGCCTCAAATCATGAAGCCACCTTAAAAGACAGCTTTTATTTTAAGTACTCTATAAAACCAGAAGAGTCCCGAATAGAGACCTGAGTTATGGTACATGACCATTAGCATTCCACTTCCAAGTTCCTTTTCTTTCCTATGCAAACTGATTGCTTTCCCAGCTTTGTGGTGACCTGCTAAGCTTTTGTTGCAACATCAGTATCCCCTGATCTGTATACTGTGCCTCTTAATTTCTCTGCAATCGATTGCAATGCTGCTCCAACTCAGATTTCACATTATCTTTGAATTATTTCACTTCACTCTGATTAAAATTACTCGGTATCACCTTACCAATGCTGTTCTGTTTTTGTAGCTCCTGTGGTCAGCCATACTCCTTATCCAGCATTTTACTGGCAAAAATAAAGATGCATGCTCTGCTAACACCTCACCTTGCCAGCTAGTGTTTACTTCTTAGATTCTTTCCCCGTCAGAATGCATCATAATGAACATGGATTTGATGCTGGCAGAGCAACCATTTTGACTAAGCTTCATTATATCGTTAATCAAGTTTTTATAATCAGACTGATAAAATTTCAAACCTGAAAGGGCCCTGAGAGATAATCTAGCCTAGCCCCTTCATGTCCCAGATGAGGAAGCTAAGGGTTAGAGAGGTGAGATGACACAGATGAACAAAGATTTAAACTTTCAGTCCAGCTTTCTTATCATTACAGCTGTTCCTTCATAGATGTGGGCTTTGGTTTCCTCATCTGTAAGAACAGTGAGGACAGGATGATTATTGAAGTCTGTAGTAATCTTTATAGAATGATTTACTGATGTCCGTATTACATCAAGGAAGGGTCACATATCATTGCAATACACAAGAACAACTAGGCCTGAACAATGATTTGATAATGTGACTCATCAAAAATACATTTTATGACAATCAACCTCTGACTTTATCCAGATTGATCTTTGGGTGACAGACACACAATTCATCACTTGGCTCATACTTGAAATTCTTTTGAGTTAGCGGCTATGTAAGCCTATGGAAAAAACAAAACTTACGCATTTTGTAGCATTAGCCATTTACCTAAACTTTCCTTTAGACTACCCATTGTGCCACAGGAATATTGTGATATGGGTAGAGGTCTCCTTGCCCATAATGATGATGCGATGATCATTCCTAGTAACCAGTAGTTGGCCCATGATGGTCCCAAAGCTCCCTCAGACCATTCCTAGTAACCAGTAGTTGGCCCATGATGGTCCCAAAGCTCCCTCAGACCACTCTATCACAGTTGTAACTAAGAGAGAGGGGCTTGGTTGCTTCCTTCAGATTCTCTCTTGAGTGATAACTCAGGCAGTAACTTCTCAGAGCTGTGAAATCCCAGGGCTGGGGTAAACGCTGGACTGATGCAGTTCAATCATCACATCTCATTCATTCAGCCCTTGACTCTTAGCATCTTGTCCTTTGCCCTGTTGCTGGTGCCTCATCACTCTTGGGGCTCAGAATAAAGACTTGTAGATGAGATCTTCAAAGACCAGGCTCCCTTCCTTTCCTTGGGGAAGATAATCCATTCAGTTTGGAATTCCTGCCCTGGGGCTAAGGCTCTAGATTAATGAATAAATGAGTCAAAACTCACCTAAACTCATCTTATTTTTTGCAGGCCCCAGACTTTGCTTTATATCCAATCCAGCCAGGTATCTAGACACACCTTCTTCTGCCCTCTAGTCTTACGCTTCCACCATCACCTGATCCACCTCAAATGAATATTACAGTTCCTTCTGGAAAAGGTACAGTAATCTCCACTTACGGCTCCATTCACCATCTCTATGACTGTCCCATACCAAACCTCTCTTTTTTAGCTACACACCCCTTTATGTATTATCTCCTCCCATTAGAATATAAGCTCCTTGAGGGTATGGACTGGTTCATTTTTAGATTCATATTCCAAATGCCTGGCACATAGTAAGATTTTTAATAAATATTCACTCATTCTTACTCATTCTCTACTATTTTAATCAGATGATTCAATCCCTGTAATAAATATGCCCAGGCCTAGTAGACAAATCTGACCCTCCTAGGAGAAATAGATTGCATGGTGCAAAAGTTCCCAGTCTAATCTCTAAAACTGGAGTAAATACTGTAGATAAACTATTTTTACTTAGAGGAGAAGATTTAAGGATAATACTCTGAGATTTAGCTAATTTGGATGATGATACAACTATAGTGGTTTTAGGGCAAAATATCTGATGTACTATTTTTAGATTTCATAAAGCTCCATTAGTACTGACCAAGACATAAAGAGCTAGATAGATACACAGAGGGATGGTTACCTAATGTTTGTCTCTGTTAGACAGGAGTGCAGTTTCATCTGGGGATCTAATGTATAACCATGGCTCGTTCAGAGTTATGAGCTTTGACAATGAGCTCTTGGGATGTGTATTCTTGGTTATATGAAGGACCTGGGTGAAAACAAAGATGGCTGAGGATATCACCACCGTAGTTAAAAATAAGATAAAACCAAAACATACACATTCTACTGTCAGAAAGTATACAAGGGATGATACATACTTTCTACAAAGTAGCTATTTCCTTTAAGATATGATTATTGACACTATGCCAGAATTCTTCAGAAATCAATCTACACTTATCTGGAGTTCATTTGATATTTCACAATGATAATCGGTTAGTAAGTGCTCAGTAATTTAATTTAGACAGTCCTATGTGAAAACCTATTTAAACCACTTCAATGTAAGAGTGATGAATAGGTCACAAATGTCTGTGTGGGTATTTTACCTTTGCAGAAAAATGTCCCTTTAAGACTTGTCGATATTTGTGCTGCTTCACAAATCTCAAATATAGAAAGCAAAAAACACATGCAATTATAATTGAATAATGTATTGTACAAAGAAATGCCATTCTTATTTAAATTCCTCTACTTGTACTTGGTTCTCAGTGGCTGGTCTGAGGTGGCCTGTGGATTATAATGACTATAACATTGCACCAAATGCTGTATTTATCTGAAGCTTTTACAGTAATGATTCCATTGATCTCAAAGAAGGCTTTTAAAGCAGCAAGAATTTTGACAGGTCTTAAAGGGCCATATTTCTGCAAAGGTAAAACACACACACACATACATACACACATGCACACGTAGTGTCTTTAATGTATTCTGAAGACAGCACAGCATTATATGGACTAAAGAGCACCAGCTTTCTATTCAGAAGACCTAGATTCTGTTCTCTTGTTGGCTCGGGATCATTTGAAAATTGTCTGACATCCGTGGTGATGTGATGGTGAATAATAATAATAATAGTAATAATAACTGCTAGCAATTATTTAACACTTCAAGTATTTCACATATATTAACTCATTGAATCCTTACAACAGCCAGGGAGGTAGGTGCTATTATTATCCTCATTTACACTTGAGGAAACTCAGGTAGACAGAGGTCCAAGGTTACTTGTCCAAGGTCACACAGCTAATAAGCATCTGAATCAAGATTTGAACTCATGTCTTTCTGAGTCCAAGTCTCGTGGTCTATACACCATACCACCTAGCTGCCTGAATTAGGTGAAGTACCTTTCAGCTCTATATCTGTGATCTTATGAATATGAGAGAAGGTATTGTGCAATCTTCAGAAATGTGTCATAATGCTTTGACTTTAGGAGGCAGCCTGCACTGTGGACAGAGGGCCATCCTTAGGGTCATAAAGAGTAGGTTTAGGATCTGTTTCTGACTCATACTAGTTGGCTATCGAGGACAAGTGACACTGAGGACTTAATCTCTCAGTGTCCCTGGCAGCTATATAAGTTTATAAGTAGCAGAACAGTTGCAGATCTGCATCAGTGGAGAGAGTTTTCATGCTGGAATTTCTTACACTGATGAAATCACGAGTTAGAACCCAAAAGAAGACCTTGATTTACCTAGGTTTTGAATTTATTTTATTATATTATTGTATATGTTATTTCATTTATATTAACTTTGTTTGTAAAACAATGGTTTTCTGTTTTTCCTAATGATGAAGAACCATTTCAAAAACCATTTTTGGCCTAGCCTTGTTATTTCATCAGTGTAGGGAGCCTGCAGTAAGGAGACTCCTTTCATCAACTCAGATTGGTAAACCATTTGCAATTTACACTCTTAGCAAGTTAGGTAGGGGTTTCAAGATCCATTTAAATGGCTTTTTCAGGATCACACATATTGGGGCTATGCTTGAACCCCAGTCTTCATCACAAAATGCCAATTGTCTAACCACTATACCCTGCTACTTCCCCAAAGCAGAATTTAACCACAAAATGAAACTGGGTTTGACTTAGCTGGTGGTGTTTTTTTTTTTTTAGGCAATTGGGGTTAAGTGACTTGCCCAGGGTCACACAGCTAGTGTCAAGTGTTTGGTTTGAGGCCAGATTTGAACTCAGGTCCTCCTGACTTCAGGGCCAGTGCTCTATCCACTGGGCCATCTAGCTGGTGTTTGTTTATAATCTCTTTCCAAAGAGAGTAATTCTTCAGAAATGTAGATATTTGAAGGAGATGAAAAAAGGACAATTAGATACAGAATTCTATTCCTATATAACTTAGGAAATGCTCTGATCAAATGTCAAAATATGACCAGCACCCTCATCGAGCAGCTAAAAAAAATGCACTTGCTTGGTTAGAACTAAGACGGATTCAATGAGACCTTTGCCATTAAAAAGTTATCCCAATGTTTCAGGGGAAAAGCAATTGTGGTTATTAATAGCCTGTATGAGAGGAAAATATCTAAGCAAAGAGAAAAGTTCTAAGCAAAGCTGACTTCTCAAGGTGACACTTCCTTAGTATCACATTAGAAACAATATGCTGCTGTATAAAATAGTTAAAAAAAAACAAGAGGGTGGGAGCAGAAATGATGGGACACATCTATGGCAACTCAAGTTGGGTGTTAGGGATTTCTGTAGCAAGGTGGGATTACTCCAGTCCAGGATGTTAGTAAGGTAGGAAGTCCTAATTTCACCAGCATTTTGATATATCAGTCAATTCCCAGTAATCCCAGTCATAGTACCTTCTGATAAAGTAGAACCTTTTCAATAAAATAATTGTGGCTTATGGCATATGTAACACTCCACTCCTGTAGTTTGCTGTTTCTTAATATTGAATAACACACTTTAAGTTTTGTTTGTTTGTTCTATCTTTTTTGCTAGGCAATGGGGTTAAGTAACTTGCCTAGGGTCACACAGCTAGTAAGTGTCAAGTGTCTGAGGCCACATCTGAACTCAGGTCCTACTGACTGCAGGGCCGGTATTCTATCTACTGTGCCACCTACCTGCCCCTACACTTTAAGTTTTGCAAGTGCTTTATATATCTTATGTGACCTTCACAAGAAACCTGGGTGGTATTTGCTATCATCACTACCATTTTATAGAAGAATAAACCGTGGTTAAATGACTTGGCCAAGGTCACATAGCTTGTTGGTGACTGAAGCAGAATTCAAATTCAGGTTTTCCTGACAGTCAAACATTTAATCCTCTCCACCACCTAGATGCCTGAGGAGAAGGAAAATGTATATTGTAACTTTAATAATCTGGAATCATCATTGTAGCTGACTAGAATTCTATTGCCTTTTACTATATCTTTGTGTTATTGTAGTAATTTTATATCTATTTCTATACTTCTTCTGGACCTGCTTTCTCTTGCTCTGTGTCAATTTATAAAACTCTTCCCATGTTTCTTCATAGTAACTATCCCTTTTTGCACAATAGTATTTAATTATATTCATATATCACAATTTGTTCAGTCATTCCTTAACTGATGGACACTCATTTAATTGCTAGCTTTTTGCTATCATGAATTGAAATATTAACCTACTAGTGGGATCATGTGAACAGGTTGGTAACTTTTTTTGCATATTCCCAAATTGTTTTCCAAAATGGTTGGGCCAACTCTAAAAGTGAATTAGTGTGACTCTCTTTTATAGCTTCTCCATCCATACCTCACAGTTGTTTTAATTTGCATGATCTTATTAAAGAGCATTATTTCATATTTGGATTTGTAATTTGAATTTTATCTTTTGAAAATTGCCCTGTTTGTTCATACCCTTTGACTACTTGTCTACTAGGGAATAGTTGAGTGTCAGATGTTTGGCAGTGATCAGATACAAAAGGTTTTTTTTCTTCCCAAGTTCATAGTTTTTGTCTTTTGAGCTGCATTGATTTTGTTTTTTTACAAACTTTCTATTTATATATAATTGAAATGGCTTGGTTTTTTTTTATAGTTTATTTTATCCCCATTTGGATTAGAAAATACAATTCACAAATTTACTGTGTATGAGAAATATGCTTAAAACATGAAGACACATACAAAGCTAAAATGAGAGTATAGAAAAGAGGTTCTTAGCATAACTCCATGGATAGAGTTGAGCAGTCCACAAACATGGATTGGAAAAAATTGCAGAATTAGAAAAATGGAACTCAATAACTTATTTCCTGTTCAATAATTCTAAAAACATAACTTACCCAGAAAAAGATTCCCTATTTGATAAGAAGTGCCAGGAAAACTGGAAAGCAATCTGGCAGATATTAAGTTTAGACCAGAGGTTCATAGCCTGGAGTCCACAGACCTCCAAGGTGTCCATAGATAGATTTCAGGGGGCCTGTGAACTTAGACGGGAAAAAACTACATCTTTTTTTTCATTACATTTTGATTAAAGGTACCATAGATAATGGATCTGCTTTGGGAAGGGAGGTTTATCATGAGGAGCTCCCTAGACAGATGAAATCATAGGTCAGGGGGAAGGGGGGAAAACTCCGAGACAATTTGGTCAAATACCATTATCCTCATATTCAGCTTTTAAATAGAGTGCAGGGCCTGGAGTCAGGAAGAGCTGAGTTCAAATCTAGCCTCAGATACCACCTGTGTGAACCTGAGCAAGCCACTTGACGTCTGTTTGCTTCAGTTTCCTCATCTATAAGGATGATAATAATAGTGCCTACTGCCCAGGGTTATTGTGAAGATAAATGAGATAATAATTGTAAAGTGCTTAGCACACTGCCTGGAACATAGGAGGGGCTATATAAATGCAAGCTATTATTATGATGTTGTTGTTGTAATTTGGTTTTGATGTTGAGAATCTATCTGTGTGTAAGTTAATTCCTAAGATGACATTACTGCATTATACTTACTCTCTGGCTCTATGATCTCATGGTATAGTTATTGGTATAGTTTCTCCCCCAATCTCAATAACAACTTCTCCACATTCTCTTATTTTGTGCCATTCACACCCATGTCTTTCCACAGGTGTTCCATAAAGCACCTGCTGAATCTACAGGAAGCTATAGTACCCAGTCTATCCATCACTTTTACTCTGTGACCCATCCATCCCCGGAGGTGATCTATGTCTTTAATGATATCTTTTCTGCCACTTTTCACATGCAGGACATAATTAGCAATGTGCCAAAGTCTAGTTGCACCTACTGTGCACTTTTTATTGTACTATCTTCCTGCCTCAGATAGGGATACAGGTTTTGTTTTATAGGCAATTTTAGTGCCTTCATTCATTCATTCACCAACCATTTATTAAATGTAAAACACCATGCTAAGCACTTTCTTTTCACCTTCCTTTTTAGTATACTTGCATGTCACTTAGTGGTATTGTTTCTGATAGACCAGTAGTACTTTCCATACTTCCACAGTAAATGTGGCTGACTAGAGGGCCGTTAATGGATACCCTGTCACATCCCACGATGATGAATGATGGTAAACACTCTTTCATTTTACAGAAGTTCAAGTGAGCAACTTCTTCAGGGATTAGGCTTGAGGGAGATTATAGTTTATCAGCTTCCAAGATGCCTGGCATTGGAATGCAGGGACAACCACTGTCTATTGGTTAATATAACATTTATAAGTCATTTTCAGGGATATCTTTGTCAAAAGCCAAACATTCAAAAAATATTCACTGAGTACGTAGGATGTATAAAGGAAGGAAACAAGCATTTATTAAGTGCCTTCTGTGAGCCATTTCAATTATATATAAATAGAAAGTTTGTAAAAAACAAAATCAATGCAGCTCAAAAGACAAAAACTATGAACTTGGGGGAAAAAAGTATGCTAAGTGTTTTACAAATATTTTCTAACTTAGTCCTCACAACAACCCTGGGAAGTAGGTGTTATTATTATTCTCATTTTATAGTTCAAGAAACTGAGACAAAGAGAGGTAAAGTGACTTGCCCAGGGTCTCACAACTAGTAAGTGTCTTAAGCCAGATTGAAATTTAGGTCTTCCTGACTCCAAGTCCAGCATTCTACCTACCGCACCACCTAACTAGTATTAGAACGGTACTGGTTGCTGAAATATACACTATCATTGGTCTCGTATTGGATTTATCTTTGATTCAGATAATGATCATAGTGGAATACAAATTTGCCTAGTCAATAAGACATTAGAATTAAGAGAACAGATATAAAGGAGGGATAAAACTAATGAATCCCAGTTGTACTAAGCCAGGTCGATACAGTGATTTAATCAGTAATAATTTTCTGGAAATTCTCAACTATCATAAAACAAATTAGGGATGAATAATAGTGGCAATGGAGGCAGCTGGGTGGCTCACTAGATGGAGTGCTGGGCCTGGGATCAGGAAGACCCGAATTCAAATCCAGCCTCAGACATTTACTAGTTGTGTGACTCTGGGCAGGTCACTTAACCTCATTTTATCTTAATTCTCTGGAGAAGGAAATGGCGAACCACCCCAGTAATGGTGAAGAAAACCCCATAGACAGCATTGGTGTGCCATGTTCCACGGAGTCATGAAGAGTCAGACACAAATGAACGACTGAATAACAATATGGACAGTCCTTAAAACAATATGGACAGTTCCCAGTTATATACGATTTAGAGTATATTGGTAGCTCTAAAAATTATCCGATGTGAGAAGTAGAAAAGGCCCCAATGTTTCTTCAAATCATGGGTTAATGTAGTGAGATTTAGCTCAGATAGGTGTCATAGCGTTATTGAATCATAGGTATAAAATTAAAAAGAACCTTAGAGACCTATCCAGTCCACCCCCCCATATTACAGATGAGGAAACTGAGGCTAATGGAGGTTTAGAGCTTGCCCAAGATCATACAGGTAGTAAGGGTCAGAGGCAGGATTTGAATTCAGGTCCTCTCACATCGGAGCCAGAGCTCTTTCTATAGTACCACACTGCCCTCTACCATCTAGTGATGCATTGGGACTTGATTTGGCTCTCTTGCTGGAAGCTGGATACTTTCCTGAATAATAATTTAAAAAATCTAAAATTCCTCCCATTGATAATTGTAACTATAATATCTATAATATCTAATTTCAGTATGTAAGAAGACATTTATAATTACAGCAAGTAAAATACTCAAACTTATTATCTGGTTGTAAAAATTATCACTCAGGGGCATATAATTTCTAGGTAAAATATTTCAGGAGAAACCATATACATTTAGCGCATTTGGGGCAACTAGGTGGCACAGTGGATTGAGTGCCAGGTCTGGAGTCAGGAATACCTGAGCTCAAATCTGGTTTCGAACACTTACTAGGAATGTGACCCTGGGTAAGTCATTCTACCTCTGTCTCAGTTTTCTCTTCTGTAAAATAAAAATAATCAAAGCACTTATCTCCCAGGGTTGCTGTGAGAATCAGATGATAAAAAAATTATAAAGTGCTTAGCACAGTGCCTGACACATAGAAGGTGCTATATAAGTACCAGCTCTTATTAGCTCTTATTATTATTATTCTTGTTTAACTTAGTAAATTTTCAGAAGTATCCAACTTCAACTTCATAGCAGGCATTCTCCTTTTTGTTGTTCATAATAGCATAGGTCAATAATAAATTAGCATGAAATGTCAGTTCTAATCATGTGTCTTGGAATATTCTAAAGATCATTTTAAATGGATTTAGAATTAAAGCTGTTCATGAAAGGTCATAGGATCAGAAGACTATAGATATTGAGTTGAGAGGAACCCAGTCATCCCCTCATTTTACCATTGAAGAAACAGAAATTTGAAAAAGTTAAAGTCGCTTGCTTAAGGTGACTTTCATATTAGGAGAAGGAGGACATAAAATTCCCTAGGGTTTTTTTTTTATATTAGTTCAAACAAAATTATTTATGATTAAAGAAACATGTGCAGATTTATGTTTTGCCTCTATGTAACCACTTCTCCTCAGGTACTAATGATACAGGCAGACAGGGGAATCAAATTAAATTAGTGTTAATTTGCAAAGTAAAAAGCCAAGGCAATTATACAACAAGATTAGACAGAGTTAAATTAGATTTAGAGAACTCTTCAGAGTAGACAACTTAAAAAATAATAGTCCTTTTTTGTCAAACATATCAAGACTATAGAGGAAAAGCATGACACAATAGGGAACCACTTTTAGACTATGGAAGACTTAGGGTCAAGTTCTTTGACGCATACTGGATGTGTGACCATTTAACTCAATCGTTAAGTATGTATTCTATGCTAGGGGCTGGAAATACAAAAGCAAAAGTGAAATTGTCCCTGTCCTACTGTACTTAAATAATATGTACACAGACAAATATATTAAAAATAAATATGAAGTGATTTCTGTGGTGGAGGAGAAAGGACTAGTAATTGGGGTGGGGGAAGAGCTCTGGAATTAATTTTTAAAAATATATTCATTTAATATTTTCTTTTTTCCCAGCTACATGTAAAAAGAATTTTTAACATTTATTTTTTAAAAATTGAGTTCTAAATTCTCTTCCTCTTTCCTCCCCCCCCCATCCTTGTTGAGAAGGCAAGCAATTTGATATGGGTTATACATGTGTAATCATGCAAAACATATTTCCATGGTGTCATGTTGAGAAAGAAAACAGAGACCAAACAAATAAACAAATAAGGAAAATGAAGAAAATTTTTAAAAATTGTGCTTTGATCTGCATTCAGATTCCAAGTCTTTCTCTGGAAATAGATAGTATTTTTATTTTTATCATAAGTCTTTTGGAATTGTCTTGGATCTTTGTCTTGGATATTGCTGAGAATACCTAAGTCATTCACAGTTGATCATCATATAATATTGCTATGCATAATGCTGTCTTGGTTGTGCTCATTTCACTTTGCATCAGTTCATATATATCTTCTCAGGTTTTTCTGAGAACATCCTGCTCCTCATTTCTTATAACGCAATAGTATTCCATCACACTCATACACCACAAGTTGTTCAGCCATTTTCCAATTGATGGTCATTCCCTTAATTTCCAGTTCTTTGACACCACAAAAAGAGCTACCATAAATATTTTTATATATAGTTTTTTTTTCTTTTCTCTTTAAAATCTCTTTGGAATATAGACCTAAGACCTAAGGTCAGAGGGCATGAACGGTTTTATAGCTATTTAGGCATAATTTCAAATTGCTTTTCAGAAAGGTTGAATCAATTCACAATTCCACCAACAGTGAATTAGTGTTTCAATGTTCACATATGCCCTCCAACATGTGTCATTTTCCTTTTCTGTCCTATTAGTCAATCTGATAGGTGTGAAGTGATACCTCAGAGTTGTTTTAATTTGCATTTCTCTAACCAATGGTGATTTAGAACATTTTTTTGTGTGAGTATACGTAACTTATTTCTTTATCTTAAAACTGCCTGTTCATATCCTTTGTCCATTTACCAATTGGGGAATGACTTATATTTCTATAAATTTGATTCACTTCTCTATACATTTGAGAAGTTTTTCTCAGAGACACTTGCTGTAAAATTTTTTCACAGTTATGATTCCTGTGTATTCCCCACCATCCTATCTCCCCCCCATTTAACCTACTCTCTCTCTCCTTTCACCCTGTCCCTCCTCAAAAATATTTTGTTTTTGACTATCACTTTGCCCAATCTGCCCTTCCTCCTATTAGCACCCCCTTTTCTCTTATCCTCTTGTCTTTCTACTTTTCTACAAATGCAAGATAGATTTCTATGCCCAAATGAGTGTGTATGTTATTCCCTCTTTGACCCAATTCTGATGAGAGTAAGGTTCAAGCTCTCCCCTATCACGTCCCCCTTTGACTTCTTATTCTAGGCCAGGGGTGAGGATACCTGCATCCTTGAGGCCACCAAGGACCTCTAGTTCCTTGGGTGTGGCCTTTTGACTGAGTCCAAGTTTTACAGGGGATTTGTTCTGTGAAGTTTGGATTCAGTCAGAAGGCCACACTTGAGGATCTAGAAGGCTACATGTGACCTTGAGGCCACAGGTTCCCCACCTTTGTCCTAGGCACTTCTGTTGTGTCAAATTGATTTGGATTGTGTTGAAGTTAGAGAGGCAGATCTAGGCTCCATATAAGGAAATTTTTCTAACGATGAAAATTATTCAGAACAGCAATGGGGTTAAAGACTGACGGTCTTCCAGCAGATACTAGGTGACTGCTTGTCTGGGGTATTATAGAAGGATTTATTCTCCAACTCTTCTTCTTCTCCCTTCAAAAGGGTGGGGTTTTTTTTTTGGATAACTTATTCCAATTCATGATTTATCTCTGCTTCTCTCTTGAGTTCTTTTCTCTCCCATGGAAGAACTGTTCAGACACGGTTTGGATTACATGGTCTCTAAAGTTTCTTCCAGCTCTGAGATTCTGAGATTCTCTGTGATTTGCTCAATTCTACATAGCTAGAAAGTGACAAAATTGAAATTAGAACCTGGGTCCTCTTGCCTCCCATTCCCATCCCCTGCCTCTCACAACCTCTTCACATAAAGGGAATTTCACATTTTATATAACATGAGCAATCTCTCTCTCTCTCTCTCTCTCTCTCTCTCTCTCTCTCTCTCTCTCTCTCTCTCACACACACACACACACACTCTCTGTTTCTGTCTCTGTCTCTCTGTCTCTCTCTGAATCTCTCTGTCTCGGTCTCTGTCTCTCTCTCTCTTTCTGGAAATTTTATTGAATAAGTCAGATCACTGTTCAGGAATTCCATAACTGTCTTAATCCTATATGAACCAGCTTTAGGGAGAATTCAGTTCTTGTCACTTCAGCTCCCTCCTAAGGCTTTTTAATATCAATACAACATTTTATAAAATAGCAGTTTATACCTAGCAAAAATGAATGTTGTGGTTTTAAGCTAAATTAAATAGTCCTATAAGCGTAATTTCTCCTCAGATTCCCATTAGCTTTAAAAAGTAGTACATTCAAACCAAAAAAAAAAAACTGAGTATGACTTGGTTCAGTTTCTGGAACTAAGTTGTGCGATAGACTGGAAGTATTGATTTTAGAAGTCATTATTACTATTCACATCACTTAAATGAGTCATCCTCATGCTTCCTAGCATTGTTTGTTTTGTAGAATAAAAGTTTGACATTGAATTTGTTACTCAGCCTCAATAGATGTCATATAGCAATTAAAGAAGTAGGTCCAGGTCATGGTCCAGATATTTATGTATTAGCAATTCTCCTATGCTCAGTTCTGCTCTCCTCCTTCCCCCAAAAAACACCCCCAAAAAACAAAAAACAGAAAAACAAAGTGCAAAGTGAAAAATGGTGGAAAGTACTTAGCAGACAGCTTCTTATGGTAGAAGGTAATAGTTTCTAAAATTTATTTAGTAACATTCTTAATTTTTTATAAAAATGTTATTTATGCTTTCTCCCCTCTTACTAAAGCAATTGATACTAACTGATGGCTGCAGGGGCACATTGTGCCTGTATCTAGACCGGACAGGTGCTGACTCGGGTTTGACTTCATTTGAACACACCATATTAAATAATCCCCTCACTGCATTTATTGTCAATGGGAATGAAGTTGTAAGTCTCGCTTTTGTTGACTCTGATCTAAACTTTGTTTCATTGAGAAAAATAGCTGTATTCATGTTGGAGTTGTACTTGAAAACATACAGTAAATTTGACCTTGATTCACAGCTGTCCTTACTGCCAAATCCCTCCCCTACTCCTCCAATCACCTTCTCACACAGTGACTAAAGTTTGGAAACTCTGGTGGAGGGTGGATTCAGAAAAGAGCATATAAGATCTTACAAGAGAACCATATTGTTACTAGCTCACATACATAAAGCATCTTCCAGTTTAGTAAAGCATCTTCCAGTTTATAAAGTATTTTCTTTACAACTTACTACTTATATGAGCTCAGGCAGGTGATTTTATCTCCCAGATCTTACTTTCTTTATCTGTAAAATAAGGGAATGGAATGGGAAAGCATTTGAATGCTTATTATGAGTTAAGCACTGTTCTAAGCTCTGGGGATACAAATAGAAAAATAAAAAAGTCTCTACCCTCAAGAAGCTCACATACTAATTAAAAGAGACACATAAAAAGGGTTCATTCAGCTTGATGGCAGATGGAAGGCCAGGTGGTATTTATGATCTAGCAGGCAAAGCAGCTGGGCAGATGCCAAGGTGCTAAACATGTTGGGGAGCAATGGCAGGGACAGATGGTCCCCACCAATGATTGTTAGAAAGTGAGAAGTAGGCCAAAGGGCTGGAGTAGAATTGGTGGGGCTCTGGGTTCACTGGACAGAGGTGAAGATGGGAAGGGTCAGCATCTTGCACCTGGAGGGAATTGGGCACAGGCATTGTGCTGGGGGAGAGGAAGATATCAGAATAATGGTCACTGGCTCCTCAAAAGGCATTGTGGGAGCCCTTGGAGTCGGGGAGTAAGTGGCCTCTATGAGCCCTTTTAGCGTCAGATTTATGATCTTATGAACAACCCTGTGAGGTAAATGGTATATTATCATTCCTATTTTATAGGCTTGGAGGGATTAAGTGATATGACCACTGTCACATGGCTAGTTTTTAAAAAATTTTATTGATTATCTTGTGTGTCTTACATTATCATAATTATCCCCAACAGCCCTCTCCTCTCCCAAAGAATCATTTCATATAATGAATATCATAAAAAAATCAGTACAACTTATTGATACATTGAAAAAGTCTAAAAACATATGCAATGTGTATGGACTTCCTACCTCCATGAAAGGGTGGGTTGGGGGTGTCTTCTCATACCTCTTCTTTGAGTCCAGCTTTAGCTTTGTAATTTTATATTCCATCCCCCCTCCCCTTTTTGGGGTGTGTGTCATTATTTTCACATGCCTAGTTGATGGGGCTCTTCTTTTACCCCACCTTCCATTCCTAGTCCATCAGTCCATACCCTAAACCACTCTTAATGCAGCAAATAGTGACATCAGCCTCAATTGTGGCTATTTTGACTCATTTTGAACTTGCTGTATGGTCAAACCCCCTTCAAACCTTTTTCACATGAACAATTAATCGTCTTGCTATTTATGAAGTGAATTTTTAAACATAAGTATAAAACTTTATATTTATCCCAATTATTTTAACTTAGTGGATTCAGCCCAATGAATCTTTTTTAATACTAACTCTGTCATTCAACTTTTTTGCCCACCTACCTCTGTCATTGGTACACTTGGCAAACATGTTATCTATGACTCAGTCGAAGACAGTTATACAAATATTGAATAACTCAGGACTTGAGATTTCTGGAGCATGTTACTAGAGACCTCCTTCCAAGTTGACATTTGCCCATTAATAACTGACTACTCATGTTCCAAATCCACCTAACTATACGTTCATCTAGACCTATTGATTCTTGGATTAAATGTTATTCTACCTATACTAAACCTTTTTTTAAAATTCCCATTTTCATATGTTTTATAATATACATCATCATTAGTAATCTAGAATATGTATAGAGTACTGCTTGGATCTGAGATTTCACTGGTATAATGAATTCCCAGATGAGGAAACTTCCTCTATCAATGCATGTCATCACCTCTGAAGCACAGTCTTAGAGAGTTACATAGGATACTGGGAATTTAAATGATTTACTCATAGTCATACAGCCAGTATATGTCAGAGTTACTTCTGGTACCCAGATCTTCCTGGTTCTAAGGCTAGTTCTCAATTCACTAGACCATGATAGTTTATAAATAAGTAAATATATACACGTTTGGAATATGTTATCCTTTTTTAAAACTGATAGGGAATATAGTCAAAAAAGTTTTGAGACTCGTGGCCTATGAGAGGATAAATCCAAGCATTCATCTGGCATTTAAAGGCACATATTACCTGATGCCAGTCTAATCTGCTCACCTTATTTCATATTACTTCTACTCTCTATGTCACAGTCAAACTGGACTATTAATTGTTCCCTGAATTTGGCCCATCATCTTCCGCTTTCATGCATTCCCACAGGTTATAGACAGTACCTGAAATCCACTCCCTTCATCCCCATCTGTCAAAATCTTTCTCATCTTTCCGTAATCAGCTCAACATCCACCTATTCTCTATAGTCTCCTCTGATTTCACCAGCTAAAAGTACTTTCCCCCTTCTACAATTTTCCTGGAATATTTTGTTTCACTCTCTGTTGTCTCCTGCTTTGGGTTGGGGTGACTTCTGGGTGGGGGCCAGCTCCAGCCAGTCCCCTGGTAGCTTCTGTTTGAAATGAAACAAGACAATTCATCAGTCAGTTGACCATCACCAAAAGGACATTTACTTTGCTATACAAGGAGAAAGATATTCAACAAGGCTATTCATTGTAGACAAGCCTACTTGATTCAGATCTCCTGATGGGAGTTTCAGACATGGGGGACAGCCAAAGAAAAATGCTGGGAGTCTAGAGATAGAATGTTATATACAAGGAAGAGCTAGGTGACCAGTGTCACTGCATCATAGAGTACTTCGAGGGAAGGAAGGTGTAAAAAGTCTGGAAAGGTAGGAAGGGGCCAGGTTATAAAGGACTTTAAAAGCCAAAGAAATGATTTCATATTTGATCCTAATGGTAATAGGAAGCCACTGGAGTTTACAGAATATGGAGGCTATACCTGCATTTTAGGAAGATGAATTTGAGAGCTGAGTGGAGAGGGACTTGTGGCAGGGAAAAAAATGACCAAGCTATTGCAATAGTCCAGGTGTGATGTGAAGAGGGCCTGGACTGGAGTGGCGTCAGTGTCCAAGAAGGCAGTGCATACAAGAGTGATATTGCAAAGGTAGAAATGACAGGATTTGACCACTGATTGGACATGGGGAAGAGGAACAAGAGAGTAAGGAGTTGAGGATGACACAGGTTGTGAACCTGAGAGGAAGGTGATGCCCTTGACAGAAACAGGGAAGTTTAGAGGGAAAGATAATGAGTTTAGTGTTGAGTATGTTGAGTTAAGATATCGACAGGGCATGCCATTTGAGATGTCTAAAAGGCAGTTGGAGATTTGAGCCTGGAGGTTGGGACAGAAGTGAAGGGTGGACGAAGAGATCTGAGAATCACCTGCATTGAGATGGCAATTGAAACTATAGGAGCTGACAATATCACTAAGTGAAATGGTACGGAGGGAGAAGAGAAGAGGGCCCAGGACGGGGCCTTGGGGGACCCTCAGTGTTAGTGGTTGTGAAGTAGATGAAGACCCAACAAGAAGACGGGGAAGGAGTGGTCAGACAGGTAGGGGGTGAACCAGGAGAGAGCAGTGTTATGAAAAGCTAGAGAAGAGGCAGCAAGAAGAGGGTGACTGACAGAGTCAAAGACAGTGAGTTAATATGTGGGGCAGTGTTTAAACCTGAAGTCTTCCTGAGTGCAACTCTTGAACTCTAGCCATTGTGACACTTCAAGCCTTTATCATCTTTCAAAATATCTTCTCACTTGACTTTTCTGCTTTAAACTTCTCCCGCCTCTAATTCATCCTCCACACAACTGCCAAAGATATTTTCCTAATGCCTGGTTCTGATCATGCCACCACACCCTCATATTTATTCTATCCCATTGATTCCCTGTTTTTTCTAGCATCACACATAAAATCCTCTATTTGATATTTAAGGCTCTCTATAATTGACCCCTTCCTATCTTTCCAGTCTTCTTACACATTACTCCACTATGTGCTCTGGGATCCAGCCCTATTGGCTTCTGGCTGTACTTCCTAGGTATTACTCCATCTTGCATCTCTGTGCCTTTGGCTGGCTGTCCCCCCTGCCTGAATGCTCTCTTTCCTTCCCTCTTCTTCTCGGAATCCTTGGTTTCCGGCAAAACTCAGCTCAATACAATAATCTTGTATTCATTTTCCATATATTATACATATACTTATATAAATACATATCAATTTTGCCATTAGAATGTAAGCTTCTCGAGGGCAGGGATTGTTTTGCCTTCTTTTCTTCTGTATCTCCAGTGCTTAGCACAACAGCTAGTGCTCAATAAATGTTTGATTGATTGGTTGATTTCCCACATGTGACAATTTTAAATAGACTGTAATATATTACTAATCATGGTTTCCTTGCAAAAAGTAGCATAAAAGATACCATAAGGGCATATATCACTGGAGAATGAAGTGTTCTGGTCATATAGGGAGGGCGAGGGACAACAACAGTTGTATAGCATGAGTGCTATACTGCTCTTTCTGAAATAAATGTCATTTTGAAAAATATCTAGCTTCAAGGGCTCCCGGAAGGACATCTGGCATAAATTGATGTGACAATTCACTTTATAACTAGATCCATAATGCTTGATTCAGTTTTTCTGAGTTGCTTCACTTATGTTACTGCCACACTTTTCAATGTTATATTAGGATGCCCTAGCATACAGTATGTGGTGATAGATCAGGTACATTCTACCTAGACATTTATGGAGCTGCCATTTGCAAGTAAATGATAAAATAATGATTCTTTATGTGCAGTGAGTGGTTTGCTTTTCTTCACAAATGACTGGATTCATCAAATACATTTTTGGTCATGCTGTAAAGAGTTTGTGTGTGTGTTGTCTTCCCCTGGGCTCTATTTGGCTCAGGGACTCTGAGGGTGTATAGGGGGTTTGTATGCTGCTAGAAATACTCTAGTGCTGGGCAAGGCTCAGTTGAGACTGCATCATCTTGCTTCCTGACATTACTCTGCCTACAGATCAGGTATGGAATATGTACACACGTGTAAGTGTATGTGCATGCATATGTGTAGATTTATGTGCATATATACACCCACACACGCATACACACATATAATCACCATGCAATTATTACATGTATGTATACATATATGTGTGTACATATACATATGCATATTGTATATGTGGCAAAGATATTGCATGTGTGCATACATATACATATGTGCATGTGTAGATGTAACAAAATTTTAGAGAATTGGCCAACCTCCCTTGGAGCCCCCATGAGGCAGTCACCCCTCAGTTGGCTACTTGACTCATTTGCCTATTAATTCTCATTATTCCAAAACCTAGGGTAATCTAGGGCTTTGCTTGAATATTTCTTCATTAATTACTTACATTGCATCATCTCTTTCACTTACCAACTAGCTTAGAGTCTCTATCACAGCTTATTAAATACTATTTATTAAGTAAACTGGAGAAACCTATTTTCCCACAAATAGTTGCTCATATCACACTATATGTCAAACCTCAAATCTCCTAGGATTAAATAAATACTAAAGTTACTGGCTATATAATTTATTTATTATGAAATCAATAACACAAAGTCATAAATAATTATCTACATCATTTTAGCTGTGGGAAAGATCACAAAGTTACCTCAAACTGTTTCTGTGAATGACTTTTGAAAACATTGTCCCATTGTTTAATTCACTCACCAAGCAAAGACACTTCTCAAGAATTTTCATCATTCTTTTTACATGGTAAAGATTAAAACAATTCTATTAAATGACATGGTCTTTTCAAGTGTCTCTCAAACAATCTCTATTAATTATCTTTCCTCAATCTCTCAAAAATTGTCATGACAACTCTCTTACAGAATGATAATTAAGAGTATTACTCGCAAAACTTCCCTGACTCTTAGAGTTATTAATGGTAATGATAGACACTATAGGAGAAGCTTTTGAAACAGGTGTTTTATATATGACATAACAGAACTATATTTGTATACATGTAAGCACACAGTGCGTATATGTGACATATGTACACAATTACAGAGCAGACACTTGTATAGATATGAATGAAACACACATGCATATAATACACAGTGCACCAGACAGTGTATATATACACAGACACATGTACCTATTCAAACATGCATGCACATATGAATGCATGTGTAGATATGTATTTATATTTATATATTTACCTATGTATTACCTATTACATATATATATACACACACGCACACACACACACACACACTACTAAAATAGTAGAAACTTCCTCTTTCATTGGTTTATTTGCCCTTAATTTGGCTTACTTGGGGAAACATATCTTTTCCTTTGAGGTTAACTGCCTCTCTCTTAATCTCATACCTCATGCTCAAAAATTTGGACACAAATCATAGAAATGGCCATAAGTTTAATAACAACTTTGAGTAGCATGGAAATGCAAATAAACATTTAAAAGAATAAGCTTTCAGGTGCAGCCAAGAATAATGAGTTCCTTTTATTTTCTGTCCCCAATTCTCATAGCTCTAACAATCAGGGAAACGGGAAGAAAGTGGTCAGACACGCTTATGAGATAGTAGCTTCCCTCACCTAAATTTCTGGGAGAAACTAAAATAAAAAGGGTACTGGACTGGATTTTGGTCATCTCAGCAACCTGTTTCTGACCTAATCTGTCCTCAAAAGTCTCTGGCCAATCACAGCCTCCTGCTCTTGCTTGCACCTGGTTTCAATCTCAGTTCCACTTTCTTTGTTCTCTACTTGTGGCTATCAGGTGAATAATGGCAGACAGCCATTGCCCCACGCCCTCCTCTATCAGCCAAGATGGAGCCTGGGACAACACTGACTTCTATCTCCTTCTTCCCAACGTGATTACTTTGTTCCTTTGTATAAATCTCTCTTAAAGTCCCAGAACTCAGAAGTGCTTGCAGCTTCCTGGGCAATTTGAACCCTTCTAACTTTTTTTGATCTTCTGCCTACAGCTGGGGTTTATAAGACAAAAATACACCACACAATAATAAAATTCTTTTATTTTAGTAAGTACTCAAAGTCCTTTCAGATATGTTATATTTTGTATGTAGCCTTTATAATCACTGGGGATCCTTATCCCAACTCATAATCTCATTGATGAATCAATCAGGTTCTCCTAGAGCAAGGCTATACCACTCTTCCCCCTCAGGGTTCTAAGGACACTCCTGCAGGGGCAGGGAGAGGGAGTAGGGATGATTCTATAATGTTACCCATTCTAATGCTCTCTGCAATGTTAACCACCAGTAATTAGCATCCTAGTGTCATTGAACCAATTAACATGAATTAGTTTTTATAAAGGTGTAATTATTATGAAGATGTAGCAAGAACAGAAATTATAAAACATTCGTCTCTCCCATCCAGCCTAGGGGAGGGAGGTCATGATCTCACCATCTATTACCTCAGTCTCCAGAGAGTGTTGTTTTTAAAGTTTGTCCTTTGTTCTCAAAGAGGAGGACCACAGCACCAGGAAGGTGAAGCCATGACTTGCAAGTGAATTAGATTTAAGTGATGGAGGCTGTGCAAAGTCACCAGCCTCACTTTCTCCTTCAGAGCCATCTGGACCCAGTGGCCAGATATAGATCAGGATGACTGGAGATGGCCCTTCTTAGGGACAGTGGACTCATACTTAAAGCATTTGCTACAAAGCATATACCCCCCAAATTCTCTTCTGAAATTAGCAGAGCCAATATCCAGTCATTCTCTTGCTTGTAAGGCCTGGTATCTTGACTTTGGTGGGGGTTAATCTTGTCCTGGGGTGGAGTCCTGCCTTGTTCTAGTGGACCAGGCTCAGCTAGCCACACACTCTGGCATAGATATTGGCTCCTAGACCTATGGTGATTCATTCTTCTGAAATTCTGAAGCTCATAAGGTCATAGCCATTCAATATTCCATTATCTGAGCCAAGAAAGAATAAATACAACAAGGACAGAAGCAACAGCAGGGCCACACTTTCATAGGTCATATGATGGCAGTACAAGTGGGTAGATGAAAGCATCTTCTGTAACTGGAGAAGATTACTTGATTTCCCAGATTCAGCTTTGGAAAGGGCTATTTTGAACTGAGTTTAATACAGAATGATGGGACCATTCCACACCAAATTTTTTTTGTGACCTAAAATTCCCATGTTAACTTTTTCATTACTGCTCTTTTATCTTTGATGGTTCCTCAGAGTTTCACGTCTAAAGTATAGATTCACATTTGGTCTGTTGTTGAGTTCAGACTTGTGGTTCCATTGAGCTTGTTTAAATTTACTTGTAAAAATAAACTTAATAAAATAAATCTGATTGTAACCTTTATGTTTGAAAGACAGTATTTTAATAGTTATCAAGAAAGAAAAATAATTTTTTTTCAGGACATATACAATTGTACTTTTCCTTTCTAATCCAAAGTCAGCAACTTTTATCAAATGATGTTTGACTATTTCTCACAGAGAAAAGTGGTATGTGGAGTCTGGAATTCTTCCAAGAAAGACAAATAGAAGCCTCATCCCAGAACTTTGAAAACCATCCAACAGGAACTTCAAACCAAACCAAATAAAAAAATGGATGAGGCTTTTACTCTTTAACCATGCTCACACAGATTAGATACAGCTATGCTTTATGGGAAAGGGTAACTAATTAGTATAATTAAGTACTTCAAAACTTTGCAAGTCTTTTTGTATGAGTAGTCCCTCCAGCAATTCAGATTGCACTCACTCACTCATCTTAGTAAACAATTTTGGAGAATTGTTGCAGTAAAAGAATTCATTACCTTGGAGTTAACCTGGTGATAAATCTTGCATCTAAAACTTTTCCAGCTCACTAGTATCTTGTAAAGCTTACTTTCCACTGGCACAGCTTTTAAGAACTCAGGGTCACCTCCACACACCAATGAGGTTTTGGAATAGGACGTGAGTGGAACTTAATAAACACGTGACACAAATAAATCACATATCACAGGACAAAACATTATATTGAGATGGTAATTCATAATTATAACTATTGGGTTGTACTTTCAAATTGGATGTACTTTCAAACGGGAATGTCCTAGGGAAAAATGGAAAATGATGTCCTTCAGTAATTCATCATCCATTATCCATGTTGCATAAGCAAACAAATCAATTAATAAGTTAGAAAAGAAAGTAATAAAGGTAGACATCTTCTTTTGCAATCCATCAATATCGCACAGCAATAATTTAACAATTACCGTATACTCCTGACATCAGGGGAAAAATCAATTCTCAACTTTTAAAAGGGTTTATAGTTTTACACTTGTAATGTTTTAAAGAAATGATTTTGAATGATTCATTTATAAAACTATATGATGACAGCCGTCAGCGTGTGCCAAAAGCTAAAGATTTTGGCTGTAGCTTTCCTAGTCACTAAAATTTGCTCTGTTGGGGTTGATTTGATATTACAAGTACTTTCCCACACCACGGGATAAACTATAACCTACAACAAAATGGGATATGTTAGCTAATAGGATGACCAAAATGACTAAATCAACCAGACTCTCATCTATTATAAATAAAATTTGTGAAATTAAGCACTTCATCTTTCTTATCACCAAAAGATTGGTCATAAATTGATGAATTTTTTTTTGTTTTGTTTTTGCTCTGGTCACCTATTTAAAAAGATTTTTAAAAAAAGACCTTTTGTGTAACAACGTGGTCTCAACATTTCTTTCCCAGCCTTATTGTACTCCGCCTTCCACATCTGTGATCCAGCCAAATCGTTTTCTCTGTTCCTTATCATTCATATGTCTTTGCAGTAGCCATCATAAATATACTCTTTCCTCATTTCCAAATATGTACATATATAATATGTGTGTGTGTGTGTGTGTGTGTGGTGTGTGTGTGTATACACAGCAGTTAAATACAATCTATTCGGTTAAAATATATTCAGAATAGTTAACCATGAGAGAGTTTGGGAAGGGGGGGCACTAGCCTTTGGAAGGATCAGGAGGGGCTTTGTGTAAAAGGGGGGGGGCTTTGAACTGTTTTATGAAGGAAGAGAGGGCATCTGAGGCAGAAATGAGGAGGGGGGTTCATTTCAGCCATGGAGGATGGCTTCTGCAAAGGCCTAGAAATGGTAAGGAACAGAGGAAATGCCAATTTGGCTAAATCACAGATTGTGAAAAGGGGAATAGATTAAGGTTGGAAAGATTAGGTTGGGGCCAGGTTATAAAGGGCTCTAAAAGCTAAACAGAGGTGTTTATATTTTATTCTAGAGGCAATTGGAGTTGATTAAGTAGGGGAGACATATAGATGATTAAGGAAAATCATGTTGGCAACAATATGTAAGACTGCCTGGAGAGGAGAGGGGACTAATTAGGTGACCATTGCAATAATCCAGGAGAGGGGTGATGAGGTAAACTGGGTTAAAGAGAAAGGTCTGCATATGAGAGCCTTTGCAGAGATAGAAACAAAGACTGATTGGATATATGGAGTGAAAGAGAGTGAGGATAATGCTGTTATAAACTTGGGAGACTAGGAGGATGGTGGTTCTTTGAAAGAAATGGGGAAGTTTGGAATAGGAGAGAAAGATAATGAGTTTTTAGGAGGGCATGTTAAATATGAAAAATCACAGTTTGAAATATGCAATAGATAATTGGTGATGTGAAACTGACACTCAGAGGAGAGACAGGAATTGGGTATATAGGTCTGTGAGTCATGTGCATAGATAGAAATAATAGTTAAATTCATGAGAACCTGAAGAGGTTACCAAAAGAGAGAAAATATACAGGAGGAAGAGAAAAGGATCTAGGGTAGAACTTTGGGGGACACCCACAGCTAGGATAACGTACAAGCAAAAGAGAGTGAGAAGTTGTGGTTGGCCAAGCAGGAGAACCAGAGAGATTGGGGTCACAAAAATCCAGAGAGGAGAAAGAATCTAAGAGTGGATGATCAGCAATGTCACATACAACAGATTGGCAGAAAAGGGTGAGGGATAAGAATAGACCAATAGATTTGACAGTTAAGAGACTATTAATAATTAGTTGTGTGATTGATAGGGGCGGGGCCCAAGCCAAGATCTTTGCCCTTTGCCCCAAAGGGAATCTGACTCACAGGCCCCAGACCCTCATCTCCCTTGAAAGCCCTAGTTTACCTTTAGATCTTATTCAGATGCACCTTCAATCCTTGCCCTGAATAGAATCTGGCTCCTGTTTGTCTACAGGACCCAGAAAACCCTTAAACCTTCAAATTTCCTAATCGATTCCCCTCATATCCCTTTGACAGCCTTAGGCTCCCTCTTGTCTATAGGCCCCAGAAAGGCCTTCCTTTATCTCCTTTTGAAAATCCTAGCCCCACCTTGATTTTGTGCAGATGCCTTTCAAACTTCTGTCTTCCTGTTCCCTCTATTATCTATTCCCATTGTCTATTCAATCTCTCTGACCTCCCCAATTAGAATTCTTACCTAGACCCTTTTCCCAACCCTCTTCTCTGGCCACCCAAAGTTACTTTAGTATTTAAGATCCACCTTGGCCCTCATTCAGATGCTGAGAATCTCACGCTCAAAAGGCTGAGAACCTCTCATGCCCGCTCGTCTTTACAGGCGTCATCTGGTCAATGTGATTTATCACTAATAAACTTTTCCTCTGGCTGAAGAAGATTTGAGTTGAATTCATTCAGCAGGGCCCGGTACCATGATCTTGGGGTCCCAGCACCCCAGAACCCCCTAGACCTCTTCATGATGAAGTCAGAACCCAGACTGCAAAAGGATGAAGAGTGAATGAGAGGACAGAAGGTAGAGTACAGACAAATTTTAAAAGAGGTTTGGTGAGAAGGGTGGGAGGACAATAGCCTGAGGGTATGATAGGATCTAGTGAAGGTTTTTTTAAGGTTAGGGAAACTTGAAGGTAGTATCAAAGGAACCAGAAGTATCCCTGAGGGGATACTTCTTGCTTGGGTACCCTGTTTTTCAGTAAGAGTAGAAGTTGGGATAAGAATTTCCATAGTTTTAAAAAAGCCACATAGAAAAGGGAAATAGCTTAATAACTAATAATAATAATGATAGGGGTTAGGGGTTGTCTATCTCTAATGCTATTGGCCCAAGTCCTTCTTCTGGTACGTTCTCCTCAATGTTAGCCAGTAGTGATTTGTGTCCCAGTTTAATTTAACCAATTAACATTAATTAACCTTTACAAAGGGATATCTACTACACAGATGTAGCAAGAACAGAAGTTACAAAGCTTTGGGACTCACCACCGCCTTTCCCACCAACACCTGAGGTTTGGTGTTGTTCACCCTTCATTCTCTTTTTTTCCCTTGATAGTATTTAATTTTTTCCCAATTACATGTAAAGATAGTTTTCAATCTTCATTTTTGTAAAATTTTGAGTCCAAATTTTTCTCCCTCCCCCCCCTTCCTCAAGACAGCAAGCAATCTAATACAATCATGTTAAACATATTTCCACATTAGTCATGTTGTGAAAGAAGAATCAGAGCAAGTGGGAAAACTATGAGAAAGAAAAAGAAAACAAAAAAGTGTAAATAGTGTGCTTTGATCTGCATTCAGACTCCACAGTTCTTCCTATGGATGTGGTTAGCATTTTCCATCATGACCTTTTTGGAACTGTCTTGTCATCCTTCATTTTCAAAGAGGGCCAATGACATCACAAGGGTGATGTCTTAACTTGCAAGTGAATTGGATTTAAGTGAGCACCTGAGGTTGAATTCTCCTCTATATCACCTGGGTTCCTGGGGAGAGTGGGCTCTAGCTTAAATCAGCATTTTTTTTTTGAGGCACTTGGGTTAAGTGACTTGCCCAGAGTCACACAGATAGTTAAGTTTTATGTGTCTGAGGCTGGATTTGAACTCAGGTCCTCCTGACTCCAGAGCTGGTGCTCTATCTATCCTAAATCATCATTTCTACAGCATTTGCCCCACCAAGTTCCCTCTTGGCTGGTTATGGTGGGTCAAACAATTTGCTTAGAACTTCACTCCCAGGTCAGCTAGGTGGCACAGTGGATAGATCACCAGCTCTGAAGTCAGGAGGACCTGAGTTCAAATCTGACCTCAGACCAAACACTTGACATTAGCTGTGTGACTCTGGGCAAGTCACTTAACCCCAATTGCCTAACCAAAAAAAAAAAAAAAAGAATAGTTGTTATTTACATTTAGGGCAGCTAGGTGGGCAGTGGATAGAACACTGGCCCTGAAGTCAGGAGAACCTGAGTTCAAATCCGGCCTCAGACCAAACACTTAACACTTACTAGCTGTATGACCCTGGGCAAGTCACTTAACCCCAATTGCCTAAAAAAGAAACAAAACCAAAACCAAAAGGACTTCACTCCCTACCACTTGGGCTGACCACAAAATTGAGCATGGATTTGGGAATCTGGGAATCGCAGACCTCTAGTGGCTCACCATTCTGACCTTTTGGAGCTCACACGGTCATATTTTCTCTACCATTCCTTCACCTAAAGGAAGAAAGCACGAACACAAAGAAGTGGAGACAGAGACGTGCAGTCACAAGCAACATGGCAGCCCAAGGCCAGAGAGTTCTGAGCACTCTCCCTCTCAGTTTGTATCACTGGAATAAATCCAGGCAGGAAAGAACAAGAGACTTCCTTTAGTTACTTAGTGCTTTTCTGCGTATATGCCAGTTTTGCTCAGCAGTCAATAGAGAGCCCATCTCTGAACAAGTTACAGAGTTTTTTCACATACCCAAAGCCCACATGGGGGCTCTATCAATCAAGCATGCTGCACATGTTCATAAAAACAGGGCTCATTAGCCAGTCCCCCTGTTACACATAAATGGGAAAAATAGGTAGCTGCCAAAAATCCTTTTTCTGTGATTAATGGTGGCAGTACCTACAGATTGGGAGAAAGAGGGTTTGCTGTTGTTTTTTTTTCTTCTAAATCTCCTTAAGAGACAGAGGCATTATTCCCTTTCAGTTTGAATTGAAGTTCAGAAGAGGGATTGGGAAGGAGCTCCTTTTGTAAACATGTAAGAAAGAAAGCGTACCATAATTATACTTGAGACTCAGTATACCACAATTACATAGTGAAATCGTTGGGGCGGTTGCAGCCGCTATATAGGAAAAGCCTTACTTTGGATGAAGGCTGGGAAAATTTGGGACATTGGAGCTGGTAAGGTTAGGTTTCACTAACAACTTTGTTCCTAGTACAAGAAGGATTTCTAGCACAAAATCTAGTTCCCTATTAGACCTCTCCAGTGAAGTCATACTTATATCATTATCATTTCCTAGAACCAAATACTGCTATCAAAAACATTTACAGAGGCCCTATTTATAATTGGGAAGATGCTATTCCCTTGTTGCATGTGTGTGTGTGTGTGTGTGTGTGTGTGTGTGTGATTATGTGCCTGCTATATAGGCCTCATGCCCCGTTTATTCATGCTGTATGACTCCTGTGATCTACCCATGGGAACTTATGATCTTAAACTTGGGGATTCTACTTAAATCACACAGTCATACTTTCCTGATTAACTTGAAAGCTAACAACTGTCTGACTGTTTCTTAAAGGAAGAAGTGATTTATGAAATCTGGTGATTCCCTGAAATTCTTCCAAGAAAAACTATTGGAATCTCTGTTTCAGGCCTTCAAAAACCAGTTAAGTAAAATTTAAAGCCAAGCCAAACAGAGGAGCCAGATGAAAAACCCAGAAATTTTTAACAACCTCTAAGGCAAGGTCCAGGATTCAGACTGTAAAGGTCCTATAAGGACAATAAGGCTTTGACTTGTACTCCAGGCTGCATGGACACATGCAAGTTTTAAGCCTACCTAAGGGAAAGCTGGACTTTCTCTCTCAAACTCCCATCAGTTAAGAAAGTCTTGCCACGGACACTCCCATTAGCCTCCATGGAAATTAGTACCTTCCCACTCCCAACAGCCATATTGCTCTCTGTACTATCCCACCATCATGGAATTTACAAAATAGAAGACAGGGGTCATTTCAGCTATGTGCGTGCAGTCAGATCATGTAGTGGTTAGAGAGAAGATGAAAATAAATGCAAATTAAAAGAAAGGAAAAAAATAGATGAGAATATCTTGTATTCAATGAAAGCGGTTCCAAGCCCATTTGTTTAAACAAACTTGAATATGAAAAATGGAGAATGGACAAAAGTAGACATTAACTCTGCCTATCATCATTATCTTAGAGTAGAAAGAAAATCACAATGATGAAGAGGCAGAAAGAGCTCAGAAATGACCTTAGCCAGCAAACACTTAATCTCTTTTCCAAGTAAAGACACAGGGAAGCCAGAAGCAACGTCAAATCAACATAGAATTTTATTTGAGCAGTCCTATTCTCCAGGCCTGGAACCCATTCCTTCCTCATTCTTTCAGAATCTTTATCTTCTTTTAAGGCTCAAAGCAGGTGCTACCTCCTCAGTGTAACCTTCCCTGATCTACCCAGATGAAAATGTTCTCTCGTCTTTAAATATTTCCATGACTCTGGCTGCATCTCTCCTTTGTTTCCATCACTCTCTACATGTCATATCCCCCACGTAGAATTGAGGTAATGAACTGTGTTATTTTTTTTATTTTTGTATCCTTAGTGCCTAGTATAGAGTCTAGGTATTCAGTAATGCTTACTGAATGAATGAATGAATGAATAATTGGAAAAATAAATTATTATGAATAGCATTGCTTCACAAGACAGCAAAAATCAGTGAAGGGGGAAAATGAAGACGCAGAGATTTTGATGTGAAGAAGTCAGAAAATCTCGAAAGCGTTGTAGATAAAAATGGAAAGACTAATTCGAAGATATTTCAAGGAGAAGAGTCAATTAACAAGCAATGATTAAGCATCTTTTTCAAATATACTAGACACTGGGCATATAAATACAGAAATTAGACAACTGCTGTCCTCAAAGGATCTACATTCTATTGGAAGATTACAAAAGTTCACAAATTATGTTATTACCCCAAAATATGATTGAGATGCTGTTAGCAGCCACTGATCCATGTACCTACTTTTTCATCACTTCAAAATCCACGTTTGAAGGGCATAGCTATATAGGGGATAGTGAATATAGACTGGACCTATGATTTCATTGGTATAGAGAACTTGGAAATTCCCTCTAACAGTTTGGCTCAGCATCTTTTTTTTTTTTGGCTAGGCAATAGGGTTAAGTGACTTGCTCAGGGTCACACAGCTAAGTGTCAAGTGTCTGAGGCCAAATTTGAACTCAGGTCCTCCTGACTCCAGGGCCATGCTCTATCCACTGTGCCACCTCGCTGCTCTGATTAGTACTTTTGCTACAACTTTTAATCTTAGAGTTGCCTAGAGCAGAGGTATCAAACATGGGGCTTATGGCTTCAAGCAGCCTGCAAAACTTCTGAAGGGGGCTGGAACCAGATTAAAATTAATTGAGAAATGTTACACAAAATAAGTAAAAATACAACATACATAATGTTAGTTTGTGGTTTTTGAAGTCAGTACATGGCCTGCAGGGATCTGTTTCTATTTGAGTTTGATACACTGGCTTAGAGCCTCAGATGTTGAGTGAGTTGGCTAGTATGAGTCCAGAACAAAAAGGCATGCCTGGAAAAAGAAAAACATGAAAAGGAAATAAGCTGGGTTTTGCAGATAATTTCCAAAAGTAGACCATATATTCATTGTTGCACAATTATATATAGTGAATACAAGATTCTGCTGTTTATTTGTAGATTGCAAAAAAGAAAATGCATTTGATTCAGAAGAACAAAATACAATCTTCCATGTTTTCCTAAAGAAAGGTGTCTACCACGCACGTGTTTTCCATGACATAGAAATAATTTTTCTACTGTCCACTAAATATTAACAAGCCAATAATAAAGTAGGGAGAAGTACACTTAAGAAAGGCGTTAATCAATGTAATAAAGGAAATTCTGCATAACAGAGTTGGAGAAAGCGATGTGGTGGTATTGGTTGGGCACATTACAAATTCATCTTATCCCAACTCAACTGGGCCCCCATTGCAGCAGCAAGGCAACCCTTTATTCCTCTCCGATTTGTTCCCTATTTTACTTGCCACAGAAGTTATTCCAATTCTTCTCTTCCCTTCTCAAGTTCTACACAACACCCTACTCTCTCTCATCTGAGGATCTTGCCCTCCTACTTTGCTGACAAAATTTAGGCATTCTACGTAAGCTCCCTCTTTTTTCATTTTCCTTATCTCAGAAGTCCTTGATATCAGCTCCCGTTCTTTCTTCCTTTCCTTCTATTGGTGTCTGCAAGAGAGATGGCTCTTATCTTTGTCAAAGCTAACCGTCTACATGGGCACTTGATACCATTCTCTCATCTTCTTTAGAAGATTGTATCCTCAATCATGCCTGCCCCTCTTGTATCTTTAATCTTTCCCTATCTACAGATTCCTCTCCTTTTGCTGACCTTCAAATATGTCCTTCTCCCCATTTAAATATGTGTATGCATGCTCATATATATGACATGTGAAATATAAATGTTATGTACAAATATAATATACATTTTTAACTATAGTACAACTGGCATGGCCAGACTGTGACTTCATCTAGGTAGGTGAGGAACTTCTTATAATGATGCCAATCAGCATCATCTGTGTAATTTATAGTTTTAGAGAACTGCCTAGACACTGAACGGTTTTGACTTGTTCAGAGTCACACAGCCATTTTGTGTTAAAGGTGGAACTTGAACTCAGGTCTTTCTGACTCCAAGGCCAGGTCTCTATCTACTAAATGACATCACTATATCTATTTATCTATTTAATAATCTATCACCTGCTTATATAGAAATATACAAATATACATATGTGCATATATACATATGTATGTCTTTTCCTTATCTGATTATATATATTTCTTATTCACTCATATTGATAGTGTATATATCTTTCTATTGGATTGTCTCTATCTAGCTATTAGACTCTCTCTCTCTCTCTCTCTCTCTCTCTCTCTCTCTCTCTCTCTCTGTCTCTCTCTCTCTCTCTCTCTCTCTGTCTCTCTCTCTCTCTCTCTGTCTCTCTCTCTCTCTCTCTGTCTCTCTCTGTCTCTCTCTCTGTCTCTCTCTGTCTCTGTCTCTGTCTCTGTCTCTGTCTCTCTCTCTCTCTCTCTCTCTCTCTCTCTCTCTCTCTCTCTCTGTCTCTCTCCTTAAGAATATATGATCTCAGTGGGTCTATAATGGACTAGGAGATTTGACTGGATGGTGCTGGGAAAATGTATAACATTTCCACAGTCTTGCAATTCTCATTGCCACAGAAGCCCCCCCTTTTTTAAACACCATTAGGGGTAGGGACTATGATTTGACAGTATAGGCAGTTCCTGAATGAGGAGAAAATTTCCTCTTCCAATGCATGTAGGGTGCCCTCTTTGTAATAAAAAGTTCTACAGGGTTCTAACCCACTGGGATGTTCTATGACTTGATTGGAGTCATGTCCCCTGTCTGTGTCAGAGATGAGACTTGGATTCATCTCCCTGGCTCCCAGGACAGCTTTCTTTACATCACGTCACGCAGCTTCTCAATATGCCATAGGTGATGCTGTACTGCTAAGAATAATCAAATGCCACAACCTCAGAAGAATACAAACTGCGGGGCAATGGTGACATAGTGTCGGGAGGCTGCAGCACCTCAGTAATGTTGACATGTGCAAGACAAATGACATATAAGATACTATCACAGATAGATATGGACAGAAAAGGAAGAGGGCTGTTTATGTGAAGGATAACAGATGAGTTTCACTAGCACCCAGGAAATATTGAAAGAATAAAAGGGAGATCCCTTGGGCATTGGATGGAATTTTTTTAGAAAGACATGATCAAAAATTGCACAAGATGGAAAGCCATGGATGGACTGCAGTATGTATCAGCAGAGGGATAGCCCACTTTGCTGAGATCATAGATATATTTGAAATATAGCACTCTACTGTTCACAAAACACTTTCTTCACCACAAGATGAAGTAGTTCATGTAAATAGTATTATTTCTTTTTTACAAATGAGTTCCTGAAAGCTTAGCAAGGTTAGTTGACTTTCCTATTGTCACATAGCTGGTATATACCAGTGCTGGATATTGAACCCAGGTCTTCTGACTAAAAACTCGTTGTTATTGTTGTTGTTTTAAGTATTGCATTCTTTTCCCTATGTTCAGATAAAATTGGCCCACTTTCTGTAACCCAAACTCAGCATTCCATCTCCTGCCTCTATTAATGGAATGGATTCCCTGACCACCTCTACCTCTTAGAATTTCTTAACTTACTTATTCAGACTGCAGGCTAAGGAATCAGAAGCGTGCTAGAGCCAGCTTGAACCACCTGTAGAGAGCCGATTGTTAATTTTTCTATGAGAGCATTTATGCCTCAGAAAGCAGCAAACACTACATATCATGGCATGATTTTTTTTGTTGTTGTTGTTGATTGACTGGATTTAAGTGATGGAGAAAATGTTATTAACGCAGATTAAACCCAAGAGTGTGTTAAGTACATTTTTTTTTTGCCCCAGAAAGTTAGTTGTTAAACATTCACCAACACATTCCAGTGTGAAATATTACCTTTTTGAGGGCAGATGCTACTTTTCATTTTAACCTTTGAATCCTTCTTATCCAGAAAGGAGCTTGAACACAGCAGGGGTAGAAAAAAGTTTGTTATCAAGGCTGTTGAGGTTCTGGTGCTTCATTATGGCACAGATGTGACCCTGGGTTCTTTTTTCGTGTCGTTATAGTTAAGGCATTTTAGTTGTGTCCAACTCTTTGTGACCACATTTAGGTTTTCTTGGCAAAGATACTAGAGTGGTTTGCCATTTCCCTCTCTTGCTCATTTTATAGATGAGGAAACTGAGGCAAATAGAGTTAAGTGACTTGCCCAGGGTCACATGTCTAGTAAGTGTCATAGCAGATCTGAACTCAAGAAGATGAGTCTTCCTGATTCCAAGGCCAGTGCTCCATTTCCCGTGCCACCTAGCTGCTCCCAGTTTCTTTTAAACTATTTTGTTAGAGGACATTTTCTGGCAGAACCAACAAGGCTTGTCAGGCCTTCCAATATAGCCTGGGAGCCATGCTGAATATCATTTGTCTTAGGACCAGCTTAGCTAGGTCCAGAGGGGTCCACCACAAGCTGTTGCCTATGCTTTTTCTCCCTTTCCTCTCCTTTTGGAATCTCTTGCTTCCTTCAAAGCCTAGCTAGAACACTTTGTCCTAAGTTAAGACCTTTCCTACCCCCCCCCCTTCCTTAATCAGTTCTCTTCTCCAAGTTTTCTCATATCCATGTTGTATTTATCTATCTTCATATATGTTGCCCCCTCATCCTCACCCCTTTCCTCAGTAAAGTGTGAGCTCCTTTGAGGGCAAAGATTGATTTGTTTTTGACTTTGTATCCAGTGGGTCTCTAGGACAGTACTTGGCACTTCTGGGGGTTTGATGATGATTGGTTGAATTGAATTGAAGACAGTTGAATGAGTTGATACAGTTTTGTTTTGTTTTTTATTTTATTTAATTTTTTAAAAAACATTACTTTGTGGCAGGCATTGTTGCTTTTCATATCAGTAGAGGGAGTCCCAACACTGGTGAAGTCACAGCTCCCTGAAGTAGTGAATTATGTGTTTTTCCCTTTGGTGCTGAATTGTAAACCAATGAGATGAGAATGTCCTGATGTAGATTTTAAGAAGTATTACATTTTGCAAATCATTTTAAATATTACAATTCTGGGGTACTAGAAATCCTAGAACTTGTGGTCCTCTGTGCTGTGCTCCCCCAATTTGTAGTTTAATTTTTTAAACTGCTTTTATATCTTTTTTTTTCATTTGTTCCTCATAACAACAGTAAGAAATAGATATAAATTTCATCTTCCTTAACAATAAAACCACTGAAAATCCGCAAAGTGTGTAGCTCTTCCAATTATCCTGCTCCATTGATGCTAATTAAATCAGGGAAGGAGAAATAGCCAGGAGAGCAGAAGGGGAAAAGAAATTACACAAAAAGCAAGTCCTAGTATATTTGAGTTTACAGTTGTGATTTTCCATGGACCACAATGAATTAGAATAGTCATAGCCAATGACAGGGGGAGTGGGTAGCTGATATAAATTACCTAGTATGGCCACTATGTCGCATATGCTTTTATCATTTTTGATTGTATCAGTATCTGCTTATTGTTTTTGATAACTCGTAAAATCAGTGAATTTCTTTCTCTCTTTTATTTTTTTGGTTAGGCAATGGGGTTAAGTGACTTGCCCAGGGTCACACAGCTAGTAAGTGTTATGTGTCTGAGGCCGGATTTGAACTCAGTTCCTCCTGAATCCAGGGCCAGTACTCTATCCACTGCGCCAGCTAGCCGCCTCCTAAAATCAGTGAATTTCAAAGGAAATAATAGTGACGTAAAATTCTGTTAGCTCTGTCAATAAAAATTCCAATTAACCATATAACTACTAATTATATGTTAAGAATAGAAAATAGCTTTAATATAGTTAACATATATGTGCATATATTTTATGTTCAATACATGCACAATTCTGAAATAAACCTGGGCCACAAATTGAGCATGTCTGACTCTATGTGAATATTTATTTTTGGGCTTTGACATTGAAATCTTGTCTTATGCATGGTTGCAACTTTCCTTAATGGATTTTAAAATATGCACACACATATATCACTCTAATGAACAAAATTAGAAGATGGGAACTTGAGGTACAATATGATAAAGTATATATGTAAAATTTTTAGTTATTCTTTAATTATAAAAATTAAATGACCTGCATATATTTTATAAAAATATAATTTATTTTAAAAATATTTCTCATTTTATTTCTTTTAGTTTTCAATTAAATGAGCTCTCATGTCAAAAATATAAAAAAATAATATTCTAGTGAAAAACAATAAGCAGTTGCATTTTGTGAGTAATTTAAAATGTTACATTATATTACATATTTCAATTTGTGAGATTGTGTTCTATGAGTATTTAATGCAACATAAATTATAATAATGTCATGGTTTTAGGTTTCTTTGTGTGTTCTTTAATTTTTTAAACATGGTCTTCAGGAATAAATGTTTTCTACAAATGTATGTGATTCTTTATCTTGAGTCTATCACCTGTCTGTCAGGAGGTAAGTAGCATAGATCATCAGTAGTCCTCTGGAATCATAGTCATTGTTTTTATTTTGCTTGACCATACATTTTTATTATAAGGGTTTTTTCCCTTCTCCTTGGTAAGGAATATATTTGGCAGAATATATTTAGAGTTTTTTGTGTGTCAATACAAATCCCACGTAAAGACTTTTTGCTGGTCCTCCAGAGTCTGGTCCTGTCCCTTCTTCTCTCCTGTTCTATCCTCTTATGTCTCCACTTCTCCTCTCTGACTCTCTTCACTACTTTCTTCTCTACCATTTTTTCTGCTCTTGCTGGGGTGGCTTAAGCAACTTACAGACTAGTTGCAGGATAAGGCAGGTACCCTAATTAGTCCCACTAAGTCTTTTTTTCTGTATAGTCGGCCAAAATAAGCTTATCTTCTCTAAATTCTCACTTTTTAAAATTTTCCTTTAGCAGAAATTGTACAAGGGTAAAATCCGAGATATCAAAGAAAACTCAATACTTCTACTACCCTATTTAATATGCACAATGATTCTAACTTACCCATTCCCGGTGACTGAAAGAGGCCTCTAAGTCACTGATAACACAGACTTCTAATATAAAGACAAATGACACCAAGGAATAATGTAATTCCAATTTCTTGCAGACAGACCGACATAAATGGATGGACAAACCACTTAGTAAGTTCTTACTATGTCAGGTACCATGCTATGTGCTGGGGAAACAAAAACAAAACAGGCAAGAGCTATCACTAAGAATAGGAGGTGAGGAGGGGTGATATAGGTGACTTGAGAAAGGAGAACGTCTCTCTAGGGTGCAGGATGGAGAGTCAATCAGGTAAAAATAAAAGGCTTGCCTTATAGTAGTGAGGGCCCAGTTGAGCTACCACAAATGTGTAGTAAACTCAATCGACACAGTTGTGTGACTTTCGTCTGCAAGATTCAATATCATGCCAGTAGCGGCGGAGAAGAAAGGTGGTGGGAGTAACCTGGGGCATGATGAAAGGAGATTAGAGAAAAAGTGATGGATTGAGAAGGCGTGGAGGGGAGGCATCACTGGAGATTGCAGTCAGGTAGAGAACAGATTTAGAAGATATGAGGACAGAGAAAGATGGAAGGATCATGGTAAAGAATTTCAGCCTTCTGGCTCATGGAAATGGGATGCTTGTGTGTGAAGAGCTTAAGGGCATGATCATCTCTTTGTGGCTGAGATAGTGAAGGTGAAGGTCATAGAAACTAAGGAGGATGAACTGGAAAACAAGGCTATGTGAAGGGACATCTATAAGTAAATCGAAGCCCCTAGGTATCAGGACAGGTTTTGTGATGGAGAGGAAGCTTGTTAGCGGGGAATTGAACCCTTTGGGAAAGGAGAGCCTGGTTGACTTGGTTGACCTACACTGGTAGGTAATTTCCAGCAGGATCTGGATGGAGTAGTACAATATGTCTATATGGAGGGGAGCCTGCTGCATGCTAATTTTAGAGGACAGTCTGGAAGTGGCTTTAAGGAACAACATGGAGGCTTAGCAATGGTCACCAATGTTTTATTATAATGGCAAGAGGCCAGACGAGCTCTTTCTCCCCTGAACTACTTTCTATGGTGTTTACTCTCAGTATATTTAGAACTTGAAAAAGCGTTACAGATTATCTAGTCTAACCCTATAATTTTATAGATGAGGGAACAAAGACCCAGAAAGGGACTTTCTCAAAGTTAGACAGAGAGTTAAGTAGGAGAGTCATTATTTGAAGCCAGCTCTTCTAACCCCAAATCCAGGGCTCTTGAACAATTAACCACAGTTAATCTGGGGGTCTATGGAAATTGATCAGGTGCTGTCTGGGGAGATATTTTTCTATTGTCATAATGCTAAATTATTTTCAATTTTGTATTTCCTTTTCCATGCCTTAAGGGTTGGGTTTTTTTTTTGCTTTCTAAGTTATGAGTTCCTTGATTGCAAAGACTTGTGTTTTAAATTTTATTATATCCCCCATAGCACTCAGGCAATGCTTTGCAAATCTTGGGTGCTTGGTAAATGTTTATTGATTGATTTGCCCTTAAGTAGAAATCCAAACCTTGCCCAAACATATCCCAATACAGATGGCTCTCTTCCCAAATTACTGTAAAGCATTGTCATGACCTGCCTCCCAAAGGTTGCTTCATGCCTTGATCCCTGTTCAAGGTAGGCTGCAAAGCAAACACAGAGTTCAATTTCTAGTTTTCATCTTTGTTTTAGGCGTGTACACAATAGCAAAAGCTAGTTCTTTACTCTTCATTTTAAACTCTTTTTTTGCATATTCATAATAAGTTATAGATATAATGCCATGTAAAGGAAGGAGAAAGAGATGATTGTAGTTTTGTGCCTAGGGCATGAGACTAGGAACTTGGGGACTGGCCTGGAGAGCAGGGCAGATCACTTCAGTCACCACATCTAGAAGGGAAACAAGCCACTTCTGTTCCCTATTGATAAGAATGTGGCGAATTTCAGTTGGAAGAGGACTGGAAAGCAATTTAAGTTTTTCAGAAACAGATGCTACATGAGCTCAGGCAATTGCATTTCCTTGGTTCCCCCGCTTATTTCATTTTGGTCAGACTTGGAGGAATTACAGGTGTTCTGTTAAGGGAGTTGCTGTGGTGAGGTGGATAGAGAGAAAGCCTTGGAATCAGGAAAACCTAGTATTGACTGTGTGACCCTACACAAGTCACTGAACCTCTCAGCGCACTAAACAGTTCTTTAAAGATCTTGGGGTAGAGGGAGTTTCCTCACTGGGAATTACCTATACTAACAAAATCACAGGTCTAGACTCTGACAAAATAGGATAAAGGTAGATTTAAAAAAATTCTTTTTAGTGGTTTAAAAAAATCCCCTTTGAATTTTTGGATGACATAGGAAAGGGTTCAATATAATTTAAAAAAGCATGCCAGTAGTTTCCTTTTTGTTTTCATTAAGAATTCTTTCTCTTTCACTCTGATTTACTCTTCTCTCTTTCTCTTTTTTCTTTTTTTTCTCTCTCTGTCTCTGTCTTCTGTCTCTCTGTTTGTATCTCTCTGTCTCTGTCTGCCCCTCCTCTACCTGCTTTGGATCTTGGTGCTAAGGGATGGCAGGTACCCTCTGAACGGTGGGGTGGTGAGGGGCAAGTCAAGCTTCCATCACTGCTTAGCAATATGCAAATCATTTACCCCAAAGAAGCATACACTGGTTTTATACAAATCACTAGCACAATTCTCATTATAAATGATTTGCAATGTCACCGAAACATTGTAATCTTTTCCATAACAACCAGTGCAGCATGACCGACTCTTACAGGGCAGGAATGGTCTAAAGAAAACAACTGTTCAATGTTTGGGCTTCTTCTGTTCTTTTGGACCCACCAAAGTTTTCCTCCCTTGTCTGATCAGGCTTGACTGCATGTGCAGTTTTTTTAAGCAACACCAAGTGAAAACATTTTGGAAATTTCCTACCTGCAGAAAGGACAGCACCTCATGGAAAGCTTTGAGACAAATTTTATTTGTTAACTCAAGCTTAGCATTTATTTCTTTTAAAATTCCTGTCCTAATACAGAATTCTTGCATGATGTATTTTTTTTTTTTTGCAAACAACCAAGATTTTAAATCAAGGGAAAAACAGCCAGCAGGTGCAGATATTTCTTGCACTTCATGCATCTGGTTAGCAGGCTTGTTTTCTTTTTTTCCCTTAACAGCTCAAATGCGATTTAATGATTATACAATAATACTGCAAATCATATCTTAGTTGGGTATTTCAAACCCCTAATTCAAAAGTCACTTTTACAAAAGGAAATCTGAAGCACAAAGACAGTCCTAGAGTGCAAGAGCCTGGAATAGAAGCCAATTTAGCCTTCGGTTTGCCAATAACTGTCTACCCACCTAGTCCTGAAATTCTATGATTCTAACATCGGTGTATTGAACAATATTTCTCAAATGCTTTAGGATATTGAAGACAAATAAAGGAAAAGCCTTAAGAGAAAGCATATTCCAGATGCCCAGTTCTAAGTAGAATATTCTTTGAGTTTTCCTTATGATCCCGTGATCTTTTAAGGAGAAAAAAACAGCTGCCCCTGTCAAGAATAATTACCAGACTTAGTAGAACCCCACACCCCAGGGAGCACCCAATCACCTGCTATTTTTCCCTACGGTATTAGGTCTTGGAGATATACAGAATGTCTACGAAGAATGTTCTATAACAAGGCAAATTGATGTTGCCAGGCTGCAGGGGTCATGGCCTAGACTCCCCCTTTCTATGTGTTCCCAAGGCCGCAGCTCCAGCACTGAACTAGGCCTGGAAAAGAATCTCAGAAAGTCTACTAAGGGTCCAGTCATGCTGGACTCTTTCTTGATGGATTGATTGGTTGTAGGAATTATATACTTGGGATAAAATTTATTTCCCCTCTCCATCCCCTTCTCCTAACCCCTGCAGATGAGAACTCTAAAGAGGTTGACATAAACAATCCATTCCATCAGAGTCCCAAGTGCAGCTTAAACCTTTGAAGGGAGTATTACTGGGTATTTGTCATGGAGTTGGGGGTATAATATAGTAAGATATACTTATATGTTATATATATATATACATATATATATATATATATACATATATATGTATATATATATACATATACATATATATGTATATATATATACATATATATATGTATACATACTAAATTTATCTATTATAGATTATCTTTTCTATACTATATCTATCTAGTAAGGACTGCAGAGTATGAGCTAGTTGGGGGGGGGTTGCTATTAAAGTTTCAGAACAGGACTCCTGGGTGAGTTAACTGTTCTAATAAGATTTATTAAAACTTATCTTTATTAGAACTTTATTAGAACTTATTACAACCAAGTTTATCAGGATATAAAACATTCTCTTTCCGCAACCTTATTTTTGGAAAATTACTAAACGGTCAGTCAATAAATATTTATTAAATATCTACTATGTGCTGTATTAATCAGTAGGGATACAAAGAAAGGCAAAGACAGTCTTCACTCTCAAAAGCATTTAAGGTCTAATTGGGGAGACAATATATGAATAACTATGAACAAAAAAGCAACACACAGGAAAAACTGGATATAAACAGCAAGGGGAAGGTAAAGGGATTCTGGAAAGGCTTCTTGTAGAACCTAGGATTTTAGCTGGGACTTATCAGGGAAGCTAAGAGGCAGAAATGAGCAAGGAGTGAATTCTAGGCCTGAGGGACAGCTGGTGAAAATGCAGGCAGTCTGGAGATAGAGTTCCTTCTTGTGGAAGGAACAACATGAAGGACAGTCATTGGATCTCAGAGTACACGGTGGAGGGGCGGGATAAGGCATAAGAAGAATGAAAAGGTAAAGAGAGGCATGTCATGAAGGGCTTTAAATACCCCAAAGAGGACTTTATATTGGCACCACTAAGGTTTACTGAGTGGGCTGACATGATCCGACCTGCACTTTAAGATCACTTCGTCAGTGGAGTGGAGGATGGACTATAGACTTGAGGCAGGGAGATCAACGAGAAGGCCATTGCAAAAGCCCTTGGATGGGGTGCACCAAAGTGCTGTCAGAGAAGAGAAGGGGGCATACACAAGGGATGTTATGAAGTTAAAATCAACAGATTGGATATACAGGGTAAGAGAGAGAATGAAGGGGCAGCTAGGTGGTACAGTGGATGGAGCACCAGCCCTGTTGTCAGGAGAACCTGAGTTCAAATCTGGCCTCACACACTTCACACTTACTAGTTGTGTGACCCTGGGCAATTCACTTAACCCCAATTGCCTCACCAAAAAAAAAAAAAGAGAGAGTGAAAAGTCAATGACTACATCTTGTATCAAGTAAAGATGATGGAGTGAGAAGTTGTAAGGGAATTAGTTGACTCACATTTCCATATTACAGTGGAAACATCTTTGTAGTTGTAGGATCTGGGTTCAAATCCTACCTCTGCCACTAACTACCTGTGTGATCTTACTCAAGTCACTTAATGTTGTACTGTGTCACAGTTTCTTTGTCTATAAAATGAGTGATTTGGAGCATTCTTTCATGTGGCTGTTAATAATTGCAATTTTTCTTTTGAAAGTTGTTTATATTTATTGACCACTTATTTATTAGGGAACGGCTTTTGGTCATATAGAAAGACAGATAAGAAGAAAGATAGATATAGATACATTCTACCTATACCTGTATATGTTAATTGTTTATATACCTTGGATACCAAACCCTATTTGATTCAAAGATTTTTTCCCCATTCTATTGCTTCTCTTCTTTCTTGGGCATGTTAATTTTTCTCTGTGAATCAGCTTTTCAGTTTTAAGTAACCAAAGTTATCAGTGTTATGTTCTGTAATTGCCTCTCTCCCATGTTTGGTTAAGAATACATCTACTCATTATTCTGGGAGGTATATGATCTGTTTCTCTTCTAATTTTTTATAGTATGATCTTTAATATTAAGGCCACTTATCCATTTAGAATGGATCATGAAATATGATGTAAAGTGTTGATCTAAGTCTAATTTCTGCCAAACTGATTTCCAGTTTTCCTAGGAATTTGTGTTTTTTTTTCCCCAAGTAATTTATGCTTTTGGCATTATCAAACATTGGGTTATTGAGTTTCATTGTTTCTGACCCTTCCTTGTCTAGTCTGTTCCAACTCTTCTAATTTATTGTCAAGACCTGTCAATTTCACTTGAATATGTTCCCTTCTCTTCTCTGACACTACCACCACTCTGGTGGAGGTCCTCATCACTTCATGACTAGAGTATTGCAATAACCTGCTGCTGAGTCTGTCTACCTCAGGACTCTCCCCACTCCAATCCATCCTCTACTCAGTCAATTATCCTAAAGCTCAGGTCCAATCATGTCATCTCCCTACTCGATAAACTCAACAAACTCCCCCAAGCCTCCAGGATCAAATGTAAAATGCTCCATTTGGCATTCAAATAACTTCATAACCTAGCCCTGTCCTACCTTTTCAGTCTTCTTGCCCCTTACTCTCCAACACATACCCCTTAATCCAGTGATATTGGCCTACTGTCTGTTCCATGAACAAGATATTTCATTTCCTATTAGTCACATGACCTTATTAGTCACATGGGTATCTGTAGAAATTTATTTAAAAATCATGGGAAAATTGAAGACAGAATGAAAAAATAAAAAAAAAGATTGGAAGAAAACATTTAAGGAGAAGATATAAATTATTAATAATCACATGAAAAGATGTTCATATTTCAAAATAATGAGAGAGATTCAAATCAAGTTTACCTTAAGGTACTCATTAAATTGATAAAAATAGCACATAACAGACTTTCCATTGCATTGTTAATGGGAAGGTAACTGGTTCAAACTGTGGAGAGAAATTTGGCAATATATAATGATATATAAAACTAATTTTATTCTTTGACCCAGCAATTTCACTTTTGGGAAAATGTTGGAAGGATGGTATGAAAAACAATAAAGGACCTGTATGAAAATGTTGATAGCTGTTTTACTTATAATAGTAAACATCTAGAGACATCTATAGGTCCAGTAAGTTATGAACAGCTCCCCTGTGGCTGCAAGCTCTGCTATGCTACCGCTCGTTCTCACACTGAAACTAGGACCCAACACTTTGAGCCAGATCCAAGTATAGGCAATGCAACAGAGTCCTGCCCCTGGTGACAGCTAAAAAGACCCCTGCAAATCTCCTTCTGACCTGTTGTCCAGTCCCTTTCCTATCTGCGAACTGAGAGGTCTGGAAATCGCCATTGCTGTCACTGATTGAGTTGATCCTGGTCTATGCTGGTGTGGGCTGTGCTGGAGTGAGCTCCTCTCTCACGCCGGTGCAACAGACCTTTCCTGCTGACCTTCTAAGTTGTCTTGGGCTGAAAAATTGTTTCACTGCATCTTTTTTGTGGGTTCTGCTGCTCCAGAATTTGTTTATAGTCGTTATTTAAAGGTATACGGAGGCATGCAAGCTCTTTGCTGTGTTTAGACTGTGAGCTATGACTGATTTTTGTTTTGGTTTGATTATTTTTTCCTTTCTTTGCATGCTCGGTGCTTAGCCTAATGCCTGGCACGTCGGAGGTACTTAATAAATGTTCCTTGACTGACTAACATAGCTTTGGAGTTTCCAATATATCAAGAAGCTATGGGCTACACTTGAGCAGTCCTAGTTTACATGGTTATGGCATTTCTCTCTTGCCTAGACTATGATAATAGTTCCTTCACTGCTCTGCTGATTGCTTCCAGTTCTGCTTCCACCCTTCTCTCCAACTCATCCTTCAGATAACTGGCAATGGAAAATTTTGTCAACGTTGCTCAAAAGGTCTTCAGTTGCTCCTTTTGCCTGTAGATAAAATACAACATTCTTAGCTGGGCTATCAAGACTCCACGATCTGGCTCCAAACTACATTTTAACCTGCTGGCACTCCTCCCTTTGCATATTGCATGTTCCGGCTAAGCCAGGCGTCTCACTGTGTGTGTGTGTTTGTCTGTTTGGTCAGCTGGTAGGTCCCTTGTTTACTTATTTAGTGGTGGTGGTGGTGGTGGTTTTGCAATTGCTTATTGCTGCCGCAAGTCTGCTTGGACATCTCTGCCGTTGAAGTCCTTCCCTTCCATTCAACCTAGATCACTTGTCACCCACTCCATGAGTTGACAAGCCTTATCCTAATTTCCTAACCTATCCAACTATAATAAATCTCTCTTCCTACTTGATTCGGACTTCTGTGAGTTTATCAAATTGAAGCTCATTTATTAAGTACCTACGATATGCCAGGCATTAAGCTAAGCACTGAGCATACAAAGAAAGGGGAAAAAAATCAAACTAAAACAAAAATCAGCCCTTGCTCTCAAAAAGCTCAGTCTAAGCACAGCAAAGAGCTTGTATATCAGGCAGCTTCAAAAATCTATGTCTCTGACTACAGTGGGAAAGGAAAGGGATGAAGAATGTTACTGAGTGATTGGAGAGGTAGATATTAAAGGCAGTATGAAACGAACAGTTGTGGGGATCATGGTGATCTTTGTATATCTGAACTCCTCATTAGATTGTGAACTTCTTGAGGGTAGAGACCATCTTTTGCTTTTGTATTCCTAGCTCAGCACAGTGTCTGGCACATAGTAGGGACTTAATAAATGTCTATTAATCGATTGAATGCCAACAAATAAAATATTATGCTTTCAAGAAAGGATCATAGCATTTATTCCTCACTCAAAAAGTTCCCAACTGTTTCAAAGGTCACAATAGGCACTTAATGGTTCTATGAGACAGAGAGAGAGAGAGAGAGAGAGAGAGAGAGAGAGACAGAGACAGAGACAGAGAGACAGAGAGAGGAGGACAGGGTGGGGGGGGTGAACACTCAGAACCTGTGATTTTCTTTTATTATTTTATTTTTAAAAACCTTTATATTTTGTTAAATATTTCCCAATTACATGTAAGCTTTTAAAACAATAATTAAAAATTAGCTCCAAATTCTTTCCTTCACTTCCACCCTTCCCTCCTCCTTGAGAAGGCAAGCAATTTGATATTGATTATACATATGAAGTCATGCAAAACATATTTCCATATCAGCCATGCTGCAAAAGACAAACAAAATAAAACAATAAAGAAAATAAAGAAAAGTATGCTTCAATCTGCATTCAGGCTTGGTCAGTTGTCTGTCTGCTGGTGGAAAGAATTTTTAATCATGGGTCCTTTGGAATAGTCTTGGATTATTGTACTGATTAGAGTAGCTAAGTCTTGCACAGTTGATCATCATTACAATATTGTTGTTACTGTGTACAGTGTTCTGTTTCAGTTCACTTCACTTTGCGTGAGTTCATATAAGTTTTCCCCAGTTTTTCTGAGACTATCCTGTTTGTCATTTCTAATAGTATAATAGTATTCCAACACAATCATATACCATTACTTGTACAGCTATTCCCCAATTGATGGGCATCCCCTCAATTTCCAATTCTTTGCCACCACAAAAAGAGATGCTATAAATATTTTTGTACAAATAGATTCTTTTCCCTTTTCTTTGATATCTTTGGACCTAGTGGTGGTATTGCTTGGTCAAAGGATATGCACAGTTTTAGAGTCCTCTTGGCATAGTTCCAAATTGTTCTTCAGAATGGCTGTACTATTCCACAACTCCACCAACAGTGCATTTGTGTCCCAGTTTTTCCACATCCCCTTCCAGAATTTGACATTTTCCTTTTCTCTCAAGTTAGCCAATCTAGTAGCATGAGATGATATCTCAGAGTTGTTTTAATTTGCATGTCTTTAATTGGTAGTTATTCAGAGCATTTTTATGTAACTATTGATAGCTTTGATTTCCTCTGAAAACTGCCTGATTATATCCTTTGACCATTTATTGGTTCCCTAAATATTTGAGAAATGAGGCTTTTCTAAGAGAAACTTCTTGTGATATCCCCCCTCCCCAATTTCCTCTTTTCTTTCTAATTTTGGCTACATTAGTTTTGTATGTGCAAAAGCTTTTTCATTCCATATTATCAAAATTATCTATTTTCTTTCCTGTAATCCTCTCTATCTCTTGCGTGGTCATAAACTCTTCCCTTATACATATGTCTAACAAGTACTTTTTTCCATGCTCCCCTAATTTATTTATATCCTCCTTTACATCTATATCACTTATCCATTTTGACCTTATCTTGGTATGTGGAGTGAGATGTTGGTCTATGCCTAGTTTCTGCCAAATTGTTTTCCAGTTTTTGTCAATTGTTGAGTTCTTACCCCAAAGCTTGGCTCTTTGGGTTTATTTTTATTAACACTAGATCACTATGGTAATTTACTCCAGTGTATTGTGTACATAATTTCTTCCACTGATCCACCACTTTATTTCTTGGCCAGTACCAAATTGTTTTAGTGATTACCTCTTTGTAATACAGTTTGAAATCTGGAACTACTACAAATACCTTCCTTAACATTATTTTTCATTGATTCCCTCAACCTTCTTGACTTTTTATTCTTCCAGATGAATTTTGTTACAATTTTTTCTAGCTCTATAAAATAACTCTTTGATAGTTTGATTGTATGATATTGAAGAAGCAAATTTAAGTAGAATTGTCATTTTTTAATATATTGGTTTGGTTTACTCATGAGCAATTAATATTTCTTCCACTGTTTAGATCTGTCCTTATTTGTGTGAAAAGTGTTTTGTAGTTGTGTTCATATAATCCCTGGGTTTGTCTTGGCAGGTAGGTTCCTGAGTATTTTATATTGTTTGCAATTATTTTAAATGGAATTTCTCTTTGTATCTCTTTGCTACTGTGTTTTGTTGGTAGTATGTAGAAATGCTGATGATTTATATGGCTTTATTTTATATCCTGCAACTTTGCTGAAGTTGTTAATTGTCTTAACTGGTTTTTTAAAGTTGATTCTCTAGAGTTCTCTAAGCCTACCATCATAACAGAGTGATGGTTTTGTTTCCTCATTGCCTATTTTTCTTTCTTAAATTTATTTTTCTTGTCTTATTGCTATAGCTAGCATGTCCAGCATAAGACTGAATAATAGTGGTGATTATGGTTATCTTTGCTTCACTACTGCTCTTATTGGGAAGGCTTCAAGTTAATCCCCATTGCAGATAATGCTCACTCTTGGTTTTAGGTAGATTCTGCTTATAATTTTAAGGAAGGCTCTATTGATTCCTATGCTTTCTAGTGTTTTTAATAAGAATGGGTGTTGTATTTTGTCAAAGGCTTTTCTCATATCTATTGATATAACAATATGATTTTTGGTTTTTTTGTTATTGATATGATCAATTATGCCGATAGTTTTCCTAACATTGAATCAGTCCTGCACTCATGGTAAAAATCTCACCTGGTCATAATATATGGTCTTTGTGATATATTGCTGTAATCTCCCTGTTAGTATCTTATTTAATTTTTTTGCATTGCTATTCATTAAGGAAATTGTTCAATAGTTTTCTTTCTCTGTTTTTTCTCTCTCTCTGGTTTAGGTATCAAGACTGTATTTGCATCATTTGCTTTTCATAGGATTTCTTTAGGTTTTTTTTTTCAAATAGTTTATATAGTAGTGGGATTAATTGTTCCATAAATGTTTGGTAGAATTCACTTGCAAATTTGTTTGGTCCTCAGTATTTTTGCTTAGGAAGCTCATTGAAGGCTTGTGAAATTTCTTTTTCTAAAACAGAATTATTTAAGTTTAATTTCCTTTTCTGTTAATCTGAGCAGTTTATGTTTTTGTAAATAGTCATCCACTTCACTTAGATTGTCAGTTTCATTGGCATGTATTTGAGCAAAAGAACTCCTAATAACTGCTTTAGTTTCATCTCCATCGGGGATGCATTCACTGTTTTCATTTTTGATACTAGTAATGTAGTTTTCTTCTTTCTTTTCTAAAATCAAATTAACCAATAGTTTATCTAATTTATTGAGTTTTTTTTCTTTCACAAAACCAGGTTGTAGTTTTATTTATTATTCAATGGTTTTTTATCTTCCAATTTTATCAATATCTCCTTTGACTTTCAGGATTTCCATTTTTGTGTTTAAATGGGGATTTTTAATTTGTTCTTTTTCTGTTCTTTTTAGTTGTGTTCCCAATTCATTGAGCTGCTTCCCCCCATTTTATTGATGTATGTACTTAAAGAATGCATTTATGTATGCATTTAAAGAAAATTTCCGTTAAGTGCTGCTTTGACTGCATCCCACAAATTTTGGTATGTTGTCTTATTGTTGTCATTCTCTTTAATGAAATTATTGATTGTTTCTATGATTTCTTCTTTGGCCCACTCATTCTTTAGGATTAGATTATTTAGTTTCCAATGAACTTTTAATCTACGTTTCTATGCCCCTTTATTAAATGCAATTTTTATTGCACTATGGCCTGAAAATGGTGCATTTAATATTTGGGTTTTTTTAAATTTGCTTGTGAGATTTTTATGCTATAATACTTGGTCAATTTTTATAAAGGTACTAACTATGTACTTGAGAAAAAAAGTATACTTCTTTCTATTCCTTTTAGCTTTATCCAGAGGTCTATCATATTTAACTTTTATAATTTCTATTCACCTTCTTGACTTCTTTCTTATTTAATTTATGGCTTGATTTATCTAGCTTTAAGAGGGGAAAGTTGAGGTCCACTAATAGTACAGTTTTATTGTCTATTTCCTCCTATAATTCATTTAACTTTTCTTTTAAGTATTTTGATGCTATGCCATTTGGTTCATATATGTTTAGTACTTATTGCTTTATTGCCTATGGTTCCTTTCTTAGCAAGATGTGGTTTCCCTGATTATCTTTTTAAATTAGATCTATTTTTCTTCTGCTTTGTCTAAGATCATTATTGCTACCCCTGCCTTTTTTTTTTTTACTTCAGCTGAAGCATAATAGTTTCTACTCCAGTCTCTTATTTTAACTGTGTGTGTCTCTCTGTTTCCTGCATGTTTCTTGTAAACAACATATTGTTGGATTATGGCTTCTAATCCATTCTGCTATCAGCTTCTGTTTTATGGGTGAGTTCATCCCACTCATATTCACAATTATGATTACTGTGTATTTCCTTCCATCCTATTTTCTTCTATTTATCCTTCTCTCTGTCTCTGTCTGTCTCTGTCTCTGTGTCTGTCTGTTTATCTGTCCATCTCTATTATGTTTCTCTGTCTAAAGGGACTGTTTTGCTTCTAAAGTCTATTTTGCTTCTGACCATTGCCTTCTTTTATCTGTTCTCCTTTTTATCGCCCCTCCCCCATCCCCTTCCTCTCCTACTTACCTTTTGGGTAAGGTAGAGTTCTACCACAAATACATACACACATATATATATTTTCCTTCTTTGAATATAAATGTGGATGAGGTTCAAGCATTGCCCACTCCCCTTCCTCCAACATTTTCCCCTCCACTATAAAAACTCTTTTTTACATGCCTTTTTGTGTGTGTGTGTGTGTGTGTGTGTGTGTGTGTGTGTGTGTGTGTGTGTGAGAGAGAGAGAGAGAGAGAGAGAGAGAGAGAGAGAGAGAGAGGCAGAGAGAAAGAGAGACAGAGAGAGACAGAGAGAATTTCCCCCATTCTTCCTCACTTCCCCATTCTCCCAGGGCATCTTTCTTTCTCACCTATCCATTTTTGAAGAATCAGCCCAACATAATGGACTACTCACACATTCTTTTTATAGAGAATCCTTCTAACTGCCCTAATAATGATAAACTTCTTAGAAAATACATGTATTATCTTCCCATACAGAAAAAGTAAAGTAAAAAGTTTAAACTTATTGAGTCCCTTATGAATTCTCTTTCATGTTTACCTTTTTATATATCTCTTGAGTCTTATATTTGAAAGTCAAATTTTCTATTCAGCTCTGGTATTTTCATCAGGAATGCTTGAAAGTCCCCCCTTTCATTAAATGTCCATTTTTTCCCTTGAAGGGTTGTACTCAGTTTTGCTGGATAGGTTATTCTTGGTTGTAATCCCAGCTCTTTTGCCTTCTGAATATCATATTCCAAGAACTCTCATTCTTTATGTGGTAGTTGCTAAATTTTGTGTAATCCTGACTGTGGCTCCATGATATTTGAATGGTTTCTTTCTGGTTGTTTGAAGTATTTTTTCTTTCACCTGGGTGCTCTGGAATTTAGCTATAATATTCCTGGGAATTTTCATTTTGGGATCACTTCCACAGGGTGATTGATGGATTCTTTTTCCATTTCTATTTTACCCTCTGGTTCTAGAATATCAAGGCAGTTTTCCTTGCTAATTTCTTGACAGATAATGTCTACATTTTTTTTTCTGATCATGGCTTTTAGACAATCCAAAAATTTTAAAATTTTCTTTCCTTAACCTAGTTTCCAGGTCAGTTGTTTTTCTAATGAGATATTTCACATTTTCTTTTTTTTCATTCTTTTGATTTTGTTTGATTGTTTCTTGATGTCTCATGGAGGCATTATGTCTTCTGAGTTTGTGTCTTGATCTTCCCTGTCACTATAATAACTTTTTATCCTTGGGCTCTTTTTTTTTAATTATTATTTGCTAATTTTCCACCCTATTTCTTGATTTGTAGCTTTATGTTAATTTTGCACTCTATTTCAGTATGGGTGGAAGGAGGGTGAGAGAGTGTCTTAAGCTTCAGGATTTTTCCCACTGCTATTTTCAGAGAATGTTCTAAGGGTTTGGAAATTTTTAGTGCTTCCAAGGTGATGTGATCTAAGAAGACATATGTTCACTGCTCTCTTGGTCTGCACTCTGGTCCTTACCCAGAAGGGCTTCAATAGCTTTGGATTATAATTGATACTGCTCCCTTGGGATCAAAAGTGATACTGCCCCTCAGGGCTCCTACTCCCTCTTGAACAAAAGTGCTCCTCTCTGCCCTTGAACTATGACTCATAAGTGGGTATAGGCAATGGAGTTGCCAAACAGCATCTGGTCCTATGTCCAGTGCTAGCAGAGGGGTCTTGTACAGTCTCTTTCTGATCAGTTGCCCTGGGAGTTCCTGAAGTTGTTGTTGTTGTTGTTGTTGTTGTTTTTAAATCACCACTGCCTAGTCCCACCACTGGTGTTTCATCCACATTGGCTCCAGGCCCGCCTTTACCTCTGTGTCACAGATCTATTTTTATGACCTCCTATGTTGTCTTGGGCTGGAAGAATGTCTCACTCTCACCTTTTGTTGCCTCTGTTACTCCAGAATTTAATTTGAGGTGTTATTTTAAAGTTGTTTATAGGGGATTGTTGGGAGAGCTCAGCTGAGTGCTTTCTCTACTCTGCCATCTTGGCTCTTCCCCCCAAAGTACCCTGAGGTTTTATGAATGTAAAAAGTTCCTAGTGGGCAATTCCTTCCACCAGCACAGATCAGCACTTTCTTTGCATCTAGTTGTCTTATGGAGTTGCCTGGGGGCAGAGAGAAGTGAGGTGGGTTTCCAGGGTCACACAGACAGCATGTATCAGAAATCTAGGTCTTTTTAACTCCAAGTACAGTTCTCTACTCATTGGACAACACTGCTTCTGATTCTATAGGTATTCAAATAAAAGTTCTTAAAATACAAAACTATAGATTTTGAATCTAAAGGGAAATGAAGCACCCACCAGAATCTATCTGGCTCCCATTGCCATAATTACCTATATAGAGGAATAGCTGGCTGTTTTGGCACCTTTGGCAAATAGTATAAAATATGACTAGAGAAAATAGTATGAACCATGCCCAGGGCAAGCAGCACTAAATGGATCCTTGTCAGGGTCTGGTTAGGACTAGCCAGGTTGGGCTGGTTTTAGATTAGAATGGAATGGTGAACTTGTAGTCTATATAACAAATAAGAAAAGGGAGTTTACTTAGCCAAGTCAAGGGAAGAACTTTCCTAGTGGGGAAAAGATATTATCCTGAGGATATAGTGTTAACTCAGTTGAATAAAGCTTTCTGCTGTGTAAAACCTACTCTAGTGTTGCCCAGGGTGGCCTGCTTGAAAAGCCTCAGTGAACTGCTGAAGAGTCTTATAGATTTTTGGACTGCATTGACAAGGAAGTTCCCCCAACAGCTTAAGCCTCAGTCCTTGGAGCCTGTTCTATTGCAAGGGTAGTTTCAGTACCTTCTAAGGAAAAGAATTAGACAATCCTACATGACGGAGGGGCTGATAGATATTTCTCCTATTACATGCCACCCATTGGTAGAAAGGTCCTAAATGTTTTCTAAAGGACCTCTCCCTCTTAAATGGCTTTTTGGACAAATCTGACCTTAGGGATATGAGAAGCCTGGCACTGGAGAATGAAAAGAAAAATTAAAACAGAAAGATAATAAAAACAAAGTAAAAGATAGTAAGCAATATAACTATCTCCCAAAGAGGTGACCAAATAGAAAGAGAACCCCAAATCCTAGGCTTCATCTCCTCTTCTTAAGGATCTGGTTGTAGATCTAAATGATAAACTCCATGTGGTGCATGATGCTAAATTTTCACAGTATCCTGCTATAAAGATGTGACAATGTGCAGTAGCAGGAACAGGAAAACCAGGGCTACATCAGAGATGATGATACTTCTTGAACAATCACTAAACCTTGTTATGGCTTAGAATCATCTCTTCAATGCAGAAAATTCTTCTTGGTGCCAAGGAGCTCCCAACTGAAGGACTTAGGAGTGAGTTCCTGACATCTTAAATTCATAAAGCTGCCACAAAGCCTAGCAACATTCAACTCAGAACTGTGTACCTGTGTACCAGGAAAAAAGTCATAAAGCAAATGATGCAGAGTTCATGTGTTCTTTTGACCATGAATAAGTACTAGCCATCTCTACCCAGATAGGAGAGGGTACTCTGGACCTCAGCCCTGAAAATGCTCTCTCTTCCCCACTCTCCATTAGAAGTCCAGAGAGAGAGAGAGAAGAGAGAGAGAGAGAGAGAGAGAGAGAGAGAGAGAGAAAGTTGGAGATCAAAGTTCCAGATGGACAGTGGAGGCTGTTTCTCTAAACTTTTAAAATTGATGCCCCTCCCCCATCCCATATGACAGGGGTGCATTTATTCATATCTCCGACTCTGGAAAGATTTTAGGATTTCTTAAGAAGATTAGACATTGTCTTCTTAAGTGTGTCCCAGTGCCCTAAATCAAAGAGTTACAAGAAAGTCCACATAGCATAGTTTCTCATAGTCTCCCAAACGCTGACTAAAATGTCCAAAGAAATTCCTTCAGGAGTTTTTAGACAATTAAAAAATTCCAGTCATGGGGAAAGGAAGGCTGTGTCTGGTGAGCCTAAAGATCATTATCAATTCTAAATACAAAAATTATGTAAATACAACAAGTGATACTTTGCTGTATCTATTAGCACACTGTTCTTAAAGAGCATATTTACATCTGTCTCTAGTTGCTGAATGGCAAAAAACAAAACAAAACAAAACTCCCCTCCCCCACCCCAGTTTCAATACTTTTTAAAGAAAAGAACTAGGCCAGTCTACATGCCAGGGGAGGCTAGTAGAAGTTTCTCTTACATAATTTAAAAATTCAGAATGTGAAAATAACATAAGAATGAAGTTTAAAAGACTCCAGTTGAGTGGGGGGGGTGGGGAATTAATTCTTATAATAGCTTCTGTTCTGGGGGAGAAGTGTACATGTCATCATCATCATCATCATCATCATCACCATCACCATCATCATCATCACCATCGGTCCTGACATGTTTTAATAGACTAGAAGGATAGCTGCTGTTTTTGTTTTTGTATGCCTAGCACCTAGGACAGCACCTGGTACACAGTAGGCACTCAGTGCTTGTTGACTGATTGATTTCACCATTGTATGTAGCTTTCCAGTTAGAAAACTTCCTTTATCATTTCAGATCAGTAACTTCTGAAATTTATGGTCCTACAGAATCACCTGAGGAAATAAGAGATTAAGCGACCTAGCCAGGGAACTGTGGGCAGTATGTGTCAGAGGGAGACTTGAACCCAGGTAATCAACTCCAGGGTCAGCTCTCCATCCACAACACCATACTGCATATCAAGCACATGTTAAAAGACAGGTAAAAATGCAGTATATTTCCATTTTTTAAAAAGAAGTATGTATGAAAATCAGGTGGCCAGAGATGCGTAAGAGTATTTGAGTACTTTCTGTGTTTTTAAAAGGGAGAAATGCCCAAGGAAAATAGCCATAAGACCCAATGGGTGATAACTCTGACTATTTTATAAAATATGTGAATACATAAATGACAGTCAAGGAGAATGTGGGAGAACCAGTTTTGCAATGAATAACAAGATGTTATTAAAGATATGACACACCATCAAGGAAATATAAATTTATATCCTTCAGCCTTTACTCCTTTTACCACTTTTTACATAGCTTCTAATAGTGTGGGGAAGATGTTTTCTTTTTCTTTTTTGCTTTGTTTTTTATAGGATGAAATTTGCTTTAAGGAAAAAAAGTAAAAGATTCTGTCTTTAGAGTTGAAAGGGACCTTTGAGGTCATCAAGTCCAACCTTCTCATATGACAAGTGAGGAAAGTCAGGACAAGACTGATTGATTAGGTGACTCCTCCAAGGTCAAAATGGTACTAAGTAACAAAAACAGTATTTGTTCTCAGGCCCTCTGACTCTAAATCCTATGCTCTTTTCACCATACTTAGCTGTTTCTAATTGAAAAGAATTATTCGAAGTGTTTTACCCTCAGAAGATAAGAGTCCAAAATGAAGTCCTCTGGTTTGTCAGGCAGATACTCAATGGAGGATTTGTGGGAAGAGATGGAGAAGAATCAGATGGGATGAGGAAGCAAGAATAGACTGTGAGCTGTACCAATGGAAGGTGTCTGCACATAGGTGAAATCATAAATTTAAAGAAAAATGGGGCTTCCGGGAGCCAAGATGGTGGAGTGAAAAGGTAGTTGCTCTCACTCTCCCCTATCAACCTCTGCAAATATCAGCCCAGGGGAAAAAAAAAACCCTGGAACACCTGAACTAGAAGAAAGACAAGGAGAAGCAGTGCAGTAGCCCAGCAAACGGATCTCTCAGTGCCTCAGCAAAAATAAGGGGCCCCGGGTGGATAAGTACCCTGCAGCATTCATCTGAAAGGAGGTGAAGAAAACAACCTAAAGGCTTCCTAAAGCCCCAGTCTTGCTGATTCCAACCCAACACCAGGTGAGCTGTAGGAGCCCTGAAGCCCCCCAATTGTGAAGAAATCCTGAAGCCCAGGTGGTAGAGCAGGCAAACACCAACACCTGGACCTCCGAGTCCCTCAGTGAGGGCAGGGGAACCGGTGGAAACCAGCTCAGAAAACCACCAGAAGCCTCGGCACTCCACTGAAAAGGAATCTCCTGGTGCATTAGCAGAACCAAGGGAGACAACACTGCAGGGGGGGCCCAGGCAGATAAACATCCTGCAGCAGCCATCTAAAAGGAGCGGAAGAAAGCTAAAGGAAAGGAAAAGCAGGCAACCTAGAATTGCCTGAAAGTTCCAGCCATGCTGATTCCAGCCCAACACAAGGTAAGCTGCCAGAAACCTACAGCTTCCAAATCCCAGTGTAAGAGGCCCCAGAATGCAAAGCCAGTGACCAAGACCTAGGCTCCCAACACAAGGAGCTTGGGTCAGTACCTTCTGTTCCCCAGCAGGAGAGCTCAATCTTTTTAAAGGCCAGGGAATAAGGAAACACCATGAGTAAAAAGAAATGTACCATAGACTCATATTACGAGAAGAGTGAAGATCAAGACAGAAATTCTGAAGAGGACAACATTGTCAACAAACCCACGTCTGCCACAACAAAAGGGAATATGAACTGGTCTGAAGCCCAAAAAGCCTTCTTAGAAGAGCTCAAGAAGGATTTTAATAGTCAAATGAGAGAGGTAAAAGAGTCCTTCAAAAATACAATTGGCAAGTTGGAAAAAAAAATACACTGAAGAAAACAAGTCCTTAAAAAACACAATTGGCCAATTGAAGAAGGAAGGACAAAAACTAACAGAAGAGTACACTGAAGAAAACAAATCCCTAAAAAACACAATTGGCCAGTTGAAGAAGGAAGTACAAAATCTAACAGAAGAGTATGCTGAAGGAAACAAGTCCCTAAAAAACACAATTGGCCAGTTGAAGAAGGAAGTACAAAAACTAACAGAAGAAAACAATCTGTTAAAAACTAGAATTGGACAAATGGAAACTAATGTCTCTATGACAGAGCAAGAATCAGTCAAACAGAAACAAAAAAATGAAAAAATAGATGAAAATGTAAAATGCCTCATCAGTAAAACAACCGACCTGGAAAATCGACTCAGGAGAGACAATTTAAAAATTATTGGACTACCTGAAAATCATGATGAAAAAAAGAGCCTGGACAGTATCTTTCAGGAAATCATAAAGGAAAACTGCCCAGAAGTCCTAGAACCAGAAGGGAAAATAACCATAGAAAGAATCCACCGATCACCACCTGAAAGAGATCCCAAATTGACAACGCCAAGAAATATAATAGCAAAATTCCAAAATTACCAGATGAAAGAGAAGGTGCTGCAAGCAGCCAGAAAGAAAGAATTTAAATATCATGGAACCACAGTCATGATTACACAGGACCTTGCAGCTTCTACGTTAAAAGAACGTAGGGCATAAACATGATATTCCGAAAGGCAAAGGAGCTTGGAATGCAGCCCAGCAAAAATGAGGATCATTTTTCAAGGGAGGAGGTGGATATTCAACGAAATAGGAGACTTCCAACTTTCCTGATAAAAATACCAGAGCTCAACAAAAAATTTGATCTTCAAGTACAGGAGTCAAGAAGGACTTAAAAAGGTAAATGGGACAGAAGGATACAATATGCTGTTAATAAGGGGGGGGAGGCTGTTTAAACCCCTACAAGGGAATATGAGATTTGCAACCCTTGAGAACTGTATTGTTATTACACCTTGTTAAAGAAGTATACATAAAGAAGGTGGACATTAGTTGACTTTGATGTAATGATAAAAAAATCTAATCAAGTTAAATGGATCCAAATAAGTGGATCAATCTAAGCTTATAAAAGGTACTGAAAAAGAAGGAGGCAGACAAGGGTAAATTACATTATAGGAAAAGACACAAAATCCTATCACAGCAGAGGGAAGGGGGGAGCATTGTTTGAACCTTACTCTCATCAGATTAGGCTCAAGAAGGGCATAATATAATCAGTTAAGTATAGAAATCTAACTTGCCCTATAGGCAGTGGGAGGGAAAAGGGGAAAGAAAAGGGAGGGGGAAAGAAAAGGGAGGGGGGAAAGAAGGGAGGGAAGCAGCAGTAAGAATAAAGGGGAAGAAAAGGAAAAGGGATAATAAAAGGGGGAAGGGACTGAAGGAGGCAGTGGTGAAAAGCAAAACACCAGTGAAGGGGAGAAAGGAAAAAGGAGAAAGAAAAGCATAAATAGGGGGGAAAAGGATGGAGGAAAAAGACACAGACAGTAATCATAACAGTGAATGTAAATGGGATGAACTCTCCCATAAAACGGAAACGGATTGCAGAATGGATTAAAAACCATAATCCTACAATATGTTGTTTACAGGAAACACATTTGAAAAAGAGTGACACATACAGGGTAAAGGTAAAAGGCTGGAGCAGAATATATTATGCATCAGCTAAAGTGAAAAAAGCAGGGGTAGCAATCCTGATCTCAGACAAAGCAAAAGCAAAAATAGATCTAATCAAAAGAGATAAGGAAGGAAACTACATCCTGCTAAAAGGTACCATAGACAATGAAGTAATATCATTACCAAATATATATGCACCAAATGGTATAGCATCCAAATTCTTACAGGAGAAGTTCAAGGAGTTACAGGAAGAAATAGACAGCAAAACTATACTTTTCAGATCATGATGCAATAAAAATTATATGTAATAAAGGGCCATGGAAAGACAGACTAAAAAATAATTGGAAACTAAATAATCTAATCCTAAAAAATGATTGGGTCAAACAACAAATCATAGAAACAATCAATAATTTCATTCAAGAGAATGACAATAATGAGACAACATACCAAAACCTATGGGATGCAGCGAAAGCAGTTCTTAGGGGAAGTTTTATATCTCTAAATGCTTACATAAATAAAATAGAAAAAGAGGAGATTAATGAATTGGGCATACAACTAAAGAAACTAGAAAAAGAACAAATTAAAAATCCTCAACTAAACACCAAATTAGAAATATTGAAAACCAAAGGAAAAATTAATAAAATTGAAATTAAGAAAACTATTGAACTAATAAATAAAACTAAGAGCTGGTTTTATGAAAAAACAATAAAATAGATAAGCCTTTGGTTAATTTAATTAAAAAAAGAAAGAAAAAAAATTACTAGTATCAAGAATGAAAAGGGCGAAGCTACCACCAAGGAAGAGGAAATTAAAACAATAATTAAGAATTATTTTGCCCAACTATATGCCAACAAATTTGACAATCTTAGTGAAATGGATACATATTTACAAAAATATAAATTGCCCAGATTAACCGAAGAGGAAGTAAAATACTTAAATAACCCCATCTCAGAAAAAGAAATTGAACAAGCCATTGATGAACTCCCTAGGAAAAAATCTCCAGGGCCAGATGGATTTACATGCAATTCTATCAAACATTTAAAGAACAATTAATTCCAATACTATATAGACTATTTGGGAAAATAGGTGAAGAAGGAGTCTTACCAAATTCTTTTTATGATACAAATATGGTGTTGATACCTAAACCAGGAAGAGTCAAAATAGAGAAAGAAAATTATAGACCAATTTCTCTAATGAATATAGATGCAAAAATTTTAAACAAAATATTAGCAAGTAGATTACAGCAACTTATCACAAGAATAATACACTATGACCAGGTAGGATTTATACCAGGAATGCAGGGTTGGTTCAATATTAGGAAAACTATCAGCATCATTGAGCATATCAACAACAAAACCAACAGAAACCACATGATCATCTCAATAGATGCAGAAAAAGCTTTTGATAAAATACAACACCCATTCCTATTAAAAACACTAGAAAGCATAGGTATAAATGGAGTCTTCCTTAAAATAATAAATAGCATATATCTAAAACCTTCAGCAAGCATTATATGTAATGGGGACAGGCTAGAAGCATTTCCAATAAGATCGGGGGTGAAACAAGGATGTCCATTATCACCACTGTTATTCAATATTGTACTGGAAACTTAGCTTTAGCAATAAGAGAAGAAAAAGAAATTGAAGGCATTAGAATAGGCAAAGAAGAAACAAAGCTATCACTCTTTGCAGATGACATGATGATATACTTAGAGAATCCTAGAGAATCAAGTAAAAAACTACTTGAAATAATAAACAACTTTAGCAAAGTTGCAGGCTATAAAATAAACCCACATAAATCATCAGCATTTCTATATATTACCAACAAAGCCCAACAGCAAGAGATAGAAAGAGAAATCCCATTTAAACTTACTGTAGACATTATAAAATATTTAGGAGTCTACCTCCAAAACAAACCCAGGAACTCTATGAACACAATTACAAAACACTTTTCACACAAATAAAATCAGATCTAAATAATTGGAAAAACATCAGTTGCTCATGGGTAGGCCGAGCTAATATAATAAAAATGACAATCCTACCTAAGCTAATTTACTTATTCAGTGCCATACCAATCAAACTACCAAAAATTATTTTATAGAGTTAGAAAAAATAATAACAAGATTCATTTGGAAAAACAAAAGGTCCAGAATATCAAAGGAACTAATGAAAAGAAATGCAGGGGAAGGTGGCCTAGCAATTCCAGATCTTAAATTGTATTATAAAGCAGCAATCATCAAAACTGCTTGGTACTGGCTAAGAAATAGGGAGGTGGATCAGTGGAATAGGTTAAATATGCAAGACACAGTAGTCAATGACTATAGTAATCTATTATTTGATAAACCCAAAGACCCCAGCTTCTGGGATAAGAACCCACTCTTTGAAAAAAACTGCTGGGAAAACTGGAAAAGAGTATGGCAGAAACTAGGCATAGACCCAAATCTCACACCATATACCAAAATAAAGTCAAAATGGGTTCAGGACTTAGATATAAAGGCTGATACCATAAGTAAACTGGGAGAACAAGGAATAGTTTACCTATCAGATCTATGGAGAACAGAAGAATTCATGACCAAACAGGAGATAGAGAACATTATGAAAAGCAAAATGGATAATTTTGATTACATTAAATTGAAAAGTTTTTGCACAAACAAAGCCAATGCAACTAAGATTAGAAGGAAGGTAGAAAATTGGGAAAGAATTTTTACAACCAGTCTTCTGATAAAGGCCTCATTTCTAAAATATATAGAGAATTAAGACAAATTTATAAGAACACAAGCCATTCCCCAATTGATAAATGGTCAAAGGATATGAACAGACAGTTCTCAGATGAAGAAATTAAAGCCATCTATAGTCATATGAAAAAATGCTCTAAATCATTATTGATTAGAGAAATGCAAATCAAAACAACTCTGAGGTACCACATCACACCTATCAGATTGGCCAACATGACAAAACAGGAAAATGATAAATGTTGGAGAGATGTGGGAAAATTGGAACACTAATACATTGTTGGTGGAGTTGTGAAATGATCCAACCATTTTGGAGAACAATTTGGAACTATGCCCAAAGGGCTACAAAAATGTGCATACCCTTTGATCCAGCAATAGCACTTCTAGGGCTATATCCCAAAGAGATCAAACAAATGGGAAAAGGACCCACATGTAAAAATATTCATAGCAGCTCTTTTTGTGGTGGCAAAGAATTGGAAATTGAGAGGATGCCCATCAATTGGGGAATGGCTGAGCAAGTTGTGGTATATGAATGTAATGGAATACTATTGTGCTATAAGAAATGATGAACAGGCTGACTTCAGAAAAACCCGGAAAGACTTATATGGTCTGATGCTGAGTGAAGTGAGCAGAACCAAGAGGACTTTGTACACAATAACAGCCACGTTATGCAATGACTAAGAATTGTTAAACTGAACCCTTCTCAGCATTAGAGGATCTAAGACATCTCCAGAGGCCTCGGGATGGAAAATGCTGTCCACATCCAAAGAAAGAACTATGGAAGTCGAATCGCTATCACTTATTTTTACCTCTGTTGAGTTTTGTTTCATCTTTCTGATGGTTCCTCCTATTGGTTTTAATTTTTACTTACAACTTCACTAATGTGAAAATATGTTTAATGGGTATGTAAATGTAAAGCCTATGTCAGATTGTGCGCCGTCTTGGGGAGGGTGGGGGGGAGAAAAAGGGAGAAAAAATTTTCAACTCAAAAGCATGTGGAAAAAAAAATTAAAAAATAAAAAGAAGAATATGAACAGGCAGTTCTTGAAGAAATCAAGCTATCAACAAAGGTGGAAAAAGTGCTCCAGATCACTAATTATTAAGGAAAATGTAAATTAAAGCACCTCACACATCAAATTGACAAAGATGACAAAAAAGGAAAATGAGAAATATTAGAGAGATTGTGGGGAAACAGGCACATTAATTCATATTAAGTTTTGGTAGAAATATGAATTACTGTAATCATTCAAGAAGACACTTGGAATTAAGCCCCCCTGCCCCACCCATTAAATTATGTATACCCTTTCATCCAATAATACCACTACAAGGTATATTTCCTCAAAAGATTATATGTACAAAAATATTTATATCAGCACTTTTTGTAATAGCAAAGAACTAGAAACTAGGGGGAATGACCATCATTTGGTGGCTCACTGAAGAAATAACAGTTTGATATAATGGAATACTATTTTCTCAAGAAATGACATAAGATATAGTTTCAGAGAATTCTGGGAAGATTTGTATGAACTGATGCACAGTGAAGTGAACCAAACCAGAAGAACAATTAAAACAGTGGCTACAAAATTGAAGATGAAAATAACTTTGAAAGACTTAAGAACTCTGCAATGAGTAATCATGATTTCAGAGGACTGACAGTAAATCAATTATGCTACCCACTCCACTCCTGGAAGAAATGTTATGAACTCAAAATGCACAATGAGACAGATTTTTGAATCTGACCAATCTGGGAGTTTGTTTTGTTCAACTATTTGGATTTATCACAAGGGTTTGTTTTTCTTTTTCTTTTTCCTTTCTTCACTCATAAAGGAAGAGAAAATAAAAATGTTAACTGAAAAAACAGAAAAAAAAAAGAAAAATGGAAGTAGCTTTGACATTTAGTGAAACATGAAGAGAAATGAAATATATCCTTCAAAGTGTGTGATATTAAAAATCTTGACTTTTCTACACCTTTTTACAACACTGATGGACCACTCCCTGGGCTTAGACATTGCTCTTCTCCCTGACGTGGTGTTTCCCTCCTACCTAATTCGACCATTCCTTCTCAGTCTCCTTTCCTAGATCATCAACCATGTCAAATCCCAAAGCCATGGGTGCCAATCCAGGTCTCTGTGCTAGACCTTTGTATCTATCTCTGCACTCTCTCAGTGATCTCATTAGCTGCTATGGGTTCAATGATCAACCCTATTCATATGGCTCCATGATCTATACACATATACAGCCCTTGTTCATCTTCTAAGCTCTAATCAAGCATATCTACCGTCTGCTGGAATATCTGCCTAGATGTCCCACAAGCATCTGTAAGTCAACATGTTCCAAACAGATAATTACCTTCCCCCAAACCCATTCCTCTTGCAAATGTCTCCATTTCTGTTGAGGGTACCACCATACTTTTAGTTGTGAAAATTGAGTGAACCCCACTGATCTATCTTGTGACTCAATTTTATATCTAGCTCAGTTTCCTTTCTACTCGATTGTGAGTCTAGTCCAATTCTTGTTTTGTGAGAATACTTTGCTCAGTTATGAGAATTATGAGAAAACTTTATTGCATTGTTTGAACATAGCTTAGCATGGCTGGTAAGCTGGACCACCTTTATCTGTTGTTTAGAGATCCTTAACTAAGGACCTAGGTTACGCAGACCAAAAACCCAGTCAGATCTGAAGTTCGATCCAAGAAGTTTTCTCACAATTATACATTTCAAGCAACCCATATATCAGATCTTAAAACTGGCCCTGTACTGCTCAGTCAGTTAGTTACTGTTTCCTTTTTCCTCTGATTGAATACAGACACTTGGGGGAGAGTGAGACCCCTCTTTTTCTGATTTCAAAAAATTGCCCCGATTTGCTCTCCCCAAAACTCCCTAATCTTTCCTCCAATTAGCAACCAAGTTACCTAATCTTGTATCCTGATTTTTAATCTGTTAATTATTTGCTTTTAATGCACAAAAATCAATCTCTCCAGTATTTGGGGTTCAGTGCCAAGCTGAGGAGGCCTGGTCCTAATTTGTTATGCAATTGTCATGCATTGCTTAATAAGCCAATATGCTTGGAAGCTTGAACCTTTGCTTTCTCAGTTATTTAAAATTTCATCTTTCACATAGTCATCCAGATTTGCAGCCTGAGAATCATGATCACTTCACTCTCACTTGCCCTCAGATCCAATCAGTAGCCAGGTCCTATCAATTATTCTGCCATCTTATTTCCTAGCTTTCCTTTTTTTCCACTCACACAGTCACCACCTTCAATTGAGGCCCTCATCATCTTTTGTCTATGCTATTACTATAGTTTTCTAAGTGGTATCATTCTAGACTCTCTCTTCTCTAATCCATTCCCCAGAAATTTGGCAAATTGATACTCCTAAAGTTTACATCTAACCATATCACTTGACCACTCAAGAAGCTCCTGGAGTTCCTTATTTCCTCTAGGGTAAAATACAAATGCCTCTGTTTGGCACATAAAACTCATTGATTACCTAGATCTGACCTGTCTTTCCAGACTGATTGCTCAGCATTCTTCCTTCACACACTCTATCCTATAACCAAATGGGTCTACTTGCTATTCTTCTTATACCTCTCTACCTTTGCACAGGCCAAACTCTGTGCCTTAAAGACTCTGTCTTCTCACGTCTATGTATACTATCTGTAATTTCCTTCAAAGGATGGCTCATCTGCCTTCTCCTCTAGGAAGTCAAGCCTAACTCCTCTCCCATGCTCCACTTTTTATTAAGTGCTTTCCCCTCAAAAATTAATTTGTATTAACTTTGTGTATAGTAATACATGCATATGCCATTTTTACAGAATGTAAACTTCTTGAGCTTAAAAAATGCCTATTGAATTAAATTCAACCTGTGAATGGGGAAACAGTTGAGAAAATAAATTGTGACTTTCTCTTTTCAGTGTGGAGCTGGATACAAAAATCACATTTGTTAAAATGACAATTCACTTTTCACCCTGTTCATATTGGGGACAAAAATTATATTTTAAATACTAGGGGCAGTTAGGTGGCACAGTGGATAGAGCACCAGCCCAGAATCACGAGAACCTGAGTTCAGATCCTGTCGCAGACACTTACTAGCTGTGTGACCCTGGGAAAGTCACTTAACCCTGATTGCCTCTCCCTCTACCCCCTAAAAATGATTATGTAATGCTTAGAAATATTCCAGGTTTAGACTATGTATGTATACAAGCAATTTGAGAGAATGTTAAGTATGGAAGATAGAGGGTGGATGGAAAGTTAGGTGAGACTTGCATTCTATTTCTGCATTTAATTTATGACTTAGGCCAGTCATTCCATGTCAGTTTCCTCATTTGTATTAAAATACATTTATACATGATTCTAGGAAAACATTTCAGTATCCTCCATAACATCTGGCACAATGTCTTGTGTGCTATAACTCAATACATATTTGTTGAATGATTGGATGCATGCATATATAAGATGAAGGCAATGATGGCCACTCTGCTTTATTTATTAAAATTTTTGTAGTGTGTCAAGCTCTTTGGAGATCTATATATAAATAAATTGGTGACAGAGTGGCAGAAAAAAGAGCAGAAGATAGTTTCAGTTAAGTAGCAGGATGAAAAAATGAATGTGCAGATAATATGCATTCCTATATATTAATAACAAAAACCAGGAGGAAGAAATAGAAAGAGAAAGTCCATTCAGATCAATGACAAAATGCATAAAACATCTGCGCATCATCCTATCAGTACATACTTAGAATTTAAATAACTATGATTACAAATACTCTTCACAAAAATAAAGGAAGACAAATAATCAGAGAAACATTCATTGTAGTTGGGCCATGGCAACACTCTAAAAATAATAATACTACAATAGTAACTAAGTTAATTTATAGATTTACTGCTACATAATCAAACTAAATTTAAAAAATAATTTGTAGGATTAAAGGGTCTAGAATCTCAAGGGATTTTAAAAAAAATAGACACAAAGGAGTCTAGCATTACTACATACCAAGCTGTATTACAAATAAGTAACTATTAAAACTATTTGTTACTGATTAAAAAAATAGAAAAATAGATCAATGGAATAGATTAGAAAAGCAAGAGCCAAAACCAAATGAACCCAATAGTCCAGTGATTAAAAAAAAAAACAAACAACTCAACAGCACAAACTATTGGGGAAAGGACTTATTAAATGCTAAGAATTGCTTGGCAAATTGGAAAGCAATTTGGCAGAGGAAAAAAAAATTAGACCAGCAGGTTACACCATATTCCACAATAAACTCCAGATGGATGGGGCATTCTAGTACTGGGGTAGCTCTCTGAGGTGGTGAGTCAGAAAATTAGTTCACACTTATCCAAAGTATTCATAGCAGCAGATTCTGTGTTTGCCCTTCCCCCAGTGAAAACAAAGTGGGTAACCATTGATTGGGAATGATTGAACAAATTGTAGTATATGGAAACAATTGAATATAACTTTGTCATAAAATTATAAATTTGAACAGAGAAGCACTGCAAGATGTTTATGAACTGAGGCAGAGTGAAAAAAGAAGAAGCAAGAGAATAATGTACATGACCATAATCATGCGATTGAAAACAATACAAAAAGGTAGCTCAACTTGGAATAAATATTGGGACCCATATTGGTTCCTGAGGACATATGATGAGATGTTTATTCTCAGCAGAGTTGGAAGTTCTATAAATGTTAAATACTACATATATTGAGAGATATGGTTTTTGTGTGGCTTAGTTTTGCTTAACTTTTCTGTATTAACTGAGCTAAGGAGATAAATATGACAAGCCATGTGATACTCTATATGTGCAAAGTCATACAAAACATATTGCTATATTAGCCACGAGGGAAACATTTTAAAAAATGAGAAGCTTAGAAAAATAAGGCAGAAAATGGTAAGCCTTACATTCCAAGATGCGTTTTATAAATATTAATTCAATTGTTGATCATCTAGACATGAGATCTTTGTCATGTAACCAAGTTTGCGTATTATTGGAAGAATCAAATCCCAGTGGGCCGCTAGGTGGCACAGTGGGTAGAGCAGCGGCTCTACCAGGAGGACATGAGTTCAAATCCAGCCTCAGACACATAACACTCACTAACTGTGTGACTCTGGGCAAGTCACTTAACCTCAACTGCCTCACCAAAAAAAAAAAAAAGAATCAAATCACAACAAGGCATTAGTTTTGAATGAAGCCTTATGTGCAAGAAGTGGCAGGACATCTCAAACTGGATAAAGAGGTGACACGGTTACCATGAAGTGAGAGTAAGAGATATCAAACCGGGGCGGAGCCAAGATGGCGGAGTGAAAGCAGTGACTTGCTTGAGCTCTCCTCCAAACCCCTCCAAATACTCATAAAAAATGGCTGTAAATAAATCCTGAAGCAGCAGAACCCACAAAAAGACAGAGTGAAACAAATTTCCAACCCAAGACAACCTGGATGATTGATCAGAAAGGTGTATCATGCTGGGCTGGGAGCGCAGCACGGGGCAGCGTGGGCGCGCAGGCTGCAGCAAACCTGGAGCAGGCCTCAGAGGACTGAATCTCGGGCAGCTGTGGAGGTTCCCAGACTCCTCAATCCACGAATGCCAAAGACAACTTAGAAGGTCAGTGGGAAAACTTATCTCACACACACACAAAAAAAAAACCAGAAAAGAAAAGTCTCTTGCAGTGGAAGGGAAATGGGGGAAGGTGAGAGGGAATGAGGGGATCTTATTCTCATAGGATTGGGCTTAAGGAGGGAATAACATACACATTCAGTTGGGTATGGAGATCTGTCTTACCCTACAGGAAAATAGGGGGAGAAGGGGACAAGAGAGCAGGGGGATGATAGAGAGGAGGGCAGATTGGGAAAGGGTGTAATCAGAAGTAAATACTTCTGAGGAGGGACAGGGTCAAAAGAAAGAATAGAATAAATGGGAGGGCAGGATAGGATTAAGGGAAATAGAGTTAGTTTTTCACAACATGTCTACTATGGACGTGTTTTGCATAACTGCACATGTATAACCTATATTGAGTTGCTTGTCTTTTCAATCAGGGTGGGTGGGGAGGGAGGAAGAGAGAAAATTTGAAACCTAAAGTTTTAAAAACATATGTTTAAAAAAAATGTTTTCACATGCTACTGGGAAATAAGAAATATAGGAAATGGGGTACGGAAGTCTATCCTGCCCTATAGGAAAATAGAAGGGGAAGGGGATAAGAGAAGGGGAGAGAGATAGAAGAGAGGACAGACTAGGGGAAGGGATATTCAGAAAGCATGCCATCTTGGGGTGGGGGGAGGGGGGAGATGGGGTGAAAATTTGGAATTCAAAAACTTGTGGGAGTGAATGTTGAAAACTAAAAATAAATAAATTTATATTAAAAAAAAAAAGAGCTACCAAACCATATGCTATGCTGATAACCCATGAAATGTAAAATGACATAGAGGGAGGCCTTTAGCACATTGGGTAGAGGCTCTAGTCAGTATTTATGGGAGAGCATGGACAAGGATTATACAAGATGAGAAAGTGCAGTTGTATTGTGGTCTGGATCCGTGGAGGAGGAAATACACATGCTGATGAGAACAAAGATGAATTGAATTGATATATTGAAAAGATGTAAGGATACATGAACCCAATCGTGGCAGATAGGTATGGATAGAGTGCTGGACATAGAATCAGGAGGACCTGAGTTTGAATCCTGTTTCAGACATTGACTGTATGACCTGGGCATGTCACTTAACCTCACTCAGCTTCAGTTTCCTCATCTGTAAAATTGGGATGATAAATACACCTACTTCACAGGATTGTTATTAGGATAAAATGAGATATTTGCAAAGCATTTTGCACATCCTAAAGCACTATATAAATGGTATTATTGTTGTTGTTATTTTTAAGTAGCTGCCATATGCCTTTTCCATCTCATCTCATTACTGCCTTCCATGTTGTCTATGCTTTAGTCAAACCGGACGATTTTCTGCCTCCATTGAATATGTGACTGGGCTCCCCTTTCCTCAGGCTTCTCCCCATGCCTGAATGCCCTAACTCCCAATTTGCCTGTTGAATTCTTTTTTTTTTTTTTTGGTGAGGCAATTGGGGTTAAGGGACTTGCTCAGAGTCACACAGATAGTGAGTGTTATATGTCTGAGGTCGGATCAGGTCCTCCTGACTCCAGGGTTGGTGCTCTACCCACTGCGCCACCTTGCTGCCCCTCTGTTAAATTCTTATTCTACTTTTAAAGATCAACTCAAATGCTACCTTGTCTAGGAATCCTTCGCTTAACCCTCTGGATGCTAACAAACTTCCCCCCTCAAACCTTATGTTACACTTTGGCTCCTAAGTCCCTAAAGTACATTCATGGAATGTCATATAATAATCTATGCTGACACCTATCATCCTAAATGGCTCCTTGAGGGCATGACATAACCATCACTTCCAGCATAATGTTCTACATGAGAAATATCAAACACAAGGTCTGTAACATTTGGAACTAGACGAAAATGTAATTGGGAAATATTTAACTAAATTAAAAAATAATAGAACATGTATAATGTTAATATGGTATTTCCTAAGTCAATATGCAGCCTGCAGGGATCCTTATGTGTGGTTTGGTGGCCCCTGTTTCTTTCAGAGTTTGATCCATTGTTCTATACTAAAGTAGATATCTAAAATACTACTGACTAGGATTTAGCCAGATTATCCAAGATACTGACCAAATAAAGGGGATAAATGTTTTGGAATCATCAAAGGCTTAGTCTGGCAACTTCCTTTTACATTGAAGCAAAATTCTAGAAAATATATCTTATTATATTTTTGGCTCATGGGGTAGATTCTTCAATACGTGCTGAAAAATATTTATGGAAGAGATGTCATTTTGTAAATGATTTGTTAAATTGCTCAAATCCACAGCAGCCAGAGTTGTATTTGTTCTGAGCTCTGTGGAGTATCATTCCTTACTTGAGTAGAAATACACATGAAGGCTATGGCCCATGGAGTGCTTGAAAAAGTCATGTTGGTGAAATTAAGAATAGGTTAAAAAATAAAGACTGATAGACGATCAAAAGTGTACCTTCATCGACCATGTTACACATGTAACCTATGACTCTTTGGCTTCGACAAACAATTTGTTTCTACAGTTTGTTTGGCTTCTACAGATAATTAAATTTTTTGTATATTTATTTATTTTGATTTTCAACACTCACTTCCACAAGATTTTGAGTTCCAAATTTTCTCCCCATCTCATCCCTCCCCACCCCAAGATGGAGTGCATTCTGAATACCCCTTCCCCTAATCTGCCCTGCCTTCTATCTCCCCCATCCCACTTCTCTTATCACCTTCCCCTTCTATTTCCTGTAGAATAGGATACATTTCTATACCCCATCACCTGTATATCTTATTTCCCAGTTGCATTCTACAAATAATTTTAGCAACCACTGAGTTGGGAAGTTCCAGAGACTAACTGTTGATCAACAGTATGGTCAACTTGGTCTTGTCTCTGGAACATCCCGACTCAGTGGCTGCTAAAATCAATATGAGCATGTATTCATATTTTGAGTGTGGGAAGCTCAAAAGTAGGACACTAGACATGACACTAGACATCAGAGTGCTGGATTAAGGAGTCAGGAAAACTTGAGTTCAGCTTCCCCCTCTGACACTTACTAATTGTGTGATCAATTAGAATTAATTATCTGGGCAAGCCATTTAAACCCTCAGAGGCTGTTTCCTTAGTACAAGGATATTCTACTAGTGAAGAATTCATAAATAATCACCTATAGCACCTGCTGTGTGCCAGGTATTATAGTGTACTAGATGGCCCTCTTTCAGCTTTAAATTGGTGATCTTATGGAGTGCCCTTGTTTTTAACCTCTTAGTTACAATAGCAACAGTGAGCCCAGTTCCCTGAGACCTGCTGTAGGGATGACAAAGGATTTTTCCTCTTCCATTCCTGGTTATAAAAAACGTATCCCATCTTAAAAAAGGGCGTGGAGCTAGGATGTGCCATTGTCCTTTGTATAATAACAGTGACTTTGCTCTCATTGAAGATTTCTGTTGTAGTGGTTACAGTGTTATGGTAGCTATCCAATCATTCCCCATATCTGGTAATTAGAATGTTTTCCCTCTTGAAATTACTAATTACTTAACATCAATGCATGTTATGTCTTCCTCAGCTGAATGTAAGCCTCTTGGTGAAGTGAGCAGAACCAGGAGAACGTTGTACACAGTAACAACCACGTTGTGCGATGACTAATATTGATAGACTTAACCCTTCTCAGCAATACAAGGATCTAAGACATCTCCAAAGGCCTCATGATGGAAAATGCTGTCCACATCCAAAGAAAGAACTATGGAATTTGAATGCAGATTGGAGCATACTATTTGCTATTTTTTTCTCCTGTTGTGTTTTGTTTCCTCTTTCTGGTGGTTCCTCCTATTGGCTCTAATTCTTACTTACAACATCACTAATGTGAAAATATGTTTAATAAGAATATATATATATATATATATATATATATACATATATATATGTATAGTCTATATCAGATTCATGACATCTTGGGGAGAGAAGTGGGAAGGGAGAGGGAGAAAAATTTGAAGCTCAGAAGCTTATGGAAGTGATTGTTGATAATTCAAAATAAATTAATTAAAAAAAAGAATGTGAGCCTCTTGAAGGGATGAATGGTTCCTTTTTGGTCTGTATCTCAAGTGCTTAGCCCAGTGCCTGGCACATAGCATGTTCATAATAGTTGAACTGAGTTCTGTAAGAAGATGTTTCCCACTAAATTGGCATAATAGTTTGAGGAAAGAAGTCAGGGTCAGAAAGATCCAGAAAGATGTCTTTCATCTATTTATACTAGGAGAATTTGAGGATACATACATTGCTTGTAGTCTCTTAGATTCAAAGGGGAGAATCATAATAGCAATCATCCATTGCCTAAGCTGCATTTTCAGCAAATCACTAGCTTGGGGCCATCTGTTGCCTGCCCTTGCAGACTTCCAAGCTCCCTGGGATAAAAATAGCTGCTAAAAATAATCCTATGGGCTCAAGAACAGGCTGGCCCATGTCTGGAGGAAGCTCTTTTCAGTGCCTCCAGAGCTAGCTCACCCAGGCTGCTCAGACCCTTAGCACTAAAAATATCTTTGGGTCAGGTCTTAGGGTTGTAAATCATCTTCACTAAGTGGGGACTCATTAAAAGTAGATTTCCTCTGACCACTTTGAAGCTAATTCCAATTTAACCCCCAAACTCCTGGGCCTGAAAATGTCTTGGCTGTTTGGAAACAACCACAGGTATCAAAAAAGGGCTTTAGCCTTGTCCATACCTAACTCTGATCTTGCCTATCCCAGACACTGTGGGGTCCTAGTCTACATCTATTAGATTGTAAATTCCTCCATTAGACTATAAACTCCCTGAGAGCAGGGGCTATTTTTTTGCTTCATTTTTTTGGCTCCCTAGAGCTTAGCACAGTGCCAGCACATAGTAGGTGCTTACTAAATGTTTATTGATTATTGATTCATTGGTAGCCTGATGAATCTTAGTCATGGAGTCTAGCTGAGCTCCTGAGTCTATGAGGTTTCTTTTAGCCTGTTACTTAGTAAACCAGGTTAAAAACCAATCTACTGAGTAGATTGCATCATATTAGACATGGAATACCTTGGATTAGACATAGCTTCAGGCCTCACCCCACTTTCTACTCATGTTTAGCTTGAAGTATTGAAGTTCCAGGCATGCCATTTTGACATCACTACAAAAGGGTGGCAGTAGAGTGGTCATGCTGTCTGATAGGGGTGTCTGGCTGTGACAGGTCTTTCTCTCTAATCTCCCTACCTCATCAGTCTCAAGCCTTCTTTCAAGGCCAACCCCCAAGAATATACTCGGGGAAGCAGCATGGGGCAATGGAAAGAACAGTGACTTTAGAGTCAGAGGATCAGGATTTGAATGTTATTTCTTCCCCTGAGTATTTGAGAAAATTATCTACAATTCGTGCCTCCACTTTCCCCTTTCCTCTTTTGCTTCTAACTCTTCTGCACCTTGATTTCCAGTCTCATCATTTAACTGAAATTGCTTTCTCCAAAGTTACCTATCATCTATTAATTGCCAAATCTATTGGCCTTTTAAAAACTCTCATCTACTTTGATTTCTCTGCAGTCATTGACATTATCACCTTCTCCTCTTGGAGACTCTCTGCTTTCTGGTTTTTGTGACACTTTTCCTTCTCCATCTCCTTTGCTTGATCTTCATCCAGGTCATGCCCACCAACTTTGAGTATTCCCCAAGGTTTTGTCCTTGTTCTTATCTCCCTTTATACTATCTTACTTGGTGATCTTATTAGCTACTGTGACTTTAATGATCATCTCTATGCAAATAATTCTCAGATCTATACAGGGTTCCCCCAAAGTCTTAGTTTTATGTTATTAAAAGTTTATAACTGCACTAAGGCTTTTGAGATGCCCAGTATAACCAGCCCTAGTCTCTCAGATCTACACAGGGTTCCCCAAAGTCTTAGTTTTCTGTTATTAAAAGTTTGTAACTGCACTAAGTCTTTTGAGATGGCCAGTATAACCAGCCTTAGTCTCTCCACTGAGCTCCATCACTTGCTTCTTGGACATCTGATTTGTATGTCCCATAGGCATCTTAAATGAAACACGTTCAAAATAACATTCATTATCTTTCCCTTGAAACCTTCCCCTCTTTCATACATTCCTACTAATGTCGAGGGCATCACTGAACCCCTATTCTCCCAGTTTTGCAATCTCAACCTCTCATTCCCACTCACCTCACACCTCCAATCTGTTACTAAATCTTGCTGTTTCTACCTTCATAACATCTCTCCATTATGTTCCCTTCTCTTCACGAACACACCCACCACCCTCCTGGTGCAGGCCCTCATCACCTGTATTACTGCAACAGTCTTCTGGTTGGTCTTCCTGACCCAAGTCTCTCCCCACTACAGTGGTTTTCCACCAAGCTGTCAAAGTGATTGTTTAAAAGTGCAGATCTGACCATATTACCTTTCTACTCAATTAACTTCAGGAGCTCCCTATTATATTATGTTCAGGATCAAATATAAAATCCCATTTAGCATTTAAAGTACTTTACAACATACCTTCTTCCTCCCTTTCCTGCAGTCTTTTTATTTTCCTCCATTTATTTATGGTCCAATGACACTGGACTTCTTGTTCCTCCCACTTGACACTTCATCACCTGACTTCCTGTCTGACTGTCTCTTATGCTTGGAGTGCTCTTTTTCCTAACCTCCAACTTCTGGCTTCCTTTAAGATTTGGCTTAATTCCCACCTTCTGCAGGAAGCCCCTCTACCTGAACTCCCCCCTTCCCTTTGAGATGACCTTCCACATACCCTCTATAGAGCTTGCATGTACACTTTTTTTTGCATGTTGTCTCCCATGTTAGAATGTGGACTTCTTGAGGGCAGGAATCATGTCTCCCACTCTCCTCCCCTTGCCATTTCTTTGTATTCTGGCACATAATAAGTATGTGATAAATTCTTGTTGTGTGACATTAGGAAACTTCTTTAGGCCTCAGTTTTCTCATCTATCAAATAAGAGGATTGGGCTAGACGGCCTTTAAAGGTCCCTTTTGGTTGTAAATCAATAATCTTATGACCACTGTGTGTGTGTGTGTGTGTGTGTGTGTGTGTGTGTGTGTGTGTGTATGTGTGAACTGCTAATGAATCATTAAACACTGTTAGTATGGAATGAGTGGGAGTAACACCCAGGGCAAGAGAAGGAATTCACTTTTTACCAACGGTTAACGGGTCAGGGGAATTTCACAAGTGGTTAAGTAAACAAGGTCAATGCTAGAACAAAGGGCAATGAAGACTTTTATACTTCATAAAGGGAGAAATTGTTAACACCAGGACAAAGTCCTCTGGAAGTGGGTCCCAGAGCATACTTGGGAACACTGCTAACATCACACAAACCTCCTTCCTCACAAACGAGAACAAAACCCAAACAAATAAACAAACCCCAATGAGACTCTGAATATATAACTTAACCAATTCAGGTTTCACCACAGTTTAGGCACCTAGGTGGTGCAGTGGATAGAATGCTAGACATGGAGTCAGAAAGACCTGAGTTCAAATCCTGACTTAGAAAACTGCCAGATGTTTGGCCTTAGGCAAGTCACCCGACCTTTCTCAGCTTCAGTTTCTTTTTCTGTAAAATGGAGATAATATGAGACAGCACATATAAAATGCTCTGTAAAGCACAATGTACCATATCAATGCTAGTTATTATTATTAATATTAGCTGTAATTCTAGACATGAATCTTACAATGGAAAGTTGGGACCATAATGGTTACATGATTTTTCTATTATGATTAGAGTTCTTGATAAACGAACCCATAATTCAAACAAATCCTTCTCTGATGTGAAACCTTTAGGATTCCATGCAAGATCAATTTTTGTTTTGTTGGGGTTTTCTAGACCTAGGGATTTATGGCATTTCAAGTATGTCACTATTTCTTCTTGGTAGTTTATTTAACTTGTAAACTTGCTGCTTATGTTTTTAGTATTTTACAAGTGCCAAAGAGCCTGTTTAAACAATACACTGAAAACCTAAAAACAAACATTTCAAATATGACATTGCTGTAATTGGGAGTGGGGGCACAGAAAAAGATAAAAGAAAATCAGTAAACTGTAAACATTCTCAAAGGTGGTCAGAGTTAAGCACTTTTTAAAAGAGGGAAAACATTCCTGCTGTATGAAGAATATAAACTAATATTTTATAACTACATGGCTGCAGCAACAACTGCAAAGATGCAACCATTTCTTGATAAAAACCACTCTGTGCTACAGAGATATAAAGAAAATTTAGAGGAAATCAATGTAATTCTGGAATGTTGCTGGAAGGTAACAAATTAGACCAATGCAGAGAGAGATGGCAACTCAAGTTGAGCAAACATGTTAGGTGTTGCTTAGGTGAACATTCTTCTGGTTGCATAGTGGACAGAAGATCAAGTTAAAAATTCATCCTCAGACACTTACTAGCCATGTGACCCTGAGCAAGCCACTCAACATGTTTGCCTTAGTTTCCCCAACTGTAAAACGGGGATAACAACAGCATCTACATTGCAGAGTTGTTAGGATCAAATGAGATATTTGCAAAAAGTGCTTAGCATAGTGCCTGGTACATGGTGCTATATACATGGTCTCTCTCCCCTAAATATCCTCTCCAAAGCTCAGAAGTCTTTGGTGCGGCTCATTCATAGACATTCTAAGTTTTACCATTGCCACTGGACAGAAATTCTAAAGAAAGGTTCGTCTGGGATACTGGGATCACACCTGCTTGTTCCTATCAGACTATTGCTTGGGAAGCAGTGCTCACCACCACTGTCCCCAGCCTTTTGTTCTAGCAATAGGAAAAGAGGAAAACATTTGAGAACTGGGTACCCTCTAAGTGATGCTGATTGGACCATTTTTGTGGCTGTTGCATAGGGCAATAATTAACTGACACACGGAACATATAGGCTATTAAAAGAGAGAATACAATAAAGGATTACAGCAGAGTATCTTTTATTAGAAAGGATAACAAAGAACTTTGTATATAAGTTTGTATAACACAAATGGTTTGGACAACCAAGACATTCTGGTGGAGAATTAATATGGCAGTTTTGTAATAAGAACCATCAGCCCTGATATAAGTATTCTGGATGTTCAAAGTTATTCAGAAAAATGTTTGGCAGATGAAAACTTACTGGGACACACTGTTAAATAAGTAACATTTAAAAAAGTATCCCTTAAATAATATCCGTGGCTATTATTCCCCTTGAAATAAGCATTACAAATAGTGTTGACACATTTGATGTGAGCTGCAGGGTGGATTTCCCCCTGAAATATGCTACAATGTGGTAGCTATATTGCAAAGACCCAGGTCATATGAGTGATAGCTATATATTTCCCACAGAAAGTCAACAAGATGCCTAAATGACAACATACAGACTAATACACTCCCCTTCTGCACAGTAAAAGTATCTTTTGAGCCATAAAATTTTAAAGTATAAAACAACTTTGAGCTAATGGGTTCCAGAGAGAGCATCAATAAATGATGGAGGGTAGATGACCATTTGTCAGAGATGTTAAAGACAAGATTCATCCATCAGATAGTAAGATGGATGTGAAGTCTCCCTACAGGTCCTTCTCATTCTAGGATTCTGTGAATTACCCCTAGCCTTATTTTATGAATTAATTTCCTTTCTTCCAGAGCACATCTTTAATTAGGGATATAATACAGGAACAAAACAGCCTCATTTCAGCTCTACCTTCTCCCTCTCCTTTCCCCAGCTAAGACCCTATGGGAACTGAGGGCTGCAGATAATCTGCAAACTCGATAATGAGTCCTCAATAATAGCAGTGATTATTCACAAGTCTTCCTGTGTAATTGCTTGGGTTGAGAATCACCTTCCCAACAATATTGTTAACACTTGGTTTATCCCATAGGTTGAGGTGCCTTGGGGATGTTCAGCTTCTCAAGAGGATAATCAGATCGAAACAAATTAGTGTACAGGCTGGAAAGGCATCCTCCAACCCAAGCACTGGGGCCAAAAGCAGCATGATGACCATAAGATGTCATTTATCTGCTAGAATAGATGCAGGGGTATGGACCAGTACGTCCTGAGTGCTCCCTGGACCCTTCTTCACACTTTTCAATGACTTCCCCCTCTCCAGTATTAAAAAGATATCAATAAAAACCAGAAAATGGATTTCATACCACTGAAAATGAAGGATGGCTATAGTTATAATACAAAGGTTCTTAGCCTTTTTTTGTATCATGGACTCCTTTGGAAGTCTTGTGAAGTCTACGGGCTGCTTCTCAGAATAATGTTTTTAAAGGCATAGAATAAAATACACAGTATTACAGAGGAAACCAATTTATTGAAGTATAGTTATCAAAATATATCATTTTTTCATTGACCCGGAGTTAAGAACCCCTATAGTGGTAGGGAACAGAGAGAGTACCATGTTTATGGCTGATTAAGAAATAAGACAAAATATAAACAAAAATGGATCTATTCATTCAGGTCAGTTTGTTTGACTACATTTGATGTAAGATAAATATCTTATTTCCCCTATCTCCTTTTTAAAACTGAGGGCTAATAATATGGGTAAATTATATGGTAATTATTATACATCTTATTCACATATAACACCAATTCCTCGAATTGGTTACATTTCTGAGATGGATATGATTCAATATCCCATTTTACCTAATCACTTTATTTCATGACCAGTCAAGGTTATAGGAGTTTCTTTTACCTAGAGAAATGAGTATGATCTGCATTTCAACACTTCCTAGAGGCAATATCTTATTGTCTCCATTAAATAAGCTACTAGCTAGCTTTTATTCCCTCCCTCCTTGATAGCACTTGACGGTAAATTGTGGTGAGTAGTAACAGAAATTTGAAAGGAGATAGTAAAATGCCTGCTTACTTTTTATAATTGGACACACATACACACACACATACACACATATTCCATCAGCATAACAGGGCAATGTATAGTGCTGACTGGATACTGAATCATTTATAACAAAAATGACTTTGAAAAACAGATTCACCATTAGGCACTGGTGGGACCAGAGCAGTTATTAAGCATGTTACATTTCAGAAATTCAAACTCCCAGCAGCATTCCAAAAGAATGTAGTTATTAATATTTTATACTGCTACAAATTCCCATAATTTCTGTTGTTTTTTTAAACTGTACTTGTACATAACTGAAAATACCCTTTCATATAGTTTGCACTTATTGTAAGGTAGTTGAAGGGTATGCTCATTGGTATAAAAATATTTGCAAACTCAATGTAAGCACACAATAGAGTACAAAGACCTTTTGTAAAAATAAAAAAAGTCATAAGTTTAAAAAAGTCAATATTTAAACAAATACACTGTATTTTTAACACCCTCTGGCTGGGATTCTGATTTAGCATTATATGCTCTAATGATATTTTCAATCACTTTGCTTCTCCATTTAGAGGATTCACAGATTTGGTCTTGCTGAATGTATAAGACTGATGATCACACTCCAAATTTAACCATTTCTTCAATACTGTACATCTATTTTCTCTCTCTCTCTCTCTCTCTCTCTCTCTCTCTCTCTCTCTCTCTCTCTCTCTCTCCATATATATCAAAGGTGAAAGATTTAGTCTTTTATTTTTGAAAGAGAAAGAAAAAGATGCAGGCAGATTTTGTAACAAGTTAGGGAAAAAATACTATACTGTCCAGCTACGAAACAGATTTTGATTTATATCTTAAAGTAGCAGTTAAAAAAAGGACTATAAAATTGTAAAAGTTGTGAAAAACACACTGAAAGTGTCCCCTGGAAAATAAAAAATAAAAACTCAAGCTTGTTGGATAGAAGAAAATACCGAGGCCTATTTAGGCATATCACAAGGTAGGTATGTAGCCAGCTGAGCATTTACCTGGCTCCTGGATTAACAAAGAACTCACCAGCACCAAAACGTGGTTCCAGGCCTAATGAAGTTTCAATCCACTTGGGTAGTTTCTCTAACAACAGTATATGTCTTTTTTTCTCAATCTTTCGGAAAATGAGCCAGAATGGTTAATTTTCATCACAAGAGAAAGATAGTCATAAAGCCAACTCTCATTTACACATGAGGATGGGGATGGCAAGGATAACTGAAATCCGACATTCCCCAAATGAAAGTGGGAAAGGCTAGGAAATAATCTTCAAGTAAAATATCGCTTTAGCTTCTTTCTCCCTATATTATTTACAAGCAGTAAAACTGATAGCTCTAAATGTCATAACCTCTGTAGCATTTTTGGGTAGTAGTGTTTATGATTAGTGCTCAATAAGTGGGCAAAAGTCATTACTGGGAAATAAGGAGCCTGGATTACCTGAAATTAACTCCCCAGATAAAGAAGAGTTGACTTTATTTTCAAAGAACATCCATTTATAAATTTAGTTAGAAAATGGCTGACATAATTTGTAACAAAGCAGATTTCTGTAGCTCTCGTTTGCTTAAATATCCGTCAACACACAACATGGCTTCCACATGTCAAACCACACATGGGTCAGCTATGTTTTATTCTTGTACATAAATAATGACAATGCAAAGAACAGCGACTAGTCCAAGGGCTTGTAGGCCAAGAAACCAGAGCATAAACCAAAAGAAAATGACTATGACTGGCTCCACAATCCGTTCTCCGAAATACATCCTTGTGAAGCCCATGTTGATTAGGCTTTTGTTCAGTTCACCAAAAAGGGTTCCCATCTTTTTGTAGTCATCTATAACAGGTTCCACACTATGATTTTGTGATTCTTCTATGTCCTATAAATAAGAAAAAGGAAAAAAATGAATACAGTGTGGCTTAAAAGAATTAAATGTAGTCATATCATATGCAAAACCACTAGCACGCTTCTAAGCACAATCAATAAACACTCAATACGTGAGTGACAGATGTATGGGTATTTTTCTTCTTATATTCAGACAGAATTGTTAATATACTTGCTTTTCAAAAAGGTAAAAAACATCCATACCTGCAATCCAATAAATATCTATTAAGCACCTACATGTGCCAGGCACTGTGCTAAGCTCTGGAGGTACAATTAATAAAAAGAAAGATAGTCCTTGCCTTTAAGGAGCTTACACTCTAAAGCAACACACAAAATGAAGAAGGAAAAGGGGAGAACCCTAGGGAGTACTTGGCATGGAGGCATCTTGTGCGGTGGAGTTGAAACCAGGCAGAGCAGCAGACACTAAGTGGAGTGATCTGAGAGTTCAGTTGCTGCCATATATAAAGGAAGACACTGGGAGGAGTTTGGTACTCTGCCTTCCAGCCCTCCAATCAGAGGGGAGAGGAGGCTGAAGGAGGCTGAAGGAGGCAGTGTTTAGAAGAAATGAATTTAACCTGGGACAGGTCTCCTGTTAATTGAAATATCTCAACGTAAGTCTTAATTTCTGTAGATTCCAACAAATCAAACTCACCTAACAGAACCCACACCCACAAGAGCTAAAAGAGAGACATTAAAATCTGTCATGCCCTAGTTTAGTGAGATACAAATAAGATCGTAGAGACAAGCTGGTTGAAAGCTCAGTTTCTCTTTAATGCAGATTTTTATCACGACAATTTGCTGGAAATCTTTATTAGTTCCTCATTGTAGAATATCACAGATTTCAGTAAGTGGGATGACTTGGAGAAGTCATCAATCTTCTCAGAGTTAACCTCTTTTATGCTAGAGAAACATTCACCCACTTATTTCACAAAGGAGTTTACTTGGCAATGACCAGGCAGATGGGCCAGAGCCCAATTATGGCATAGCAAAACAGATACAGGTACCTTAAAGGGTCTCTGTTGCTCTCTTATAACGAAAAGTTTTTATTACTATCTACTTTATTATGTAATCTAAATTAAACATTTAACAGTTTTCTTCACATTTTAACTGTTTTCCCGTTCTCATCATTTTGGTTCTGGTACTTAAATTTCTGATTAAGGTCTGGGTTGCTTGTTAAAACAATTCAATTCCATTCAATAAGCATTTTTTCAGCAACTAACTTTGTTCAAGGCACCAAGGTAGGCACTGGAAAGAGAAGGACAAAAATGAAATAGTTTCTGCCCACAAGAAGCTTATATTCTAATGAGGAAAAACAACATAAAAATAGATAAGTAAATGCAAAATATATACAAAGAGCTTGTTGGTGGGTAGAGGAAGTCACAATGATGGCATCCTTGCTCTCCTTTGCACTGCTGCCAACTACAGATTTATTTTGCAGATAATAGCTCACCTCTATTTTAGTAGCTAGAGCTGGAGAGTTCAAAGAAGTTTTTTTAAAATAAAATCAACCTTGCAATGGACACATATTTCTAAATAACTTCTTACACGACTACAAATTAAGATCTTTCCTTTTTTGTTATTGGTGATTTTCTTAAAAGTTGGATTAGAAGGACAATGAGATGGAAATTTGTAATGCAACAAGAGGGTAGAATCTCTCTAAAATACTTATTACATATAATAGTTGCACTTGTGTGTCATGTCAACATATACAGTAAGCTTCCTGGGACGATTTCCCTTAAAGGGACCATTTTTCATCTAAACTTTGTATTACCACCTGTCTCTGCCAATATATTTTTTTGTTCGTTTCTTTAGGCAATTGGAGTTAAGTGACTTGCCCAGAGTCACACAGCTAGTAAGTGTCAAGTGTTTGGTCTGAGGCTACATTTGAACTCAGGTTCTCCTGACTTCAGGGCCGGTACTCTATCCACCATGCCACCTAGCTGCCCCCCCTGCCAATACTGTCTGCACAAATTTGGCATATAATGTTTAAGGAATTGAGTTATATTTGATGTGGTTTTACTGGAACAATTTTGTTTAGGTGGGGGTGAAATTATATTTTCTAATTGTCTTAATATGAGTTTCTTTCATTAGAAGGAAAGTTGTATACTTTTCATCTGTTTGTTTTTGCTTTTTTTTTTTTTTTGGTGAGGCAATCAGGGTTAAGTGACTTGCCCAGCGTCACACAGCTAGTAAGTGTCAAGTGTTTGAGGACAGATTAGAACTCAGGTCCTCTTGACTCCAAGGCCAGAGCTTTATCCACTGAGCTACCTAGCTGCCCCATATACTTTTCAAGTTATCATGTGCAATTTATGTACTTCCTTTTGTAAATGTCTTTTCTTATACATTAGGAAATAGATGACTATTCTTGACTATATCAATTCCTTGCATATTTTCTCATGTAGCTTGTACTACTTAGAAATGTTTTTCTCATCAACTTTTTTTTTTATCACCATCACATTATTTTTGTGGTACAGAATTTTTATTCTGATGTAATCAAATCCACCTACCAATGTTCCCAATTTCTTCTATTTGTTCAATATATAAAAATTTATTTTCACTCCATAGTAGATATAAGCCTATTTCATTTTTTCTAACTCTTTAATGCTCCCCCCCACCAATGTTTAAGTCTATTATATAGCTATAATTTACTATGGTAAATGGTATGCAATGTCTCTAAAGCCATTTCCTGTCATTTCTATCCAGTACTCCCAACAATATTTATTAAAGAATAACTTCCATTTTTCTTTTCCATAGGTTCAAGAAACACTGATCTTTTGTAAATATTTAGTTTTATTTCCAGTATCTCTATTCTGTTCCACTGACTTATGTTTACATTATGTTTCTGATATTAGATGGGGTTGATTCTTTTAGGAGACTATTAAAGTCTAGTAGGGCAAGTCCACCTCTGTTGGGTATTTATATCCCTTCATATTCTTTGTTCATTTCCCCATAATAAGTTTAGGTTTTTACAAAGGAAATTTCTTTATGATAATCTAGTGAGATAGGGTAGTACAGGTATTAACATGTAAATTAAAGCAGTAAATTAATCTAAGGCACATTATCATTTTTACTATGTTCTACAAACCCATCCAACCGCTCTGAATATGTTCCAATCACAAAATCATAGCATGCCAGAGGTAGAAGGAGCTTCAGAGGTTATCTGGTCCATTAAGCACCTAAATAGGCACTACCTCTTCCATATCTCTGATCTCGCATCTTCTATTTGAAGACCTCCAATTACAGGCAACTCACTGTCTCTCAAGACAGTCCATTTCATTTGGATAATTCTGATTGTTAACAAATTTTTCTTTATAGCTAGCTAATATCTGCAATCTTTACTCCATACATCTGCCTTCTGGGACCAAGCAAAACACGTAAATCCCTCTTTAACATGACAATCCTATATATGAGAAGATATATGAACAGATGGCTATGATGGCTCTCTTCTCCAGGCTAAACATCTTCAGTTCCTTCAAATCATCTTTGATAGTATGGTTTTGAGTACACTTACCACACTAATAACTCTTCTCTGCAACCACTCCGGTTTGTCAACATCCTTCCCAAAATGTTCAAAGCTAAACATTATATTCTAGATGTGGTCCAAGTTGAGTAGCAAATAATGGGACTATATTCTTCTTTCTGAACATTAAGTTCTATGGTCACTTCTACTTTTTTGCCCACCTCATTAATGTGCCGACTCATATTGAGTTGGTATTACATGAAACTTCTCCAGATCTTTTTCACATGAATTATCTATCCATATCTCCACTTCCCCCCTCCTCTCTCTTTTTCTTTCTCTCTCTCTCTCTCTCTCTCTCTCTCTCCACACACCCACACACACAATGCACACACACGCACACACACACACACACACACAAACATACACATGCAGTTGAATTTTTGAATCCACTTGTAGAACTTTTCAATTATCCTTATTAAATTATATTTGCTCTCTTCTACAAAGTCTTAATCCAATGCCTCATTATGCCATGGAAATGATGTTGGTTCTTAAAGGATACATTCCTTTATACATTCAAACTGATACATTCAACTCTGAAGAAAAGGTTTTGAGTACAACCTCAGCAACAGATTATCTGCTTTCCAAGGACCAGCCTAGCTAAGCATGGAAAGACTCATCAGTGGTGGTGGGCTAGGCACTTGGTTATAATTTTTTGGACATGACAACCATGAAGTAAAGAAAATATATAAACTACCACTCAGTTCTTACTATGCTAATGATGGCAGTGACAGAAAATGAATCACAAGATACTAAGAATTGCATTTTTTTTACACTGTGAACATTAATTTAGTTGTTTGTACTCTAAATGTGAGATCTTTGTCCAATGATGGATAAATAAACATACTACAGGAGGAATTGAATTGCATCAAGCATAAGAATTTCATTTTGGTAATTGGTGATTTCAATGCAACAGAAATGGTCAAGGATGCAAAAAAAAAGGTGGAAAATATGGTTCATAAGTAAGGAACTAGTGAGCCTCTTTCAACACAATGGCCGTTGTTTGTTGTTTTTACTAATTTTCCGGGTGTGACACAGGTGAAAATGGGAGTTGTTTTAATTGGAAGAAGTGAAGCTATTTAACCTAGAGAAGATCAGATGAGGGGAGAGGGAAACATAACAGCTGTCTTAAAGCATTTGAAAGGTTGTCATGTGGTGGAAGGATTAGTCTTGCTCTGTTTGGTCCCAGAAGCAGAGTGAAGAGCAGAATGAATGGATAGAAGCTACAAAGAGGAAAATTTAGGCTTGATGCACCTAACAATGAGAGTTATCCAAGAGCAGAGTGACTTGCTAGGAGATGATCTCTAGTAGAGTTTGAATAACCAATTGTCAGGTGTGTTATAGTGAGTATTCCTTTCCTGTATAGGTTACATTAGAGGGCTGCTGAGGTCTCTTCCAATTCTTGAGTTCAATGATTAATTTGTGTTTCTAGTGATTAGTGATTTGCCCCTCTCTTACAGGGGCATTGATGGTTTGTAATTCTTTTGAAAACTGTTCACATGCTTTGATCACTTATCTATTCAGCAATGGCTTATGGTCTTATATATTTCTGTTAGCTGCCTGTATATCTTGAATAACATACTTTTATTGGAGATATCTCATGAAAATTCAACAATTTAACTAGCTGTTCACTTCGCATGTTAACCTCTCTCCTTTAGCTCCTACCTTCAACTGATAGGGTGATAAAAACAGTACTTGTGCTCCAAAAGTTTTTACTTCCCTACCCAGGACTTTAGAAATAATTACCCCCCTCCCTCTCATTAATTCTCATAGTATCATCAGAAGCATATATTAGGTAGCACAATGCATAGAGCAGGAATACTTGAGTTTAAATCCGGTCTCAGACAGTTATTAGCAATGTGATCCTGGGCAAGTCACTTCATTTGTTTGCCTCAATCTCCTCATATGTAAAAATAAGGATAACAATGGCACCTACCTCCACAGGGTTGTTGTGAGGACTAAGGAGATAATAATTGTGAGGCACGCAGTACAATGCCTGGAACATATTAAGCACCCTATAAATGTTAGCTATCCTTATCAGGTCTCCAGGTGGCACGTCTCAGGAGCCTCTCTACATGTTTGAGACATGTCCCAGGAGGCTGCCAATGTACCCCTCAGCAAGCAATTGTCAAGCACAGACCCAATAAAGCGATATGAGAAGACACCCCGCCCCCCACTCCTTTGCAGAAATGCGAGGTCCAGGAACGTAGAACACTGCATATATTTTCAGACTTTTTGATGTAATGATCATTTGTTGACTTTTCTATTATTCCTCCTTTTCTTTTCTTTAAAAATTTGTTATGTGGGTTGGCTCTCTGGGAGGGGAAGGTAGAGAGATACTGGGAGAAATTCTGGGGATGTAAAACACAAAAGCTATCAATACAATATAATTTTAAAAAGGCAAGGATTGTCAGTTATCATGACCTGGCCCTTCCTTCTGTGACACATGCTAGGAGTCCTCTTTACTGGAGTCACCCATGGATGCTCACCCTCATTCCAGCAGAGGAAGCCTTCTGTGAGAACCTAGGGGCCATTCTTCTCCTACTTCTCTTTGTTCTACTGAGTAGCCTCTTGGGAGTGAGCCTGGTTTCCCTTCCGTGCCTCTTCAGAGTTATTTTCCCCCTCATTTCTTTCTTATAATACTTCTATTCTTTGAAAGAACAGTTCATTCTGCCTGGTAAACCAATAATACACAGGGAGCAGAGGAGGCATCCCTTCTGCAGTCCTCAACCTTTTCTTCTTTAAGAGAGTAACCTGTATTTTGTGTGCATGTTATTGTTTGGCACTGTAAGAAATACAAGTAGTGCCATCTCTATGTGATAGGAATACTCTATATTTGTAGAAAATGAGATGCTCGACAGTTCTCTATCACTCTGGCCGCTCACTGACTAGGAAAACTGAACTCTTTTTGTTTCTGTTGTTGTCGTTCAGTCATTGCAGTCACACGACTCTTTGTGACCCCATTTGGGTTTTTCTTGGCAAAGATACTAGAAGCGGTTTGCCATTGCCTTCTCCAGGTCATTTTACAGATAAGGAAAAGGAGGCAAACAGGGTTAAGTGACTTGCCCAGGGTCACCCAGCTAGTAAGTGTCTAAGGACAGATTCGAAGTCGGGAAGATGAGCTTTCCTGGTTCCAAGCCCGCTGTTGTCTCCACTATACCACCTAGTGCTCCGAGCTGTCTTTTTACCGTGTCTCTTTCTGGCGCTGGGACTGGCTGGTTGGTGGAGGAGGGGTGGAGGAAATTCTTGTGAACTTTTCTGATGAAATCAAACTTCCAGCCACTTCCTTCCTCAGCTCTTACCACGGATCAAACATCGGACGTAATCAACTTATATTTTTTGCTTTTTCATTCTGTCTTTTGCACCTTTACTGTTATCCTGTGCTCCTCTTAATCCCCACTATTTTTAAGGCACAGATCAAGTCTCACTTTTCCCATTAGGCTTTTCTTGACTATGCTAGTCCTAGGAGATCTTTTCTTCCTCTTAAGCTTAAGCACAGTGCCCTTTATTCATTAATTTAATAAACATTTCCTGAACACCTACTCAGTTCAAGGCACTATTCCAGGCACTGTACAGGAAAGAGAGACATCTTGGTCCCTGTCCTCAAGGAAACCACAGTGCTAGGGAGAGGTAAGATGACTACACAATTCATTTACACAGAAGGAACTTCTCTATCTTGCTGCCTGGCATTATCTAAGTGGACTCTAAGCCTGCTCTTATATAAAAATCTACAGTATCCCTTAGTAAATATAATTTTTGCTATATTTGGTTCAGTTTCTCTATCAATAATTTTTATAATTCCTTACAAGAAATATAGCCAATCCCCTTGGGGTTATACAATACTTAAGAGCTTGATGACAGCCCATAATACTTTTACGAATAAACACTTTCTTCTGTTTGGTGGTTCAAATAGGGAATCTTGCTCAATTTACTTGTCTGACACTTGCAAAAACAGAAAAACGGTAGCTTAATGCCTTCTCACACATCAATCAGGAGGGTAGAAATTTATTATTTTTTCAGTTCTTGGGATTAGACTCTTGTCCTATAATCTGAACATGATAAAAAACCAAATTAAACTGCTGAATTTATTTCTTCTTATTTCTTCTCCATCTATATATTTACATTCCCAAACCATAATGTTGGCCTCTTTTACAAGTGATTTTTCTAATACTAGCAGATTCCAACTCTAATAATTTCACTTGTCTACCTCATTTTTTGGTATACTGGTCTTTAAGAAAAAAGTTTTTTTTTTTTTAAGATGACAGCAAAAAACACAAATACTGCCCAATAAGTTCCATTTTGGCTTATAGTGGCTAGCATGTCTACAGTACAGATTCTTTTAGGCTTGATCAATATCTAGTCCGTTCATAAGCCCTTAAAATTTCCAGTGGACTTCACTATAGGCCAGAAACTCTTGGAACTATCCAGGATGCAGAAAATGTTTTAATGTAATTGACTGTAATTTGACTGATTATGCCATCTAACTAATCCAAATAGCCTGGCTCATGACAATCATGCTTACTCTTATGAGGGCTTTCATAAATTCAATCTTCTATCTCTGACTCTTCCCAAGATACCAGCTATTAAAATGAAAAACTTTAAAATGGACATCTGGTGTTTATAATTTTCCTTCCTCTTGGAATGCCAGCATCTGGGACTCAGGTCACCCAGCTGAGCACATGCCTGAACAAAAACCCCTTCTGCATCATCTCCAGCAAGTAGCAATCATAATCTTCTCCAGGACTGCAGAAAATCTACTGCCGGTCCAAACTCTCTCTCTTCCAGAACTTTCCAACTCTACCCCCACTCTGCCACCAATTCCTGGGGCTACCCCCACTCCTATTCACTAGGAGTGGTCCTCAATTACCTGAAGACCCCATAAGCGTCCTGAAAGACTTAAAAGGTTGGCTTTATCAAGAAACTAAAGAAAACAAAAAGGTGGCATCTCAAAGAACAGATTCTGAACTGGTTTGGAAGTCAAAGATATTGGAGCCTGAGGCCCATTTGGGTCCTACTGGTGCCAGGACAGTGAGAAGGGATATGGGCATCATAGACCTGGGCTCAAGTCCTGCATCTTCCACTTGTTACTCCTTGTGTAACCAAGGGCAAATGGCTGAATCCCCGTGAACTGCAACGAGGGACTCGGTCTAGATGGTCCCTAAGCTCTCTTCCGACTCTAAAGCTATGATCCTATGAATGTTTCCAAGTGTGGCCCATAAGACCATAATGCAGGAACACGGCATTATCAACGTTCATGGCTAAACTCCAGGGATAGCAACTTGTAGGAATCTGCAATAATGCCTGGAAACAAAAGCAATAATTAACCAGGATAATGATGGCGTGGGTAACTTATTAATCTTTAACATCCTTCCACAGTGTCTTGTGCGCAGCTGACATTTAGTGCACACTTGTTGAATGATTAAATGAACAACTTTTTCTTAGTTCAGGATTACGGTTACTTAATTAGGCTAATTTTCTAGTTTTAGGATAAAATATTAGGTTTAACTTCAAATGTTTAAAAAAAACCACTCTTCTTGGTTAAGAGTCAATAACAGTAAACTCAAGCAATGCCAAGAGGGGAGTCAGTCTACCAGCATTTATTAAGTCCTTACTATGTGCCATGTGGGTAGTTAGGTGGTGCAGTGAATAGAGGGCCGGACCTGGAGTCTAGAAGACTCATCTTTGTGAATTCAAACCCCAGCCTGAGACACTTACTAGCTGTGTGACACTTAATCCTCTTTGCCTCAGTTTCCTCATCTGTAAAATGAGCTGGAGAAGGAAATGGCAAACCACTCCAATAACTTTGCCAAGAAAACCCCAAATGGCATCATGAAGAGTTGGATATGACTGATTCAACAATAACATGTGCCAAGTGCCATGCTAAGCTGATGGCAATACAAAAAAAAGGCAAAAGATGGTCTCTGCTCTCCAGGAGCTCACAGTCTAATGAGGGAGACAACATGTTTACAACTATGTACAAACAAGCTATATAAAAGAGAAATTGGGGGTAGTCTTAGAAGGAAGGCATTAGAATTAAGGGGAATTGGGAAAGGTTTCCTACGGAAGATAAGTTGTTAGCTGAGATGTGAAGGAAGCCAGGAAGCAAAGGGGAGAGCCAGTGAAAATGCCTGACTGTCTTGTTTGAGGAACAGTAAGGAGGCCAGAGTCACTGGATCACAAAGTGCCCGGGGGGGGAGAGAGGATTTGTTGGGGAGGTGGTATAAGAAGGTATAAGGTATAAGGAGGTAGGTATAAGAAGACTAGAAGGGTAGGAAGGGCTTTAAAAGTCAAGCAGAGGAGAGGCTTCTGTAATCAGAACCCTGGATTCTATCAATGAAAGTATTCTGTGTGAATAGATTCTTTCCAGTAAAAGAGTCTAATTTTGAGTAAAGAAATCATATTTTCTAAGAAGTCATTAAACAGTCACTTTTCTTCCTATTAATTTGAGAATATCTCCTATACGAATATTTAAACTAAGGGTTAAGCTAAAATGTACAAAAGACTTCCTTCTAAAAATTTTTCGTTGGTGGTCTTTACATGTTCCACCATTAAAGCAGGCTACTTTCCTCCACATAGGATATTACACAAACAATAATCCAACAAACTAGTTAGTCTCAGTGCAAGGATTAGTTAACTACTGAGGGTAGCCAACTTGAAAACCAAAGTTCAAAACAGCTGGGCTTTGGGACTAGGTGTAAAGTGACAACTCTCATGCCTAAAATTCATTATTTAAAATTATTTTAATTTGATCCATGTACTTCTTATTCACACGCCCTTAAAGCATACCAGGCTATTCTTAGAAGTCTTATAGGTTCTAAAAAAATAGACCAAGACTGATGTTATAATTAAAAAATACATAGCTTTCTTTCCTATTCCCTACTTTGTCATGAATAATAGAACAGAAGAAAACATGGAAGGAAAAACAAACTGAGCATTTTTTGAAATTCAATTTTGCACAAATTGTATAATTTTCTTTCTTTGACATTTTCATTTTATAGAATCGTACTCAAAAAACAAGTTGACTTACCCATCATCCAAAAATGATATCAAAAGAACTCCACCCCACCCCCCAAGCATTATCAGAAGACATTCAAACTCTCAAGAGACAGTTATTTCTAAAGGAAAAAAAATCTTTTGATGTTCTGTGTGTTATGTTTAACTTGCTTTCTTCTCGTTATGTAACAGGATCAGTGTTTATAACTCTGAAATACTACCGACTGATCTGCGGTTATCAAAAAATCTTTGCTTTAATATTTAGTCACCTGCACAGACTCATTTTCATCTTTCCTATACCTCTTACAAAATCTAGGTGCTAAGATGAAGGCTTCCCAGGATATATAGACAACTAGAAACCAATGATTAGACGATGAGAGAATTAAACATTTTATTTTGAGAACATCACGACATGTCTTAAAATTAAGACAAAATTAAACTTTCTGCTTCCCAACTGCAATTTCAGGTGTTAACGGTTGTGACTGCTTCAATTCATTTGTTTCCTGGGTCTTTTTTTCTTTGCAAGCAACAAACCATTTAAAAAGTGGTTTTTGCTTTGTTTTGTTTTTTTAATGAAAAGCTGAAATGTTTACATTGGGGCTGTTTTGAAGTATAACATCTGGTCAAATAGTAGTTTGCTTTCTTTTCTTAATTCTCTTTTAAAAAGCAATAATGACAATGTCCCATTAGTTAGTATTAAAATGCACGCATATATAACTATAGGCTCAAGGGATTTTCACTTCCATAATCATTTTTCTCAAATGAAATATTATAGCTAGAATTAGAAAGGACCTCAGAGGCTATGACAGTCCTCTCATTTTACTGGGGCTTGCCCAGAGGTCACACAGCATCAGAACCTGTTTGTTTTTTTTTTTTTTACTTGAGAGCCAATACTCTTTCTATTGTGCTTCTGAATGGAACTGGAAAATAAATTATTATTATTTAAAGAGCAAGACGTACTTTATTTGATCAGAAAAGTAACAGCCTTATGCATGTGTTTTCATCTGTGAGTGGCTATGTACCCAAACATCCCAATAGACAACAGTAAACTCCTAAGACAAGTCAGATGACCAGGTAGGTGCTATCATGATGCATAGTATCATTTAATAAACGATTTAGTTCTTTTAACGAGAGACAACACGGCATAGTGGATGGAACACTGGACATGGGCTCAGAAATATAATTAATATAGAGCTGGAAAGGACCTCAGTCTAACCCTCTCATTTTATAGATGATGAAGAAATGGAAAGTATCACCTACCTCACAAGGCTGTTTTAAGGATCAAGGAGGTGATAAATGTAAGGAGTTTTGAAAACCTTAAAATGCTATAGAAGTGTGAGTTATTATTGTTAATAGGTATGGATATACACAGATAGATATATGTCTGGTAAAGTCCACAAGCATTCATTGTTTGATTTATGCCAGGCCCTGTGCTAAACTCTAGGAAAACAAATACAAGCAGAAAGACAGTCCCTGACCTCAAGGAGCTAGCATTTCAATGGGAGAAGAAAATGCATTTTAAAAAAGTTGTAAAGCAGGAGTGGGGAGGAGCAGAAAAGGTGGGGAGATACCTGTGCCAGAGTATGATAGAGGAAGTCTGGAGAGTAAGGAGTGTGGGAATGAAGACTTGTCCAGCTTGGGAATCCTCCTTACAACGGTAGTTCTACGAGGATTATTGCTATTCTTGTTTGTCCTTCCTTCTCCAAGAGGACCATGACTAGAGTATTTATGAAGTGCTTACTATGTGCCTAGCACCGTGTTAAGCCCTGAAGAGACAAATATAAGGAATCAAGACAGTCTCTGCTCCAATAGGGAAAGAGGACCTGAAAAAGGTGGTGGGAGGAGGGCTCCTGATTGGGACAAGGTGGCTGGTGAGGAAGAGAAATCTGGAGAGTGAGTCCAGGTGTGAATGAGATGAAACATGGCTAGGGCCCTTTCTGAAATGGTTTTCCCTGTACAGAGGATGGTAATCAATCATGGAAGTGGAGGTGGTGGTGGTGGTGGGGAATGTGATGCGTTCTGGACCCATTGAATGAATGAATGAATGAATGAATGAATTTAAAGCCTCTTCCTCCTTCTACTAATCTCTACACATCCATTGTAACACAACCTCCAAAACTCTTAAAAAAATCACAACCATAAATTTCTGTTTTTATAAAGTGTGCACCAACTTCAACAAGGCAGTATATGTATATATGCATATATCTGCAATTCCTTTCTTAGTTTCGTTTCTTTGTATTTATACAACTGAACAAGTAATTCTCCTTCATGTTGAACTTTCACTGCCTGAGCCACTCATGACCATAAAAGAGAAGCTTGGTAGAGTCCAGAGCTTCTCACCAACCCATCCCCTCTATCACCAGTGAGATAGCACTGGTCCTCTTGCCGCAGAAGCCCCTTTGCTATGCCCTTCCTTTCCCAAGAAGGACTCCTCTGGAAGGCTGGTGCCTGAACTCAGAAACTTGAGATTAACCTTCACTCCCAAATTGGTGCTGCTCAAGTTGACATACTGAGGACAAACTGCTGAAGGAATTCAAGTACCCTCTCCTCAAAACAGGAGATTCAGGTGTAGGATACAGTGTCAAGCACAGGTCAACCACATACTTCTGCTGCAACTCATCACCTACTGCTCTGAGAGGGGAAAAATTTTGCATTCTGTTCCTGCCTAAGAAAGGTCTGTTGCATGCTCATTTTTAAAGCTTGCTTTTATAGACCACTAGGAAGCGTCTATTCCTCCTCACACCATAATACTCCCTTTCCCATTCTCAGTTGACAATTATCTTGGAAGCAATCCCTGTAACAGGAATCAAGGAGAATAGTTCCTCTGTTGTCTCAGCAATGTGTTGGGCCGTGTGCTTACTTCCATGGGAGGTACTCCTTAGACAAAAGTGGGGAACCTGCAGCCTCCAGGCCACATGTGGCCCTCTAGGTCCTCAAATTCGGCCCTTTGACTGAATCCAAGCTTCACATCTGTGAAAAGCCACACTTGAGGACGCCACAGGTTCTCCACCCTTATACCTTATTCCCTAGAATCTCATCAAATGAATTGAAAAATTCATCAAATTTAGGTTGATCTGTGGCTACCCTGATCAACTAGTCTTACATCTGTATACTCACATTTATCATTTCTTATGGCAAAGTAATTCCATTATAGTCATACTACAAAATTTGCTTAGCTATTCTCTAGTCCTTAGAAGTACAGGCTGTTTCCATTTCTTTTTCTTTTTGCTATTATGAATAGTGATTCCAGGAATATTTTTGTACAGATATGTCATTTTCCTCTTGTCAATAATATCCTTAGAAATCACAGGAGCAAGTATGAATGTTTTGATATTTTTTTGCATTATAATTCTGATTTGATCTCCAAGAAGATAACACAAATTCATATTCCTTACAGTAAGCCTAAATTATTATTTTACTAAATCACTGGGTTATTTCTATAGTGGGCATATTAAGACTTCATAATTTTAACATGCACCATAAGAGGAGCAGGTATTATTATCCCCTGGTGCAATGGAAAGAGTGCTGATCTGGAGAGAGAGGATCTGAGTTCAAATCTAAGTCCTGCTACTTACTACCCCTATGTGACTTTGGGAGAATCAGGAGGCCTAGGATGTAATCTGGACTAAACTATCACCTGGATGTGTGATCTTGGGTAAGTAATTTATTATCTCTGAGTCTATTCCTCATCTCTAAAATAAAGGGGTTGGAAATAATCAAGTCCCCTCCCTGCTCCAAAATTATATTCATAAGTTCAATTATATATTTTATCTTTTTTGAGTACTTAGAACTACAATTATTCATAAGGAACTATTCGCAAATAGTCACAATATGTATTTTTAAAATTATTTGTAAAATCAGAAGGATATGGAATTGCGTAGTGAAGGGATAAAATGTTTTATAGATAAAGAAAAAGTGAAGACCATAAAGAGTTTTTGCACTATACCTTCAAGGTGCTTAATTTGTATGTTTATTGATTGATCTACATAGGTCATTTATATTAAAAATATTTGATCAATTGATATGAACACTCTTTAGCTTCTCAGGACCCTGAAGAGTAATTCCTCTTACAAAACTGCTTGGCTAAGATAGGAAGATTCTTACCTAGGACTCAATGTTGGAATATGAAATTTCAAGGTAAAAATAAAATGACTGGGGGCAGCTAGGTGGCGCAGTGGATAGAACACTAACCTTAGAATCAGGAGGACCTGAGTTCAAATCTGGCCTCAGACACATAACACTTACTAGCTGTGTGACCCTGGGCAAGGCACTTAACCCCAACTGCCTCACACACACACAAAAAAAGACCAGAAGAACTTGATCGAAAATTGAAGTTATAGAACCACAGCACATAAATGGGAGAGATCTGACAGATACAGAAATGGAAACTAAGACCAAGGGAAGGTATGTGACTTGCCCATGGTCTCTTGTTTCTTACCACTTCTTGTTCTCAGGCCATGATTCTTTTGACAAGACTTTACTACTGCTGTACTAGAACTTACTACATAATTATAGTTCTATGAATTAAAATATTTTGTTTCTCTATAGAACCAATTAGCGAGCCCTAATTTCCTTATGGGGCAGCTAGGTGGCACAGTGCATAGAATGCTGGGCTTAGAATCTGTAAAACCTGAGTTCAAATCCAGTCTCAGACACCTACTAGCTATGTGACCCTGTCAGTCAACCCTGTTTGCCTCAATTTCCTCATCTGTAAAATGAACTGGAGAAGGAAATAGTAAGCTGCTCCAGTATCTTTGCCAAGAAAATCCCAAGTAAGTTCCTGAAGAGTTGGACACAACTGACTCAACTGAACACCAATTTCCTTATTCTAATGAACTGAAGTTAACACTTACTATGGAAATAATTATAATAGCTCTCATTTATACAGCATCTGTGGTAGGAGCAACGACTGTTTTATGTGGGTTGTGCTGGTTCTTTAAGGGAACAGGGAGGCCCTATGGCTTCCTTTCAGCCTTAAGCATAAAAGTCCCAGCTCAGGGGAGCTGGTATCAGGAGTTTCACCAGAGTTTTTGCTGCCTTCTCGATCTAGTTGTCTGCTATGCTAAGTAGTGCTTTATTTAAACTTTAGTATATTTTTAAAATGATTCTTTTAACCTATTAAGTAAAATTGGTTTTATTTATAACCCACAGTGCCATTTTAAGCCTTGAACCTAATTTTTTTTAACATTCATTTTTTGAGTTCCAACTTCTCTCCCTCCTTCTGGCCCTTCCTCCACCCATTGAAAAGGCAAGCTATACAATACCCCTTATACATGCAAAGTCATGCCAAACATATTTCCATATTACTCATGATGCAAAAAAAAAGACAAAGAAAGTGAAAAAAAATATGATTCACTCTGCACTCAGAGTTCATGAGTTCTCTCTCAAAGTGGAGATAGCATTCTTCATCATAGACCCTTTGGGTTTGTCATGGATCATTGTATTGATACGAGTAGCTAATTCTTTCACAGTTAATCATTCCTACAATACTGCTGCCAAACCTAAATATTCTACTAGCCTGACTTACGTGAGGCCCATAACAGTGTCACATGGTTTACTAAGCACTTTTGCCAACAACAGAAAAAGTACTGGCTCTGTGGTCAGAGACAATGTATTCAAAACCTCCCTCTGTGATTTTTAGCCAAGTCATCTGAGCCTCAGTTAACCTCCCAACAGCTTTGTATTCTGTACCCAACGATGAATGCATTCTTGCCTCCTGTAACCTGTTTAGTTAAGAATGAAGGTTTAAAGGTCAGGGGCTTCCACCATTCCTTTTTCCTTGCTTGTACAGACTTCTTGTGCACCCTGATTATGGGAGATAATTCTCCTTGTTCATTATTCCCCTAGCATATTCTTATTCGCTCTCTTTCCATTCTTTTAAGATCATATATACATACACATATATGTACACACACACACATATATATGTACACACACATACATATGCATATATATGTGTGTGTGTATATATATATGTATATATGCAAAACATTTCCAAACCCTTTGTCCTAATTAGATACCATCTATGACCCCTGATGATGATAGGGTTCAGAAAGGACATAAACATCATCTCTTCACATTAGAACGTAAATGGTTTATCTTTGTTTAGTCTCTTATGATTCATTAATGTTTACCATTTTATGTTTCTCTTCACTCTTGTATTTGTACTTCAAAGTTTCTATGAAGCTCTAGTCTTTTCATCAGGAATGCTTGGAAGTCCCCTATTTCGTTAAAGATCCATTTTCCCCTTTGGTTGGATTATACTAGGTTTTGCTAGGTAAGTTATCCTTGGTTTTAAGCCTATGCTTCTTGGAATATCATATTCCAAGCTCTCTACTCTTTTATAATGGTGGCTGCTAAAACATGTGTGATCCTGACTGTATGGCTCCTTGCTACTTGAATTCTTTCTTTATGGATACCTGCAGAATTTATTCTTTGACCTGAAAACTACGGTGTTTGGTTACAGTGTTCTTGTGCATTTTTATTTGAGAATTTCCACCTTGCCCTCTGATTTTAACAGATATAGCCAGTTTTTCTTGAAATATGATGTCAGGTTGTTTTTTTTTTTTTAAAGCCATGACTTTCAGGTGGTACAATGATTCTTAAATTATCTCTCTTGGATCTGTTTTCCAGATCAGGTATTTGTGCTGAGATACCTGGCATTTTCTTCGGTTTATTCAGCATTCTTTGTTACAATATTTCTTATTATCTCATTGATTCATTAGTTTCTACTTGGTCCATTCTAATTTTCAAGAAGTTATTTTCATTTTTAAGGTTTTGTACTTCTTGTGCCATCTTCCTTTTTCCAATTCTTTCTTCTATAGTCCTCATTTCTTTTCCATTTTTTTCCCTCTAGCATACTCATTTAATTTATATAAAGGTTTCTAAAAACTTTCTAAAATATTTTTTACTTCATCTCTTCCAAGAATTCTAATTGAACTTGTGCCCAAGCTGTGTTTTTCTTTGAGGCTCTGTTTGTAGATATTTTGAAGTCATTCTTTTCTTCTGGGAGCACATCCTAAACATCCCTGTAACCATAATAGCTTTTTATTGGGGAATATTTTGGGGGCTGCACTCATCCAATCTACTTCTGACTTAAAACTTTATGTTAGGATCAGACTCTGCATACATCTAGAGGGAATGTCTGGGGTGGTCTTGCTATTGTTTTCCTCGTATACCCAGGAAAAATCCAGGGCAAAGTCTGATGATCACTGCTCCCCTTGTTTGAGCTCCTGATATGACTTTGGGTCTGAGCAACAGCCCTACTGGCTTGCCTTATTTAGAGTTTCAGTAGACTGCTGTTGGATTTGGTTTATCGGTCGGGTGGAAAGGTCTGCTGGTTCAGAGTGACAATGATAGGCTTATCTTTGGTCTAAGATTCCAGTCCTGGTTATTCCATGGGCTCCAGACTAGGCTAGAAATTGGAGTCTGCTCCTGGTATCTGAGCCACACAGTAGCTCTTGACTTCTGAAGTTGTTTCTTGTTTCATACAGAGACTAAGGTCCAAGGTGGCTTCTCACTCTCCAATGCCACCACCTAGGCAGTAGGCCACCTTGGATCTATGGCCCAGAATCAGGAAATGAGTAACAAAGCTGCCAGTTGGCACCTCTTCCTGCACCCTACACAAATTTAGGTCCTCAATGCTAAATATGAGACCTCTTCTTGCCCTGGTACACAGCCTCCTTTTGTGTTGGAATGCTCCCTTTGGATGCACTTGGCTTGACCCTATGCCCAATGTCCACAGACCTCCTTGTCTGTCTTTCTATGCTGACCTGGGGTGGTAAAATATTCCTAAACCACTTTGTAGCTAAACAGACATTTTAAAAGCATTTACAGACATCTTATTTATAGGATTGTTTTTCAGGCTATGAAGAAATTACTTTTAGAAATGGCATGGAAGATGGTGGGGTAAAGGAAGGGACTCACCTGAGCTCTCCAAATTTCACTCCAAACAACTTTAAATTCAAAATGAATTCTGGAGTGGCAGAGCCAACAAAAGGTTAGGGTGAAATAATTTTCCAGCCCAAAACAATTTAGATGGCCAGCAAGAAAGGTCTGTCTTACTGGGGTGGTAGTAGAGTACAGTCCAGGGCAGGCCAGGCTAGCACAGGCCACATGCCCCAACAAGCCAGTGGCAGGCTTTGGGGGCAACTGAATTGACAGTGGTGGCTTTCAGAGTTCTCAGCCCATGTCAGACAACTAGTTAGAAGGAGATTACAGGGGACCCTTTGCTGGTACTAAATGCAGGACTCTGTTACATTGTCCATTCAAGGTTCTGGGTCACAGTTCCAGGGAGAGGAGGAGCAGTAGCATACCAAGGTTTGTGACTGAGGAGAATGGGGACCTGATCACAGTTCTGGAGTGGAAAAGAGTGCTTATGGTCAATCACAGGCCAGAGCACAGGCCAGGAGAGCAGTGACCACACCTCTCCTTCGATCAGACCATCTTAAAAGAACTGAAAACTTAAAAACCCTCAGAATTAGCTCTGTTAAGTAGCAGCATGAAAAACCTGAAGTGCCCCCTTCACCTCAGGAGCAGAGCCCAACTTTCACATAAGATTAAAAGTCAAGAAACAGTCTGGAAAAATGAGTAAATAAAATAAAAAGAACCTGACCAAAGAAAGTTACTATGGTGACAGCAAAGGTCAAAACACAAATTCAGAAGACGAGAAAATCCAAATTGCTATATCCAAAGCTTCAAAGAAAATTGTGAATCAGTCTCAGGCCCCAAAAGAATTCCTGGAAGAGCTCAAAAAGGATTTTGAAACTCAAATAAGAGGTAGAAGGAAAGTTGGGAAAAGAAATGAGAATGACACAAGAAAATCATGAAGAAGAGTCAACGCCCTGGTAAAGGAGGCACAAAAAAAAATACTGAGGAAAATAATACCTTAGAAACCAGAATAGGTTCAATGGTAAAAGAGAAACAAAAATCCACTGAGGAGAAGAACTCTTTAAAAGGCAGAACTGGCTAAATGTCAAAAGACACATGCAAAAATTCATTGAAGAAAACTCCTTAAAAAGAAGAACTGGCCAAATGGAAAAGGAGGTACATAAGCTCAATGAAGAAAATAATTCCTTAAAAGTTAGAATTGGGCAACTAGAAGCTAATGACTCCATGAAACATCAAGAAACTATCAAACAAAATCAAAAGAATGAAAAAATATGAAGAAAATGTGAAACATCTCATTGAAAAAACAACTAATCTGGAAAATAGATTGAGAAGAAATAATTTAAGAATTATTGGACTACTTGAGAGCCATAATCAGAAAAAGAGCCTAGACATCATATTTCAAGGATCTGTTGAGGAAAACTTCCCTGATATCCTAGAACCAGAGTGTAAAATAGAAATGGAAATAATTCGCCAAGCACCTTCTGAAAGAGATCCCAAAATGAAAACTCCCAGAAATACCCCAGTCAAATTCCAGAGCTCCCATGTCAAGAAGAAAATACTGCAAGCAGCTAGAAAGAAACAATTCAAATATCATGGAGCCACAGGCAAGATAACATGAGATTTAGCAGCTTCTACATTAAAGGATCATAAGACTTAGAATATGACATACCAGAGGACAAAGCAACTACGATTACAACCAAGAATCACCTACCCAGCAAAACTCAGTATAATCTTTTAAGGGAAAAATAGATATTTACTGAAATAAAAGACTTTCAAGCATTTCTGATGAAAAGACCAGAGCTGAATGAAAATTTGACTTTCAAATCAAAAGATAAACAGGCAAGAGTAATCATAAGAGATTTAATAAGTTTAAATTGCTTACATTCCTACATGGAAAGATCATACTTGTAACTCCTAAGAGCTTTATCATTCTTAAGGCAGTTAGAAGAAGTATACATAGACAGAGGGCATGGTTATGAGTTGACTATGATGAGATGGTATCTACAAAAATAAAATAAAAGTGTGAGAAAGAGACATGCATTGAGAAAAGGGGAGAGAGGTAGAATGGGCTGTCATCTCACATAAAAGGCACAAAAGAGCATACAGTGGAGGGGAAAATGGGGAAGGTTGGCAGACAATGCTTAAATATTACTTACATCAGAACTGGCTCAAAGAGGAAATAACATACACATTTAGCTGAGTTTAGAAATCTATCTTACCCTGAAGGGAAATAAGAGGAAAATGGGAGGGAGAGAGAGAGAGAGAGAGAGAGAGAGAGAGAGAGAGAGAGAGAGAGAGAGAGAGAGAGAGAGAGAGAGAGAGAGAGAGAGAATGGAAGGAAACAATCATAACTGTGAAAAAAATTTTTACAGCATGTTTCTTTGATAAAGGTCTCATTTCTCAAATATATAGAGAACTAAGTCAAACTTAGAAGAATACAAGTCATTCACCAATTGATAAATGGTCAAAGAATATGAACAAGCAATTTTCAGACAAAGTAATCAAAGCTATCTACAATCATATGGAAAAAATGTTCTAAATCAGTAATGATTAGGGAAATGCAAATTAAAACAACTCTGAGGTACCACTTTACGCCCACCAAATTGCCTAACATGGCAGAAAAGGAAAATGACAAATGCTGAAGGGGATGTGGGATAATTGGGACACTAATGCACTGTTAGTGGAGTTGTGAACTGATTCAACCATTCTGGAGAGCAATTTGGAGCTATCCCAAAGGGCTTTAAAATTGTACATACCCTTTGACACAGCAATATCACTATTAGGTCTGTATCCCAAAGAGATTAGAAAAAAAGGAAAAGGACCTATATTTACAAAAATATTCACAGCAGTTTTTTTTTTTTGTGGTGACAAAGAATTGGAAATCGAAAGGTTGCCCATCAATTAGGGAATGGCTGAACAAGTTGTGGCATATGATTTTGATGAAATACTATTATGCTATAAGAAATGATGAACAGAATGCTTTCAGAAATACATGGAAAGATTTACATGAACTGATGCAAAGTGAAGTGAGCAGAACCAGGAGAACACTGTACACAGTAAGAGCAATACTGTATGATGATCAACGGTGGATTACTTAGCTATTCTCAGCAATACAACGATCCAAGATGACTCTGAAGGACTTGTGATGAAAACGTCTATCCACCTCCAAGGAAAGAACTGACGGAATATAAATGCAGACTGATGAACACTTTTTTTTAAACTTTATTTTTCTTGAGTTTTTTTTTTATCTGTTTTCTTTCACAACACGACTAATACGAAAATATGCTTTCCATAACTGCACCTCAGGGAGTGGGGAGGGGAAGAAGGCAGGGAGAGAATTTGGAACTCAAAATTTTGAAAGACATGTTAAAAATTGTTTTTACCTGTGACTGGAAAATATAAAATATTAAAAAAAAAAAAAGAAACGGTCTGAAAGAGAATTTCTGGTGCCAAGATGAACTCTTATACTACCATTCCTAATAAGAGAACCGTGTGTGTGTGTGTGTGTGCGCGCGCATGCGTGTATGTGTGCACGTACACATGAGTGTGTGCATATGTACACATACATACACATATATGTACATATGTGTGTGTGTGTGTGTGTGTGTATACATATACATCAGGCTCATTGGCCTTCTCTGTTTTCAACTCCACTGACAAAGTGTAGATAAACTAGTAATTCCTGAATGAGTACATAACATACCTTCAATATCTCTGGCAAAATTGAAAATTCTTGTTACAGTGAGAACATTCCTTGAAGATGAATTTTCTTGATGACAGGATGGATATGAAGCGATGGCAGAAAGATTACAACAATGGAGGCTATGGCCAGAATCTAATGTCCCTAGTAAGGACACACAAATCTAATAAGAAAAATCACCAACTTTTCTGCCTCTAAGACAAACAACATGGAGGATCACGCTCTTCCAAATTAATCTGTGGCCCAGTGACCTACTTTTAAGTGTATTTATCTTGTATCTATAGAACTATGTTTACAAGTTGGTGAGCATATTCTACACATTCCATTTGCTTGTGCAAATAGTTCATTAACATACGTACAAAAATTTAAGAGAGATTCAGCTGGCAGGATCTAGCAACTGTATATACACCTATGAGCCAGTTTTGTTAGGATCAGTAAACATCTGCCATTTAAACACCTAAAGGATAACTTTTATTGCCCCCACATTAATTTCTTATTTACAAAATCTGTAATGCTACCCTTGCCTCAAAGTATTAACTTGCTCAATTTCTTAACAATCTTATTAACACATAAACATCTATAAGTGCCTACTATGTGCCAGAGGGACTGTGCTAAGCACTGGAGATGCAAAAGAAGCAAAATACAGTCTCTGCCCTCAAACAGAAGGCACTAGGATTAAGAGGGGTTGGGGAAGTCTTCCAGTAAAAGTTAGGACTTAATGGAAGCCAAGGAAGTCAGTAGGCAGAGTTGTGGAGAGAGAACATTTTAGGCATGGGAGAGAGCCAGAGAAAATGCCTGGAGCTCAGAGACGGATTATCTTGTTGGTAGAACATCCAGCAGGCCAATCTCACTGGGCTGAAGAGCACGTGTCAGGCAATAAGGTGCAAGAAGAGTAGAAAGGTAGGAGGCAACTAGGTTAGAATGAGCGATGAATACCAACCAGAACATTTTGTATTTGCTCCTGGAGGCAACTGGAAGCCACTGGAGTTTATTGAGTATGGATATATTGGGGCTTGGGGGTGAGGGAAGGGTGTAACATGTTGCTAAAATATCATTCTTGAAACAGTGTTTCGAGGGTGGCTTTATGATAGTGTATACTACGATAAAATTTCCTACTTTTTAAAAAAAATTCTCCATTTCTTATAAAAATCAAGAACTAGTAAAACAATCATGTTGGTTGTTTCTACCCTACACATCATCCAAATTTCTGCCCGTTCTAAAACCAAATCTTTGAAAGGGTGGAAATGACTTCAGAGATTTTCTAGTTGTAGGGATTCTTAACCTAGGAGTTTGATCCTGTTTAGAAACTTTCTTTTGGATAACTGTGTTTCAAAATAGTTGATTTCCTTTGTATTCTTTTATATTTTATATTTGCATTTAAATACATTATTCTGAGGTCTATAGGCTTGACCAGACAGGGAAAGTGGCCCACGACACCAACAAGATCAAGACCCCCTAATCTAGTCCAATTTACCAATTTTCCAGAAAAGAAACTGATGCCCAAAGAAGGTAAACGACCCCTGTAAAATTACTTAGTATGGCATTAGTCCATCATTTAGAACAGAAGTGTCAAACCACTTTGTGCAGTTCACAACAGACTGTGTCCAAAATTATTTAAAATATAATTAGGAAATAATTAACAAAATGAATAAAAAGTACAATAAGACATATAATATCATATTTGAAGACTAAGTCAACATGCAGCTCACTTACTATTTAGTGACACCATTTCTATTTGAAATTGACTCCACTGATTTAGGGTACTTTAGAGATGAAGGGATTCAATTGTTTTTCACTATGTTTACAACACTAAACAGAAAGCATCTCTTTAAAATAAGATTCTTAAAGCTACCTTCTTTCCAATGGGCTAAATTAGGCCACTTTATTTTAGGGGAGTGAAAGGGCAGGTTAGTTGTCTTAAGGTTTTCATTTTAACAACACGAAGTCTGCACTTAATATTCTAGAATGCTGATGGCTTAGAAATGTTTGCACCTGCATGTGGTGCAAGCTAAACTATGCCTCATTCGTGACAAACTTGCAAAGAACTTGCCGAGTTGCTGCCTATTTTCAGGAAACCACACTAAAAGTTTCGAGGCATATAACAACTTCTCCTCAAGAGCATTCGTCTTTGACTGGGTTCCATAATTCACAGCCTCTCTGACTCACAAAATATGATAGACTGCACCAGATACCATACACAACAAAACTCCCAACCGAATTCTTGTTACAAACGGTTGTAAGCTAAAATCCTGATTCCCACCAATAAAGGTTTATAATTGATCAAAAAGATAAAATTCATGCTAGAATACCACAAAAATATGTGCTCAAACTAAAGTGGTGGGGGAAGTACATAAAAATGATAGTCCCTAAAATATTTCTAACCTGCAAAGTGGGATGACATGCTAGCAACAAATGCTGATAGGCATTTGCTCCAACTGGAAATATCAGGAGCTGAGCAAGCTTTAATGGCTACTGGAGACCACAATTTAATCACCTTCAAAAACAATCATGAGAAACCAGTCTCCTTTTATATCAAGTTAGAGAGAGAGAGAGAGACAGAGACAGAGAAAACAGGCAGAGGGAGAGCCAGAGGGAGAGAGCCAGAGACAAAGAGACAGAAGGAGAGACAGAGGGAGAGAACCAGAGACAAAAAGACAGAACAAGAGAGAATATTTGAACTATATTAATAACTTTGCCATAGATTGAACAACATTTTGGCCCAGTTCAGTACCATCCATAGCCAAGTCCCCAATTATAAGCTGGCTGCGTTTCCAAAGCTTATCCATAACTCACTTGTTTGCCTTCTCTTCCCAGCAGATGGTGGACTCTAGGTACAGAACGAGGCACAGCCAGCAGACATGACCAAGGTCTTGGTTTATTTTGTCTTGCTCAGCGTTTCTTAATCTGCTTTGTGTCTTCCACCCCATTAGAGGTCTGGTGAAGCCCATGGCTGCCTTCCTTCTTAGAATAATGTTTTAAAATTAATAAAATAGAATCCATAGGATTATAAAGGAAACTGACTATATGGAAATAAAAATGTAATTGTTTCCCCGTCTAAGTTCATGGATCCCCTGAAATCTATTTAAGATTTCAGATTAAGAACCCCTAACTTAATTATACCATTTTGTTGTTAGGGATGGTTGTGTTGGGGGAGAAGCAGGGGAAATTTACTGGGAAGTGACATTGATGGAAAAAGGCATCACTAAAACATGTATTTATTTTTAAAATCAGTTGTTTAGAGCTTCCCGTTTCCCCATAGAAACAATGTTATAAATGGCAGTTCTCCAGGTCAGTTCTGTACAAGCTTATTTAACCCACAGTGCAGTAAAAGAAATATGGTGATATAATTCTGATTACTTAAAAGTAGGGAACAAAGAAGAGATGGAAGGGCAGGAAAGGGACTCACTCTCCTATTCACAGCATAGGGAAGGTGCCAGGAAAAATTTCAAACAGGCAGTTTGTCTTTGGTCCTCTCTGCCATCTTTTCTGCATCCATCCCATCATCTTGTAGCTAGCTTTGCCCCCTCCTTCTGCCACCTTATTCACAGTCCCTTCATGCTACCCAGAATCCCCGCTGCAATGCCCGTGCTCAAAATCATTTGAGTTTTTCTAGTCAATCTATCTGAACCAAATTTCCCATGCTTTTGTTAATGCTCAACTCAGTTAAATATTAAGAAGAGGACAAGCTAAGAAAGAAAATTTACCCTCAGGTATGAAATTATTTATCTTCTCAGTAGTATTTATATTTTTAATATATAAATTTCATATTTTACTATGTTTAGTATTTATATTTTAATATTTTACATTTATATCACAGATGCCTCTAGGGAAAAAAAAACACCTCCCCTTAACGTGATCCAGACTGAACACACTCTGGTGACAAAGAAAAACAATTAAACAAAAATGACCCACATAGTGACTGGTATCTGATGCTATATAACTTATTCTATTCTGGTTGTCTCCCTCCTTTCTCGACATCAGAAGAAGAGCTACTTCATTATCTGTCCTTTGGAATCATCATTGGTTTTTCAATTACTAGACGGTGGCTTCCTTTTAGTAACTTTTTTGTAACTCATGGCCCTGGTCCCTTTCAAAACCTTGGACTTATACAGCTTACGCCCAATTCTGAAATCCAGATCGCAAAGGGGCCACTTTCTTTGCTTGGCTCAGTTCTCCCTAACCCCCTAGAATTGCTCCAAGAAAATATAACAAGCCTAGTATATAATTTGTGTCTAGGTTCTCCCAAATTTAGGCAAAAAGAGGCCCATTTCTCCTGTAACAGCAAATTACAATATGCACATTAGGTACAGGATGCCTTTATTTGACCTCAGAAAATCTGAGGATGCGTAGTACTCACAGGGTCCATGAATAGAAGAAGAAATACATAAAACACTCAAAAATAAATGAACTTAGGGGGGCTACCAGATGAATTTTTCTGGTTATGAGGCTAGATTTTGGAGTCATGCAACAAAATTCCTTCTCTTTCATACAGGAGAGGTTGGGGTTCAGGAATGTTTTCCATGTTCCATTAGCAAACATGTCTATTTCTGTTGTGTGTTTTTACTATAAGGGCCCATACATTTTTCTGGGCAGGGGTGCAGGGGTGGGAGGAAACTGTTCACAGGCATGGGTTACACGCCTCGAGCACACAGGTCCACTTTGCTGCACACTGATACGTCTTTTCAAAGATAATGAAAGTGAAGAGATTGTGATCATAGGCCATGGAGGCAGGGCAGTTTCTCTAGCAAGTATAATGATAGTTATAGCTAATATCTATATAGTGTTCTAAGGGACTTTCCATATATTATCTTATTTGATCCTCAAAAACTCTTAAGAGGTAGGTGCTATTAATCCCGTTTTGTTTTATTTTATTTTTTATTAGTCCCATTTTACAGAAGAGAAAACTGAGGTTGAGAAGTCAAGTGATATACCCAGGGTCATACAGCTACTAAGTATCTAAGACAGGCTTTAAACTCTGGTCTTCCTGATTTGAAATTCAGAACTCTCTCCACTGTGCCAACTCGCTGCCTGAGTCCAATCAGCTAATCATCTTGGAGTCAGTCCTAGTCACAGGGAATGTCTACATCTTCTAAACAGGGTTCCAGAGAAGCAGGACCTCATTCAAGGCAAAGTGCCCCTCAGATGCTTCCAATCAAAAAGCCATATCCTGTATTCTTGTTAGGCTGACTTCTTGAGAATTCATTAAGTTCACCAGAGACTGATCAAGTTTTTATATAGTTGTTTACATTTTTGAAGTCATTGTGGACATTGTTATTTGGCTGTGCATTATTTCACTCTATACCTGCATCTGCATTTTTTTTAAACCAAAGACATTTTAAAAAACCCTTAAATAAATCTCCGATTGGTAGAATCTTGGGGTTATTCATCCAGGTTGGATGAGGGCCGTTTTTAGGAACGTCAGTTCTGACTGGGGAGCCGGTCTCAGGGTTGGAGGCTTTATGACAGGTTTGCTTTTAACATCTACTACTCATTTCTGCTTCTGAACCCAGAGATTCTTCAAAAATCTCCAAACTGTTTTTCACAGCAACTCTTGGGGTGGTGGCACAGGAATTCCATGGGTGTGGGATAGCAGAGGCCCTTCGAAAAAGTCTAGCACGGGGGTGGGGAATCTGTGGCCTTGAGGCCATGTGTGGCCTTCTAAGTCCTTGGGTGCAGTCTCCTGACTGAGTCCAAGTTTTACAGAACCAATCCTTTTATTAAGGGGATTTGTTCTGTGAAGTTTCAATTCAGTCAAAGGGTCGCCCTTGAGGATGTAGAGGGCCACATGTGGCCGTGAGGCAGCAGATCCCCCAACCCGTGGGTACCCTAGCAGGCACCACCACCCACATGCATGATCCTAAAACCTTCTGTTAATTCCCTTTCCCATCCTTTGTTCCGCCTAAGCAAGTCCAAAGCCCTGTCTACTTTATTTCAGGCCACAGGCCACAGACAGATTAGCTACTGAGTCTAATAATCATTCCTATCTGCTCAAGATTCTCAGTTCTAAGCTACACAAAGAAGCCTTCATATTCACTTTTCCTGATAGCATCCCCAAAGTCGTGTTGGAGATGCAGAGTCACTGGAAGTCAGATTAGTAAAGTGTGGAGAGAGGAGGAAATGAGCAGGAATGCAAAGGCATTTTAAATTAAATTTGGCAGTCTAAACAGCATGTAAATACATCGAAGTTGCTGAAGAGGACTTTGCAAGAGAAACATGATAGGAATCCTGGACCAGACTAGCGACAGATTGTGAGAAAGGGTTCTTAGGAATAATGGTTAGAATTGGGGAATGAGGTGAAAGGGAGATATGCCTTGGTAAGGGGGCTGAATAAAAACACTAATGATCTTTCAATTCAAATTCAATCTATCATTTGAGAGTAAGTTAAGAGAGGAGTCACCAACCTGTAACATGAATTCTGCTCTGAGTGACACTTAAATCATGAGGCTAACATTTTATACTCCCTATATAGTCACCTTTTTTCTTTTCTTTCTTCCATCCCCTTTTTTCTAATCCTTGTTTTTTTCCCCCCCTTACTTTCAATGGTACCCCAGAGCACCCACTTAGCATCGCATGACCCTGCTGGGGGCATTCAAGGATAAAGAGATTGTTTTTGTCTTATATAGGTGTTAGTCTAAATAGGTAGAATGGTTATAACAAAAAAGGAATGGATGTAGACAAAATTATCACTTCAAATATAATATCAGGTTCTAGGGAAGTTGATAAGACCACTGGAAAACCAAAGGAATTCTGGATGTGGACAAAAAGGAGAGTTTTCAAGAGTATTCTGGGGTCTGGAGGAAGAAGGAATAATTTCTTTTCAAGGAAGCAATCCAGGTTAAGGTCATTTTGGAAAAGCAGGATTACACAGGTGTTCCTGGTGAGCATAAATATATAAATATATGTAGCCGAAGAGATGTTAGGGCAGGAGTCATTAACATTCTGTGTGTGTGTCATGGACCTGTCTGGCAGTATGGTCAAGCCTATGGACCCTTTCTCAGAATCATGTTTTTATTTGCAAACACAAAATAAAATATTCATGTTACAAAGACAGTTTTGTTGAGATAAAAACTATCAAAATATTAATAAACAAGTTCACAGACTATATGTTAAGAAGCTCTGCTTCAGAGTTAACAGCAGTCAGGTATAAGTAATACTGGGATTCAAGGATGATGATAATCATCTTTGAGGGATTTAAGGAGGCACAAAAATTTTTGGGGGGGAGTTGTGGTTAGATGGCTACATTTTTTCAAGCAACTGAAAGTAGCCCAGAGACTAACAGGTGGCCTAGATCGACCAGAGAGTCACAGATTTAGAGATAGATGGAATCCTAAAGGTCAATTAGTCCAATCCCTTCATCTTAAAGATGAGGAAACTGAGGCCTAGTGACTTGTCCAAAGTCACACAGACAGCAAGTAGTAAAGCTGAGATTCAAAAAGAGGTCTTCTGATTTCAAGTCCAGCATTTTTTCTCAATAGAATGAGAAAAGATTTTATTATTGGCAGAAATGAAAGGCCCAGGGGAAAAAAATCCCCCTAGTAATACTGTGTGTCTGATTGTGCATACAAGTACTTCTAAATGGGATATTCATATGAGTGTTTGCTTAATTTGTATTTCAAATTATTCCATGTTTATCTAACAACCACATGTGGGAAGGGAAGTAGGAAAGCAATTTTTTAAAAAACATTGGAAATAAATGGTAGGTAAAAAAAAAGTTTTCCAGCTTCTAATTTAAAAACAAAATAAAACAAAACCCCAAAGCCTGCCTACTTCCATGAAATGGGGTTGCTCAGGCAAAAGTTCCGTATTGAAGTGGGCACTCTATTGATGATTAACCTTTCCATATTTAGCCATGTTGGTCATTTGAAAGCAGTCATAAGTTATGTCAAAGTTCCAAGAAACAATAATAATAAAAAACCTTTTGTTCTTTTACATTTAGTTCTATTATATTTTAATAATGACAGCAAATTAGCATTCTATGTTTTATTACTACGGTTGCATGATGTTAAGTATAGGAAAAGCTGGTAGGAAATTTATAGGTTGGCAAAAATTGTTGTGGATTTTAATAATTTAGGCAACTTTAAGGAAGAATAAAATGATATCTATTCTGAATTCCTTACTAATTTCAACCTTGTGAACATTTACTATGGCTGTTTAAAGACAGTCCAGATTAACATAATCCTTACAAGAGGAAAAAGCAAGAAACCTACAGGAAATGTAGAAAACTGAAACAGCAGGAAATGGTACAGAGTACTCCCTGTGGGCTGGGGCACTGGCGTAAAGATGGAGATGCTTTTATTTCAATTTCCCCCCTTTTAAATTTCTAACACTTTGCTGAAAAGTACAGTTCAATAATAGAAGAGAAAGATTTAAAAAAAAAATAAGACTGAACCAGTTATTCCCTGGATCCCTGGTCAGGCTCCTTAACAGAATTATTCAGGCTTGCACAATAAAACTTCTGGGCCCAATCCAAAAGTTCTACTCAAAATAGTGGATCCACGTTATCACATGTGGACTTTAATACCTTTAGCAACTAGTGTGCCATAGGAAAAAAGAGAGAATCACATATAAAAAGAGCATTGATTATGTGCTTACTATATGCCAACCACTGTACTAAATGCTGGATACAAATATAAGCAACTATGACATACTTTGCCCTCTAAGGAGTTTACATTCTGATGACAGAAGACAGTAAACAAAGGGGAGCTGGAAAGCATGGGTGGGGAGAAAGAGAGTGGGGGACAATGTGGGTGATGGAGAGATATAGAAGTCCACGGAGCTAGTCAGCTGGGAGTAAAATTAATATAGATGGGTCCTCTCAAGAAATGGTGGTTCAGAGGCAGCTAGATGGTGCAGTGGACACAGCACTGGTACTGGAGGCAGGGGGACCTGAGTTCAAATCCGACTTCAGACACATAACACTCACTAGCTGTGGGACCCTAGGCAAGTCACTTAACCCCAACTGCCTCACCCCCCCCAAAAAAAAAAAGAAATGGTGGTTCAGGTGAGAGAGTTACCAGTCAGGAGAATGGGCCTCAGGGTAAAGGTTTTTCCACCCTGGTGGAGAAAGTAGTTGAGAAGTAGGTGGAAAACTCCAGAGAGTAAGTAGGCCAGGTAAATATAACACATAAGAGTGAGGAAGAACGGCTGGGCCAAAATAAACTGAACAAATCTGATGGAGGTGACACAATTTTGAAGTCAACAGATTTTCAATATGTCTCAAAGAGGGGAAAGATAAAGAATGGTGGTGGTGGTGGTGGGTGGGGGGGAATGACAGACAATACATCACTACTGAAAAAAAGACATCAGCAACTACTGACCAATATGCCAACTACATAACATTTTTATGAGAACATGACATTCTTGAAGAAAATATGAGAAGGGATGAGGCAGATGATTTTAGTAGGTGATTTTCCACAGAAGACCTCATGTTCATAGTTGTGGAACCAACAGGAAGGTGTAGAGAATCTAAAATCCAATAACTGATAACAGCACAATAAAACCCAGTTGAACCAAAACAGCCTTAAAAGTCTCTTCCTCCGAGAGGTGTCCTTTATGCCCTTATTGAGATTGTTTGAGATCGCTTCATAGATGCAACCACAAAGACGTCATTCAATGGTGGTACGATTTTGGCTGTCAAGTGACAGAAGGCTCACCAAGTGTGTAGAGCCCTTCAGGTAGAAACTAGCCTCTTCACAGCACATCACTGCAGCCCCAAGGCCTTTGAATATGCACACTCCAAATCCTGGAGGAGAAGCCCTGGTGTTCCACTTTCTACCACTTTGTGGTCGGCCTTTTCTATCTACTATAACAACTTGGTATATTCTCCTAGCCTCTGAGGATGAGGAACCCACAAACTCTTGAGGTGGCCCATTTCACCGACAGCTTTAATTGTCAAAAAGTTTTTCTGACGTGAAGCATAACTTTTCCATTTTGTACCTTCAATGTCTTATTCCTAGTTCTTGGGGGCCACATAGAAAAACTCTAACCCATCTTCTACATGAAAGCCTTTGAAATCCTTAGGCCACGAGGCATCATTCTCCACCCTTCCCCCTCTTCTTTTCTCCAGGACAAACGTTCCTAGTTCTTTCCGTCTGATCCTCACGACGTGAACTTGCGGCTCTGTGTCACCATCCTGGTCATCCTCCTTCCAGATGCTCGCTCAGTCACTGGTATATTTACATTGCGGCTCCTAGGGAACACGACAGGCCAGCTAGAGGCGCTCTGAAGACAGCAGAGTGCAGAGGGACCATGACCTTCTTATGCCTGGAAGTCCTGCTGCTCTTCACACAGATCTTATCACCCTGGCACCTTTAGCCGCCACACCACCTGTTGACTCATACTGAACCTGCACAACGCTAAAACCTGCAGATTATTTTTAGACAAATCGCTGCCTCACCATGCCTTCCCCATCCTCTACTAGTGAAATCTTTTTTTTTTTTTGAACCCAAGTAAAAAACTCTCCATTTATCCTGACTGAATTCTATCTTGTTAGATGCAGCCCAGCCCTCTAGGCTGTTGGTCATTTGGAATCCTTTGGTTACCCTGTGTTGCCTGGTATTCCTCCCATTTCTGTATCCTCTTTGAATTTGGTGAGCACACTATGCAAGTCATGGATAAAAACTGTTCCCTAGCCCAGGGGTAAGCACGAGGCCCTGGGGCACTTTACTGGAAACCTTGACAGGCTGATTTTTGTTGTCTGGTCATTTTTCAGTCATGTCTGAGTCTTCGCAATCCCATATTGGAGTTTTCTTGGCAAAGAGACTGGAGTGGTTTGCCATTTCTTTCTCCAGTTCATTTTACAAATGAGGAAACTGAGGCAAACAGGATTAAGTGACTTCCGAAGGGTCACACAGCTAGAAAGTGTCTGAGGCCAGATTTGAACTCAGGAAGATGGGTCGTCCTGATTCCAGGCCCAGCACTCTATCCGCTACACCGCCTACCTGCCCCTACATAGATTACTCAATTTATATTCTGACAGTCGTTGTCTACCAGCCCAAGGTTATTTCCCCTCTTTTCTCAAGCAGTTCAGTGCTTGGCCTATAGTGTTACTCTTCCCCACACCCCCTGCCCTAATACTAGGGGACTTTACCATATATACTGGTGTTCCTTCATAAACTTTGGTTTCCCAGTTTTCAATCTACTCAGTTCTCATTATTACTTGATACCATTTCAGCTCTACATGAAGGATGTTTATATCTTTCAGTTCACTGTCACCTACAGGCACTCCACTTCCATGATGAACAATTTTTGAAATTCCTTTATCTGAATATAATTTTCTATCACTCATCTTTTCCTATGGCCTATTCCTTATCCTCCCTGGGAGGATCCTCCAATCCTCACATCATGCAGCGCTCATATTCCCAGGCTCCCCCCCGCTCTTTGGGCCTTAATTTCTTCTCTGCCTAAGGCTGAATTAGTCAGTGCAACAGTACCACTATGCTGTTCTCTATTCATGAATCTTTGGCCCCTTTGCCCCATCACCACTCATGCCTCCCCAAACAACAGAATTTATTTTTCCTACCATGAATGAATGAAAATGAATTTATTAAGCACTTACTACATGCAAAATAAGGGCAGCTGGGTGGTACAGTGGATAGACTACCAGGCCTGGAGTCAGTTCAACCTGAGTTCAAATCTGGCCTCAGACACTTACTTGCTGTTAATCCTGTTTGTTTCTGTTTCCAAATCTATAAAATGGAGGTAGAGAAGGAAATGGCAAACCAATCCAGCACCTTTGCCTAGAAAACCCCAAATGGGGTCACAAAGAGTCAGACGTGACTGAAAAGATTCAACAACAATCACACGTGCAAAATACTGTGGTGTTGGGGACCACTAAGAGACCACTTACCTACTACCTGGGGGGGAGGCGAATTTTAGCTCCAAGTCATATGGATAAGCTTAGTGGTTCTTAGGGTAAAGTACCAAAGTGGACAGTAATGGATCTCCTTTAATGTTATTTCCATTGATAAAACCATATTCATTTCTGAATGAATGGGGGCCAGATGCATAGATGTGGCTGCTGAGAAAACAGGGGTGTGAGGGTGCTGTGATTGCTGCAGAACCAATCTCTGTAAGGGCTGAGGATTTCTTCGCTTTTCTCCTTCTGCTGCGGAAAGGTGCTAGAGATCATCACACAAGGGAAGGGGGTGGAGGTGGAGAAAGGAATAGGCATTTTTTGTACCTACTCTGTGCCAGGACTGAATCCACTGCCAATTTGTTATTTAATTTCAACCGGTTCCTCACTATAGCAAGGTAATCCTATTATTTCTCTTTAATTGGTCCTCTATCACACTCTACTGCAAGCTTCTCCAAACTCCTCTTTTCAAGACTCCCATCCTTTCAGCAGAGGTCCTCAGCCAATACTCTCTGCTAAGAAAATCGAAGTCATTTGACCCGAGCACTTTCTTCCCCCCTCCACCACCTACCATGGATCTCAAACCTCTTGACATTGTCCCCCAAATTCTCCTCCTTTACTTTAAGCAGATGAAGAGGTGGTCCTTCTCCTTGACAAGACCAACAATCTCTCCATCCCTTCTCTCTGGTCATTCAGCCACCATTCTAGTTCAAGACCTCATAAGTTTTCACTTGCCACCTTGTAATAACCTCTTCATGAGTCCCCTTGTCTCAAGCCTCTGTTGTACAGATATTTCTAAATTCCTAAAACAAACGCCTGATCACATCACTTTCCAACTCAATAAATCCCTCTGTTCTGTGTTTAAAGTTCTTCACATCCTTGCTCCAAGCTACCTTTTTAGCCTTATTACATATTGTTCCCGTTCACGCATACTGCAGTTGAACAAAATTGGCCTTCTTGCTGTTTCTTACACCTGATGTTTCATCTCTTGTCTCTAGGACTTAGCAAGACTGTCATTCACACCTAGAATTCCTTCTTTTCCTCACCTCCACTTCTAAGAACCCCTAGTTCCCTTTAAAATTCATTTCCCACATAAATCCTTTCCCAGTCTCTGAGTAGCTAGTACCTTCCCCCCAACCAAATTACCTTGTCCATATAGGGTATATACTTACATGTGCATGTGTTTCTCTTCCCTAATAGACAGTAAACTCCTTGAGGGTAGGGGCTGTTTCATCTTTGTCTTTGTATTCCCAGGGTCAAGTAGAATGCTTAGCACATAGTAGGTACTTAATAAATGCTTTCTGATTGAAAAACACTTTCCTAAAAATCAGGTAAACTGTATCTATAGCATTTCCTTTATCTCTTATTTTAATAACCCCTTCAAAAAAGGAAATAAGGTTAGTCTGAATCAATACTGCTTTCTGATAAAGCCATAGCTTTATCATTATTAGTGAGATTGAGTATTTTTGTTGTTGTTTTTGAAACTGTCTGTTATCAGCCTGTGTTTCTTCTTTTGAAAAGTAGTTCTGCATATAGTACGTATCCACTATGAATTGGGAATTATTTTATTGACTTTTTAACGGTTCCTTATTTATTCTGTATGATGCTTTTTGTTATTATTTGGAATAAATATCTTCCTAGTCTATTTTTTCCTCTTCTAATATTGTATTTTTTTGGCATAGATTTAATTTTTTTTATGTGGGTGACCTGTGTTATTTTATTCTTTTTTTTTTTTTTAATTTTTAGGCAATTGGGGTTAAGTGACTTGCCCAGGATCACACAGCTAGTAAGTGTTAAGTATTTGGTCTGAGACCGGATTTCAACTCAGGTCCTCCTGACTTCAGGGCCAGTGCTCTATCCACTGCACCACCTAGCTGCCCCCTGACCTGTGTTATTTTAACACCTACCCCAAGCTCTGCTTGGCTCTATCTCTATTCTGAGTAGTGGTGATTTTGCTAATCATTTTCCTTTAGCTTCCTTCTCTGTTCTCCTGGGCTTCTGTCTCTGTATCTGACTCCCTCTTTTATTTCCTTGCAGCTACAACAATCACATTTTCTCCCTTTTGTAGAGAGTTGATAACTATACACATTTATATAGTACTTTAGCTTAAAATGTACTTCCCCCAGGGGTAGCTAGGTGGCACAGTAGATAAAGCTCTGGCCTTGGAGTCAGGAGGACCTGAGTTCAAATGCGGCCTCAGACACTTCACACTTACTAGCTGTGTGACCCTGGGCAAATCACTTAACCCTGACTGCCTCATCAAAAAAAAAAAAAGTACTACCCCCTCCTCAAAACAATTTCTCCCACAGGAAAAAAATAGGTTACATATCTTTCTGAAGATTGTTTACCACAATGCATAAATGCCCAACACTAGTCGAAATTTTTTTTTTCATGCAAGAAGTTGTGTAACATGGGATGTAGATAAATATCCAGTTAGTAACAGACTTTTCCTGTGTAGCAATAGTGCCAAAACCATCAACATTTTGGGAGCTAGTGTCCACAAAAGGGCCTGAATTCAACCTGACTAGGATGAGAGAAAAGTCTTCTGGGATGACTATCAAACCAGAATCCCCAATGCATGATTTTCATTTTAATTCTTCATTTGTAAAAGAAGGTATATCTTTCCATGGACAGGGTGAGAAAGGGTGTCAGCCATGTGCATAAAAGAACGGTATTACTTGGTGGAGAGGACGAGTCCCTGTGGAGAAATATGTATGTGGAGCTGACTTAGCTAATTGGGAAGTGTGCTGTCTTCCTGTGCTGCATATCTGGGACGTGATGGAGAGCCTGCCAAGACACATCAACTCTGATGCCAAAAACGATATCCTGTTCTGCCCTAAATTTAAAAAAAATGCTGACCTGATGTTTTTGAACTAATATTCTTTAACGGATTATTACAAACAGGATTTTCATGTGTGTGTGCGTGTGTGTGTGTGTGTGTGTGTGTGTGTGTGTGTGTGTGCCTGCATGCGCGTGTTTGTTAATGGAGTGGATAAAAAAAATTTTTTTTTAAAAAAGTATCATGCAGTCAAAGGTTAGAAACTAGTATGCCAATAACACATTAAAATATTAAGTTAGCATCATTAGTGCTTAAGATATACTGTTGTGTCAGCTTTGCCTCCTTGCCTGATCTATCATCTCTATTACTGTGGACCAGTTTCTTTGTACTCTTAAAGCAAATGGTAGTATAATTGATAAGATGGATGAAGTATCTGAAGTTGACCTGGCAGGAAGAAAGTTAAAAGTATAAGCAAAGTAGTTAATATGGAAAAAAAAACAAGGGGAAACAGGGAGATAACGTCTTCTCTCTTAACAAAGGAGAAAGGGAAAACAATAGACAGGAATTGTTTTCTAAGCACAGCATCTTCTCAAGTAGAAGCTAGAAGAAGATCATGATAGGAGAAAACTACACTAAATGAAAATTATAGTAATCAAATAATTGTTTAAATTGATTTAAACCTACGCAGCAAATCTTTTAAAAAATTATAGTGGAAGATTAACTACATATTAATAACAAAACAGGAAGAAAAGCAGATGTAGAGACTAAAATAATATTTAATTTTTTTTTAAGAAAGGAACAGTACTCAAAAAGGAATGCAGAATAGAGAAATATAAATGTTAACTAACATTTAAGAGCTACATGAGCCAGGCACTGCACTAGGCACTGGGGACTCAAAGACAAAGAATGAGCTTCCTGTTTAAAGAAAGAGATCACAGGTAAATGTTCAGGTGTATGCAGCAAGAGATAACTACAAAGTAGATACAAGATCACTGTAGAGAGGAAATCACAATGGGTAGGAATATGAGGGAAGCCAGGGTCTCTAAGACGTAGAGGTGGGCAGGGAGAACGTGTACAAAAGCCTGGAGAAGGGAGATAGAAATGTTTGAGGAATAATACACAGGCCAATATAGATGGATTGTAGCATATCCAGAGGGGGAAAATGTGTAAAAAGACTAGAAAGATAAGAAGGGGAAAATTTGTGAAGGATTTTAAATGTTAAACAGAAGAATATGTTAAAATATATGGTCAAAATTCCTGTCTTATAATGTTATAAAAAAGGAAATAATAATTTTTATGAATACTTAATTTACTAGTCATTCTGAGGAAATAATATTTTCCCTAATGCATAAATAATAGCACCCATTTATATAGCATTGAAATTTATAAATTTCTCTCCTCCTTACACTATGAAGCTCTATCCTCAAATTACAGATTAGTAAACAGAAAGCTTAATTGACTTACACAGCTCACACAACCGGTTAGTGACAGACTCAGTACTCAAACCCAAATCTTTTGACTCTGAGTTCAGTGTTCTTCCCACTGTAATATGTTGTCTCTCCATGAAAGTGAAAAAATTAGCCAAAAAAAAAAAAAGGAGGGGGCAGGAGAGAAAACTTGTTCAAAATCAAATTAAGTACTCTGGCTAGGGATAGGATTTAATGAAATATGGTAATTGAATCTATAATAAAATGTGAAAATGGTCTGTACATGGAGAGAGGGTAGCCCTGATTAACACATGAGAAAGGAATAGGTAAGCTTTCTGCAGAAATTTTACTATATATACACATACACACACACGTATATATGTATACACACATATGTATATATGTATGTATGTGTGTATATATGTCTCTGTGTGTATACGTATATATGTATACACACATATGTATGTATGTATATATCTATGTCTCTCTGTGTGTGTATATGTATGTGTATATATATGTGTGTGTATATATATATATATATATATATATATATATATATATATGTAAAACCACATCTGTTTGTTGATTACAAACAACAAAATCCAAGGGGATAAAAATAAAAATTCCCTAAGCATACGTTGAGATTATTCAAGATTCCTTGGTTCAATGATCTTTGGAGCATCATTATCAAGTGAGGCACAAAGCAGGGTATGTGCTCGCCAAATGGGTTCACCAGTGCCATGAAGGGTATATGGCATCCTGCCCAAAATCCACACAGAAGGCAGATCCTCTAAAGATGACGAGATTCTCCCAATATATACACAATGTGTTTTTGTCACGTTGTGATGGCTTCTCATCAAGTCCTGGAATAAAACAGCCACTCAAAAGAGTGAACCTATTAATTCACACATTAAAAAAGTCGCGTAGATGAACAGTGCAGACTGTTAAGATTACAACATGTAAGGCGGGGCAGGCAGCCTAATGAGGTAGTCCATCACTAGAACACTTTAGTTGGAAAATAAGCCAGACCTAGAATTGAACAGACAGAGCAAAGTAGGTTGGACCAGAGGAGGGCTGCCTCAGGAGGGTGTGCACTCCCTCTTCACTGGAGGTTTTCAAGTAGAAACTGGCTGACCGTTTGTTTGAGATGCATTCTTGTTCAGGTACGACTTAGGGTAGCCTGAAGACACTTTCAAATGATAACTTGTAGAAAACGGCATAGTGCTTGAAATGATTAGCTCCCTGCAGCAACACTTTATTACTATTATTTTTTAAGAACAATATTCTTCCGGTGAGACTGTGAATCACAGAACACCATGATCTTAGAAGAATTAAAATTACAGTTGACATAAAGGGCATTAAAAAGGCTCTTGGTGGGATTTAAGTTTTTTGTACAACCCTGACTGAGTACATCTCAAGCCTCTATTTTCAGACCCTTTCTCTTCTCTCTCATTACATTCTCACTAACCTCATTAACTCCCAAAGATTTAATTACCATTTCTAAACAGGTGACTGATGGATTCCTGTATCTACTCCTAGTCAATCTCCTGAGCTCTAGTCCGACATTACCAGCCGCCTATTGGACATTTCAACTGGTTGTCTTGCAGGCATCTCCAACATAACATGTTCAAAAAAGGCAAAAAGAGTCTTTGCCTCCTCCCCCCTCAAAAACTACCCCTTTGCTGAATTTCCCCGTTTCTGTAGAAGGCACAGCCATCTTTGCAGACATCCAGTTTCTCAAGCTCAGCGCAGTCCTCAGCTGCCTACTCTTCTTCACCCAATATATCCAAGCAGTTGCCAAATGTTATCTATTCTTCCTCCACAACAACTCTTGCACCTGTTTCCTTCTATCCATCCACAATTCAGGCTGTTATCATCTCTTACCTGGACATTGCAATAACCTCCTAAGCAGTCTCCCTGATTTAAGTCTCTCACCACTCTAATTCATTATCCCATACAGCTGCCAAAATGATTCTCCTAAAGTACAGATCTAAACGTCACTACTCTTCTTGATAAAATCCAAATGGCTCCCCATTTCCTCTAAGATCAAATATAAATTTGTTCTGCTCAGCATCTTAAATCCTTTGCAACCTGTCTCTAGTCTACATTTCTAAGCTTATAATATAATATACCTCCCTTCTTCCTTTCCCATTCTAGAGTCCAGTTAAATCAGCCTTCTTACCGATCCTCTTATGTAGTACTCTATTCTTCATCTCTGGGCATTCCTGGCAGTTGCCCATGTCTGAAATACCTTGCCTCCTCACCTCCTCGTCACAGAATTCTTAGTCTCCTTCAAAACTAGCTCAGGGGACACTTTCTATGTGAAGCCTTTTCTGATTCCCCTGCCAGCTGCTAATACTTTCCCCATCACCCCAAATCACCTTTCGCCAATTTTTAATATAATATACATGAATATTTTGTCTCCCTCAGTAGAATGTAAGTTTATTGACAACAGCAACTAATTTATTTTTATCCTTGTATTTTAAGAACCTAGATATTCAAATAAATGCTTATTGACTGGTTGTGGCATATTAGCATTGACTTCTAAGCAAGAAACCGTCTAAAAGAAATTCAAGGACATGTATGACCAGAAAAGAATGTAGCCTACTCATACAGCATGAGCTAAGAATAAGAGGTGAACAGTCTGTATATTGCACGTGTGTCCACACATTTTTGAAAACTCTTTTCTTAAACTTTTATTTTATTTTTCCAATAGACATTTATTTTCTTTCTCTTTCACCTGATCATTGTGGGGGGAGGTGGGGGGGGCGGGGAGGGAAGCCATTGGCACGGGAACCCTTGTAATAAATAAGAACTATCAGGGAAAATAAATTCCCACATTAGCCATGACCAAAAATGTACATCTTCTGTATCTTGAGTCCATCATCTCTCTGTCAGGAAGTGGGCAGCAGGCTTCATCACTGGTTCTACAGAATTATGACTGGCCATTGTACGAATTGATTTTCAAGTCTTTCAGAGTTTTGTCTTTACAATGTTGTTACAGTATACATTCTTCTGGTTCTGCGCACTTAACTCTGCATCAGTTTATACAAATCTTCCCAGGTTGCTCTGAAACCATTGCTTCAGTCATTTCTTTGGGCACATTCACATGCCACAATTTGTTCATCCATTTCCCAAATGACGGACACTACTTTAATTTCCAGTTCTTTGTCGGCACAAAGAGAGCGTACATTCGATTATGTTTTTACTTTTTCTTTGATCCCTTTGTGGCATTGGCTTAGTAGTGGCATCACTGGGTCAAAGATGTAGTACTGAGGTGGGGGACATAATTCCAAACTGCTTTCCAGAATGGACAGAAAGATTCAGAACTCTGTGCATTAATGTGCTTACTTGCCCACACTCCCTTTAACATGTGTCATCTTTGCAAATGTGATAGATGTGAGGTGAAATTTCAGAGTTGCTTTAATTTGGCTTTCTCTGTTAATGATTTGGAGCTTTTTTCCTCATATAGCTATTTACAGCTTGGACTTTCTCCCTTGAAAACTGATTATTTTTATCCCACCGACCATTTATCAACTGGGTGCCCACAAAGTTTTAAGAGACCTTGGAGGAAGGACTCTGGTGAACTGGGTAGATTCTCTATGAAAGGTTTACTGAAAGGCATGGCTGAGAAGAACAGAGGATGGAAAGGCATGAATGAATTGCAACCAACATCTGTGGAAGGAATATCTAGTCATCAGTGGGATCATAGCCAATGTTTTAAAACGTTGAATCCTAGCTTTTTCTAGATAGTTCTATAAAATTAAATGTACTGTCTCCTGCCAATTCATAAGAAGTGTAAGCCTTATACAAAATCTGACTAATAATTTTTAAGTTTTGATTTAAATCTAAATAAATAGCAATAAGTGAAATGTTTATTAACTTCAAAAATATCCTTCTTTCTGCCACAGAAATGACTATGTAAGTCTGAAAGACTCACCCCAACTCCTCCATGGCCACTTGGAGAGGAAAATTATTAGCTCCCAGTTTAAAATTAAGGATGCTATAATTTTTTAAAAGTTATGTTCTCATATAAAAATTAAGAAAGTGAATTAACAATTTTTTTAAATTAGAAATTTTTTGCATAATTATATATCAATAAAATTGACAACCTAAATGAAATGAACATTCACAAAAATATGAAATGCCCAGACTAATAGAAAGAGTATGGGCAGCTGGATGGTGCAGTGGATAGAGCATCGGCCCTGAAGTCAGGAGGACCTGAGTTCAAATCCAGCCTCAGACCAAACACTTGACACGTACTAGCTGTGTGACCCTGGGCAAGTCACTTAACCCCAATTGCTTAAAAATAAAAAAAAATTAAAATAAAAAAATAGAAAGAAGACTTAACAATCTCAGGGGGAAAAAACTGAACAAGCTACTAAACAAAAAATATAAAACCAAAAAAACTTTCAAGATTAGGTGGATTTATAGGCAAATTCTATCAAACATTCAAGGAACAATTAATTCCAAGATTACATAAACTATTTAAAAATGGGGAAAAGGGTCCTACCAAATTCCTTTTATGATATGAATATATTCTGGATACCTAAAATAAGGACTCTAAAACAGTGAAAGAAAGCTGTAGAACAATATCTCCAATGAATATTGATGCAAAAATTTTATAGTAACATACCACTTTAATAAGATTGGATTTATACCAGATTAGGAAAACTATTAAAATAATAAACCACATAAAAAAGGACAACAAATATGTCATCATATCAAGATGTATAAAAAGCCTTTGACAAGAAACAAACCTATTCCTGTTAAAAACACAAGAAAATAAGAATAAGTAGTTCCTTGCTTAATATGATTAGTATCTATCTACACCCAAAAGACAGCATTATTTGTAAGGTGGATACATTGGAGCCTTTCCAATGAAATCAGGAGTAAAGCAAGTATTATCACTACTACTATCTGACATAGTGCTAGAAATGCCAGTCACAGGAATAAGACAAGCATAAGAACTCAAGGGATCAAGCATAGGCAAAAAAGAAACAAACATCACTTTTTGTAGATGATACGATCGTTTACTTCGACTTGGGTAAAGATTTGGGCTCAGGACAAAGACGGTGACATATATTCTTTGGACGTGGACAATGCAAGAATTAATTTTGTTGGATTATGTGTATTTGTTACAAGAGGTTTGTTTTTCTTTTTTCCAATGGGGGGGGCCTAAGAGAAAAAATGGATTTTTATCAATTGAAAAAAGTTAATTTTAAAAAAAAAGTCATGTTCAACTCGCAACAAATTCCTAGATATTATGGGAAAATGTACGTGTGAAAGTGATCTACCAAGGCTAGCTAGAAAGATAAGGAATAAGTCAGCAACAGAGCTGGTTACAACTTGATCAGTGAGTACGACAATCAGCGCTCAAGATAATGGAAGCAATAAGCAAAAATACAGTAAGAAGAGGTTCCTGGTCATCATGATTACTAAAATCTTAAATAAGGAGCCAGGCACAGACTAGCCAAAGACCTTGAGGCCACATAAAATACAATCCTTCCGATATAAGGGGGGGGGAACGTAACTAGAAAAAAAAATCAAAGAACCAGTAATACTTTTCATTATGTTCGCTGCTGAATAAATGGAATATATTCTACCATGGGGAAAGACGGACGGATATAGGAGTAATGGGAAGCCTGATACAAAGGCCATGTGTTTCCACAGGGTTGTTATGCGGCTCAAATGAAATAATATTTGTAAAATGCTTAGCACAGTGCCTTGGCACATAGCAGGTGCTTAATAAATGCTTATTTCCTTCTGTGAAGCAGTACTTTTAAAATGTTTACATCAGACATTTGTATCTCTACGCTTGGTGGTGGTTCTATACCCTTAGGGTTCCATGAGAAAAATCAACCTTATTTATACTCTTTCTTAAACTTGCTGGGCTAAATTCTCATGCCCCTCTGCTCCCCTGTGTATGTGGGGTTTTTTTGCTTTCTCTGAGTGACCATGGGTATATAGGCAACCTTTGAGGTCCCTTCTGGGTTTGACAGGCTATGATTTAAATATGGTGAGGGTATACAGAGAAGGCTGGGAATGAAGCTATCTGTGCTAAATAAAAACTGGTCTCAGATACATTTGGTGCAGCTGTTACTTTAGAATGTTTTTCTCTAGGGTAGAAAGAAGTTATGGTGTCAAGTTAATTTTACTCACAGAACTCAAGGAAGAGACCTGAAATAAAGAAACCAAAACAATACCTCTCAGACACATGCATAGATATTAAATAGGCATTCTCCAAATCATAAGAGGTTAGTATTAGAAAGGATCTAAGAGATTATCTAACGTAAGCCCTTTATTTTACACATCAGGAAATGGAGGCCAATTGAGGTTAAGTGATTCACACAACTCGTTACTGGCAAAGCTGGGATTAGACTCTCGGTTTCCTGGATCCTAGGCTGGTGCTCCACTTTGCTGTCCATCACAACTCCCTCAATTTGACCTTGGTGGTAAAAATAAAGATGGTAACGCATCTGCATAGGGCCACATGGTGACAAAACTAAGTCTTCTAATGGCACAACACAAAATTTCTGTTAGATTAGCATTTGTGCCAGTTCACTTCCCATAAGTGAAGGGTTATTCTACACTGCAAAAGAAGGCAGAGGTCTGGACTACCAAACCTGTCTTCTTTCTGAGGCAGTGATTACTCAAAAGCAGGACTTGGACAGAAACAGATTTTCTGTGACTGGAAAAGTATCGTTCAGTTATTCCTACCATTGCTTTGTGCCCTGGCGTATTTCCTCTTACTTGGCTGAAATAATTGGTGCTATGGTTGAATCAGATGCCCAAGACTGAACCGAATGGCCAGAGATACCCAAATATTTATTCAATCAATCATTCTTTAAGTATTTCTTCAACTCCAGTTCTGCCAAGAGAGCACTGGATATGATAAATGAGATAGAGTCCTTGCTCTGAAGGCTAGAGTACTCAGACACTATCTGTATGACTATGGGCAAGTCATAATCTTGACTTGAAACTGTGAACCTCAGTTTCCTTTTCTGTAAAAAGAGTTTAATAATAGGGTTTACAAAGTTGTGAGGACCAAGTGAAATAACACATAAAGCAGTTTATAGACTTTAATGTGCTATATTAATATTAGCTATTATTATTACTAGGGTAATAAGGCATACACAAATAGCTATAATTGGAGGTAGGACAGGAGTAAGTGTAGTGGAGGTACGGAGAAAAAGGGGCGGGCCACAATTACACCAGAGACCAAGGAAGGCTTCTAGGCAGAGGTGGTCCAGAACAGAAGATGAGGAGAGTGGAGTGAGGGGAACAGTATTCTAGACAGAGGAGGGAAGTATGGGGCAGATCAGTTCTGTTTTGGACATGGTGGGTTCAAGATACCCATAGGATACATCCAGATGTAGATATTCAGGTGGTAGTTTATAATTTGGGACTGAAGTTCAGAAACAAGATTGGGAATAGATGTACACATCTGGAATCATTTTTACATAGATAACCAAATGCATAAGAGCCCATGAAATCAAGGAGGAAGAGAGTATGTATTGGGAAAAGCTTAGGGCCCAGGATAGAACCTGAGAGAAGCTGACACTTAATGGGTAGGAGAAGAAGGATGATCCAGAAATGGAAAAAATGAGAAAGAGCACTCCGACGGGAGAAAAACCAAGAGAGGACAACGTCACAGAAGCCCAAAGCTGAGCGTATCTAGACAGAATAAGTAGTCCACGATCTCCAGATGTTGTAGGAGAGGCTGGTCAAAAAGGACGAGGAAGGAGAAAATGCCATTGGACTTGATCATGAAAAGATGATGAGTTTAGATTTCATCCTGGAGGTAAGTGAAAGGAGAGACATAATCAAAGCTTTGCCCCAACAACGCAGTAGTGTTGGAGGTTGGAGACCACTGTAATACTTTGGGCGACAGACTTATGGTAAGTGTCTGAGCTGGTGTGGTCCTCAGGGGCAAGGCCAGTATACTGTGAGCTCTTTGGGGGCAGGGACTGTCTTTTTTCCTTTTTCTGTCCCTAGTGCTTAGCACAGTACCTGGCACACAGTAGGCCCTATCTATTGACTGCCTGAAGTTTAGCAGATATTACAGAGAAAGCAAGGCTAGAAATTGTTGGTTTATTGGATATGGATAGTGAGGGAAAAGTGAAAAATGACTCAACTTTTGAGCCTGGGTGCCTAGGAAAATAACCATGACATTAATAAAAAGAGAGAAATCTGGGAGGAGAAGGTCTTATGGCCTAGGGGCAAGGAAGATAAAGGTTATGAATTCAGTTTTGAAAATGTTGAACTGAGAGCAATGTAACTTTACAACTGCCTTGCAGGCTTAAAAAACACCTAAGTAACACAACCCAGGCAGTGACAGATCTGGGTTTTACAAGAGGCAGCAAGAACTTTCTTGAAAAAAGAGCTGCATTGTTGAGATAGGAAGCTCCCTACCCTCAGAAGTGTTCAAGCTGAGAGTAGATAACCACTTGTCAGGGAAGTTATAGCAGGTGTTCAATGGGAGACAAGGTTAAAACAGATGACTTCTAAGATCCCTAAGAACTGTTAAGATTCTATGCTCCTGAAGGTCACTTCTTTATAAACTCATGGCAGAAACTCAGAAGGGAGAGAAATTAATTCCAAGTGGCCAAAAAAAAAAAAAAGATAAACATGCCCCTTTCACTTTTTACTATCAATATTTAAATATTTGCTCTGAAATTTAAAACTCTGACCAAAACCTTTTCCCTCTCCATACCCACAAACTTCTTAAGAAGAGATAGCACAATTATACATATTTGTTAGAGTTTTTTTTCCCTCTCATAAATTGCAGAGGGGGAGAGAGAGAAGGAAAATTCTGGAAAAGAGGAAAAGTGCTTGTTGGTTTAAAAATTAAATTTTAAAAAGAAAGAATATACCACATTTATGTAATGCTTTAAGATTTTTCAAAGCTCTTTTCTCACAGTTATCCTGTGAGGCTTTATTTTCCCTACTTTGCAGATGAAGAAACTAAGACCCAGTTAAGTGACTTGCCCAGCTTCATTCAGCTAGCATCAGAGCCAAAACTCTTTGACTTCTGACAAGGTCTCTTGTCAGTCCACCCAACCATAGAGCTCTGCATTTGGACTCTTCATATAAATGCTCCTTGGTAAAGTTGGGAAGTTCCTATTTTTGTTAGCCTTTCACCTTCCTTATTTTGTGGCAGTTCTTTAGTAAAGCACACCAAAGCAGCACACATCCAGTTTGAAACACCGTCTTCTTTCCCCAGGGGTCTTTAGCGCATTGTACAAATACCACAAGAGTTTCACTTGGACCAATCTGGCCATGCCAGAGTAAGCTTTCCTGATACATGTGACACAAAATCAAAAGTTTCCACTCCCTAAAACTGCTTTCAATTTCTATGATTCTTTCATGAAAATAATAGCCTCTCTGAAGATGCAATCAGCTTAGTGTTTGTGGCATTCTTTTTTTTTTTTTTGGCAGCCCGAGGGGGGGGGGGAGAACTAATTTCAAATAGATCTCTACTACAGAAGGAAATGTTAAAAAAAAAAACAACTTAGTTGCGAAAAAGCAATGTAAAAGACATTACAAAGACATTACAATGGGGAAATCACTGGATTTGGAGTCAGTCGTCTGGGTTTGAATCCTGGGTTTGAATCCTGACTCCGCTACTTTCTACCTCTGGCACCTTGGCCATTTCATCTCTGTTTCCTCATCTGTGAAATAGGGAATTTAAATGCACGATCCTAAAAGTATTTTCCAGTTCTAAATCTACTATGAAATAGAGAAGTCACAATCAGCTCTTCTAAAGAGGAATATCTATCTTTATATACCATATACACATTCACACAATAAATATATGATATACACATAACACATGTGACATATGTTGATATCATAGAGACAGTTGGGTGGCACAATAAAGAGCTAGACACACAATCAGGAAGATCTGGGTTGAAATCCAGCCTCAGACACGAGCTATATGAATCTGGACATGCCTTTTCTCCTTTGCCTTGGTTTCTCCACCTGTAAAATGGGTATGATAATAGCTGCTACCTCCTAGGATTGTTTTGAGGATAAAATGAGATTATTTGCAGTGTTCTGCAAGCCTTAAAGTGCAATATAAATGCTATTAATAATTGTTGTTTTTACTGCTACTACCACCATTACATGTACACACATATACATGTGGTATAACTTTTTTTTAAGTTGAAGCAGCCTACCTTTCAGAAATATTGTCTATCCCTATTCTTCTAGGAATGGGGAAAGAAGAAAGCCAAGGGGGATAGTTTAGAGTTAACTACTGCCATAAAGAGGGCCCAAATTATTCACACCTTTCCACAAAGTAGAGATTATTTTAGGTTAATGACAACCTTTAAAATATAAATATCCCCAGGGAGGATTAAGTGTTAAATTGGGACTGTTAGTATAAATATTTTTTTTTATCAGCTTGCTTACCTGACAGCTGATGTAAATTAGCCCAAGACAGGATTTCTTTGGGACAGGGACAGGGCAAGGGGACTTTTTTGAACTGGCGAGTTAATGGACACGTAGAGGGCAGCAAGAAGGCCCCTGAGTGCCTGGAGGTGGAATGAGATTGGTGGGGGACAGAATAAAAGACAAACTGTCTTTATTACTTATGACTAGGTCCCTGTGTTGGCCCATTAGCACTGAAATAGTCAGGGAGTTAGCCCTTTGACACTTGCCACATGTTACTGATGTTTGATTGACTGACATCAATAGAAAAAGCATCAGATTATAGCAGAAACATTTAAAAAGAGAACATTCAAATGGAAAGAAAATAGAAACCAAGGCAAATCTCTAGAATTTTAGGATCGTCTAACAACTGCGCTGAAGGGACTATCTGAGCAAGACAACTGTCAGCAGAATTTCCTGGATTGGAGATGACCATTGACCAGAAGGGGAACCCAAGAGCAGGCATGACTAGTCAGAATCGTTTGGACTTGCCTTATCCATCAGCAGCACAGGAAAGACTAACTTGCCGTCTCCTAGTAGGTCCTAATGTCTAAATTAGGCAAACTGGTATCATGGAAAAGAACCGTGAACTTGGAGTTCAGAGACCCAGGTGACACTTTATAAGCAACTTGATATCTCTCATCTCTGCTAGGCCTGATGATCATCTGGGGTCCTTAAGCCTTGAATTCATAAATGGTTCTCCTCTCTGCTGCCAAGAATCATACTCCTTCCTTGTAAGCCCCTTCATCAACTCCCCTTTGTTCATAAGACCCATTCTATCCTGGGTGTGGTGTATATAGCTGGGTAAATAGCCCTGATGCAGGGGGAAGAGAGAAATCTCCTTTTCCCCACTGCCTTCTGCTGTACAAGGGGAAAGGCAAAGAATGATACCCTCTCAAGAGTTGGATAATCTTTATTATTCATAGATCTTGTCATGCTACTACTATCCTGAAAATCTTAAATGTCCCTATATTGTTTTCTGAGGCAAGTTCAAACTCCTTTGCCTCATTTTCAATGCAGTCCACAGAGTTATGGTACCTTTCCAGTTTTATTTCTCATAATTTTCCTACACGTAGTTTATATTCCAGACAAATTATAAGCTAAAAGCTTTCTAATAAGATTAAGGATGTTCATTATCACATTACTATTCAGCTAGCAACCATTTTGCTAGAATCATAGCTATAGCAATACAATAAGAAATTGAGGGGATGAACATAGGAAACAAAATCATCCCTTTTTGTAGAAAAAATGATGGTTTACTTAGAAAATCCTACAGAATTAACCAAAACACTAATTTTTAAAAATTGCAATTTCAGCAAAGTTGCAGAATATAAAATAAATTCACACAATTAATCAGCATTTCTGTATATTTCCCCAAAAAATCCAGTGGGAAGAGCCAGAAAGAACAATTCTATTTAAACTAACTATAAAGATAATTCAAAACACTTGAGAGTCTACCTGCCAAGACATAAAAAGGAACACAACCAAAAGGATTCTTTACACAAATAAAGATAGAAAATGAGATAATATTAATCAAGCACTTAGCATGATGCTTGGCAGATATGAGGTACTCAGTACATACTTGTTAAGAAAAGTCTGAAGAAATATTAATTGTCCATGGGTAGGCCAAGCCAGTACAATAAAAACAATGAAATTACTAACTAAATTTATTTGTTTAGTGCCATACCAATTAAGCTACCAAAGGATTACTTCATACAGCTGCAGGAAAAGCACTTAAAAAAATCAGGAGGAACAAAAAGAATCTTAAGGGAACTAATAAAAAAAGTAGGAAGGAAGGAGGCCCAGAAGTACCAGATCTCTAATTATACAACAAAGCAGTAATCGTCAAAGCCAATTTGGTACAGCTTAAGAAATAGAGAATGATTAGTGGAAAATATTAGGTATACGACATACAGAAGCAAGTGAACACAATAGCCTAGGGTTTAATAAAACCAAAATCTCAGCTACTGGGGCAAGAACTTTGACAAACACTGTTGGGAAAACAGGAAAGCAGTCTGGCAGAAATCAACTTCTCTCACTGTACAACAGGATAAACTCCAAATGCAAAGAGGCCTTAAACATTAAGGCTGACATCATTGACAAACTGGAAGATCAAGGAAGAAGTTACCTGTCAGATCTATCGATAGGGAAACTTGTTTTCATGACCAAACAAATAATACCAGGGGTCACAAAAGGTAAAATGGACAATGTTTATTCCTTCATGTAATGAATTAAAAGTTTTTGCACAAAGCCAATGCAGCTAAAATTAGGAAAGATATAGTCAAATGAGGGAAAAATCTTTGCAGCAAGTTTCTCTGATAAAAGCCTCTTTTGTAAAATATATAGAGAACTGATAGAAATTTTTAAGAATAAGAGCCATTTCTCAATTGATAAGTAATCAAAGGATATAAGCAGATAGTTTTTAGAGGAAGAAATTTAAGCTATCATTAGCCATATGGAAAAAAAATGTTTTAAATCACAAATAATTAAAGAAACAAAAATGAAAACAATTCCAAGGGTCCATCTCAAACCCATAAGATTTGGGGGAAAAAAAGAATATGATCAATGTTGCAGTGGGAAAAACTGATAGATTAATGCAATGTTAATGGAGCTGTGAATTGATCTAGCCATCCTAGAAAGCAATTTGGATCATGTCCTGTGAGAAATGATTATTTCTCTCTTCTATTTAATAACTAATTATTGTATTAGGATCAAGTTCCCCCCCCCCTTTTCTGCTTCGTCATCCAGAAACCTACCAGTATGGAAACCTTAGAGCTTTACCTAGGCCAAGATCTAATCAGACAGTCAAAAAAACCAAACAAGTTTGAGCTAAAGGGTGTATTCCTGTTCATTGTGTTTGCTCAGACCGGTCTGGGAAAATATTGATTATCCCTATTATCAAAATAGGTGATATGGAAATTGATATCTCTTTGATCAAGATTTGAGTGACTTAAGTCTAGTACCCCAGGATAGCCCACCTCTCACTGTGTTAACCAATCAGAGTTCATTAGGCACCTTTCAGGATCACCTACTCTTCGAAGGGCATATAAATTGTAAGCCCACCATTATGAGGGTCTTTGGTCTAAGATAGGTGGCCAAATGACCATCCTTTTATTAATAACCTGCTGGTCTTATGTCTCTCAATCCTTTTTAATTGCTACAGTCCCCAAAACTGTTAAACTGTGCTTACTTTTTGACCCAGTATTACTCTTACTAGGTCTATACCCCAAAGAGATAAAGTATATATGTGTGTATAGATTGTCAATTGAAGGGCATGCCCATCAATTAGGTAATGGCTGAACAAATTATGGCAAATGAAATGACAGAATAATATTATGCTATAGGAAATGATGAAAATAGTGGTTTCAGAGAAACCCAGCAATACTTGTATGGACTGATGCAAAGTGGAATGAGTAGGACTAGGAGAACAATATTTATAGACAATTTGGAATGTCATAGGAATTCTGATCAACATGATACCAACCACAATTCTGGAGGACTCTTGAGAAATAGGCTTTCCACTTCCTGATGGAGAGGTGAAGACTGAGACTTTTTTTTAAGAGTTGACCAATCTGGAATTTTTCTTGCCTATACGTACTTGCAGCTGGAGGTTTTATTTTATTTTATTTTAGTTTTTGCTTTCTCAATGGGAGAGCTGGGGAAGGAGAAAGTTGGAATGAAAGACAGCTTGAAAAAATTTTTGAAAAAAATTTTTGAGAAACTATTGGAAAGTAGGATCTGTGACTTTTTAACTTGTTCTTTGGCATTTATTTTTTAATTTATTATAATAAATGGTCCTTGTTAATGGTAAAAAAAAAAAAGAGAAAGAGAGAACATTTACTTCTCCCCCCCCCTTCTTTGCAGAAGTAGAAGACTACGGGTACAGGACATTAGCCATAGAAATATTTTTAATTTTTATTTATCTTTCACACTTTTTTCTTTTTTTGGGGCTAGGCAATGGGGTTAAGTGACTTGCTCAGAGTCACACAGCTAGTAAGTGTTATGTGTCTGAGGCCAGATTTGAACTCAGGTCCTCCTGACTCCAGGGCCGGGGCTCTATCCACTGCACCACCTAGCTGCCCCTAGCCATAGAAATTTGACAACAACAAAAAAACTCAATGTAGCTGCTGGTCCAGGCAATTAAAAGAATGGAAAGCTGGAGAATGTGGATGCGACCTCCTCCCACCGAGCATGTCTTTGGGGAAAGAAGCCTTGGAGCCAGAGGATCTGGATTTAAATCCTGGCTCTGACAGGTGTTATTCATGTGATGTTGGGAAAGTCACTTTACTAGGCACCTAGTAAAGGGGCACCTTTACTGGGCACCACTGGGCCTCAGTTTCCTTACTGGTAAAATGAGGAGGTTGGAATAGAACCAGTTTAATCCAAATTTTAATGATTTATCATTTATCATACACACACACACACACACACACACACACACACACGAGAGAGAGAGAGAGAGAGAGAGAGAGAGAGAGAGAGAGAGAGAGAGCGCTTGCTGGAACATATTTGTTTATTATCACCCCCCCTCCCCATTAGATTGTAAGTTCCTTGAGGGCAAAGACAATCTTTGACCTTTACTTTTTTTGGGGGGGATCTCCCCAGGGCTTAGCACAGTGCCTGGCACATAACAAGACACTTAATATATTTACTGAATGACCAACCAACAAGCATTGAATGAGTGCCCCCAACCTGCAAGGCACTGTGTTGGACATGAAAGATTCAAACAGATATGAGATCTCTTGATTTGGGATTTCTCTCCATTTCAATTCATTGACACTGCCATGCCTATCCTGGGAGACTCTTATCCATATTCTCCTAAGAGTTTGCCAGAGGGGATCCATCCAATATGCTGGAGGCCTCTTTCCTTTGTCCTGACGTTGACAGAGGACCAATGGAAGACCTTGGTTGTCCACTCATGATCTAGGGCAGGTTCCCCACCCCTGATCTGGAGGGTCCTTGCCACATGACCAGCCTAAACTCTCTGTATCATACAATTCCTTGATGGTATCTTTTACTCCATTCCTCTTGTTTATGTTGGAGTTCCTGGTTAGTTACGTGTCTCAGCCTGCTCACAGGCACCATACATCTCTCTCATTTTAGCCCTTCAGAAGCAGCAGTACACCATATCTTAACTTATAAAATAGCAACACCTCTATTTTAACGAGAGAATGTTAGTGCTAGATATTGGGGATACAAAAACAGATTTTAAAATAGTCTTTTCCCTCAAAGAGTTTTGTCTTTATGATTCCATCTCTCTCCCTCTCTCTCCCCCTCCTTTTCTCTTTCCCTTCCTCCGTTTCTCCTTCTCCTTCCCATTACTTACAGAATATCTCAAAAATCTTAGTGCAGTTTCACACTAACCTAGCTTCAAACTGCACTAAGACTTTGGGGATGCTGTATATGTGCACACACACATGTGTATATATACACGCATGCGTACATATACACGTGTGTGTATATATGTATATATACACATACATATATACACATGTGTGCACATATATACACTGCCAGTCAGAGAAAAGGGTAGTCATGAGCAAAATGATAAAGCAGGTTTTGTATGCTTGATCTGTCCCTATCCCCTTTCCCTTTGGAGCTCAGCGTCTTAATGTCATGGGCCACAGCAATGCCATCAGGCCAGTGGGACAATATTCCCCTGCAGTAGGCCTGCTTGTGGCTTCCTGTTTCACGGCAACAGAGAGGCGACACTGGCTTGGTGGAGAGAGCCCTGGACTTGGATCAGGAAACCTGGTCTGAGTCTTTAGCTTCAAACCTTGTGAGTTGTAATATTGCACCCCTACAACTTTCCTCACTTTCTCTAAAACAACCTTGTCTACTCCATAGAGATACTAGTGCTAAAATGCTATTATTATTCACGACGTGGTCTTAGCTAGTATCTGCATCCCAAGGTGATAATCAGCTAATTGATGCTCAGGTACCCCTTAAACCCTAGACCTCCAGAGAGAGAACACAACAATGATCCCAAGGAAAGACATACCAATTTCAGGCCTCAAAGTACCTGATTTTTTTTTTGGGGGGGGAAACTCAGGGGTGTCCTTTAAATGACATCTAATCTCTTTAAGCAAAGAAAGGAGGGTGGGGTATCTACTGAGCTCTCCTTCCAAAGTTCATCTATGTAACTACCTAACCTCCTAGTTCAAAAGGCAGCAAAGTCTATCAATGCCCTTTTATAAAAGAAGAAGAAAAAAAGAAAAGACTAGTGGGATGAAGAACTGAGAGGGGGAAGGAGGGAAGGCATAAGCATTTATAAAACACCTACTATGTGCTAGGCACTGTGATACAAATATATCTAATTTGATCCTTACAACAGCCCTGGGAGGTAGGAGTTTTTAATATCCTCCTTTTGCACTTGAGTAGACTGAGGCAAACAGAAGTGATTTTCCCAGGATCACACAACTAGTGTCTGAGGTCACACTTGAACTCAGGTCTTCCTGATTCCAGGCCCAGATCTCTATCCACTTTTGCCCCCTATAAATGACACATCCATCCATCCATCCATCCATCCATCCATTCATTCATTCAATTATTTATTCATTCATTTATATGTACATTTATTTATTATTACACTATAGAAGGCAAGTAGTTCTAAAAGCTGAGGTTGCATTCTAAAAATGTGCTGACAAGTTGGTCATTTGGAATACAGGATGCATTTTTCCTTAGAAACAGTTAGTAATGATTTCTTAAAATCTTACCTCTAAACAGGACTTCAAAGTTATATAAAACACTGCTCTCCAAACCAACCTTGTAAAGTCTGTAAGACAAGCCTGTTCATCCCTATTTTATAAGTGAGGAAAATGAGGCAGAGGTTTCATGACTTGTCGGACAAGATGGCGTGTCACAGCCTACAATTCCTGATGAATCCAGTGCTCCCTTTCCCATACCACCCTGCCCCTTACGTTCCAAGGCCAGTCATCTAAAACTTATTTACTGAGATATATATGCAGCATATGATAACACTAATACCACTAATAACTATTGTTTCTATGCAGTCAGAAAGTCTGTTGATTCTGAACAGAGGATAAGACAAGGAATAAAGCACAACCACTTGGCCACTAGTTAACTATGAAATGAGAGCCTTGGGCTCCAGAATGTCTAAGTTCCCTCTCATGCCTGAGATCTTATGATTCTCTGACCTCTATATGAATATAAAATAAGGCACCCCTGTACAGATGCGTGAATAGTGAGGATAGTTCCTTAGGCCAACAGCTTCCAAGGAAGTGATTATTTCATTATTTTGAGAGGAAGGAGCCAGGGAAAGGAGAAAGAGATGGGATTTAGACACCTCCAACTTATTTCCTGTATCAGTTTATATTCAAATAAGTTTATTCAGGTAAATTTGTTCCTATGTGAAGAGAAGACTAAAAGTCTCTTGGATGACAAGCCCCATCCATGTGGGCCAAACGTTGAATGGTGTTTTTCTTACCAGTGTTAACAGCCTGTACTTGAATGGCTGGAGTCACTCTTGCCAAGAGGAATGCTTTCATAACATTTTAGGTGCCAATAAGGGTTTTTTTAGGCTGTAGGGTGAGTGGGTGATTACATCCTGTGCAATTAACATCTCTCAAGACAAGTTTTTTCAGCCAAATTCTTAAACTTTAGAAATCCTCTTTCTGTTTACAGGAATTCCAGTCACAGGAAGGCTTTGTGACTTCAGCAATATTAGAAACTCCCTGTATAGGGAAATATGGGGAAGTTCCTTAAGTTCCTTCCACCCACACTAATGGCAACACCCCCCTCCACCCCCGTCTTAGTAGATAAACTTACGGAGATGCTAGAGAAGCACTGGGGGTTGGGTTATTTGCCTAGGGTCACGCAATATCAAAAGTGTATGGATTGGTTAAAAAAAAAAGTCATACAGCACCACAGCATCTACTTTCTTTGCATCTCAGGGTAATCTGTATAATCGTGGTCACTGATATAAACTGGAAGTTGCAGTTGAACACATTGATACAGTCTTAGCCATGTCTGAGGTTCATTTGGTTGACTACAGACTAAAACGTACACACACACACACACACACACACACACACACACACACACACACACACACACGATGGTGTGCTGGACCTGAAATCAGGAAGACCTGACTAACTTTCACATCAATACTATTTGGCAGTGTTAACATGGGTGAATCAGTTCACCTTTTAACTCTGGGTTCTTAACCTGTAAAATGGGGAAAATATTACCAGTAATGCTCGCTTTAGAGAGTTATGGTAAGACTTGAATGAAATAATTTATGTAAAGTGTTTTTCAAATTGTAAGGCAAAATATAAAAGTCAAAAATAATAAGTTGTAGGCATCCTGTGAAATTTGTCATCATTATCTTTAAATGATAAAGTGAAGACAGCAGCTCTATACACTAGGGGGTTAGCACACCAGATTAGACATTCATGGGAAATACAAAATGCACTTAGAAAAGCAAAGTAGGGTAGCAAATGATTTTTTGAAAGCTGAAAATGGATTTTAAAAGGATTTTACTAGAATCTTTAACCAAATGAATGCACTTGTTTGTTTTAAAATTAGATGACAGAGAGCTTCCTTTCTTTAGGAGTGGGAAACAGAGAGAAAGGAGAGGGAAGAGGAGAAGGAGAAGGAAAGGGAGGAGAGGGAGAAGAGAAAAGGGAAAAGAAGAGAGGGAGAGGGGAGAGGAGGAGAAGAGGAGAGGAGAAGAAGAGGAGGTGAGGGAGAGGAGGAATGGAGAAGAGAGAAACAAAGAGAAAGGATGAGTGGGAGAGGAGAGGAAGAGGAGAGGGAGGAAAGAGAGAGGAAAGGAAGTGAGAGGAGGGAGGGAAAGGGAGTGGAAAGGAAAGGGAAGCCGGAGTAATAAAAGGTTAACTTTAAAATTAAATTTAAAATTAAAGAAGACCTGAATTCAAGCCCCTCCTCTGACACACAGTGGCTGTGGGACCCTGGGCAAGTAACTTAACCACTCACTATGCCCAGGCCACTCCTAAACTACAAGCTGCAGATGAATTGCTCATCTGAATCAGTGGAGAAAGCTCCCTACACAGATAAAATCACACAACTGGGCCAAAAAAACCCACCCCCACACACAGTAGCAACAAAGGGAAAACATCAACAGTTAAAAAACAAATCTCTATTCTCCAATATGTTGCATATGGATTTCATACATTTTGAAATGCAATTTCAAAAAAAAAATTGTTAAGTCTTAGCTTTGCTTTATCACTTTAAATATACTGAAGACAGATGTCTCTGCAGCTTGTAGGACACAGCGGCAAAGATGACACAAGGACCTTTCCTCCAGAAAATGCCCCAAGCCCAAGCCAAGCTCACTGTCATTACAAAAACTGTCCCAAATTACAAGTTCTGAATCCCCAACAACAGCACCTTTTTCTCTGTCTCTTAGACTTAATATTGTCATAACTGACTCCCTCCTTTAAGAATCAAGAGACTGACCATATCCAAATATTCCATAATTAAGATGACAAAACAGTGAACTTTAATAGGTGGTATAAGAACCTACCTCCTACCTGCAGATAAACTGCCAAGTATTCCACCCAAATTTTGTATATGTAAATAAGTAACAAATCTAATTTTTTTTTTAGATTGGATGTAGGGGGAGGGGCTTGTTGTCTAACAATTCATCTGAAAAAGAACTAGGGGTTTTAGTGGACTCCAAACTCAAAGCATCAACTATATGACATGGTAGTGAGAAAACCTACTGTGATGCTGGGCTACATTAATAATGGCATGGGTTGCAGGACACGGGAGATTAGACTCCTTCTGTGGTCTGCCCTGGTCTGGAGTGCTGGGCTTTGTTTGAGCTGCTTCATTTAAGGGAACTGTACTGATAAGCCCAGATTGTGTCCAGAGAAAGGCATGATGGGATTATAACATCTGAGGCCCAGGTGAAGGAACTGGAGATGTTTAACCTAGAGAAAAGAAGATTTAAGGGGAGGGGGGACATGATGGTTGGTCTTCAAGTATTTGAAGGGCTGTGTGGAACAGTGAAACTTGTATTGCAGATGGAAAGAAGTACATTTGGGCTCAATATAAAGGAAAATTTCCTAGTGATGAGAACTATTCTAAAGTGGAATGGGTAGCGGTGGGTGGCTATGGGTTCCCCTACACTGGATATCTTTAAGCAAAGGTTGATAAGCCATACGAGGGAATTCTAGTTCAAGTATGAGCTAGACTGGGTAGTCTCCAACATCCCTTCCAACTCAGATTCTGTGATGAGAGGCCTGAGATAGGAGGTCATATGGGGTAATAATCTCAAAAAGATGCAGAGCCACAGGAAAAAAAATCTACTTATAAAATGGTATATCTTCATTGTAGCTTATTAAAGCAATATCTTTAACATCTTACTACACTTTGAGTGGTAATTCTGTTTATAGCATTCTGTGAAGCTTCCATAAAGAAAACACACACACACACACACACACACACACAGAGCGCTGCCATTTCCCTTTTCTATGCTAGGATGCAGCTGCCAATACGGCTAAATTGGGGTTTGGGGAAGAGGAGTAAGAAAAAAAAGGAAAAAAAAAAACCTAGATGACAGAACAGCTCTGTGGAATTATTAAGTAATTAGAAATTCAAACAGTAGGTCCATTCGCTTGCAGGAACTAAAAGTTCCTGTTATTGTAACAATAAGTTCACATAATCTGCCCTGAGCAGGAGAGATAAAAGTTAGGCAGTGTGGTGCTCAGCTGATAGATGGCAAAAACAGGGAAGTAGAACTTCTAATCATTCCTCCTGGGACAACGCTTACTTGGTATCGATTTATTTTTTTCCACGTAGCCTAATGTTGCCATTAAGAGTTTCCCCTAAACCTTGAAAATCAAGAATAGCTTCCAAAGAAAAGGTGGGGCACCTTTTTTTCTATTGTTTAATAGAACCATTTTCTCTTTTTCTATCATGGGAGGAAGGGAAGTGGTGGACAATCAAGGGTCACATATCAAAAGCATTTAATTGATGGGGAAAAAAATGAACTTACCTTAATTAAGAAGAGGGAACATACTGTTGTTGCGTTCTTTCCCACTACCCTCCAAATGTTGACATCCCACACAATTTATTAAGAAGTCTACCTCAAGTTAAGCGTATGTTATGGTTGCCTACTCATAAAAATTACAGGTTAAGAGTCCTCCACAGGTGTGCTTACCATCTGATAGTCAACCACAGTGCCCAACTATTTCAACAGAAAGCCATTTACTAAAATAATAACACAGTAAGAAAAAAAGGCACCCATCCTTCCCACAGACTTGGGATCATTCCGGCCCATGATATATCCTACATCAGTGGAAAGGTACATCTATACAGAAGTCACAAGTAGAGACAAATGCACAGAGGGAACTGACGTGGCAGGGCACAGGAGTGGAAGAGGGATGGAGCTGATAAGTAAAAAACAAACCACAGATAGCGTAATGGAGGAAGGAAACACTTACCACTTGGGGATTTAGGGTGCATAGGAAAGGCCTCCTGGAGAAGGCAGCATTTGAACTAAGCCTTGAGGGAAGTGAGGGAGTAAAGGATTCTAAGAGAATTGCATGAAAATTCCAGGACTGTCTTCCATGGAGATTCTATCCAATATGCTAGATTTCTTCCCTATGGTTCTGCATCTTTTTGACATCATTACCACATATAACCTCCTTTCTCAGGCTTTTCATCATAGAATTTGGGTTGGAAGGGACCTTGGAGACCACCTCGTCCAGCCCGTACCTGAACCAGAATTCCCTCTTACATAGCTTATCAACCTTTGCTTAAAAATGTCCAGTGTAGGGGAACCCACAGCCGCCCATCTGACTTTAGAATAGCTCTCATCACTAGGGAATTTTCCTTTCCATCAAGCCCATCTTCCATGCAGCACAAGTCTTATCCTTGTTCCAGATACCTCTCCTCTCAGTACTGCCCAAATACCAAGGGACAGGAGCTGTCCGTTGGTTTTCTGATCAGCCATATTTCTCTCCGATGACATCCGTCATGCTGCTACTTCTTTGCAATTTTTCTTCAATTGGAAATGTGTTGCAACCATCTTGCTCCCATCATTCTTCTATACATAGACCTTAGTGTGACCCATAGTAGTAATTCTTCAGAGACTGCGAGATTACATGACTCAGAACCAATGCAGCAGCATCAAAAGAATGCTGTTTAAAAGATGGGCCTTCGTATTAAGGAAAATCTTGGTGTCAGTTAAGAAAAACTCGTGCAATTTTCCAAAAGCTATTTAGACTAATTCTTATTATTTAGCCTTTTCTTCAATTTGTAGATATGGGAAAGCTAGGTGGTGCAGTGGATAGAGGGCGGGGCCTAGAGTCAGGAAGACCTGAGTCCAAGTCTGGCCCCAGACACTTACTAGCTGTGTGACTCTGGGTAAGTCACTTAATCCTGTCTGCCTCAGTTTCTCCAACTGTGAAATGAGTTGGAGAAGAAACTGGCAAAACACTCCAGTATCTGTGCCAAGAAAACTCCAAATGAATTAGACACAACTGAAATAAATGAACAACAAAAATTTGTAGATGTTAGTTTGCATTTTCATACTCATACACATCCATATACTCACATATGGTTCAGTGAGCCAATATTGAAGGGAGGAAGACCTGGGTTCAAGTCCCACATCGGACACATTTTGGCTATGTGACACGGAACAAGTCACAGTGACCTAGACTTTATAAATTCTAGTGAAGATACCAACCTGCATTGGTAGAGAAGGTCTTACTATCTGGGAACTCCCTATACCAATGAAATTGCAGGTCAAATTTTTATAGCGATTCCATGATTTATCCAGGGGTGGGGAATCTGAGGCCTTGAGGCCACATGTGGCTGTCTAGGGCCTCAATCATGGCCCTTTGGCCGAACCCAAACTTCACAGAACAAATCCCCTTTAAATAAAAGGATTTGTTCTGTAAAACTTGGACTCGGTCTAAATTTAAGGCACACCTAAGGACCTAGAAGGCCACATGTGGCCTCAGGGCCTCCAGTCCTATGGGTTATCTGTTCAAATGACTATCAGTCTACACAATACAGACTTTTTTCGTCTGCTTGCATTTATATAGTTAGGCTGAACTCTGGGGTCATTATAGACCTCATTTATGAGACTCTGAAATGTTTTAGAGTTTAATACAGCTAGTATACTCATCTGTATATAGAAGTATCTGCAGGAACTCTATCTACATTTATAAGGAATCCTTCTTTGATTTGGACTCTGCACTTAACATCTAATTAGTCAATAAGCATTCATGTATTAGACATGGTGGCAGGTGACAGGCATACAAAGACTAACATATAACCATTTCTGCTCTTGAAGAGCTTACATTTGTCGGGGTTGGGGGGGAATAGGTACACATATAATTGCACATTTTTAAAAACGGGCACAAAGAATTCATGTAGGAAGTGGTGTTTAAACTTTGAAGGAAACTAGGGATTTTAAGAGGTGGTGATGAAAAGGGAATGCATTCTAGGCATGCGGGACATAATACAAATGCAAGAGGAATGTTGGCTGAACTGAAGGGCATGAGAAGATGAGGAATACATAGTAACAAAGCTGGAAAAGTATGTTGGATCCAGGCTGTAAAGGGCTTGACATGCCAAACAGAGGAGTTCGTGTTAAATTCTATGGGTAATGGGTGGGTGGAGTTTATTGGGCAGAGGAGTGACATTGAAAGGCCTGTGCTGAATGAAAACCCTTGAGGCAGGGAGATCAAATAGGAAGCTATGGTGATGTTTCAGGCAAAAGGTGATGAAGAGGGGCAGCCAGATGATGCAGTGCATAGAGCACCAGCCCTGGAGTCAGGGAGACCTTTACTAGCTGTGTGACCCTGGGCAAGTCACTTAACCCCAATTGCCTGGAAAAAAAAAAAGAGGTGACGAGGGCCTAAACAAGACAATGTATATACTACAGGAGGCGGCTTCAAGAGATGGGGTTGAGGTAGCATGGACCAGACACATCCACTGAGGGAGAGCGAGAATGCTGCTGCTATAAATTAGAATGACTGAAAGGATGGTGCACGTGGGAGGGAAAGAGAATGATTTCTGTCTGGGACCATGACAGTGATAAACACTTTTCATGAGGTTTCCTATTTTATTTCACAGAGATCTTACTGCTTTGTACCCCAAGGAAGTCAGAGATAGAAAGAGAGGTACTGCATGCAGCAGAATATTTACAGCAACATTTTTTTGTTGCAGCAAAGTAGATGTTCATCAATTGGGGAACGGCCAAACAAACCGGGGCGCCTGAATGATGGCCTGTTTCTGTGCTGAAACAAACAATGGATATGCAATATGGAGAAAGGCACAGAAAGACTTTGTAATATAGGGTGTCCCAAAGGTCTTGCTGGAGTTTGAAGCCTGAAAAGCTTATGTACTGATGCAGAGTCAAATTAGCACGAGCAGGAAAAGAATGCTGTATACACAATGACTATCATGACGAAAATGGAAAGAATGACAACAATGAAGTCAAAATTGAATACTACGGGCTCAGCGGATGAAGCACTGGCCTTGGAGTCAGAAGGAAGTGACACGTACTAGCTGTGTGACCCTGGGCAAGTCACTTCACCTCACTGCCTAGCAAAAAAACAAATAAAAAAAATCAGATGTTATGAAATTATAATGACCACGCCTGGGCCTCAGAGAAGGGATGAGAAAATATGCCTCTATCACTTCTTTGAAGAGGTGGGGGAGTATGGGTATAAAATAATGCACATACTATCACATTTGCCTGACAGATTGGTTAGTTTTGTTGAACTAGTTTTTTTTTTCTAAACTTTCCTTCCTTCTTTCCTGCTTCCCTCTCTTCCTTCCCCTCCCTCCCTCCCCTCCTTTTCTTCGTTCATTCCTTCCTCTTTTTTTTCTTTAAATCGGGAATGGGTGTCTGGGTACGGAAGGGGTCTGGATATATGGAATGTATTATCGAATTGTATTATATTATAGATTAATGATATACCCAACTACAAATAGGATACTTTATAGCACTAGACAAAATAATTCTCTCTCTTTTTGAGAAAAATAAGGAAAAAGCAGGAATGAAGGGGGTATAATGGTACTAGTCCTGACACTTTTATAAAGCAATAAAAATTATAGCAGCTAGGTGGCGCAGTAAATACAGTCCTGGGCCTGGAGTCAGGAGTCAAATCCAGCCTCAGACACTTACTAGCTGTGTGACCCTGGACAAGTCACTTCACCTTTGTTTGCCTCAGTTTTCTCAGCTGTAAAATGAGGACCCTGGGGAAGGAAGTGGCAAACCATTCTGATATCTCTGGCCAGAAAGCCTAAAAATGAGGTCACAAACAGTAGGATGTGATTGAAGTGACTGAACAACAAAAAAATTACAATTACTTTGTGGTAATTTAAAAAAAATCAGACTAGATAAACAAGAACCAAAAGCAGTAAAAATAACAGCCAAGTTTTAATAAAGACAGGGACATACGTTGTAAGGGAAAGAGCGCTCAATTAAAAAAGAATTACTAGGAAAACTGAACAACATTTGGAAGTGATGAGACTTAACCAGCATCTTATACAATAAACTACTATTCAACCTAACACAAAAGTCTCTTCCCCTGCCCCCCAGGCCCTTTTTAAAAAGAAACATGTAAGAAGATACCTTTAAAACGTATGGCTAGGGGTAGATTATTAGCCAAATGAGAGACAGGTGAGATTATGAAAAAATAAGACAAACTACCTTGATTACATAAAATGTAAACTTTTTTTGCCAAAAAAATGGTTCAACTGGAATAATCATAATGAGGAAAAATATCTTTATATGAAATATCACTGACAGAAGTCTGCTATCAAGAGTATATAAGGAAAAAGGTCACCTAGGTGGTGCAGTGGATAGAGCTCTGGCCTTGGAGTCAGGAAGACCTGAGTTCAAATCCAGCCTCAGACACTTGATACTTACTAGCTGGGTAACCCTGGGCAAGTCACTTAACCCCGATTGCCTCACCAAAAAGAAAAAAAAAAGAGCATATAAGAAATTGACACGAGTAGATGACATTAAGCCTTTCCCCAGATGGATAGTCACAGGATATGAACAAACAATGTAACTTATCAACAGCTACATGATACCAGCTAGCTGTTGTAATGGTGGGCAAGTTATTTTACCTTCTGTCTGCCTCAGTTCCCTCATCTGTAAAATGGGGATAATAATAGCACCTAGCTCCCAGGTTTACTGTGAAGAAACAAATAAAAAAAAATACTTATAAAGTGCTTTGCAAACTTTAAAGCACTAGATAAATGCTAGCTATTATAATTATGATAAATGTTCCTAATCACGAATGGTAGGGGAAATGCAAATTAAAACAACTCTAAGATTTCACCTCACTCCTTAAAAATTGGAAAAAATGACAGAGTCAGTGTTAGAGAGGCTCTAAGAAGGCTGACCTATTATTAATAATACACCATTTGTTAATGCATCTGTTGAAACGTTCTGAAAAAAAATTTTTGTGTTATGCGAGAAAACTGATTTAATTGTTCCCACCCTTTGATCCATAATTCTATTATTTCCATATACTATGAGGAGGTCAAAGACAGAAGGAAAGAGCATATTCATAATAACACATTTAACTGTTGCAGCAAATATAATGGAAACAAAGTAGGTGTCCATAGGCAGGGGTGGGGAACCTGCAGCCTCGAGGCCACATGTGGCCCTCTAGGTCCTCAAGCATGGCCCTCTGACCGAAGCCAAACTCCACAGAACAAATCTAGGTCCTCAAGCATGGCCCTTTGACCGAATCCAAACTCCACAGAACAAATCTAGGTGCTCAAGTGCTCCCCTTTGACTGTCAAAGGATCGCGCTTGAGGACCTAGATGGCCACATGTGGTCTTGAGGCCACAGGTTCCCCACCCCCTAGACTAGGGAATGGCTGAACAAAATGGTTACATGAACGTAATGGAATATTATTGTGCAACGAGACATGACAAATATAAGGATCTCAGAGAACCATGAGAAAGCTTGCATGATCTCATAAAGAACAAAGTAAACAGAACCAGAAGGACAATTATGCACAATGACAACAATTATGCAGATCAGACTAAAAGGAAGGTTAATTTTGAGCCACTGTAACGACCAATGTTGGTTCCAGAGAACAGTTAATGAAACATTTTCTTGTGTCAGTCTCAAAACTTAAAAAACAAACAGAACAAAACAGTTTGTGAAGGCCTTCGTGTTCCCTTCTAACACCTCCATCAAGGATGCTTTATCCTCATAAAGATTTCGTAGAGACAGGAGGGTAGGCACATGGGTCAGTTATTTATGTTTTCTCTATTCTCTTTTTTGGGGGGTGATAATTGTGACTGCATTGTTTTTTTGCCAAGCATTATTTATCTTCACCTTTTTTCAGGTATCTTGAGAACTGACCCTTCAACACCCTCTAATTATTTCTCCTCCAGCTTGGGTCTCTCCTGTGTATGCCAGATCTAGCCCAGGGGCTCTTCCGATCTTGTTTTCTTAAGTGCCACTTCTAGTTCTCCAGGCAGCATAAAAGGGACTGTGTTGTTAAGAGTACAGATATAGTGGCTCTACTGTCCTTGATGTAAAAAATAATGTGTTTACAAATTCTTTTCCATTTTTAGTGTGCTCCTGGTCCTCCTTCCAGTTACATCCTTAAACACTCTGGGGATAACTGGGCTTGGTTGAGTCTCTTGCCAGGCTCTCTTTAAACTTGTTTCCTCTTTGCAAAATGATACGTAATGTTTCCTGCTATTTTGTGAAGCAATACTATTCATAATCTCCCACTACCCTCCTTGGTAAGATCTTATAAACACATTTCTATTGCAAACCAGACGAGCCTTTGGCAGCCTTATTGCACCAACTGCGAAGAAGATCAAGTGTTTGTTCACTGGAGTGGTTTCCAGGCTCTTTGGGTCTCCCCATTATGGTGTCTGAGTTATATCAGTTACACTTCCTTAGGAAATGGTGATAATCAATATTAATGTCTGTTCTTTCAGCCATATCCCATTCTTCAGCATCAACAATTTGTTTAATAATAAATGGGCTGGAAATGCCTCAATTTCAAGCCATGTCTTCCCATTTTTATTCCCCTAATTTGGTATTGATTTTGATATTTGCTTTAACAAGTCCTACACAGCATCTGATTTGGAAATGACTCCCACATTGGTTGCTGATTATTTCCCATCAAGATAAGAGCACTTTTATTTTTGCTGATGTCATTTGATGCTCAATATGTCTAGATTTTCTTTTGGCTATAGTTGATTGTCTTTAGCAAAGTCTACATGATATATGCATGAGGCTTCTCTTTGATCTATGAACCTTTCTCCTCTTTTGCTTCTTAATCCTGAACCCCCACCCTATTTTTCACTACCCTTTCTTAGACCCACCTTTAAAAGATACACTGACTTAATTTGGAAGATCTTATAGAGTTCCACAGAGAATTCTCTACCTCCGCATCCACTGTAATTGCTGTTGGCTATAATAAGCTGCAATTATTTTTAATAGTGATATCAAGTCAAGTCAATAAGTATTTATTAAACACCTACTATACACCATGCACTGTGGTAAACAGTGAGAATACAAAGAAAGAAGAACAAAACTCAATGCAACAACCACAAAACCCAGTTCCTGCTTTCAAGAAGCTCAATTGCTGCAAATGCTTATTATGAGCTCTGAAATATTAGGTGAATGAGTGTCCTATGGTTAGTTTCAGAGACATTTGGGAAGATCTGTATAAACTGATGCAGAGTAAAATGAAGAAAACTGGAAGAACAAGGAACATACAATTAAAAGATGTTGTCAAGACAAATAACCACACAATGATGAGCCATGATTTCAAAGGAGAGATGATGAACCATGATACCCACCCTCCGGATAAAAAAGAGATGGGCTTAAGATGCAGAATGAGGCACATATTTTCAGATATAATCAAAATGGAAATTTAATTTGCTTATATCTATTTTTTCCTGAAGGCTTGGTTTTTTTTTTCTTTCTTTTTCCAAAGGGGGGGCAAGATGGGGAGGTGTGTGGGAGATAGAGGGAGTTACTGATTCCCCATCCCCAAATGAGAACAGAACAGAAGGAAAGCTGGAAGGAATCAGAGACAAGCAGGGCAGCTTTGAAAGTTAGATTTTGAATTTATTATATACTAAAAAATGAAAAGCAAGCTCTATATAATAAGATTTGCAGTCTTATGTACAACCCTTTCTTTTTCTACTGTATATAAATACATACTAAATATATGTGGAAATATTCATTTTATTTTGGTTACGTTCAGAATATAAATAATAAAATGACAAAAAGTGCCCACGAAATAGTGTTTCTTGCTGACTTTGGTCACATAAGAAAACTAATTCTGTAAACTTCTTTATTTGCCTTTCCATGTGGCTCTGAGTTGCCCTTCTCCTTAGCCACGATGTCCTTTTGCTTAGCACAGTTCCCTGCATACTGTAAGTGCTTGATAAATGCCTTTTCCACTGATTCACTGTAGTCTCATGAAATGTTCCACAACAATCCCATGAGGTATTATTATCCCCATTTTACAGGAGAATGAAGCAAGTTTAGAGATGTGACTACCCAGGGTCACGTGGAGAGGATTAAGTGCCAGAGGTGGAATTCAAACCTAAGTAGTCCTGACCCTAAGTTAAATACTCTTTACATTATACTTTGCAGCAGCTAAGTGGCATAGTGGATAGAGTGCTGAACTTAGAATCAGGAAGACTCATCTTCATGCGTTCAAATTCCACTTCAGACAGTTACTACCTATGTGATCTCAGGCAAGTCACTTAACCTTGTTTGCCTCAGTTTCCTCATCTGTAAAATGAGCTGGAGAAGGAAATGGCAAACCACTGCAGTCAATATCTTTGCCAAGAAAACCCCAAAATGGGGTCACAAGAGTCAGACACAACTAAACAACAACTACAAGGCAGGTTTGGCCATTTGTGGAATTTACTCAGACCTTATTCTACAGAATGGAATTTTCTCCAACACTGGAAAGGAAATAGCTTTGGAAGCTTTATGAAGGAAAGTAGTATACATGTGTATGCATATGTGCACATACACACATAAATATACATATGTGGTATACATACATTGTGTATGCATATATACTTACATATATTTGTATTCATACACAGTCTAGGTCTGTGAAACCACTGACGCAGAGAGTTCCTAGTGAGGGAATGTCTTACACCAGTATAATTAAGCTTCTTTTCTAGAACTTACACATTGACTCTCTAGCCTTATATTGTTGGTCCAGACCTGGGATTTCATCAGTGTAAGGCAGCTGGTCATCTAGCACTTATCAAGTGCCTGCTATGCGTCAGACAGCATACTAAGTTCTGGGGATAAAAATAAAAATTAAAAAAAAAACACAGGCCTTTGTCTCAAGAAGCTAATAGTCGAATGCAGTAGACAACATGCAAACTATGCACCAATGTGATAGATACAGGTCAAACTGGGGACAGTCTCAGAGGGGAGGCACTAACGTTAAGGGGGACCAAGGTAAGTTTCCTATACAAAGTGGGATTTTAGCTGGGACTTGAAGGAAGCCAGGGAAGTTGGGAGGCAGAGGGGAGGAGGGAGAGCAATCCAGGCATGGGGAACAGTCAGAAAAAATGTCCTGAGTTAGGAGATGGAGTTGGGGGTGCAAGAAACAGCAATGTGACCAGTGGCAGCGTAAGTGACTCATGGTATTGGAAATACCCTCTACCAATGCTGATTGAAAACTCAACTCTAACTTCAGAGAGTTGTCTATGTCAGAGCTTCTTAAACTTTTTCCACTCACGACCCCTTCAGCACTTCTTAAACTGTGGGTCGCTTTAAGAAGCACTGGTCTATGTGACCAAACAAAAGTTTGGCCAGAACCAGATTAAAATGTAACGGGAAGATGTTTAACAAAATAAGTAAAAATACAATACAATGTTGTTGTTGTTGTTCAGTCATGACTGACTCTTTGTGACCCTGTGAACCATACTGTTCATAAGGTTTTCTTGGCAAAGATACTGGAGTGATTTGCCATTTCTTTCTCCAGTGGATTAAGGCAGAGTTTTAAGTGACTTGCCAGGGTCACATAGCTATTAAGTGTCTGAGGCCAAATTTGAACTCAAGTGTTCCTGACTGCAGGCTCAGTGCTCTATTCACTGGGCCACCTAGCTGTTTCCTACAATATAACCTAGATAATGCAAATCTGTGGTTTTCTAAGTCAATATGTAGCTTATGGGGATCCATTTCTATTTGAATCTGTTCCTAGAACACAGAGAAGTTAAAGCAACTTACGTAATGTTAAGGAGCCAGTATACCTCAAAGAGCTGAACCCCAATCTTCCTGGCTCCAAATCAGCTTTATCTGCTATTCCCTGCTGTCTTTTAGTACTTATATTACTGGTTACAAAATTTATGGAACTAGAACAAAATATAACAGAAAGACATTTCCTCATCCCTCTGTCGCAGTTTCTCTTCCTCTACCATTAATGAGTACTTGTTATATATACGAGAGTTAAGGAGTGAGGGTTGGGGCCGTGGGGGCAGGAGACCTGACTTCTATTTTGGGATCTGCCACTATACAGCTATGTGCCTTTAGGCAAATTGGAATAGATAATCTTGCAGGTCCTTTCCAGTTATAAAAATTCTGTGTTTCTATCTGAGCCAGGAGAACTTTTTCTTCCCTTAACTTCCCTTCTGACAACCCACTAAAAATTTATTTTTCCATTTAAAAGTAGAAATACAAAAAAGGTTTCCTTTTATTATTGTTGTTGATCTAATAGTAAATCTCCACACTGGACTGTTTAATAACATCAGCAATTAAAATGATTAAGATGATCCCCCTTGTGGTGGGGGTGCTGTGGTGAGTGTAGGCTAGGCCAGATCTTTCCCCTTAAGACGCAAGGGTGACTTCCAGGAGCTAAAAGGGTGGAGTAAGCCATAAATCACCGTAACTCTTCAATATTCACCTCCAAACAAGCATAAAATAGCACCTCAAAACAAATCCTGAAACAGCAGAAAGATGGGGTGAAACAATCTCTGAGCCCTAGAAAGTTGGAACATTGGCAGGAAAGGTCTGTTTCACTCAGATGAAAAGGAAACGCAGTCCAGGAGAGGTAGCGTCCCAGCAAGACAGAAGCAAGTCCCACTTCAGCAAACCAGCCTGAGCAGGCAAGCACCAACGCCATGACCCCACCCCCCACCCCCACGTTCCTCAGCACAGTCAGGGGAATGGGCAGCCACTTGCTTCAGGGTAGCCCTAGGCGAGCAGGCAACCTCCAGGGGCCAGACCTCCATGTGCTTCAGTGTATTCCCAGGGAAATGCAGAAACACCCCACTGGCCTCAGCACACACCAGCACTAGGACCCCAGCTCAGCACTAGGTAAGCTGCCAGATTCCTATGGCCTCGAGAAGTCCAGCCACCCCCCCCCCACACTTACCATACCCGCCTCAGTGCAGCACCAGACACAAGGGGCCCCCATGGGTCTCACCTCTGGGAAACATCAGTGCAATACCACATAAATAGCGAAGGTTAGGGTTAGGGTTAGGCACAAGAAGCCTGAGACGGCGCTTCTTATACCCTGGCAGCAGGGATCAAATTTAAAAGAAGGGGAAAAGGCCCCAAAAAGATGAGCAAACAACCACCACCACCACAACAACAAAGAATCTGACTATAGAAAGTTATTATAGTGCCAGGGAAGATCAAGACGCAAACTCATTGTTTGATAACAATGTCAAAATACCTATGGGCAAAACTCCAAAGAAAAATGAGAAGTGGTCTCAAGCCCAGAAAGAACTTATGGAGGAGCTCAAAAAGGGGCTTAAAAATCATGTAAGAGAGGCAAACGAAAAATTGGGAAAGGAAATGAGAGTGGTTCAAGAAAAGTACGAAAAAAGAATCAACAGCTTGGAAAAAATAGAATTGGCCAAATGGAAAAGGAAATACAAAAATCCACTGAAGAAAACAATTCCTTAAAGAGTACAACTGGCCAAATAGAAAAGAAAGTACAAAAGCTAACTGAGGAAAACAACTCCTTAAAAGTTAGAATTGAGCAAGTGAAAGCTAATGACTCTATGAGACATCATGAATCAATCAAATAAATTCAAAAGAATGAAAAATAGGCAAAGAAGTCCTACCAAACTCCTTTTATGACATACATATGGTGCTGATACCTAAACCAGGAAGAGCTAAAACAGAGAAAGACAATTATAGACCAATTTCCCTAATGAATATCAACACAAAAATTTTGAACAAAATACTAGCAAGGTAATTAATTATAGCAACATATCACAAGGATTATACCCTATGACCAGATAGGATTTATACCAGGAATGCAGGGTTGGTTGGACTATATCAATAACAAAACCAATAGAAATCATATGATTACCTCAACAGATCCAGAAAATGCTATCTATTGAAAACATGAGAGAGCACAGGATAAAGGAAGCATTCCTTAAAATGACAAGCAGTATCATTAAGCATTATCCATAATGGGGATAAGCTAGAAGCCTTTCCAATACAAGCAGGGGTGAAGCAAGGATGCCCCTTATCACTACTAATATTCAGTGTAGTACTAGAAATGTTAGCTGGAGCAATAAGAGAAGAAAAAGAAATTGAAGGAATTAGAATAGGCAATGAGATAACAAAATTATCCCTCTTTGATGATATGATGGTATACTTAGAGCCTAGAGAATCAAGTAAAAACTACTTGAAATAATTAACAACTTCAGCAAAATTGCAGGATATAAGATAAACCCACAGAAATCATCAGCATTTCTTATATGACCAACAAAGCCCAGCAGCAAGAGATAGAAAGAGAAATTGCATTCAAAATAACTGTGAATAATATAAAACATTTGGGAGTCTACCTACCAAGACAAACCCAGGAACTATATGAACACAATTACAAAACACTTCACACAAATAAAATCAGATCTAAACAATTGGGAAAATATCAACCTGCTCATGGGTAGACTGAACTCATATAATAAAAATGACAATTCTGCCTAAACTAATTCATTTATTCAGTGCCATACCAATCAAACTACCAAAATTTATTTGACAGAGCTAGAAAAAATAACAACAAAATTTATTTGGAAGAACAAAAAGGTCAAGAATATCAAGGGAACTAATAAAAAAAAAAAGGTGGCCTAGCAACACCAGTCTCAAACTATATTATAAAACAGTTATCATCAAAACTATCTGGTACTAAGAAATAGAGTAGTAGATCAGTGGAATAGATTAGGTACACAAGACACAGTAGTCAATGACCATCATCACCTAGTGTTTAATAAACCCAAAGACCCCAACTTTTGGGATAAGAACTCACTATCTGACAAAAACTGCTGAGAAAACTGGAAAAGAATATGGCAGAAACTAGTCACAGACCAACATCTCACATCATATATCAAGATGAGGTCAAAATTGGGTGCATGATTTAGATATAAAGGGTGACACCATAAGTGAAGTCTACCTGTCAGTTCTATGGGGAAGGGAAGAATTCATGACCAAATAAGAGATAGCAAGCATTACAAATTGTAAAACAGATAATTTTGATTATATTAAAATTTTTTTTAAAATTTGTACAAATAAAACCAATGCAACCAAGATTAAGGAAAGCACAAGGCTGAGAAACAATCTTTACAGCAAATGTCTCTGATAAAGTCCTCATTTCTGAAATATGTAGAGAACTGTGTCAAATTTATAAGAATATAAGCCATTTCCCAATTGATAAATGGTCAAAGGATATGAACAAGTAGTTTTCAGAGGAAGAAATCAAAGCTATCTATAGGCATATGAAGAAGTGTTCTAAATCACTTCTGATTAGAGAAACGCAAATTAAAACAACTCTGAGGTACCACCTCACACCTATCAGATTGTCTAATATGACAAAAAGGGAAAATTATAAATGTTTGGAGAGGATGTAGAAAAACTGGGGCATTTTGTTGGTAGAGTTGTGAACTAATTCGACCATTCTGGACAGCAATTTAAAACTATGCCCAAAGGGCAACCAACTTGTGCATACCCTTTGATCTAGCAATACCACTACTAGGTCTGGATCCCAAAGAGATCATAAAAAAGGAGAAAGAACCTACATGTGTGAAAAATATTTATAGCAGCCCTTTCTGTGGTAGCAAAATAGTGGAAATTGAGGGGATACCCATCAATTGGGGAATGGCTCAACAGGCTGTGGGATATGAATGTAATTCAATACTACTGTGCAATAAGAAATGATGAAGCAGGCAGGTTTTAGAAAAACCTGGAAAGACTTGTACAAACTGATACAAAGTGAAATGAGCAGAGACAGGAAAACATTGCACACAGTATCAACAACATTGTGTGATGCTCAGCTATGAATGACTCAGCTTTCAGCAACACAATGATCCAAGACTCAGGAAGGAAAATGCTATCCATATCCAGATAAAGAACTGATGTCCTCTGGATGCAGATTGCAGCATGTGTTTTTCCACTTACTTTATTCTTTCTTGTGTTTTTGTTTTCCCTTTTGATCTGTTTTTTTCTTTCACAACTGTAACTAATATGGAAATATGCTTTACATGATAGCCCATGTATAACCTATATCAAATTGCCTACCATCTTCAGAAGAGGAAGAAGGTAGAAAAATTTGGAACTCTAAATCTTGTAAAAATGAATGCTAAAAATTGTCTTGACATGTAATTGGGGAAAATATATATTATTTTAAAAAATAAAATAAAAAAGTGTAGACAATTTAAAAAAGGCAAGGGAGTCATCCCAGAGACTTGATTGGCTCCTAGGGGTTTAAGGCTCCAGTCCTCCAGGATATAAGGCAAGCCCAGAAGGATTCAGTGCTCTTCAGATTTAGCCCTCTGAGTCACCACACCCAACATACACAGCTAATCAGACAAGTTTTGCATGGAGACAATGGGTGTGAGAGTGGGAGGGCCCTGCCTCTACCAGAACCAGTGTGGTATTTTTGCTGGGCTGTCTTCCCCATGCTATGGCTAAAGAAACCCTCTGTTAACTGTTAGATGGTCTGCAGATGTTTCATTCCACTCTAACTTCCATACAGCTTGAATCAGACCAGCCTACTACAGCCCCCAAAGAGTAGCAGTTGTGTTAAACCCACACATTATCATAATCATTTTCTTAACTTACTTTATAGAGATAGTTGGACCGTAGTGTCAGATATTAATGAATATCCAAATTCTACAAGAAATTTTAGTGATGATTATGTTGATGAATTTCAAACAGAAATCTGAAGGCTGAAAGGTATCCTCAGAAATCATCTAATTCAACCCATACCAGAGACTCCTTTAAGCCTCAAACCATCCACTGTCCTAAGGAATGAGTGGCACTTGACATTTCTAATAAAATACCCTGGCTCTATCAGGTCCACAACACCATGTCCCAGTTTCTTCATATACAAAGTACTGCTTCTAAGACTCAAGTCTTACCTCCTTTACTAAGATATAATTGGCACTTTGAACTCCCAAGATGAAAATGCCCTTTCTGAACTCTTCTAAAAGTTTATGTTTAATAATGAAAAACCTACAGAGTAATTCCCAACTCACGGTTGTCCAGACTCACTCCAGTGAGGGGGAACTCACTAGCCAATGAGACAGCTTAAACTGTTAAGAAGTTCTCCCTCACATGGATCTGAAATCTACCTCTCTGAAACTTCAGCTCACTGCTCCTAGTTTTAACATCTTTAAAAGATCTAAAGAGACATTTATTAAATAACGAAAGAAAGAAAGAAAGAAAGAAAGAAAGAAAGAAAGAAAGAAAGAAAGAAAAAGAAAGAAAGAAAGAAAGAAAGAAAAGTGATTAGTCTGGGACAACCTGTTCTTTATGAACCCAGGAGGATTCTTAGTGATTACCAATTCCCAAACCACTCTTCTGAGGACTGTGCCCCAGGAAAAAATGAGCCCCTACTTGTAGCAGTTAGCATTAAGGTTAATGAGTCATGGTTAATCGGAACACTGAGATACTAAGATGAACCAACCCTGGCCTAAACAGGAAAGTGCCCAGAAATGCTATTCTTTCTTTACTCAGAATCAGTTAGAAAGAACTTTAGGTCACTTAGTCTGAAGTTTAGAAGCTAAGTCATATATTTTGAAGCTATACCATTATCTCATAATGATGGAACATAATCAATAGTGATGTATGCCCTGGTACTGGACATTACTTAAGACAGCTCTAATGAAGCTAATAAGAAACCCTGGTTCTATCAGGCTTTGGGGTCAGCATGATATTCCATGCCTCAATTTCTCTATACACAAAATTCTGCTCCTAAGACTCACTCCTGCACTGAGATATACTTATGAACACCCCTTTGGCACTTTGAACCCCCAAAATGAAAACATCTTTTCTAAACTCTTCCAAAATTTTATATTCAATAATGACAAACTTTTAAAATATTGTAATAAATTAGCCCTGCCTAGGCCTTTCAAGTCACATAAAATTATAATTACTACCCTTCTTAACCTGCTTTGGAATCCTGCCTATTTACAGAGGCTTACCTTAAGAACTATTAGTTAGAAGGAGAAATTCAATATTTAAATTGGAAGTCAGTAAACAAAGAAATTAAATTAATGACTACAAGTATTATGTAACTGATGAATACCCTCTCTGCCCCAACTGTAGATCCTGTTATGAAAGCAGTTATGAAAGAAAAACAAACAAACAAAGCCCCATTATTCTCTTTTTTTTTTTCTAGGTGAGGGAATTGGGGTTAAGTGACTTGCTCAGGTCACACAGCTAGCTAAGTGTCAAGTCTGAGACCGCATTTGAACTCAGATCCTCCTGACTCCAGGGTGGGTGCTCTATCCACTGCGCCATCTAGCTGCCCCATTCTTAAAAGAATCTATGGACTCAAAAGTAGAAAAAGGATGATGAATTTAAATCTGAAAGGGACTTTAGAGATCATCTAGTATATTGCCCCTTCATTTTACAGATGAGGAAACTGAGTTCCAAAAAGGTTGTGACTTGCTAAAGGTCCTCCAGGTTGCCATTCTTCTCCTTTGCTATCCCTTGAATGGCCCACTTCCTCTTCTTATGGACTGACTCTGTATTCCAGTATTGTAGCAGAACCAGGATTGAATCCCAGTCGTCCAACCTCAAATCAGAGCTCTTTCCACTGCCTACCAGACTTCCAGGGCTGGGAAAACCTGCCTACGCGTTTACTTGTCCAAATTCCACTAGTAGAGATATGCACATTTTTAGCATCTATTTTTCAATCTAATTTTTAAATTAAAAAAGTCATTCAACAGAATTGGTGCCCTCACTCACATATTACTATGAATTAGTTTGAAGGCAGCGAGGCGGCTGAGCACCGGGCCTGGAATCAGAAAGATTCATCTTCCTAAGTACAAATCTGTCTTTACATACTTACTAGTTTGACAGGCCTGGGCAAGTTACTTAACCCTGTTTGCCTCAGTTTCCTCATCTGTATAATAAGCTGGAGAAGGAAATGGCAACAAAAATGAAATAGGTCAATAAGACTTGATTTCTTTCCAAAAACTAATCCTAACTGCACTGAAGTAACAGGAGTTCTGCTTTAGAAGAGGAAAAAGGACAGAAAGGGTATAATTTGGAAGCAGATCTTTTTGTTTTCAGTCATTTCGGTCATGTCGAACTCTTTGTGATCCCTTTGTGATCTTTGGGCAAAGACACTAGTGTTTTGCAATTTCTTTGTTGGATTTGAACTTAGGTCTTCCTCACTCACTCCAGGCCTGTTGCTCTAATCCACTGTGCCAATCAATACAAAGAGCTGAGAAGTCTCCTAGAAGGAGGTGTGACTTGAGATGTGTCTTAAAGGACTGATAGGTGAAATCAGTTGGAGATGAGTATTTCAGGATTACACCACCCTCCCCTCACTCGGGACAGCCAATCAGTGTGGCATAAGGCACAATGGATGATTTGGGGCAAAAGAGACAGTAATTGGTAGGACAGTGGCACACACACAGGTGTAGTGTGTCATAAAAAATCTTGCCCTCTTTAATTTTGACTAGGGCAGGTCTCACATCTGGAAAGGCAGAGGTGAGCCTCTTCATCCTTCTTTTTATACCATATGGTTCATTGTTTCCAGGACCAATTATTCAGGTTAGTTATTAGTTCAGCTACATTATGTGTTAAATGTACCTCTGTAGGCTGCTTTAGAAACCTAACCACCATTGTTTTCTATCACAAGGAACATCCTGACTTATAACCCAGTCTTTGAGAGAGAGCCTACTACCATTTCAAATATTCTGATAACCAGGGTGAAGCTGTGATCTTCTAGATGAGGGAACTCTCCAGCACTGGATGTATTCTCAACCAATCTTACCCTGAGAGCAAGAGGAAAGAGGACACTGGGCATAGACTACCCAGCAGACCCACCTTGTTCCCAAGTACACCTAACTTCCTAACAACTCATCTCTTCCCTAAAACCTACTCCATACCTTTAACTTCCCTTTCTCTTGATCTGGTCATCCAGGCTTGGGGTTCTCTTTGACTATTCTTGTCTCTCATAAGCAATTCGTTGCCAAGTCCTATGATTCCATCTCTTTAATCTTTCTGCTTTCCTTCTAGCTTCCACTTCGGTCACTAGTCATACCATCACTTCTTGTTATCCAGATTACTGTAATAGCTCCTAAGTAGTCTTCCTACCACATTCTGCCCCCTTTCCTGTACAGTAGAAAGAGCTAGGGCTTCGAAGTTAGAGGAAACTGAGACCCGGGAAAGACCTTTAACTTAAAAAAGCCAAGGTCCCCCACTGCATCCAGACCAGTCATCCCGATCTATGTCTTGTCACTGGACCCAGATGGCTCTGGAGGAAAGAGTGCGGCGGATGACTTTGCACAGCTTTGCCTCGATTAGATCCAATTCCCTTACAAGTCAAGACATCACCCTCCTAATGTCATTAGTCCTCTCCAAGAATGAATGGAGAAACAACAAGAACACTATCCTGAGTGATCCCCTTAAAAATATAATCTTCCTTAGAGAATTTGGGGTAGGTAGATGGTGCAGTGCACAGAGCGCTGGGCCTGGAGTTAGGAAGACTCATCTTCCTGAGTTCAAATAAGGCCTTAGACACTTAACTAGCTGTGTGACCCTGGGCAAGTCACTTAACCCTGTTTGCCTCAGTTTCCTCATCTGTAAAGTGAGCTGGAGGAGGAAATAGCAAATCAGTCCAGTATTTTTGCCAAGAAAACCATAAATGGGGTCAGGAAGAGTTGGACATGACTGAGAATAATTCAACAACAACAACAAACGAGGATTTCATTAGCCAGCCAGCCTGCCTTTTTCCAGGTGTTTTTACATTTCAGGGTAGCAGCACGGCTACTATTCTTTTTTGTTATTCCATGAATGGCCTACTTCGTTTTCTTATGGACCGACTTTATACTCCTGTATTGTTTTAGATCACTTCTTGCATATATGTCATCATTGGTAATGTGCTGCTACTGCAGGCTACTACTTATAACCATCCACTGCCCTCTGGGTCCCTCATAATTCTGATTCTTTGGAGATCTCATGATAGTGTTCCATGTTTCACAGTCCAAAAAGAATCACAGGGAGAGCACTGGTTTTAAAAAAGATGGGTTTTTTCTGTCAGGGAACAGCTTGGGATCTGTAAAAGCACTTCCCAAATGCAATTTAGCTCATTCTCCTCAATAGCTGATGGAACCCAATTGGGAATTGAAAAAAAAAACTAAACAGTTTTCTGGGTTGTTTCTGTGTTCTATTCACTACTTTCCAAAATTACATCATTTCATAGTGAATACCCACCAACACTGCTTCATTTCCATTTCTGGGGATTTAAGGGATAAGGAAGTCAAGCTCTTTTGCTACTTGACTCTCCTGAGTTTTCTACCACGCCTCAGCTGCCTTCTCACTCTGGACTATGCCTCTGCTCAGACCCCTTCTGCCACTGGTGAGTTCCTTCTGGGGTCTAGCTTGTTAAGGGCTCAGGCCTGCCATCCTTCATTCCCTTTCCAGTTGTGCTTCTGACTCTCTGGATTTTGCCACAATGCCCCTGCCATGGGTACCTTCTGGTCCTTTATCTTTCCACCCCACCCCACCCTACCCCCTCCTTCCACCCTTTTCAGCAATCTTTCATATACTGTCTTCTCCCATTGGAGGGAGAGAGCAGACTGTCTTTCATTTTGTTCGCATTCTGTATCCCCAATGAACCTGTTGCTTGCCTGTCACTGGAAGGATACCAGATAAAGAAGGAGGGAAGATGGTGGTGGTTCCGAATTGACCTGGTTACCAATTTTTTGCTGTAGTCATTATTCCTTCTACAGGCAACACATGAAATTATGAATTACATTTTCATGGTAAGACAACAAGGAAATGTCTGTATGATGATAACAGCTTGTAAAAAGAGCTGCTTTTCTTCTAGAATTTGTTTCTGTCTGCTAAGAATGAACGCAGTTTCTAACTGCAATGAATTTTAATGTTCTGGGCTCCTTGACTGTAACGTACTGAATAGTATTGGTATAGCTGTAACACTGATGGAGTAGATCAGTCATGACTCCAGTGCAGTTTTTTCAACTATACAGCACTGTAAAGTGCTAGTAAGCTTGGCTAAACACTTTCTTCCAGCTGCCAAACTGAATGATCTATTTACATTTTCAAAAGCCTCTAGGAAACTGAACTTTGCACTTATAAAATGAAGGAAAGATATGTATGTTTTCTACTGACATACAAAATCTCTAATACTACTAAAGCATATTCCTTTGCTCTCCTGCTTATTTTTTCTATTCTTTTTTTTGTCATAAATAAATTTTAATGACATAAGGGACACAAATGAGGACTCACCTATATGAGCAACAAGTTGACCTTGTGAGAATTGCTAGATAGATGGACTGGGGACACTTATTAGCCACGTAATCCCGGGCAAGTCCCTTAACCTCTTTTTGCCTCAGTTTCCTTATCTGTAAAACTGGGATAAGAACAACAGCACTGGCCTCACAAAGTTGTTAGAGTCCCATGAGATAATACAAGACAAGTGCTTTACTGCAAACGTGAAAGCACTGTTTTAAATATCAGCTATAATCAAACACTTCAGATTCATCTGATCATTTATTTAGGAAACCACAACTTGAATTTCCCTCTCAGACACCCCCCCCCATCCTCCAAAGCCATTTCAATTAGATTTCTGACTCCTAGGCTTTGTTTTTCCATTTGGGGGATTAAGGTATAAGAAAGTAATGCTTTTTGTTACTGAGTCACTGTGGTGCAACCAATTCAGAGAGGGTGCCAGGAAGGGGCTTAGAACCACTCAGGTTACTAGTTCTAGGCTTTGGTCATCACCTTGTCCACAGATAACAGTGACAAATCAAGGTTGTCAAAGCTGAACTTGGCACTAAATTACATCTTTTTGGGTGCTTTTTTAAAAAAAGTATATTTTCTGATTTTAGTTTCATATGCTAAAATAATTTATGTTGATTGGAATATATTTATTAATTTAGAAATGGAGTTTTTGGTTGTTTTTGTTTTTGTTTGGTTGTTTTTGAGGGAGGGTAGAAAAAAGCAGGTGAGAAGGATGGGATGTAATACGTCTGTTCACCAAGCTATAGGTCAGTCAGTTAGTGAGCAAGCAATTAGTGGCCCCTGTGTGCCAGGCAGTGTGAGAAGTGCTGGGGATTTAAAGAAAGGTAAAATAAACAAAGAGCTCATGTAATAGGTAGGAAAATCATTTAAATATAAAATACAATAAACTATATTCCTGTCAACTAATATGACTGTTACTGATTTACCTAGGTCATTTGTCAGGCTATAAATTACTGTATTTACTAGTCAAAATTCACCTTAAACTTTGCTCCATTCACTTTGGCTGCCACTTCATTCTCTTTACATTGCTCTGATTATATACTGAGGATATTAGGGGACTGGAGCAGCCTGGGAGGGATTTTGGAATTGCTCACTTTCTCCTTTTCCCTTATCTCAGTTCCCTTCCACCTTTGATACCAACATAAACCCAACTTCGCTTTCTCTTCTGTATCAGCTTGCGATTCTATTTGCTTTCAGAGATTAGAAATAACTTGCTTGTTATCAAAAAGCATGTGTTTGTGGTTTGGTTGCTGAACATACTTTCACACACAAAATACAGTATTTGTGTACCTATACACTTTGTATATAGTATGTATACAATCACATACAGAACTGCAGAATGGCAGCATCAGTAGGGACTTTTGAGATCACCAGGTTTCAGTTCTCTCTTTTTACTCTGAAGAAAACGAGGCCCAGAGAAATTAAGTGCAACATTATATGGCAAGTGAGGAAATTCAGGATTCTCATCCAGATCTCCTGATTGCACAGTAAAGTGGAAAGAACACTGGATTATGTCCTCACATATGTCAGTCAATAAGCATTTATTAAGCACCTTCTACATGCCAAGTACTTGGCTAAGAAAGCAAAAGACACATCCACATATATGCAACATAAGGTGGTAACCAGCTGTTTTGGGACTCTAAAGAAAAAAAGAGCCTAAACCAGAAGGGACTTAGGCCAGATATAAGGCATTAGTCCTCTCTAGAATGGAGTGGATGAAATATTCAAATCGGTAAGTATGAGAATGACCTAAGAGGAAAACATTTCCCAGGGTCTTTAAAATGTCATTTTACTCTTAAAGGCATAGATTTAGAACTGGAAAGGCCCTTAAAAGTCATCCAGACTCTTTCACTTTTTACAGTCTCTGTGTCTATACTGAAATCTCAGCTTCTCTTCCAGAAGTCTTCCTGTTTCCCTTAATGTTAACACCTTCCCACTGAGCTCATCTCCAATTTACTCTGTATATATCTTGCATAACAAATTATTTGCTCTTTTGTCTCCCCCATTAGAATGTGAGCTCCTTGAGAACAGGGGCTTGTTTCTCCAGAGTTTAGTACAGCACTTGGCACACTGTATTAGCTTAACAAATGCTTACTGACAGACAATACAATACAGATAGATATCACATATATGCGTGTATGTATACACACAACTTTTTGAATACATATCATATATAGTATATATGTGTATACATATTTCTTTGTAAACACACATAAGATCTTTGTATACATACCAGATATGTGTGGTGTGTGTCTATCTATATACACATACACATATAATGTATATGTGTATATATTCTTTGCATATGCACACATGATTCTTTATATACCATGTGCATAGTACACACACATTTATATATACACATAGACATATACAATATATACACCATCTATGTATAATATATGTGTGTCTCGTATTTATACCATACTTATATGGAATGTATACAAAGAATCATGTAAGGTTACAGCTGGAGAGGAGTGTACTGGCCCATATAAGATGACACAATTTATGAGTTGGAAGGGACTTTTGAGATCACTTGGCTCAATTCTCTTCTTTTTACCCTATGAGGAAATGGAGGCTCAGAGAGGGTATCAGCGACATGGCCAAGACAACATAAGTGGCAGAGCTGGGCTTCGAACTCCGGGGCAGACACTCCACTTTCCACCCCCTCGCTGCACCTTGCTGCGGATGGGCAGCCATCCAAGCGAGAGCAGAGCACACTCGGACTCCGGGGATGCCCTGAGCACCCGGGGCTGCCCAGGCTTCTCTTCGCACACGCTGGAGAGAGCAGGCACGCCGCTCCCCCAGCACGGTCCTGTCCACGCACACACCTTGACCCTGATGCTCCCAAGCTGCCCTATGACGCAGTCCCCCGGCGGCCCCTGGAGAAGGAGCAGAAGGCGCAGCCCCTCATGCCCGCGGCGGACGCCGAGTCCGAGGCCGGGGAGCCCGTTAGGAGTGAAACTTCCCCGGTGCCGGGGTGGAGTAGCGCTGCGCTCCGGTCCGTCCCCCGGGCGCCGGGCACGCACTGGCACTGCCGGCCGGCAGGCAGCACCCCGGGGGCTCTGGCCCCGCTCGCCCGTTTGCTCACCTGCTCCGGCTGCTCCTGGCCGCCTCCTCCAGGACCACGCTGCTGCTGCTGCTGCTGCTGCGGCTGCGGCTGCGGCTGCCGGGGACGCCCGCGCCTCCTCGGCTGCTGCTGCTGGGGCTGTTGCCCCGCGAGCAGGCTCTGGCCGCTGTCCTGCTCCTCCGGCTTCGTAAGCTCCGGCCCCGGCCCCGGCTCCGGCCCCTCCAACCCAGAGTCGGCTCCGTCCTCGTCCTCGTCCGGCTCCCCGTCGCCGCCCGCGCCGCGCAGCAGCTCCCCGGCGGAGCACATCCCGCCCCCTCCCCGGGGCCAAGTCTGGCCGCCCAGCTGGGAGGGGATCCGGGACGCACTCACGGCCTCGCCCGCTTCCGAGTCTTCCCTCCCGGACCCCCGCGACTGTTGACAGGCCGTTGGGCGGGAGGGCGCCGCCGGCTCGGCTCGGGGGCCCCGGGAGCGCCTTACGGAATCGACGCTCCGCCCAGCCCCGCCCCGGCTGGCCGGCCCCCAGGGACAGAAGTGAAAGGCTCTGTCCCGCTCCCTTTAGGCACTCGCCAGCCCCGCCCCTGAGCTCGGCCGCCCCGCCTCTGGGGCGGAGCCTCGAGGGTCTGGGAAAGGGAGGTCGGGGGAGGCGGCATCTAGGGCTCCCCTGGCTCAGGTATGGGCCACTTCTGTGGCTGGCAGTAGGCTCTTTCCACTTATCCTCCTCCTCCTCTCCCCCTCTACCTCTTCTTTTCTCTCTTCCTCCCATTCTTTATTCCCCCCCATTCTCCTCCTCCTTTGCCTCCACTCCTCCTCTTCTTTCTATCCCTCTTTCTATTTGTCTCCTCTCTTTTTTGCATCCCTTCTTTCTTTCTTTTCTTTCCTCCTTTGTTTTTTTCCTCTCTCCTTTCTCCCATTCCTGGTCTTTATCTCTTTTCCCTATTTTTACTTTTCCTCTTATTTTTATTCTCACTTTTTTTCTTTCCAAATTCTTATTTTCCTTGCTCATCTCTTTTCACTCCTCTTTTCTTGCCACTGATTTAAACTCCTTTTTACTCTCGTCCCTCTTTCTCTCCTCTTTTTTCTCTTTTGACCTTTCATCTCTCACCCTTTTTCTCTTTCCCCTTCTTTTCCTCTCCCTTTTTTCATGCCCCCATTCTTTCTTTCTCCCCTTTCCCTAGTTTCCTCATTTCTTTTTCTTCTTACATCTTTCTACCTGTTTGTCTTCTTCCTCTCTCCCTCTCTGTATCTTCCCATTTCCTTTCCTTTCTCTTCTTGTCGTTCTGGTCCTTCTGTCTCTGCTTCTGTTTCTCTTTGTCCATCCTTTTTTCTGATCTTTTTCCATTTCTCTTTCTCTCTCCCCTCTTCCCGTCTTTCTCCCCTTTCTCTTTTTCCCTCCCCTACTCTTTTCTGCCTCCACTACCCTTTTTCTCCCTCCCCATTGACCCTATTTCTTCTCTTTCTCTTTCCCCCTCCAGAATCTCCCTCTCTATCTTGGCTCCTCCTGCACTCTTCCCTCCTCCCCCCCTCCCCCATCCAAGACTTGTTTTCCTTTTCTGTTGACTAACACTTAACTTCACTGGAATGCAGTCAGAAAATTAGCTCTGGCACAGAGTCATGGGACCTGGAATCCAGGCTTGATTCTGCCATTAAATTAGCTGAGTGACCTCGGTCAAGTGAATTCACCCCTCTGCGCTTCTACTTCTTCATCTATAAAATGAAGGGTCATAGAATCACAGGTCTAAAGTGGAAGGGACTTCAACCCTCTCATTTTACAGATGAGAAAATTAAATTAAATTTAAATTCCCTGGACATTGATTGCCCAAGGACACACAGCTATCAGAGGTTGTATTTGAATCCTGACTCTCAGACTCCAGGATAAAGTTTAGACTAGTTGATTTTAAAGATCTCTTCCAGCTCTAAAATTCTTTAATAGGTGTCTTCTTAGTGTATGGCAAAAGATGAGCCCAGTGGTTGGGAGATAGAGCTACTTAGATTAGATTGTTAAATTCAAATTTCTCTTGGCCTAGTGAGCTGTTAAAAACAACAGAATTTCACAGTGGACAAATATATACCTTTAGACAAGAATTGCTCCTTCTTTTGGGAAGGAGGAGGATAAAAAATGTCATTGGCTAGCATCAAACGAAAGAGAGGAAAGATGGCTCCTTTCCTTTCCGAAAGTCATTAAAACACAAAGGAATATATTCAAGATAAAATATATAGAATTTAATGCCACCATAGAAATAAGAAGTTTCTATGGGACCAATTCCTTTCTTCTTCTTCTTCTTCTTCTTCTTCTTCTTCTTCTTCTTCTTCTTCTTCTTCTTCTTCTTCTTCTGTCAGTACATTCAATTGCTGAAAATTTGCTTTAATGTTTGGTAGTATTTGTGATAAGATCTGATTTACTTTTGGAATTTTGAGAAAAAAAATTGTGCAACACCATAACCACACGGGGGAACTTAGGAGGCATTACTACATTTGTGGATGGCTAAGTAATATGCCCTCCTTCCTATGACTTTTTGTATCAAAACATACCAGTTTTGAGGCTGTATTATAGGAAATGCTTACATCACATACACACATAGACTCATGTAGAGACACAGAGAGAGGTACAGAAGATAATTCTTTAGCTTCACCCTAGCTGTTGACACTTTAAAAAAATATTTCATCTCCTGTCTCTGTCCTTTCATTTCCATAAGGATTTATTGGAGACTTCCTAATACGATATAAAGAGTACTGGCTCTAGGGGCAGCTAGGTGGCGCAGTGGATAGAGCACCGCCCTGGATTCAGGAGGACTTGAGTTCAAATGAGGCTTCAGATAATAACACTTACTAGCTGTGTGACCCTGGGTAAGTCACTTAACTCCATTGCCTAGAAAAAACAAAACAAAAAAAAAGAGTACCGGCTCTAACAATTACTACCTGGATGACATTGGGCAAGTCTCTTAACCTCCATGGGCCTCAGTTTCCTCATCTGTAAAAAGTGGGTACTAGACTAAATGGCCTCAGGTCTTTTCTATTTCTGTTTCAGTGATCTATTGAATGTCTACTTTAATATGTTCAAAGCATGGCACCCATCTGATAGTATGACAAAATTCAAACCCAAGAAACTGTTGTTCACAATATTAGGTGATATACCTTAGATAAATGTCAGATAATAGCTAAATCCAGTGGTCCCCTTTTCAGTCCTCATCCTCCTTGTTCTCTCTTTATCTTCAGAAACTAATCTCCTAGACTCTTATCTTTTGGCTCTAGAAAGGGTACACTGGCCTTGTTCTTTAGGCTTAATATTTAAACAGGAATCATCTCCTTGACATATTCTGCTAGTTGTCATCCAACCTTTGCTTGAAGACCTCTACTAAAGGAGATCCCACTATTTTCCAGCCTATTCCATTTTGGAAAATTGACTCAATTTCTAGGATTGCTTTTTGCCCCCTTGAAATCAAAACTCATTTGGCCTCTGTGAAACTTCTACTCTTTGCTTTCAGTTTTGCCCTTTGGCACTAAGAAAAACAGGTGTAATTTGTTTTCCACATGACAACCTTCAGTTGCCTGAAGATAGAAGTTAGAGTCCAATCTAGAACTGAAAGGCCTTAGAGGTCATCTGGTCCAACTTGTTCAGGGTTCTATATATAGTAAATAGTAGAATGAGGATTGATGTTAAAATTGTGATTCCAAGTTCAGTGCTCCTTTCACTGCACCAAATTATTTTGGCCCTGCTTCCTCCCCTCAACCTCTCCACTTCTTTTTTCTAGGCTAAATAGCTCCAGTTCCTTATGTAATGTGCTCTGGATGTGTTTCATTATCTTGTCTGTCCTCCTCTCAATATCTTCCAGAGTTTTATGATATATGGTGTCAGAGGGGAAAACTAGCTACCTGGGGGATCAGGCCCATAGGGAAAGTAATATTTAAATTAGGCTTTGAAAGATACATAAGAATTTGACAAGAAAATAAGGGGACTGCTAAAGATTGAGTAAGGTCCAAGACAAGAAAGCTCACACTGTGTTTTTGAGAGAGAGAGAAGTTTAATTTGGCTGGAACGGCAGTTCTCAAACTTTTTGGTCTCAGGATTATTGATTATCGATGGATTATTATGATCTACCAGAGAACTCAAAATAAAATCCTATGAGCTTTTACCTCAAACAGCAAGTTTCACTAATTACAGCTTAGGAAAATTTTTTCCAGGATTTACATCTCAAACTTAAATTTGTCCTGGTGTAAAAAGCCAATCGTTAGAGATTATTTCTATATACTTGCAAATTCTCAGCAAGCCATAACCCAAACAAGCTTTTTGGCAAGTTTACACATTAAAACAATAATCTTACAATTTTCATAAGTGATAGCCAAATTGTTATTAGCTGTAACCAGATTATGAAAAGTTGCTTGATATAACTGATACAAACGTTTACCAGTTTGAAACTTAAAAAAACCCCAAAACCCATTACTGATCAGGTGACTTCAATTTTGTTAAATGTATTTCCAAATTACTTTACACAGAGAATCAGCATCTCATCATTAACGTGTTAAAATCACAACTTTAAAAGAGAGGGCTTAGCCAAGTAACTCCGGCTGGCTTCTTTACCTTGGTCCAACCTCCTTTCTTCTCTCCCCAGGTCTGCTGGGGTTTGAGATGCAGTGGGGGTTGCAGTGAGCAGGATGTATTGGACCTGGGTAGTGCTTCCAGGCAAAGGTTGCCCCAGGGCCCAAGGCCATTGCCAGTGGGGCCTATGCTGTAGCTGCTGCCCCTCCCCCCCCTTTCCTTTTACCTGGTGTGGGAGGGGAGGGGTAAAACTGTCTTCGAATCTGATCTGGAATGAGAGAGGTGAACAGAAAAACTCTCTTGACTCAAGGGAAGGGAGAAAGAAAAGGGAATGACCAGGGTTGTAAGGAGGAGTTTAAAACTCCTTAAAGATCAGTCACAAAACCTCCAGAATCTGCCAAGATGTTTGTTAGCTGTTCTAACGTTTCCCTGTAGACTCCTCGAAGGAGGATCCAGGGGTACACAGGAAGGGAGTAAGTAAACCTCAGGGAACCAAGAAGCACCTTCAGTCTCCCCAGTTCCCCAGCACCAAGAGAATTGACAGAGTTGGGCATGCACTTCTGGATAGGGCACCCGTCCTTATCTTCTGTGCTGTGGAACGTGTGCCCAGATCCCTTGCCTCAAGCAGAGCTAGTGGAGGGGGAGCCTGAGAGCATCAGGCTGAGTTTGAGACAGCCTCTCAACTGTCTGCCTGAAAAGCACATCCAAACCGAGCCTTCCTAGGTGCTGGAGAGCGACTCCACTGCAGGAGATAGGGAGAGGGGGGAGGCTTACACGCCTTCCAGTCTTGGCTGGAGAAGAGCTTGGGGCTTAGGCAGTTTCCTTGTACAGGCCACCAAAATGTGGAGGCGTGGGGGTGCTAGGACCCTGAAATGTAGAAAGCAAAAGACATGGGTCCTGACTGAATGAATTCTCCCCAAGCCTTCTTTTAGCCAAAACCAAGGTTTATTAGAACATTGATGGGGGGGGTGGTGGTGAGGTTTTAAGAAGCTGCCCTATTGGCCAGACTCTTAAGGAGTCTATGCTTTTATAACACTAATCCAAGCAAGCCAGATTTTAAGAAGCTGAGCCCATCTTAGTCATTTTACAAAATGGTTTTAATGTCACAGACTCCCAGAAAGGATCTTGGGGTCTCTAGGGGGTCACTGAACTTCACTCTGAGAACCAATGAGCTAGAATATAGAATCTGGGGAGGGCTAGTATAGAGGATAAGGCTTGAAAGGTCAAGGGGTACCAGATTTTGGGGAAGAATCTTGAATTCCAGGCAAAAGATTCAAACTTTACCCAATGGACAATGAGAAGCCATGGAAGATTTTTTTTTTTGGTGAGGCGATTGGGGTTAAGTGACTTGCCCAAGGTCACACAGCTAGTCAGTGTTAAATGTCTGAGACTGGATTTGAACTCAGACCCTCCTGACTCCAAGGCTAGAGCTCTATTTGCTGGGCTACCTAGTTGCCCCCATGGAAGAGGAAAGTCTGAGGAAGATAAATCTGAAGAATTTGGTATGCAGGCTAGATGGGAGATAGTAGAATGGAAGAAGGAAGACCAATAAAGAGGCTGTCATAATGGTTTAGGCTGATACAATGAGGTGCTGACAGTGGGAATAGAGTTGGGAAGAACTGAAGGTAGAATCAGCGGTACTCAGGAATGGAGTTGATAGGAGAGGTGGAGGGAAAAGGAAGAATCAGGATAATACCAAAGTTTTGAACCTGAGAGATTGGGTATAATTCTCAGAAATAGTGAATCCCAAATTCATTATCTCTCCCCCCCCCAAGCCCTCCTACTCTTCCTAACCTTTCTCTTTTTGGTGAGGGTACCACCAATACTCCCAGTCACCCAGGCTTGCAATCTAGGTGTCATTCTTGAGCCCTGCCTCACTCTCTCCCACTTTCCATATCCAATCTGTTGCCAAGTCTTGTCGATTCTACCTTGCAAATATCTCTTATATAGTCTACCTTTTCTTCTCTGACACTGTTGCCACCCTAGTATAGACCCTCATCACATCATGCCTAGACTAACCTTCTGGTTGGTCTACCTGCCTCAAGTCTCTCCCCAGTCTCCCCCTTCCCACTCCCCAAGTCTATCTTCTGCTTGGTTGTCAAATTGGTCTTGACATGTCATCATCATTTATTATTAAATAAACTCCAGTCACCATTTCTTCCTCTGTCTGGTATTTAAAGCCCTTCATAACCTGGCCCATTCTTACCTTTCCAGTCTTCTAATACCTTACTCCCCTCTATGTACTCTGTGATCTAGTGACACTCCCCCCCTTTCTTGTCCTTCACACAAGACACACCATCTTCCAACTCAAGACAATTTTAACTGGCTGTTCCCCAATGCCTAGAATTCTCTCTCTCCTCGTCTCTGTCTCTTAGTCTCCTTGGATTTTTTCAAGTCCCAGTTAAAATCCCACCTTATGCAAGAAACCTTTCTGTATCCCCTTTAACCTTCCCTCTGTCAATCATCTTCAATTATTCTGCATTTATCTTCTCTGTCCATTATTGCTTATATTTTGTCTCTTCCACTAGACTGTGAGTTTCCTGAGAGCAGGGACTGGTTTTTTGCTTTTGTATCTCCAGTGTATGTCACATAGTCACTGCTTAATAAATGTTTATTGACTGGCTGATTGACTGAATTCAAAAGAAATAGGTTCAGGTGGAAAGATAAGTTTTCCTTCTGCATATATTAAATCTTCTGTACTGATGAAAAAAAGAAGTCAGAGTTAGGGCAGCTATGTGGCGCAGTGGATAGAGCACTGGCCGTGGAGTCAGGAGGACCTGAGTTCAAATGTGGCCTCAGACAGGGATACAAGCTGTGTGGCCCTGGGCAAGTCACTTAGCCCCTTTTGCTTTGCCAAAAAAACCAAAAAAACCACAAGAAGTCAGGGTTAAAATAGATCTGGGAGCCATATCCGTAGAGACTGCAATTGAAGCATTGGAGTAAATAGGACTGTCAAGGAAGAAAGTTGTAGAGGGCCAAGAGAAGGCCAATGACACAATCTTGGAGGACATCTACCTTGAGGTTTTAAGGAAAAGATGAAGCAGCAAAGAGACAAGAAACCAACAGTTAGTGGGGTAGGCGGAAAACCACGGGAGTATGCTTTCTCTAGAACCAGGAGGTTAAAAAAAGTATTTAATAAGGTAGGGTCTACAGTTTTAGAAGCTGAAGAGCAGTCAAGGAGGATGAGGACTGAATAAAAGTCCATTGGATTTAACTATTAGGACGGGATCAATTTCAATAAAGTGGTAAGAACAGAAGCCAGATTGCATGGTATTGGTAAGAGTGGGTGGTGAGAAAATGTTGAGTGTAAACAACTTTTCCAAGAAGTTTAATGGTGAAAGGGAGGAAGGAAACAAGATATGGTAGCTGGAAGGTATAAAAAGGGCATCAGAAGGCTTCTTTTTAGGATTGGGATGACCTAAGCTTCTGTGTAGGCAAATGGAAGGAGCCAGTAAAAGAAAATGAAGATGCATTAGAAAGGAAAATGAATGCAAAAGCATTTATTAAGTGCTTGCTATGTTGAAAAGAACAAAAAACAAAAAACAACGCTGTACTAAGCTCCCAGGATACAGCTAGAAAAACAAGACAATCCTTGCTCTCAAGGACTTCTTATTCTATTAAAGGGAGACAACATGTATGGGAAGTTTCAGCTGTAAGTCAGATGGAAAAGCCCCATAGTCCTTGGAATTCAGGGACAAAGCAAATGGCAATGCATCTTCTTTAATGTAATTTCCATTAATAAAGCCATATTGATTTCTGATATTGAACCATTTAACAGTGGCATGGCCTTTGGTGCCAAGAACCTTCTTTCCTAGGTCTTAGCTGAGGAGATGGGGCTATATACCTGCAAAAGACCATTGCCCGGTCACATCTCTACAAGGGTTACTTCCCTGGACTGTGGCTGTAGAGCAGGCTGGAAGCAGATACAATGAGTAATCTGAGAGTAGTGTTCTTCTCAGGGCTTGTTTGGTGGGTGTTAGACATGACAGGCCCTGTCTTTATAAGGGTTGTTCCATGCTGTGTTCCCTGCAAGGGTTGAGTTGGAAACAATGTGTTTGTGGTCTGAGGGCACAGATGTTCTGGGCTTACTGAGAATTACACAATAAGTCAAACAAATAGAAACATACGTTTAGGTTTGTCTTTTTTTTTTTTTTAGTGTATCAGAAGCTACCTTAATATAGGTAGTGAGGATTTGACTGAGCTTTAATTGGCATTTGAGAATTGATTATTAACATTTCAGTGTGAGAAATCAGCAATAGCTATAAATACTGCTTGAATTATTATTTTGTCCAGACTTAGGAAAGTATAAATAATGCAGATTAAACTTAAAAATGTGTGTGGATACATTCCCCCCCCCAAAAAAAACCATATTGCTAAATATTTACCAACAGACTCCTATACTGTATTCTTCTATAAACTGAGCTCAGCAGGAATACAAGAGAAATGAAGTCAAAACTACATTGGAGGTCTGGGGACTGTAGCATAATAATAATAACAACAACAGCAACAATAACAATAATAATGAATGGCATTTATATAGCACTTTAAGATTTGCAAAGTGTGTTGTATCTGTTATCTCACCCCTGCTTTTGTCTAACTGAGAAGGAAATTATAACAGGGAATCCTCTTACCACTAACCAAATTGAAATTATTCCCAGACCATAGTTGTTGTTTTTGGCTGAGCTCTGACTAGGTTAAGACAAATGTGGCCTTTCTCCCAGAGTGCTGCCGTTTTCAGGAGGTTAATACTTGGGAGGCTCCAACCTTCAAATCTTAAGGATCTCTGTGGATCTGTGCTATCCAGTAGGACACCATTGCCTTACCCAGGAGTGGGGAGCCTTTGGCTTTAAGGCCACAAGTAGCCTTCCAGGTCTTTAAGTGCAGCCTTTTGACTGAATCCAATTTTTTTTTAAAAATTAATTTATTTTTAGTTTTCAACATTCACTTCCATAAGCTTTTGAGTTTTAAATTTTCTCCGCCTGCCTCCCCAAGATGGCATGCAATCTGATATAGGCTCCACATATACATTCCTATTAAACATATTTCCACATTAGTCATGATGTAAAGAATTAGAACCAATGGGAAGAACCACAAGAAAGAAGAAACAAAACAGAACAACAAAAGAAAAGATCAAATAGCATACTTGAATCTGCATTCAGACTCCATAGTTCTTTCTCTTTTCCATCATAAGTCTTTTGGAGATGTCTTAAATCCTTGCATTGCTGAGAAGAGCTAAGTCTATTAAAGTCAGACATCACATAATGTGGCTGTTACTGTGTACAATGTTCTCCTGGTTCTGCTCTCTTCACTCAACATCAGCCCATACAAGTCTTTCCAGGTTTTTCTGAAGTCCACCTACTCATCATTTCTTACAGCACAATAGTATTCCATTACATTCATATACCACAACTTGTTCAGCCATTCCCCAGTTGTTGGACATCCCCTCAATTTCCAATTCTTTGCCACCACAGAAAGAGCTGCTATAAATATTTTTGTACATGTGGGTCCTTTTCCCACTTTTATGATCTTTTTGGGATGCAGCTCTAGAAGTGGTATTGTTGGGTCAAAGGGTATGCACATTTTTATAGCCCTTTGGGCATAGCTGAATACAAATTTTGCAGAACAAATCATTTTATTAAAAGGATTTGCCCAACTCTTCCCCCTGTCCTGTTGCCATGGTACCCTTATTCCTCCTTTCCCTCAGACCCTTATGGGATACTCAGTGAATCTTGGTGAGGGGCAAAGGAAGAAGGGGTGGACAGCCCCTCTCCTATAACACCTGTGGACCTATTGTTGAATTGTCCTTCACAATTGTTGCCCCCCCCACTAACCTTTATGACATCTCAACTGTTTTCCATGGTCATCCCCTAATCCATCCTTCCTCTCCTCAACCTGATGTGAAAGAATTCCTACTTATGACTCTACTTCTTGCCTCCCTGAGAAGTCAGCATTCTTTATAGTTTTGCCTTAGTTCAAACTAAGAGACTTTTTGTCTTAGCTAGCCTAGTGAAGACTTATTTCATTCCCTTAGCTTTTACTGTCCTAGGATACTCCCCTTTCCACCTTCCAAGTCTCCTCTGCCTTTATACCTTGATCTATTTTTGTTGTTTGCTCTTCATTCTCGAAGAGGACCATGACATCAGGAAAGTGCTGTCGTGTCTTAGAATGAATTGGATTTAAGTGAGGGAGGACTTTGCAAAGTCACTAGCCTCACTTTCTCCTCTGGAGCTATCTGGGTCCAGTGGCAAGATATAGATCAGGACTACTGGAGATGGCCCCTCCCTGTTTTGTTATTTTCTTGGCCAAAGAGCCATTTAGTTTTTTTCATTTCAAATTTTTATGGAAGAATCAGAGAACTGTTTCTTGTTGATCATTAGAAATGGTTGTAATAAAGGAAGAAGCTAAGTCTGAGGGTTCTAGGTTAAGTTGATTTGCCCCAAATCATACAATATTCTTAAGGTCATGCAAAGTTCTTAACCTTGGGGGAGGAGTCCATGGATTGCTTTAAGAAAGTTCCTGAGCTTAGAGGGAAAAAAAATACATCTTTATTTTCACTAATCTCTAACTGAAATTCAGCATTTCTTTCAATTATTTAAAAACATGATTCTGAGAAGTTCACATGCTTTACCAGACTGTCAAAGGGCTCCATGGCACCAAACACATGAAGAACTCCTGAAGTAGCTAGTGGCAGAAGCAGGATTAGAACTCAGGTTTCTTAATTGTTATTGAAGCATTTTATACTCCATTCTCATGTGCTATGTACCTCCCCCCATACCTCCCCAAACACACATATATAGACACAGACATATACACACACATGCACACACACACACACACACACACACACACATACAAACTCATGTACATATACACTGCTTTTAAGCTTCTTTCCTATTAGATTGTAAACTCTTTGAGGACAGGGACTGTTTCCCCCCCCCCTTTTTTTTTTTGTATCTCCAGTCCTTAGCACAGTGCCTGGTGCAATTTTTTTGTTGTTGTTCAATCGTTTCATTGTGTCCAATGCTTCATGACCCCATTTGAGGTTTTCTTGGGAAAGATACTGGAATGCTTTGCCATTTCCTTCTCTAGCTCATTTTACAGATGAGGAGCTGAGGCAAACAGCATTAAGTGACTTGCCTAGAGTCATACAGCTAGTAAGGATGTGAGCCCGGATTTGAATTAAGGTCTTCCTAATTCCAGGCTCAGGTCTCTATCCACTGCACCACTTCACTGCCCCTACAGTATGCATTTAACAAATGTTTATTACCTGATTGACTGTACATTATCTCTTGCAGCTTACCAACATAAACCATCTTTAGAGAAGACATCCTCACATGTTTACATGCTAGAGATAATACAAGTATATGGAGCTGGGTGAGATTCATCACCATGTCCAATGTGAACATCTAAAACATAAAAATACAGTAAAACCAAACATCAGCTTATATGCCATGTAGGTTAATGGAATGGGAAATGCAAGATTTTTGTTACCTTGGTAACAGTGACATGCCAGTCTTATGCTATACGAAGTTCAATAGCGATTCTTATTAGAGCATTTGCTTTGGGTTTGCCCAGGAATTGATGTGACCAAGAACAAATGTATAGTCTAAATAGTGGCCAAGATATTACTTCTCTAGAGGGTATAAAAATTCCATTTGTGCAGTTGCTGTGAAAACAAGGACCTCGAGTCTGTCTATTTTCCACACCTTGCAGAACATTTCACTTTAATATGTATTGACAATCATTGGTTACCTTTTCAAGAGAAAGGAGAAATTAAATTTAAAGGGAGAAATTAAATCTAGTAATTTGTGGTAATTTGAGAGTGACCTTAAGACCAAATAAATTTATTCATGTTAACCGCTGTCCCATTTTCAGTCCCTTCTTGCTGACATTCACAATTCTTTCTTCATGTTCTTACTGCTATTTTTTTCCCTCCCTCTTATTATCTGAAGCTGGGGTGTTGGAGAATTATTACCTACAGACTTAGAGCTGGAAGGAGGCTGGTTCAACCCTCACATTTTACAGATAAAGAAACTGAAGCCTGCAGAGGTTAAGAGACTTGCCTAAGGTCCCATCAGAACTATATCTGTAAATGGAACATTCCACTAAGCCCTCTGGCTTCTCTGCAGTATATGTGAACCTAAAGGAAGAAACAGAGAACTGACTCATTTGAAGGTGTGTCAATAAAGTATCCACAGGACTAAAGGCTTTGAACTTCTTCCTTTCTTCCATGTGAGCTAGCCTTTCTCCAAAGCTACACCTGACTGGGTGAGGGAGAAACCTACACTTAATCTTCATACATTTGTGAATCACTTCTGTCCTGCCTTTTTTCTTCAGTGTCACTGATGACTTACACTGAAGCACTTTCATTGAAGTACATAAAGTTCTCTCCCTCCATGAGATGAGAGGAGGTAAGGGTCTAGATTAAGACCTGTGCTTTCCTTGGCTTTATTGTAAAATAAGATTGACCATAAATTTTACTGTTTTTTCCTTGTAATGGTTAAAATTATTATTACCTTCATTGCTTAATTCTTGACATCTTTGGATATTGTATTTTATTGTTGTTCAGTCATTTTTCAGTCATGTCTGACTCTTCATGACCCCATTTGGAGTTTTCTTGGCAAAGATCCTGGAGTGGTTTGCCATTTCCTTTTCCAGCTCATTTTACAGACGAGAAAATGGAAGCAAATAGGGTTAAGTGACTGCCCAAAGTCACACGATAGTAAGTATTCAAGGCTGGATTTGAACTCAGGATGTTTTTCTGATTCCAAGCCCAGCACTCTATCCTCTGCACCACTTAGCTGGATATTGCGTAATTGTGCTCAATTAATAAGGCTTAATTTTATTATTTAGGAATAGACTATATTCTGTTTTCCAAATTTTCTACAGTCATCAATTTTAGAAGCTAGACAGCTGCATCAGTTCTAGAATTGATTCTAGCAACAAGAGGTTGGATCACCCTCTTCCAAGTCATTAAGTCCCTGGTTCTATCAACCTATAGAAAATAGTACTATCCTTTTGCATAAAGCCGTCCCCCTCAGCTTCTGATGCCTTGCCCCTCCCCAAAATTAACCTGTATTTATTTCATATATAATCATATATGTATATGCTTTCTCCCTAAATAATATGTAAGCACCTTGAAGGCAGGGATTGGTTCAGTGTTGCTTTTGTAGTCCCAGAGTCTACCACAGTACTTGGGATACAGTTAGTGCTTAATAAATGCTTGGTGATTGACTGAGTGATTGGAGTAGGCCTTTTAACTTCAGCCTTACACTCCACATAGAAATGTTTAACATATGTGATTTGCTGTCTACTCTTCTTGCTAAGATTTTCAGGACTCTTTAATTTGTTCTCTCTAGTTTCCCCAGGCTTCCTCTACCCGTGAGTTTATCCTTCCTCTCTTTATGAGGTTGGAACAATATAACTCATTGTCTCACATGGAAAATATTACACAAGGAAGCCATCATTTAAAATATTCAAAAGTAACACTTATAAGAAATATTCAAAAGTGACGCTTAAGAACACTTATAAGACAAGATGGGCAGCTAGGTGGCACAGGGGATGGAGTGCTGGGCCTGGAGCCAAGAAGACTCATCTTCCTGAGTTCAAATGTGACCTCAGACACTTACTAGCTATGTGACCCTGGGCAAGTCATTTAACCCTGTCTGCCTCAGTTCCTCATTTGTAAAATGAGCTGAAGAAGGAAATAACAAATCACTATGTTTGCCAAAAAAACCGTAAGTGTGGCAATGAAGAGTGAGTTGGACATGACTGAAATGACTGGGCAACAACAAAAATAAGAAAAGATTATATAAAACAACACGTCACATGAAAGAAAAACAATCAAGGACTCTTTCTACGTTTGTCATTCATAATCCAATTTCCTAGAAGACTTTTTTTTTCCCCAAGAAGAAAGTATTTTGACATTCCCTGATGAAGGTACAGACAGTTGTATTGCCATAAATGTTTTGGCCCTCTTCGTATGATGGAAACTCCCTTGCCCCCTCTTTCCTTGGGTGGGGGAAGCGGGTGTGGAATTTTACCTGTTGCCTTGAATGTATGTTTAAAATCGTATGCTTACTATAAGAAAGTAATTATTATACTCTGTAAAGAGTCTAGGAGCCTCTAGCTGGTGAGACATCAAAGAGGACCTGGCAAAGTGGCTAAGCATGCTTCAAGTTTAGAGTATGTCAGTGGTATAACAAGCAGAGAGCGGAAGGTGTTCTTCATACAGGAAACAGAAACTTGGTGGGCGGCCCACAAGGGAACATGGGTTTTGAAAGAAAAAGAAGGGGAGCCTGCTTCTCACTGTGTCAAGAGGTAGAAGCCACACTGAAACCTTCATCATCCACCATTATAACTGAATGACTGCTAGAGAAAAACCTAGATACCAGCTTAGAACAATACAAGCCTTTGAACTTCACCAAAGAACTACCCTAGAGATAGGTATTTAATATGTTTCAGGCAAACTGAACATCATAAAAAGAGAAAGGGTTGAGTCTCATTTAAAATCCTACTTTTTTAAAGAAGGCTTTCTCAATATTTAATGCCGGTTACTTTCTTCTGTTAATTATTTCTGATTTATCCTATATGTAACTTGTTTGTACATAGGTGTTTGCTTGGCACATAGTAGGTGTTTAATAAATGTTTATTGACTGACTGAGGTTCCTATAAACTATGCCAATCAATCTGATCCATGCCTAGATTTCAGATAAGGTAGGCTTTAAAACAAAACAAAACAAACAAACAAACAAAATTACCAGGGGTTTTTTTGTTGGTATTGTTCACCTCTTTTAGGTTTTTAAGGAAACTTTGTTAAACACACACACACACACACACACACACACACACACACACACACACGCACACCCCAACAACAACAAATAAACCAAAAGACAAAATTACAACCTTGTGTTAGCCAAACTAGAAGGAAAGAATATTCAATTTGTTCTTATTCACCCTTCAATTTATTCTGATTATTTTAGTTCATAGGTACTTTGAGGTGGAGGGCACTAGCAGTTGAAGGGAGGAGGAAATCAGGAAAGGCTTCATATGGAAGATGGTACTTGGGGTGTCTTAAAGGAAGCAACGTACCTTATAGGTGGGACCGCGTTCTGGGCAATGTGGGACAGCCAGAACAAAGTCAGGAAATGGAGTGTCGTATGAGGAACACAAAGAAAGTTTAGCTGCATCACGGTGTCTCTCTCTTTCCCAACTTATAGTCCTGTCTGTGTACTAAATATGAGAGATAGCCTTCATGGCTACCTAAGTCAAGTTGGGCTGCACATTTACTTCTACTATGTATAGTGGAGAATGGGGACTCTGGGGTGGGGAGGGGGAAGAATAGGGGAATACCAGATGGATGTGAAAGGAAGTTTTAAGTAGCATGACACTAGAAATGTGATTGAGAAGTGATACCCTTTCCATAACTTTCAGGAAGGCTTGCTGATATCGAGGCTTCAGGTGGTTAACCAGACTTGGTTTCCTATGCTCAACACCCTCCTTGTGGTGAGCATTCTCAGTAAGCCATTTAAAGTACTCTTTTGGTGTGCCACCAGTCACACCTTGGGAGGCACACTAACTTTAGGGCCTGGAGCAGTTCAGGGAGAAACTGTGGGTAGAAAGTATTGTTTATTTAGCAAGGTATCCCTGCCCCAGGCACACACTTTATATCATTGGACATAATGTTGGACATGTTGCGGTTGTCATTGGCAAAGACAGAGCACTGTCCATTGTGCTTATCCATGTGAGATGAACAGGTATGGCTACAGGTACAAGAGCACTTTTGATAATAACCCTCCCTTATCTGTGAGAGTCATGTCTGCTCAGAGAGAGCAGAAGAGGGCCTAGATATTGGCATCCTTCACACGCTGATGACAACTCCGATATTTTAAGTCAGTGTTTGTGCTCTGTAAAGTGGATTATTCCATTGGGTAGTTAAATTTAGGGTTTGATTATAGCACATCTACCTATAATTTATAATAATAATAATAATAACCACCTATAAGATTCTGATGTCTAGAAACAAAGGTTAGAGTATGTACTTTTACACGTTTCACCGTTAACATATAAGAATCTTGAGTTTAGGGATTGTTTCATTCTTTGTATCTGTATCCCCATCACCTAGTATAGTGCCTAATGCTTAGCAGGTGCTTAATAAGTGTTTGTTTATTGATTAAATGATTGATTGGTTGACTACTTACTAGCCATGTGACCCTAGGCAAGTCATTTAACCTCAGTCTCTTCATTTGTAAAATGGGGATAATAGCACATCCCTCCCAGGGTTATGAGGATCAAATGAGATAATATTTCTAAAATGCTTTGCAACCCTTAAAGAACTATGTAAATACTAGCTATATCATCATCATCATTATCATCATCATCATTGACATCTTCATTTCTGAAAAACAAAGGCCAAGAGATTTGCTCTGGATTCAGCTGTTGGTCAGTCTGAAGATGTACCTGGTTCCTGTGGTCAGTATGAATGATGTTGGTGGGGCAGAGTTCCCTCAAGATGGTATCTGTATTCTTTAAATGCATCTTCGAATACAAGCAACTCCTGCTCCCTGATGGAGTTGTTCTGTACATAGAGATACCTACATTTGGCTAAAGTTAGGAGAAGGCTGGTACTATGTGTGAAATGTTCCCTACCTTCTCTCCCTGTCCCTATAACAAAATTGCAAACATCACATCTTTTGATGGATTATTTCTTTTTTTTTTAAATTTTAATTATTAATTTTGATTTATCAACAATCACTTCCATAAGCTTTTGAGTTTAAATTTTTCTCTCTCTCCCTCCCCACCACCCTCCCCAAGATGGCATGCAATCTGATATAGGCTACACATATACAGTGCTATTAAACATATTTTCACATTAGTGATATTGTAAGTAAGAATTAGAACCAATAAGAGGAACCATCAGAAAGAGGGAACAAAACACAACAGAAGAAAAAAACATAGCAAATAGTATGCTCAGATCTGCATTCAAACTGCATAGTTCTTTCTTTGGATGTGGATAGCATTTTCCAATATGAGGCCTTTGGAGCCGTCTTAGATGCTTGTATTGCTGAGAAGGGTTAAGTCTATCAATATTAGTCTGTGATGGATTATTTCAGCAGGTCTGAATGCATCAGGAGAGGGGCTGAGAAGTCCCCAAGATCATCAATAAAGATCAAATTCTCTTTAATGTGTCTTGTTTAGAAATGCAGAAAAGTGTATAGTGCCCTTTAGACACATTTCCATCCAAAATGGCTAAAATAAGAAACAATGATTTGGTTTGTAAAAAGGGTAAGCCCTACACTCTGGAACATTTGGTTATCTAGAATAGCTCACATTAGAGTTAATGTGGCACCTCACAGACCACCCAGTCCAACTCCCCCATTCTATAGATGAGAAAACAGGCTCATATATGCCTTGTCCCGGGTCACACATGGAACAAACATCAGAGGGAGGATTAAAACCCAGACCTTCTGGCTTCAGAACCAATGCTCTTTCCGTTTCTCCACACTGCCCCCTCCTAACGTGAGAGCTGTGATGGCTGAAGTTTTACTCGATTCATTCTTTTTAATGGTCTCTTTTAAGTATTTATTTCCTTTTAAAAAATTGTTCCATCCTGAAATTCATTCATTTTCTCAAGTTCCTTTTCTTTGTATGTATATTCCCTGTCATCCCTTTCTCTTTTCTCTACTTCCTATGAAATCTTTCCATTTCTCTGTGTCATTTCCTAAACTTCATCTTTTAAAATTCTTAATGCTTGGTTTCTATTATTACTTATTCTCTGCAGTAAAACTTAGAATCTTCATTTAAAGGAAGCCTGTAAGGAAGATGATTTTAACTTCAATCTACCATAAACCTGGAGTCAGAAAGACATGAGTTCAAATCCGGCCTCCAATGTTCACTAGCTTCGTGACCCTGTGTAAGTCATCAAACCTCTAGCCATCTCAATCTCCTCATCTGTCAAGTGAGGATAATAACAGCACCCACCTCCCACGTTAAGTGCTTTGCAAATCCTAAAGCACTGTATGTATGTTATTATTATTAATGTTATTATTTTTATGATCAGTTTTTTGCAAGTAGTCCCAATGAGATGTACTGGAGAGGGTGCTCTGGGTATTGCTGGGGGATAGCAGAGTGGATGTGGGTGGGAAGCTGGCTGACTCCACAGTCTCTCCACACACACTCTCTGCTCCTCATGCTTCATCAGGAAACAGGACTTCATGAGCAGAGCAGGGAGCAGGAAGACAGCCATTGTGTGGGAGGCTTTGAAGAAACCTCCCTCTGTTTTCCTGTGCCCAGCAGGCCTTAAGTTTGCTGGATGTTAACGATTTTAAAAAATCCTTTAAACTACATCACTGAGATAGTTAGTACAGGTCATCCGAATCATGGCAGGAAATGAAAAGTGTGTTTCTGAGTTGGCATCTGCTACAGTAGATGGGGCACTGGACAGAGAATTACAGGACCTGAATTCAAATCCTCCCTCTGGAGCCAGGAAGCCATGTTGTTCAAATCCTTCTTTAGACACTTACTAGTTGTGTGTGGATAAGTCGTTAACCTTTCTCAGTCTGTTTCTTTGTTCATAAAATGAGGATAATAGTAGCACCTACCTAACAGGGTTATTATGAGAACCAAATGAGATAACATAAGCAAAGTGCTTTGCAAACATTATGTTAGTCATTACAGCTTTTACTCCTGATGTTTTAGTATACCTATGCAAAAATGGGTAAAGTTGGGCCTCAGTTTCCTCATCTGTAAAATGGGAGGGGTTGGAGTAGTTGGCTCCAGGGATCCCTTCCATATTTGATACTTTCAAAATTTATTCAGCTTATACTAACAATTAACTCTCCATGGGGCCCATGCCTATTAAAAAAAAAGGACATTATCTGTAGCTTTGTTTTCCTATTCAATGATCAATAGGGTCCTAAGAAAGCTGGGCAAATGTGTGCCATTATCATTTGTTTCAGTGAGCAGTTTCGCTCACATCTGATTATTTCTTTAGCTTTTAAAGTTTTTGTTTGCTTGTTGTTTTTTTTATCCAGCAAGAACCAAGAAAAGAACGTGGTGTTACCTGATTTCTAAAGATAAATGTTGGTGGCATTTTAGGTGAGGTTATGATTTACTAAGTTAGAATATGTAAAGTCCTACTCGCTGTGACGTGGAAAATAATGAAAGTTCTTGAAGACCACACCACACCTTGGCTGTTTCTCTGAGCTAGAAAAACTTCAGTCTGATGCTGATATCTGTGTGAGGAACAGTCTATCTGAGCTTGGAAAGGCTCACTGCTACTCTTCATGGTGATCAATTTCTCATTGACAACAACTCTTGAAATTTGTCTACCTGTTATAAGGGGCTGCAATTAGCATTGGTGTAACTACTTACCTTCATGAAATTCTATATCCTTGAAGTTTTGAAGACCGTTTATTATATATTTTCCAATTTTTTTGGAATATGAAAATTGTGCACTTCCTGTGACCCCCTTTTTGTCTCCTGAAAGCTGTTGGCTGCATCTCAATGCTCCTTCTGTGATTAAAGGCACAAAACTCAGCCGCTAAAACACAAGACTCAGTATAATGGAAGACACAAAACAGAAATATTTTCTGAAATTGTCATTATAGGAGGCTCCACAGAATATCACAAAGGTGAATTTTGTGTTCTTTTTGCTAGCTATCAAAACATATGCTTAGTATGGAGTGAAGTTGGAAACATACCAGAATCTTTTGTCAGAAAAGAAAGATTGGGCTTGTGCCACAGAGGTCATTATTCTAACTGCCTGGTGTAATAAAAGGAAGGAGCTGTCAGATGGATAAATTGTTATCATTCTCTAACACTTGTAAAGCGGTCACAGTATACTACTAAGCATATACGTATATATAGAAATGCACACACATATATGTACATTATCTATCTATCTATATATTTTAAATAGCAAAACACGTTTGTAAACTTCACAAATAGAAGGCTATCTAATGTTAACATTAGAGCAATAGCTAATATTTATCTAGGACTTTAAGATGTGAGAAGCCCTTTACAAGTATTACCTCTTTTAAATCTCACAACAACCCTGGGAGGTAAGTGCTATGATAATTCCAATTTTACAGATGAAGAAACTGAGGCAGAGAGTGGTTAAGTGACTTGTCCAGAATTACACAGCTAGTGAGTGTCTGAGGCTAGATTTGAATTCAGGTTTTCTTGCCTGTAGGTCCAAAGCTCAATCCATTGTATTACTTTGCTGCCTCATAAGAGCAACCAGTGGACTTTTTTGTTTTTATGTCAGACTAATAAATTATCAGCAAACAGACCTTAGAGGTCACTGAGTCTGATTACCTTATTTTATGGATAAGGAACAAAGGTCCAGGGAAACTTAGTTACTCAGCAGTTAGTACCAGAGCCAATATAAGAAGCCAGGTCTCCTGACTTCCAGGTAACTAATCTTTTCATTATACCAGGATACGTTTTCATACCAGGGAACTAAACTTTGTTATCACTTTTATGTGGAAACATCTGTAATTAAAAGCATGATTTTGGAGCTAGGACCATAGAATATTAGAAATGAACTATATTTTAGAGATCACATATGAACTCATCTGTTTGACATTCAGAGATCTTTATAATTTTACCTTTTCTTACCTGTCCAGTCTTCTTATACATGACTCCTCTCCGAGAAGTTTAAGGTCTAGCTCTTCTGGCTGATTTGATGTTTTGCACACAAAATGCTTCATTCCCCATCTCCGTGCCTTTGTCCTGGCTGTTTCGATTTTGTTTTTATGTCCACAGTTACACATGACTGGAGATAGCAGATACTTAATAAATGCTTGTTCATTGACTGATCCAGTCCAAAGGCTTTGTGACTTTCCTGCAAGGGAAGTATAGTCAAAAGGAAAAATGTTTAAACTTGCTAATTGTTCTTCCATCCTCCCTTCAGCCACTAAAGTGATTTTCCTAAAGAGCAGATCTGACCATGTCACTACCCTACCCAATAAACTCCAGTGGCTCCCTATTGCCTCCAGGAGCAAATAGAAAATGCTCTGTTTGGCATTCATAGCCTAGCCTCCTCCTATCTTTCTGGTCTTCTTATATCTTCCCATTATGTACTCTTCAATCCAGTGACACTTCACTCCTGGCTGTTCCATTAACAAGACACTTCATCTCTTGGCTCCAGGCGTTTTCTCTGGTTGTCCCCCAAGGCCTAGACACTCTTCCTCCTCTGTGCTGACTAGTGTAAGTGCCAACTATAATCTCACCCTCTTCAGGAATCCTTCTCCAATCCTTCTTAATTCCAGTGCCTTTTTTCTGTTAATTATTTCCTATTTTTCCTACACATTTATTCTTTCCACATCATGGGGGTTAGGGATGAGGAGCGCCTTCCACTCTTTGCCCTACCTCCACAATCTGGAAAATCCACGTAAAAGTTTTGGCCCTCCCTTAATGCCAGAGAAGAAGTCTGATTTTTTTTTTCTTTTATGGGATGTTTACAATACCTTATTGTAAAATTTGGGTTAAATATTTGGTCATAGTCTCTGTGTCATCTATGGCTTCAGCAAACCTCCCCCAAAATTCCCATTTAATTTCTTAGGCTGACCTGTGATATATCAAAACCCATAATGGGGAAAGTTGTATATAGCTTATCCTGTATATATTTATTTGCATGTTGTCTTCTCCATTAGATTGTAAGCTCCTTGAGGGCAGGCACTGTCTTTTGTCTCTTTCCATTCTTCAGTGCTCATTATAGAACTTGGCACATGGTAGATACTTAATAAATGTTTATTGATTGATTGATTGATTCCCTATAGGATTTTCTTAAAATGCAACTACACACGATAAAATGGAGAACTGAGTCAGTCATCTGCCTTATTCAGAACAGGGACAGATTAAGAGCTGCCTCAGGTTTAGGAAGAGTTAGGTTGCAGACCCGTCTCTGATACACACTGGCTATCACTTAACCTTTCAGTTCTCCCTGTAAGTCTCTTATCTCTTGTTAATTTGGGTCATAGGTCATAAGGTTCATACAACTAAACCGATTGAGAAAAATGTAAGAGGTCATGAAACTTCTTGGTATTAATAACACTTTCTGTGGGAGATCCTGTTAGCCTATCCCATTATATCCCAATGAGATTTAAAACCAAAAACAACGGGTCACAAAAATTTCTGATCTAATTTTACCCTTAGCTTTTGACACAGTAAATAGCTTGTTCCCAGAGCCAAATACATTAAGAGTCATTTACCAGAACCATGCCAAGCATTTTGTCAGTCAGTAAGACCATGACTCTAAGCTAAGTGCCAAAGCCCAAATGCAACAGGCCAGACAACTTAATGTGGGACCTGGGGATTTAAAAACATTTGCAAGAATTTATTATGATTGCTCAATTTCAAATATTCTGAGCTAGGACACTGCAGGGAATTGGAAGACAAAGTATGATAGGGAAAGCAGAGAGATCAAAGAGGGATCACGTGTGGTCCAGGACACACTTGGCAGCTAGATGGTAAAGCAGATAGAATCCTAGACCTGGATTCAGGAAGACCTGAGTTCAAATTTGGCCTCAGGTCATGTGACCTAGGCAAATTCCTTCATTGTTCTGTGCCTATTTCCTCACCTGTAAAGTGAGGATAATAGCACAAATTTCTGGGTTGTTGTGAGGATAAAATAATATTTGTAATGGTCTTTGCATGCAAATAAAGTCAGATTTAAATAATTGGAAAAATATTTATTATTCATGGGTAGGTAAAGCCAATATAACAAAAAATGACAATTTTACCTGTTTATTTAATGCAATCCCAATTAAGTTACTAAAAACTTTTTTTTCTGAGTTAGAAAAAATCATAACAAAGTTCATTTGGAAGAACAAAAGTTCAGGAATTTCAAAGAAACAGGGAAAAAGATGTAAAGGAAGGAGATTCAAGAGTATCAGACCTTAAACTATAATATAAGGTGAGAGCATTGATGACATGTAAAAATGGATGTTTGATTATTTTAAATTAAAAATTTCTTGTATAAATAACCCAATGTAGTCAAGAATAGAAGAAATACAGAAAATTTGGAAGAAGCTTTCATAGACAATCTCTTAGAATGTGATTATGTTGGAATACTGCTATGGTGTAGGAAATGATGAACTGGTTGATTTAGAAAATCATGGAAAGCCTTGGACTAATGAAGGAAGATGCTATCCACTTCTAGAGAAAGAAATGACAAGTGGAAATATGCATAGTATGGTATATATATATATATATATATATTATATGTGTGTGTGTGTGTGTGTATACACACATTTATACATATGAGTGTGTATGTGCATATACATGAATGTTTATAGATATCTAAGCACATGTATGTGTATACATATGCATATACATACATATATAGTATATATACATATATACATGTATATATCCATATTTAATTGTAGCCTTCATTAGGTTAAAGGCAGGGGAGGGAGAGAAAAAAATAAAGTAAAAAATACACAGCAGAGAACAAAAGAAAACCTAGAAGGAAGCAAAGAAAATCTGGGTAGCTTTAAAAATAATGTGTAGCATTTATTATATGTTTTCTTGAAATGGAAATTTATTGGTTTATATTGAATCCTCTCCTATGTTCTGCTATATATATGGAAATACTCTTTTTTCTTTTCTCATTTTGTATTTAAAATAAAAATCTATAAAATTTGTATTTAAAATGAATTTTTAAAAAGTAATGAAAATAGAATTTGTAAACCTCAAAGCACTGTATAAATGCTAATTGTTGATGTTCTTATGGGGTTCCTGTGCAATGTTTCATTTCATCCATAAACTGACAGGCCTCTGAGATCTCTCTCTCTCTCTCTGTCACACACACACACACACACATACACACACACACACACACACACACACACATTCAGGAATACCCACAAACACAAATATTTATGAAAACCCCAACCAAAAGTAATAGAGAAGAGGAAAAAATTCATCTTCTTGCAGGCCTTCCACATCTTATCTCTTAGTATGTACACATCACAATTTTCCATTACTATACTACTTATCAAGTAAGCAGTAGCAGCAGGAGGCAAATTACACCAATTAGAATCAACCAACTTGAGTAAATGAGCTCTTGAGCTAAAAACAAGCTAAGATCTCAGCTCCCAAGGAGAGAGGCTCATATCACTGAGGGGAAGCCCTGTTTATTTCATTTCATTGTCCTGATGGGATTTTCTCCTTCCTGTCTTATCCCCATTGTTCTAATTCTTACTTTTCCTGGAGAAGGAGCAAGGGAAGAAAAGACCTTCAAATGGTGTGAATTTATTTTTCACTACTAGGTGGAAGCTTATATAGATCATAATGGCAATGTCACTGACAGCCACTTCCCTGGACAATTGTGTGAATGATTCTAGTCTACTATTCATTGGTTTTTCTGGGCTTCCACATAATCACAAACTTCATTCCAAGTGATTGCTTCTATGCATTATTTTTTTTAAAGTTTAATAGAAAAATTGAAGAATCATAGTTCTAGAGCTCAAAGAGACCCAAAGGGTCATCTAGTTTTACCTCCTATTTTACATATGACGAGACTGAGACCTAAGAGAGATGAAGTGACCTGCCTAATGTCACAGAGGTATAAAGGGACAGAAGCAGGGTTCAAGACCAGGTTTTCTGACTCTAAGTCATTGATCTTTCCACTACACTATGTTTTAATCTCTCCTTTAATCAAGTCATTCTCCTGTAATGTTGTTGTTCAGTGACCCCTTTTGGGGTTTTCTTGGCAAAGATACTGGAGTGGTTTGCCATTTCCTTCTTTAGCTCATTTTATAGATGAGGAAATGGAAACAAACAAGGTTAAGTGACTTGCCCAGGGTCAAACAGCCAGTAAATGTCTGAGGCTGGATTTGGACTCAGGAAGATGAGTCCTCCTGACTCTAGGTCTGGCACTCTATCCACTGTGCCACCTAGCTGTCCCTTCTCCTGTAATACCTTTGCCCAAGCAAAATGGACAGTTCCAAGGAGGATAGCTTTATCCAAAACATTTAGATTATCAGAGGACTTTGAGGGATGTTGTCTTGAGAATTAAGCATGAACTTTTGAATGGCATATTGAAGATCTCCCCCAAGCTTCAGACATGCTCCTCACTTCCACAGCTTGCCTCCCTGGACTGCTAAAGGCTGCCTTCACTCAATAATATCAGTCTCTCTCCTTGGGAGCTGAGATCTTATCTTGTTCATAGCCCAAGAGCTCATTTACTCCTGTGTATTCTTTGGTCTGTTCTATTCTAATTTGTATAACCTATCCACTTGCTGTTTACTGCTTACTTTGACAAAGAGGTTTACTAACTATTCATGATGGACTTTTGTATAACTAAGTGCCCTTTGGAAGGAGAGAGCAAAACTGGAAATAATAAGCTCTCACCCTCTCCTTGGGGGCGATTAGGGAAAGTGGCCTTTATCCTGAGCCCCAAAGTATCAAATCTCTGGACTATAAATATTTGAAGTATGGCAGATAGATTTAATTCTAGTCCAATGCCCCTCTTGGGATAGGACTAGATAGGTAAAGGAAGGAGTCATTGGCCCTCCAGACTCTCCCCCACCTCCTTCCTACAAAGGCAGAAATCACTATCTCCTTTGGATATAAGTGTGCCAAATCCCAGATCAGATATCTATCCATGCCACATATGAGTCCTTGGTACTAATATTTAAAGAACTACTGTCATATATCTTACATTTCCATTCATTGATTGAGAATTAGACCTCAATAAAATTATAAAGTAGGTGAAATTTATCTTTGGCCCCTTCACCCTATTCTCCTTTCTACCTTTTTCTGCACTCTCTGTGGAACCCTTTCTTCCATTCTCCATTCTGGAAGGGATATAAGTGAAGCAGGAATCACTCACCTGTATCTAGATGAATTCACTAGACAAGGTGTTAATTTCCCTTGATTTAGTTCTCATTGCTGTACTGAGCAGGTTATTTATTTATTTATTTTTTTTGCCACTGGCTCAAGTCCATAGCTAGCTCATAGTTCTGAACTTTTCCCTTTAAGGAACCTCTCTTTCTTACAAGAGAGAAGGAAGGAGATGCCACTAGACGAGGGATGAAATGGGTGGGAAAGAAGCAGAAAAGACTCAATATAACAGGGAAACACAACTTGGAGGAATAAACTGTTTCTAACCTTTCGCTGGCAACAGGAATCACATGGGCTATAAAGTGAATACAGCAACACTATATTCAACACTCTATCTCTTTGAAGGGGAGGGTCCAACAAGAGTTGTACTCTTTATCTAAAGCCTGCATAGGCCTCTGGGGAAGGTGGAGGACCACTGGATTCTTTATAGACTTGGCATTTCCATGGGAGCTGAGAGTCCTTAGAGCCACATGAGCCAAATTCTGATGTTCCCACTTTGGGGAGAGCCCCAAGATTGAACTTAGTCCGTGCAAAGCCAGAACTATGGATGCTTTAATTATTATATATCTTACTATGATTTTAAGTCATTTATATTTCCTCATTAAAGAACTATCAATCATTGGGAAGCTGTTTTATTTTTGTTATGGAGCCTTCTCTAACCCCTAAAATCATGCTTATTCTGTTTGCACATGTGGCTAGCTGTGAAGGATAGTATTATGGCATAGTGCATAGAGTGCTGGACTTAGTCTTGGTAAGACCTGAGTTTGAATTCAGCCTGTTATACTATCTGTGAGGCCCTGGGAAAGTCACTTCCTGACTTAGTTTGCCCATTTGTAAAATGAGGTAACAATACTAGCAGTGCCAACCTCACAATTGTGTTGTGAGGCACAAACTAGATAATACATGTAAAGTGGTAGATAAATGCCAGTTATACATAAAGCCACATAAGTCTTTGTAATTTCAGGGAAATGGTCATTTCCCCTTCTCTTTAATCTATCTTTGGAAGAAATAATTTATAAAATAAAAATCCCAACTAATCAGTTTATTCAACTTAAGGTGAAAAAGTTCGCTTTTCTAAGTAGCATGCTTCACTTTATACATTTTTCATAATTCTCTCATACCTCTACTCACAAAACATCCATTCTTGTTCAGGATATCACCATCTCTCATCTGGACTGTTACAGTGGCCTTCTAATTGGTTTCCCCCCTTCTCCAATCCAATCTCCACACTACTGTTGTCGTGATTTCCCTAAAATATGGCTTCAACCACGGTACTCTTCTGCTCAATAAACTCAGATGGGTCCCTGTTGACTCTGGGATATAGCATCAAGTATGATATGACCTTTAACTCATCCGTTCAAAATTTCCATTTTTTGTGGTTTACTTAATTATAAGTACATGAACAAATGCGTATAATTTATGAATAAGTAAATTTATATAGGGGGTATTTGCTCAAATTTTTTTTTCATTTGATAAGTGTAATATCAAAAAAGTTTAGGGATCGTTATACTAGATGGCAGGGTCAAGATTCAAAGACTTTGGTAGGTTGGGATGTTGGGCCAAATCTAATAAGATGAAGGTGAATAGAAATAAATGAGAGTCTTACAGTGAGATTTAAGCAATCACCTTCCAAACTGAGGGAAGCACGGCTAAATAGCAGCAAAAGACATGGGAATTTTTAGTGGCCTGTGAACTCAAGATTAGCCAACAGAGGAATATAGCAGCCAAGAAAGCTAATGTAATTTTAGACTGAATTAAGAGAGCTATGGGGTCCAGGAACAACGAGGTGATAGTCCTGCTGCACTCTGCTCTAGTTAGGTGACATCCTTAGTGTTTTGTTCAGTTCTTGGTGTCAGAGTTTAAGAAGGTCATAAGTGAGAGAACATTAATAGGAGGGCAATCAGTTTGACAAAGGGTCTTGAGAATGTTCCACGTGAGGATCATTTCATGGAACTGAGGATGTTTAGATTGGAGAAGACTTCGAGGAATCATTTGGGTTGTTAAGGGACTTTCACACAGAAGAGTGAATAAACTTATTCTGTTTACCCCGGAAGGGTCAAACAAAGAACAGTAGGTAGAAGATGGAAGGAGCCAAATTTCAGATAGATGTAAGGAAAAAACTACCCAGTAGTTAAAACTATTTAATAGTGGAGTGGGCCTCCTCAGAAGGGAGTGGACGCCCTCTCATTGTAGATTTCCAAGCAAAGACTGAAGGGCCACTTGTCAGGGATTTGGTAGAGAGAATTCTTTTTCAAGTTTGGGTTGGACTACAGGTCCCTTTCAGCTTTGAAATTCTTCGATTCGGTGTTTGGCACTGTTAGTAAACAGGTCCCTTTGTTCCTAAGTGAATGAGTACCAGTGTATGAAACTAAATTCAGCCCATAATGTTTAAAGATGGCTGTTTTAATTGTGCTTATTCAGGTAAGACAGAGCAATAATATTCTGTTCTGGGTACAAAGTAGTTCTCTAAATAGACTTTCCCCTTTAACTGCAATTTTTGATATGGTTGGTCATATTATTTTTATTGCTAGCTTTTTTTTTTTTTTTTGCTTTCTGAGACAACGATGCAATATCATATTTCTCCCATTTGCGTGCCCTGGGATAATAGATACATATGTTACATTTTTCCCTGTGCCTCTCAGCAAATGAAGCACTCGCTTTAGATGTGCCAAGGTGAGGGCCTTAGGATATTCCGTAACCCTTTTAACATGACTGGGTCTCTGAATTCAACTTTTCTTTCACTTTCTGTGTAAAGACTTGGCTTGTGTTATGGAACAGTGGAACTCAATTCAATTCAATAAACATTTATTAACAGCCTACTATCTACTAGGCATTGTGCTAAAGGTACTGGGGATAGAAAGAGACAGCCTCTTTCTTCAAGGAGCTTACAATCCAATGGAATGCTGACTGAACTAGAACTGGAGAAATATGGGTCCCAATTAAGTTTATCTACTGAGCTGGTACTTAACTAGCACAATCATTTTATTATAGAAGTAGGCAACTCAGTTTTGATTTTGGTAACCCTAGTTTTAACCTGGTTCTGTCACTATCCAGTCAAGGCAAATCCTTTAACCTCTTGGGCCTCAGTCTCTTCATCCATAAAATTATTTGGAGCAAATCAATTAACTTCTCTGAGTCTCTGGTTCTTTCATCTTAAAATGGAGAAGTTAGACTAACTCAGAGGCTCCTTAGCTTTTTGTAGTCTCACACCCCTTGGGGCACAGTACATTTTTTCAGACCTTGTACTTAATATAAATGAAAGTAATTTCTAGAGTTTCCCATGGATATGACCATGAGAAATAAAATAAAGAGATTGATTACAATAATATAATATAAATTACTTGTCTAATATTTTCCCTCTTCTTGACATGATTTTTGTATTTCCTTCGCATGTGTCTACTCCAATTTGGGAGCCTCTGGACCAGATGATCTCAAAGTTCCCTTCTGGCTTCATTATTCTATGATCCCTAGAAGCATCTATATAATTTTATGATACTAGTCAATATCTTCTAAACAATAACAATAGCTAGCATTTATACAATGTAAGATGATATAGGTAATGAAATATGACATGACATAACATAATATCATAGAATAAACATAGCATAACATTGTATCTGTTGACATTTAAATAATGCTTTAAGATTTCTAAAGCACTTTACAAATATTAGCTCATTTGACTGTCACCACAACCCTTTGAAATGGGTATTATAAATATTATCATTTCAAAGATGAGGAAACTGAGGCACAGATAAAATAATTTGCTTAGGATCATGCAGCTATTAAGTATCTAAAGCCAAATTTGAACTTAGGTCTTCCTGACTCAAGGCCTAGAGTTCTATCCACTATACCAATTACATTTTATTTTTTAGATCCTTAAAACAGAAGAGGGATCCTTGTTTCAAGTAATGGTTTTTAAATTTTAAAATCTATGTTGAAGGCTCATAAAATTAAATATGTTCAATAGGTGAGTTAATCTGTGTTTGGTTTTTTTCATTGTGAGTTCCCTCCCCTTTTTCTTTTTCTAATTAATTTCCCTTTCTCCAGCCCTTATACTTTCTTTAGTATCTTCTTAGGGATGACTTCTTAAAAAGGATAATAATACCAAACTTACTGCCTGACCTCTGAGTGCTTAACACTCAAGCCCTTAGGAGCAAGGCACTAAATAGATCTAGGAATCTATATATGAATGAATCAGAACCTGCTGTGTTTCAAAAGAGCACATTGACCAGGATAATGAGGGTATATTATCCTCTGCTGTGTTCAAAAAGGGATCATGGGATTTTTAATGACAACTATTAAAGGGAGAGGAAGGAAGAAAAAAATAGAGCGATTTCAAAGATGAAAAAAACAACTGCAATACTAGGGAACAGAGCCTCAGAGAGGACCAATAGAAATGGAATATGCTTCTCTCAGTGACCTGTCTTTTAACTTTGCACATAAAGGTGTGGTATGTGTTCTCAAAGGACATTTGAATACACATAGAATTTGAAGGTTTAATAATGTGGGACACACCACCCCTTCCAGAAAGGAAGTAAACCTTATTGAAATAATGTAAGTTCATGTGAGATAATAGGTCATAGATGTAGAGTTGGATGGAAAAGATCTCCGAGGTCATTTAGGGTAATCCTCCCATTTTATAGATGAGGAAACTGAGGCCCAAGGAAATTAAAGGACTCATCCAAAGTTGCATGGATAATGTCAGAGGTAGGATCTGAGCCCAGGTCATTCAACTCCAGAGCACAGGCTCTGGCCACCATCCTACCCTGTCTTTCAAATTGAAGACAAGGAAATTATGGCCCCAAGGGTTTAGCAACTTAGCAAAAGTCATGCATTCAGTTAGCTGTAGTTCACCTGAGAAGAGGGCCAAAGTGGTCATTTGTTTTTTCTTCCTTCCTTCCTTCCTTCCTTCCTTCCTTCCTTCCTTCCTTCCTTCCTTCCTTCCTTCCTTCCTTCCTTCCTTCCCTCCCTCCTTTCTCTCTCCCTCTCTCTCTCTCTCTGTCTCTCTTCTAGTGGAAAAGGACATAAAAATAAATTGTAGGTCATTGGAAAAAATAATTAAAACAAATAAACAAATACCAAAAGACCAGATCTAGTGCCTTATGAAAGGCTGAGGGTTAGAGAAGATAATCTCAATGTTCCTTCCTCTAGGATTCTAATATGTGTGGGAAGCTTAACTAGGCTGCACAAATAATCCATATGTCTATGTGTGTATGCATATATATATATATATGTATATACATATATGTATACATATATATACATATATATGTATACATATATATATATATATATATATATATATATATATATATATATATATATATGCACACACACACACATATTTGTATAGTGCTCTATTTATATAAGGTCTGGAGAAAGTGAGGAGGGCCTCCAGCAGGTTGGGTGGACCCCTTGTGGTAGATTCTTAGGAGTCTATGACTGAGAGTCATACAGGATTAGCAGCCATGGCAGGTGGACTTCCCTGTTCCCTGGAGGGAATTCCTGAGTCGATGAAATCACAGATTGTTTGAGTATATAGTGCTTTAAAGTTTATAATAGCAACATAGCAGCAGTGCTTTATGAACTAAACTGATCAAATCCTCAAGGGATAAAGCCTGAAGTATGAAATTGAAGTTGTTTTTTTTTTTCTGGTTCTTTCAACCTAGACCCGAAGTTGTCAGGTAGGATTTTAGGATGCCATAGAAACTAAACAGCTCGAGTGGATTAGGAATTACTTTGTCTCCCTCCCTCTTGCCCTGGAAGGAATTAAGGTTAGGGTTAGAAGATTTTTAGTTGCCTGGCCACTTTTTATTGAGATGAAGATAAGGAAAGAGGGATAGCATTCAGGAATCTTTCTCTCCTGCTTATTATCTTGAATTCGAATATCAGGACCTTGGTCAAGTCTATGGTTTTGGACCTCAGTCTGCTCATCTGTAAAATAAGGTAATTGAACTCAGTGTTCTCTAAGGTACAATTCAGCCCTGACAATCTGTGAGCTTCCAAATCTAAAAGTTCTTTTTCAGTTCCACGAAATGCCTGTAGTTTAACCTGAAGAGAAATGAATGCAAATTACTGTAAGGGAAAAACAAAGAAACAAACAAACCCATGTAAGGACAACAAAGCCAGGCATACTTTGGAACTCAATCCAAATTAAATGAGAAAAACTGAAAAAAAAATTATTGTCCCTAGAAATTTTTCACTAATACTTTTCTGATTACTAATTAATATTAAAAAAATTTGGAAAATTTTAATTTGTAGACTTTTCTAATTTTATAATCAGGATAAATACATTTATTTAACCAGCCTTACCTTTTTTGTCAATTATTTTTCTTGATTTTTAAAAATTCATGGCACTAAATATATACAATTACCTATATGCTTTCTCAGAATATATATAATTGAGGACATTGATGATCAGATTCCAATATCTAGATAGACTCCTCTTCCATTTTGTCAATAACCATTTTCTTTCTTTTCTTTTTACATCGCAGATTTGCAGCAGAGGAAAATTGAGGTTACTTTAGGAATCATTTAATCTGTGAATAATTTAAGGCCCCAAACCACTTTCCTCTGAAATATGCAGATAATCAGAGGAGAACCATTTTGAAGGCTTCTGCTTTCTAGGTAGCTCTTCTCTTGCTTCATTTTATCTGAAGAGAAGCATTTATAGGCTGAGTTGTGGTTCGCTTCCACATAGGAGCTGCAGACAATCATTGGTAGCCAAAGCAGGAGGTCTTTGCATAGAATAGTCTTCTCTACACAGTAGACATAAATATGTTTTTTTTTAAAGACTGGTAAAATGTCTGATATGTGAGGAGGGCACCATAAGCTCTGATTTGTACCTATGTTTTGATTGCCTTATTTTAAGGCAGAATCCTTAGACTTTTAGATATTGATGAGGCTTTAGTCTAGCCCCTCTGACAACCATTATATATATATATATATGTGTGTGTGTGTGTGTGTGTGTGTGTGTGTGTGTGTACACATATACCTATATGTATGTATATATGTCTAATCAATTAACAAGCATTTATCAAGTGCCAATTAGGTTCCTGATATTGTACTAGGTACAAAGTCAAAAATGAAACAATTTCTGTCCTCAAGGAGCTTAATTCTAGCAGGTCTAGTTGTCTGACCATGTCATATCATTATGTAATTAACTCTAAGGGCTTCCTATTACTTCTAGCATCAAATATAAACTCCTGTGTTTGGAATTTAAAGCTTTTCTCATTCTGGTTTGTACCTCATTCTGCCTTTCTAGTCTTCTTTCACATTATTTCCCACTATAAACTCTATGGTCTAGCCATATTGACCTAATTATTGTTCAGAATACAGGATTTTCCATTTCCTACCTTGAAGCCTTTGCCTTGGCTCTGTCCCAGGCCTAGAATTCACTCCTTCCTTACCTCTGCCTCTTGAAAGTCTTTTCAGACCCAGTTCAAGAGACAATTTCTATTATACATGAAGCTTTTCCTGAAGAGGTCAGGTTATGAGGTGCTTTAAAAGCCAAACAGGGGATTTTGTATTTGATTTATATTTGAAAGCCATTTTCTTTAGGTAAACATCTCATTTTCATCTTATTTTGGAATGGTTCTCATGCCCCTCATCAGACTTGTTCTTCTCTAGATGCTCTCTAGATTGTCAATGACTCTCAAAATATGTTGTCCAGAACTGAGCATAATACTCCAGTTTTGAATGAATGAAGCACAATTAATAACCTACTATATGCCAGGCACCATGCTAAGTGCTAAACACACACACACACACACACACACACACACACACACACACACACGATCACGCCCCCCCCCCCAGGGAAGTCCGTGCCCCAAAAGAGCTTGCATTCTAATAAGGGGAGAGAGCACATAGAGAGGAATGGTGTCCAGGGAGGGATATATTTGTCTGTGCATAGACATAGATGGTTAATAGAACCATAGGACCATGGATTGATTTATTCTTTCCAGGACTGGTAGCATTAATTTAATTACAGCCCCCAGAGCTAGAAAATGGGAAGTGGAAACTAGAGTGACATGAAGGAGGCTGGACAGTAGCATGATGCTACCCACCATGGGGGGACTAGATATGGAGAATTTTCAGCAATCACAAGTCTAGCTAGTGCCAATTGTAGTAGCACTATTTTTGTTGTTGTTATTGAGTCGTTTCAGTCATGTCTGAATCTTTGTGACCCTATTTGGTGTTGTCTTGGCAAAGATACTGCCATTTCCTTACCCAGCTCATTTTACAGATGAGGAAACTGTGGCACCCAGGGTTAAGTGACTTGCCCAGGTTCACAAAGTTATTAGGTTTCTGAGGCTGTATTTGAACTCAGGAAGTTCCAAGCCCAGTGCTCCATTCTTTGTGGCACCTAGCTGCCTCCGGTGTTCTGGATGTTATATATCTACTAATTTAGGCTACCTTAGGATTAAGCAGCCACATTATATTGTCTGATATTGTTAGCAACTACAATTCAAAGGTCTTTTTACACAAGCTCCATCAAGCAGTTCTTCCCTGTTCAATATTTATTCAATTGATTTTTTGGATACTTAAACAAAAGACTTTATATTCATCTCTGTAATATTTCATCTTGTTGATGTCTGGTCAGTCCATTTCCCCTCCCACCCTTCACCCCCAAGTTCATAGTTCATAGAAATAGCTCTGATGCCTGTTTCTGTTAGCCATCACATAGTTCTCTTTGGCATGAGTAGGTAAGAAGCTATGTATATGCCCCATTACAGCTATATTCTAAGCTTGTGTTTATTCTTTACATTAATGCTGTGTGTTTTTATGAGAGAGTAGATCCCATGTTTATGGGAGAAATATTTCATAATTACTATTCCTGCTATCTTAATAAGTGCCTTTGCTTTGTGTTAATTGTGTCTATTGGATGAGAGAAAGGTCACCAGTGAGGACTCGTTAGCATTGGTGTTAGAAGGAGTCACTCAGACAATTCATATGAACTTGTGTGAGTAGTAGCTAACCTCTGGGGAAGTAGCTCAGAATGGATGTTACATAAAAACTTCAAAACCATCCATCATAGTAGCTTGCTTTAGCATGAGGAATTTAGAACCTGGATGCATGGATTCATTTTGCATGTTCTTACCTTTTTATGTCGGTAGGGAAAAAGAAATGATTGGTCAGACAATAGGAATTAGCCATGTCCCACCAAAAGAGCAATAGGAACCACGCAAAGTTCTTTAGAAATCTTGAGATGAAATACAAAATTTCCCCAACCCAATAGGTGTTGGCTTCTGGGGAGGCATTAAAACCATGGAGAAGATTGCGGAGCAACGAGGTAAGGCGTGGTGTGTCCTGGCTTATTTAGGATTATAGGATTTAGAGTTGGGAAAAAGTTTAGAGTTCATCCAGCCTAGCTCAATCCGTGACATTGGGTTGAATTTGAATAGAAAGAACCAGCTGTTTGCTCTTGGAGTATTTCAAGAAGAGAGAATTATTTCTGTAAGGTATAAGGTTTTATCTTCTCTATGAGAGCACCTGTTTTACTGGGAATGAGGAGTGGGAAAGCAAGTGAGTGAGCAATGTCAGAATAGATAAAAAGACTGCAATGTTTGTGTAAGACATAGATCATTCGGCCTGTCCGAGTGTGGAGTGAGAAAGATTAAAACGTAATTGGGGGAGGGGGGAGCAGGTAGGTGATACAATGGATAGGGCTCTTGCCTTGGAGTCAGCAGGACCTGAGTGCGACCTTGGGCAAGTCACTTAACCCTGATTGCCTCAACAAAAGGCAAAAAAAAAAGTAATTGGGAAATATTTAACAAATAAGTGAAAATACAATGAAATATTAAAACTTGAAACTAGGTCAATGCGCAACTCACAAGGATCCTTATGTGTGGATTAGTGACATCCATTTCTATTTGAGTTTGACACTACTGCTGGAAGATGCCAGATAGGCTTCTGAGATTGAGTGGCTACTTTGCTTGGGTCCTCCTCACACAGCTGTATTGTCCTGTCAGATTTTGTTTAGTGTCTTAGAAATTGACTCAAGTTGCCTCTTGTCTCATTTTAGACTATGGCGGACAATGTGAAGAGTATTACCAATACCTCAGTTTACCAGAATGACAGCCTCCATTCCCATTAAGAGTTGTATGTCCTTCCCAATCTCACATGGCCCAAAAGATACGTACTCATCATAGATTAGAGTACATTTACTAAAGAGCAGCTAGGTGGCACAGTGGCTAGAGTGCAGGGAGGTAGAGTCAGGAAGATACAAATTCAAATGTGACTTCAGATACTTGCTAGCTGTGTGACTCTGGGCAAGTCACTTAACTCTATTTGCCTCAGTTTCCTCAACTGTAAAATGAGCCAGAGAAAGAAAGGGCAAGCCACTCCAGTATCTTTGCCAAGAAAACCTCAAATGGGGTCACAAGGAATCAGACATGACTGAACAACACATTTACTAAATGAAGTAGAAAATAAAAAGATATAATAATAAAACGCCCAGGTGGTTGGCAACCTAAAATTTGTCTGAAGGTCTGAATTCTCAATTTCTCAGCTACTGCAGGTACAGCTGTTCATGCTAAAATCTGAGTTTTTCACTTCACCAAGGGGACAGTTAGGTATACTAAAGGCTGCTTTTTGGAAAGGGCTAATAATCACCAGATCACACATATACATATGTAGACATATACCACATACACACACGTGTGTATATACACACACACACACACACACACACACACACACACAAACACGCACCTCCAACCCCAATACTCAAGTCTCAAACTGGGAAGAGGAACTGTTTCAACACCGAGTTCATGGCAGTTGCCCCACTTTTATTCATATCGGGCAAATACTCTCTTCCTGGCAGATCTGCAAGTAAAACCTGGAGCCTCATAGTCACTGAACATTTTCTCAATCATTTCCAACATCACCCCGTTTTTTTATTGCAGCCTGGTGTCCTAAATCAATAGCACCATTCTCTAATCTCTCTGCCAATGTTACAACTCAGGTATGTTTCTTCATGCATCCTCTTTCTCTATGTTTTCTGTAATGTGATCTCTTTTGTTTTAAAAGTCCTATTATGGCACAATATTGCACAACTTTGTCAAGCTCCCTTTACATTAGAATATTCAGATAATTCAGCTCCAATCTCTGCATTTCTGCTTCTGTCTAACCCCTAGAGATGATAAAAAAATGAAAGGAGAAAGCCTCCTGTATCTTGACGCCACCAGGTATTCCATTTCTATTTTCTTACGCTTGAGTATTATACCCAGAAACTACTGACTTTCCTCATTTAATTGTGAATTGTGGATATTTGAGAATTTTCCCCCCAGACACCATAACCTCTGCTAATAGTAAAATATAAAAGGAAAAAGAACCCTTTCCCTTTCCCTCTCCTCCAACCCCCACCCCTCAACAGCATACTAGCTAATGTATTCAGTCTAAACAAAACCTTATCCTGAGCTGCTTGGTGACTATCTGGCTTTGATCTATTCAGCAGATGGCCAACTCTGGAATTTTCCTTTACTTATCATGTTATTACAGTTTTCTTTCTACTCTTGAAGGCTTGTTTTATACCCATGCAATAACAAGTATTTTTACACTGGGATGGCTACAGGTTCACATGCTTCATAAGAGAACAAAATCAATCTATTAGATTTTTTTTAGACAATACTTGGATCAGTAAAAAGAACACATTTCTTGCAGCGGTGTTAAAGAAATTGTGCTACCAGATAAATCAATCTGTCCATCAACAAGGATTTGTTAAGTGCCTACTATGTTTCAAGAACTGTGCTGAACTCTGGACGTATAAATACAAACAACGAGACAAAAAGTACCCTTAAAGACTTCCATTTAATGACTGGGAAAAGAGAGCAAGGTAGAGGGCAGATGAGACTATACATATTAAATGTATGAATATGTATACATATATGCACATATGTGTAATGTGTGTATGTACATGTATATTCAGAATATATAGGGAATAAAAAATAAGCACTGGACTGGACCAATGATTTTATTGACATAGGAAACTCCTTCTAATGATGCACATTTTCTACAATGTATATTCTTAAAGAGTTCCTTGCGGACACTGGTATTGATTTGTCCAAGGTCATATGTCTAATATATGTCAGAGGTAAGACCTGAAACTACTTTTCAATTCCAGTTTTCCCCTTGCTTTTGTTTTTCTCTTGTCTATTCCTTTGTTGTTGCTGGTAGTAAAAATCCTTAAGCTAAGTGGCACAGTGGACAGAGCATTGGCCCTGGATTCAGGAGGACCTGAGTTCAAATCTGGCCTCAGACACATAATACTTACTAGCTGTGTGACCCTGGGCAAGTCACTTAACCTCATTGCCTAGCCTCCCCAAAAAAATTTAAAAAAAAATTAAAAAAATTAAAATCCTTAGGTAATGACCAACTACCTTAGGACCTATAGTATAGAGCTTTCTTGCCCTCAAATTTATGTCCCTAGTCCTTGGTGGGTGAGGGAATGCAGAAACTATGAGTAGAAATTCTGGGTGGCAGCATCAAGGCAGAAGAGTCCTGGGGAGAGAAAGGAAGGAGGAGAAAGTATGTGTCAGAGAAGCCAGTTTAAGAGTGAAAAATGCTCAAGCCCTCAGAAGTATATTAACAGTGTAAATGCATGTGAACTCTAACTAGTGAAAGTAAAATAAACAAAAGTCTGTCACAAATTAGGGTTTTGAGAATCTTATTTTGATAATTTTGGAAGGAAGACAAAGGTAACTCTGGGGAGCTTGGTTAAAAACTTATTTCATTTGAAAGCAGTTTAATAATTTTTAAAGTCTCAAAGTAGTTTTCTTCTTTGGGGGCAGGTTTCCAAATATGGACCATATTTAATATGATTTAACAAACAGCTACCGGGCACTGGGCTAGACTGTGTTGGACTCAAAGGTGATGAGAGCCTGGTAGGGAGGCAAACCTGCACTCATAGGGCTTACAGTCTCCCTGGGCAATTTAAAACCTACTACGGGAGAGAAGACATTTTTAACAACATGACCTGAAGCAGAATGTGATTAGTGCTATCAGAGGTACAAAGTCCCAAGGAAGAAGAGAGGCAGAAGAGATGACGTGGATGAGAGAAAGCATTCCATTTCAATGAACCACAGACTGGTTCATTTAGGTATACCAGTTTATTGGGTTCTTAACAGCAAAGGAGGGATGCCCTGAAAAAAACATTTCAGGGAAGTGACAGCCTTAAGACTGGGTCAATAAAATGATAGTGGATTGCAAGCAAAAACTGCTGGTGGCTATTGGACATGACCTCCTCCCATTGGTGAGTTCCTTTAAGGGTCTCCATTTTGGGGATGGCTTCATATCAGCCATGCTCCATTCCCCTCTCAGCTGTGCTTCTGAGTCTGAGGACTTTACCCTTCCTTCTCTCTCCATCCCATTTCCAGCTTCCTTTTTTTTTTGTGTGTGTTGTTACCCCACTAAGAATGCAAGCTCCTTGGGAGCAAGAGTTCTCTGTTTTTCTTTGTATTTGTGTCTCCAGTGCTTAGCAAAGTGTAAGCATTTAACACTTTACAGCTAGGTGGCACAGTGAATAGAGTGTCAGGCCTGGAATCAGGAAGACTTATCTTCCTGAGCTCAAATCTGGCTTTAGATACTTACTAGCTATGTGGCCTTGGGCAAGTCACTTAATTCAGTTTGCTTCAATTTCCCCATCTGTAAAATGAGCTGAAGAAGGAAATGGCAAACCACTCTAGTATCTTTGCCAAGATAACCTCAAATGAGATCATGAAAAGTTGGACATAATTGAAAAATGACTGAACAGTACAACACCAACTGCCTACTTACCCACTCAATTCATATAGCAAATTCTGGTCCTTGATGGAGTAAGAGAAAAGAGGAAGAGACTTGAAGAACATCCTAGACTAGGGAATGAATCAGAAAAGAGATTGGGGGCAAGAGAGCAGTGGGTTAGGTTAGGGTTCCAATGGTAACAGAGCCCAAGTAGAATAGGGGAGGAGAGGAAACACCTCTATTTCTTCTTCCCACTGTGGCTGAGGACTGAGCTATGGCACATTACAGAGGTAGATCCAAGGTAAATGCTGCCTCTGCCACCTATATCTGATTTTTTTCTTCATTCCACCTTTTTTTTTCTTATTGAAACATTGTGATGAAGTAGATGCTCTTTCCCACAATTATAACATCACAAAAGTAAATTTGATGACATCACAGATATTTTAACAACACTTTCCCAAGATAATATCAAAAAGGGTGGAGAGGACATCCCAGACAAGGGGAATGATGTGCGCAAAGGTTCAGGGGCAAGAAAGCACAAGACATTAGCTGGGGATAGTGAATATCTCAGTTTGGTTGGAGGACAGAATTCATGTAGTAAAGTAATGAGAGATGAGGCTGTTTACATGGGAAGGCCTTGAAGCTAGGCTAATGAAATTCTGTTGTTAGCCTGTACATGCCGGAGATTTTTGGGTGAGTGTCCAGTGCTGTTTAAAAAAGATCAAACTTACAAAAGAACTTATTAAAGTAGAGGATCATAGGATCATGATTTTAGAGATGGAAAAGAGACCTTAGAGGCCATAAAGCCCAAAGCTTTCATCTCACAGATGCAGAAACTAAAGCACAGGAAAGTAAGTGACTTGGCCAGGGTCACACAACTAATAAGTGTATTAAGTAAAGATTTGAACCTAGGTTTGGGAGTGGAGTCAAAAATGACTGAAGTTTTGAGCTTGAGTGACTGGGATAATGGGAGAAGGAAATGGAGAGGGTGTAGGTAAGCCAGGAGTGGAAAATCCATTTTGGAAGAAAAATGATGAGTTTAGTTTGAGATATTTTGACTGTGAGGTCATGGAAGATGTCCAATGGCACTTTCAAGAGAGGTCAAGGCTAAAGATAGAGATTTGGGAGTCAGTCTCATCGAAGTGATAGCTGAAGCTAGAAGAGTAGATAAAATCTTTAAGGAAGTGAAAGTAGAAAAGAGCAAAGCGTTAAAAGCTGAATTTTGGGGGTTATTTGGAGAACACGAGAAAGAAAAGGATCTAATGCTACAAGAAGGTCAAAAAACAGGAATGGAAAAAGCAAGGAGTGATTGACATTTTGTCACTGACTTTCTTTGTTGGGAGTGGGGGGAGGGGCGGGGTGGTGATGTAGAGTGAGGGAGGGAGGTGGTGATATGCTTTCTCACTCCTTGGTGGAGACCTGGCCCAACCAAATCAACCCCATTCCCTTGGCTTGCCCCTGGTTACCGGCTCCCAGGATTTCGTGGCCGTCTCTTTTTCTGAGAGAGAAGGGAAGTATGCCTTCCCATATATAGTACCAGGTGGAATGCCTGGGATCAGTGAGTGGGGAGGGAGAGGAATTAGCTTCTAAGTCTGTGTGCTGGCTGCCATCCTCCCCCAGTAAACTAGTATATACATCTAGGCAAGAAGACTGAGTCTTATACCTCCTTTCTCTCTGTCTCCCAGCACTGAGCTCAGCTTTCACCCAAACCATTCAATATGTGTCTGTAGATGAGTATAACAGCTGATATGGCTCCTATCAAACAATAATAAATCCCCTTCCCCACTGCAACCAATTGAGGAAATTTCACCTCTGGGTCAGGATCTGCAGAAATCCTTGCATAGCATTTTTAAATTAATTTTTTTTCAATTAAAATTGATTTTCCCTCTACCTCTTTCTCCATTGGGGGGAAAAAGAAAAATAAAATCCTCATAAGAAAGTTAAGCAAATATAGTTAAGAAAAACAAATTCTTACACTGGCCATGTTCAAAAAATACATGTCTCATTCTGCATCCTGAGTCTCTGACCTCTCTGTTGAGTAGTAGGTGGCATGCTCCATTATCAGTCCGCTGACCTCAAGACCGGTCACTGCATTGCTTAGAATAACAACATTTTTGCTATTGTTCTGGATCTCCTCACTTCACTTGGCATTCTCTTCTTGGCTGTGTTTCTGACTTGACAGATGTAAAAATTATGCCTCAGCTGTTGTCTTCACCCTGGAACTTCTCTCAGAACCTAGAGTGTCCTCACTCTGGAATATCTTTTAATCATGCCAACTCTTTTTCATTTCCCCAGTGAGCTCTTCTGAAGGCCTCCATCTGGGGCCCAGGCCAGCTAACCCTTATTCCCATCCTGGTTATTTTTCTGACTAACTTGCTGGAGCAGCTAGACACCTTTCCATCCTTTCTTCCCATTTTCAGTTACTTTATATGTGTCATCTGTCTCTATTAGAATATGAACTCTTTGAGAATGCTTTGTCTTTTTTTTGCTTACATTTGTATCCTTGGGGCTTAGCATAGTGCCTGGTACATAGTAAGTACTTAATAAATGCTCATTGTCTATCTGCCTCTGCATTAATTTTTATGTCTTCATAGGCTTCTCTGAAACCATCCCTTTCATTATTCTTAAGGCACAACATTATTCTGTTGCATTCATATACCATATTTTGTTCAGCCATTCTCCATTTGATGGGCATCTTCTTAGTTTTCAGTTCTATGCCACTACAAATAGAATTGCTAAACATATTTTTGTACATATGGCTTGCACAACATTCTAATTAAAACCTTGGACCCAATTTAGCACCTTTGTACTTGGCACACTTCATGCACATGGCAAGCAAATTCCTATTTCCTTCTCTTCAGATCCCTGTATTCAGAACTGTTTTTCTGCCTTAGCAAAAATCCCTTTTCCCTACTTTTTCTCCTCATTTCTTCAAATGCCATGAAAGATGTTCTTTTGGAACCCTGTCCAAGACTGGCCCACAACCCCTGACACATTATAGAGTCTAAAGGAAGAATCCATAGACTCAAAGACTCCTAACTCTAGAGTTGAAAAGGAACTCGGAGGTCATTCAGTCCACTTCTCTCATTTTACAGAAGGGGAACTTAGGACCAAGGAGTTCAAGTGACTTGCCTAAGGTCTCAGAAGGAGATTTGAGCCCAAGCCATACTGTTGGCTCTTCATGACCATTTTCAGGCCTTTGCCACCATCCTTCAAGGATCACTTCACTCCTTTGACGGTTCACTGCACCCTGTCCAGGTGCTTGTTTCTATCCCATGTGGACCTCTAGGTGGTTCTTCTTCCTTCCCAAGGGGAAGAGGATCCGGCTCACAGTCTTCTTCCCTACCTTCTTCCCTCCCTGTTTCTAATAGACTGGCCTTCCAGCTCCCTACCCTTTCAGTTCCCTCATTCTACCTCAGCCATATAGCTCTGGTCAAAAAGATTGTGCCCTAGGAAAAAGACGGTCACAGGATTTTGTGATTAGAAAGTCATTTGTGACCTCTGACAATTTTTGATTGAGAAGTTAAAGCCTATAAGCTGAGATTGAGAAGAGGGGAAATCGTAAATCTCAAGAACATCTTGATCTTCAAATGATCTCTTTTTACTCCTATCTCTCTGACTTTCACAAGATCAGAGTCAGGTATTCTTGAAATAATTGAGAAAATTGAGTAGATTCCAGATTCCAATTAATTTTGTCTGTAATTTCTGAGTTACTGTGTGAATGAATCTTCCTGGACATTTCTAGTTTTGCCATCACTGCCAGAATATTAGAAACTCCCGGGGTAAGCCAGCTTTGGCTTTGTCTTGCTTGGTTCTAAACCTTTATGACACTGTCCAGACATCTCTAACCACACCATTGAGTGTGTATCTCTTCTCTCTTTCTCTCACCCTTTTTAGCTGCCCTTTACATTCTTTTGAATGTAATTACATTTGAATGTAAACTTCTTGAGGGCAGGATCTGTCTTGCATGTTTTTATTCATCTTCTTAGCATTTAGCACAATGTCTAGCACATAGCAAGTACTTAATATAGAGTCTATCTATCTACTCTATCACCTACTTATCTACCTATTCTATCTATCTATCTATCTATCTATCTATCTATCTATCTATCTATCTATCTATCTATCTATCCATCCATCCATCCATCTAGCTACCATTATCTACCATCAGTTTATCTTTCTGTTTATACATCTATCTTTGATTTAAAAAAAAAGAGCTGAGAATCTCCAATAAATAAGCCAATTCCCTTATTTGAATGAATATATTACAGGGATTATATAAAATATATGTAAACATGTAATTCACATTAACAAAGCTGAAGTGTTTGATGATCTTTAAATGTCCATTTTTATAAATGAAATGCACTGGTAGTGAGGGAAACTTTAGATGAGGGTTAGAAACTGGCACTATTCAGGCTAGAAAACATATAGACATGATTTAATTGTCCTCTCAGTATTTGAAAGCCCTGTACTAAAAAGAGAATTCAACTGTTTTCCCTTTCTTCTAAGAGCTCATTAAAGAAGAATTTACTTAAAATATAAGATCTTAGATGGAGGCTGAATATGAGGAAGAATCTCCTAACAGTGAGAATTGTTAAAAGCCAGAAAAGATACCAGGGGAGTTTGTGGAATCCTTTGGTGAGCTTTAAAAATAGAACAGAGTCTTATTTCTCTGGGATTAAACCACTCAAGTATACTCCTGTCTGAACAAAAGAGGGCAAACTAAATGATTTCTCAAGGTATCTTTCTGCTTACCGATTTCTTTCTGCCTAGGCACACTAATCATTCCACATTTCTGGCTACTGTTCAGGAGTCCATAACAAAGGAATGGTGTTTGTATGGTGCTAGATTGAAAGTAAACATTTGCACAATTTTGCTTGGGAGCTTAGAATTTAGTTTTATGCTCTCAATTTAGTTTATTGGGTCAAAGATGGATCATAGATTAGGAAATTATGTTCAGAGAGGTTTATATACTAATCGCTGGTGTCAAAGAGTAAAGACTGTTGTTCATCTTTCGTTTTCTAAGAGGACCAATGACATTACAGGGTAATGTTTTGACTTGCATGTGAATTGGATTTAAGTGAGGCAGAGCTGCTCAAAATCATCAACCTCACTCTCTCTTACAGAATCACTGAATTCTAGTGGCAAGACAAAAGTCAAGATGACTGACAATGGCTTGGGATGCAGTGGATGACTTTGGCGTCTTTGATGTCTGAAGAACTCCAAGCACTCCACAGTGTCTATGTCAGCTGCCTTCAGGGCTGTTGGAAAAAATTGTTCTCATCCATCAATTCCACCAGGGAAAGTCTTCACATGCTTGGAGTAGACATCTCCCTAAATCATTGAAAGAGTTGAGGCCCGTCAGTTACCCTCTACCTGGTTTAGCCCATCTGCCAAGACAGTTTTCCAGGGTATGACCGCTGCACATACTACGGCCACTTTATTGTCTAAGTTATTATTAGGAAGATATTCCTGAAGGTCTTTTTGTTTTTTGCTTTAAATCACTATAGCACTAGTACTAAAAGCAAAAAATGAATTATTTAGAGAATGAATACGTCAGCAACTCCATTAGATGCAATGTAGTATAAATTCAATTTAAGGAATGGAAACATTAGGCTAGAATTAGGCAGTGGCTTTATTTACAAAGGCCCTCAGTGAACATGAGGTAGACATTTAATGTGGAACAAATATCTCTAGGGCTCTCCAACCCTGGACATATTGCTGTCTAAGAGTTAGTCTAGAATCTTAGACCTGGAAAGAATCATAGTATCATAGCTCCGGAGCTGGAAGGGACCTTAGAAGTCGTTTAGCCCAACCTCATTCTCCAGATGAGGAGGTGACCTATTATAGGTAACTGTGCTCAAAAAAGAATTCCCTTCATGACATTCCCAGAAAGTAGACATCCAGCTTCAAAGGAACCAAACCCCTCTTTTTATAGATGAGGAAACTGAGATCCCAAGAGGTTAAGTGATTTGCCCAAGGTAGAAAGTGGCAAAACCAAGATTTGAATATGAATCTTCTCATTTTCTGATTTTAGATGCAGCATTCTTTTGGATATGCCCACTTCTTTTGTTGGGAAATTTTCAACGAAAGGGAGTGTACTATCTCTTGAAATTGTCCATTCACTTTTGGACAGCTCCAATTATTAAGTTGTTTTTCCTGATTTCAAGTCTAAATTTACCTTTATTTTATTTTATTTTTTTGCAACTTAAATCTATTACTTCTAGTTTTGCCATCTGGGCCCACAAAGAATAAGTGTAATTCTTTTTCTATGTGATAGCAATTTAAACACTTCAAGACAACTAGAATGTCCTCTCCCTCCCCCAATTTTCTCTTCTCCAGGTTAAAATCTCCAATTTTTTAAAGCAATCTTGATATGGCATGGATCTGAGGTTCTTTATCATTCTGGTTGGTCTTCCTAGGACATTTCAATATTCTTCCTAAAATGTCGTGTCCATAAATGAACATGATACTACATAGGGGTTCTGACTAGGCATGACAGGAAAGTTACCTTCTTAGTCTTAGAAGCTTTGCTTCTTTTAATGCCACTTAAGATCTCATTAACATTTTTCACCATCATATGACATCTATTGATTCCTATTGGGCTTAGAATACTCACACCTCCAGATCTTCAAACAAACAACTGTCTCCCCATGTTTCCTTCAGCTCATACTTGTGAAAATGATTTTTGAAACCCAAATGGAAAACTTACATTAATTACAATTAGGTGTTCTCTTATTTGATCAAGCCTAATGTTCTAGGTGATTGAAATCTTTTCAGATCCTAAGTATCATCTAGAGTGTTAGCTCTCCTTGCCAGTTTTGCATCTTAAATGTGACAATCATGCCTTCTAAGGCCTTAAGTTATAGATAAAAATGTTAAGCAGTACAGGGAAAATATAGATGAGTGGGGCATTCTATTAGAGACCTTCTTCCAAGATGACTTTGAATCATTGATGACTACTCTTTGAATTTAGCCATTCAATGAGTTTTGAGTCCACCTAATTATATTATATTGGATGGGGCAGTGGATAGAGTGCTGGGCCAGAAGTCAAGAAGACTCATCTTCCTGAGTTCAAATCTGGCCTCACTTACTAACTATATATCTCCATTTTATCTATAAAAGTATCACAAAAGTTTGGCTGAGAGAAAGGCATGCCATGTCTACTGCATTCCTCTGATTTACCGGTCTGGTAACACTATTAAAAAAGGAAATGAGATGAGTCTGACATGATCTCTTCTCATTGAACCTCTGCTTATTCTTAGGGATTAATGCTTCCTCTGTGTGTTTCATGGAGCATCTCTTTAAAAATGTTTTTATTTTTAAAATTTTATAGGAATTAAAATAGATTCCCATCCTGTGGTTTGGGGAATCCATTTTCTTCCCTTTTTTCACAAGATTCCTGATGTTAAGGAACTGATACTCTAAAAAGACACATGCTCAGACCTGTACTGAGTGGCTGGATTAGTCTGGTGTTCTGAGTTACTTCCCCTGTGACTTACTGGACAGTCTCCTTATTAGAGGGTGGGAGAAACATATGTGAATAATTTTGGACAAACTTCCATTCTGTACTGTACTACCAACTGGTTTCCAGAGGTCATAAATGATTCTTTATTTATCTACTTCCTTCTTCCACCACTCAAAAAAATCCTTCAAACAAACCACAATCAATAGTCGAAAATGTAAATCTTTAAATATCAATTTTTCTCTAATAGGAGAGTGTTGGTGACAGACAAACTCTTCCTTCATTTTTGTCCTCATCACTGGATAAATCACAACATTTCTGAACTTCATTTTGTTATCGTTGTTTGGTTGTTCGGTAATATTTGATTCTCTGTGACGTGGCACTCCAGGCCCTTCTGTTCTCTGTTCTCTCTTGAAGTTTGTCCAAGTTCATATTTGTTGTTCTTATGACACTATTTATCCATCTCAACCTCTGCTGTCCCCTTTTTCTTTTTCCTTTGATTTTTTTTCTCAATATCAAGGTCTTTTCCAATGAGTCTTGTCTTCTTATTATCCGACCAAAGGATTTAAACTTCAATTTCAGTATTTGATCTTCCAGTGAATAGCCTGAATTAACTTCTTTAAGTATTGACGGATTTGATCTCCTTGCTCTGCAAGGGACTCTTAAAAGTCTTCTCTAGCACCACAGTTCGAAAGTATCAATTTCGCGGCACTCAGCTTTTCTTACAGTCTAACTCTCACAGCCATATATTGCTAATGGGAAAACCATAGCTTTACTTGTACAGACCTTTTTGAGTAAGGTGATATCTTCACTTTTTAGTCTGCTGCCCAGATTTGCCATAGCTTTCATTCTAAGGAGCAAGTATCTTTTAATTTCATGGCTGCAGTTGTTATCTGCAGTGATCTTTGAGCCCAAGAATATAAAATCTGACATTGCTTTCCTTTCTTCTCCCTCTGTTTGCCAGGAAGTGATGAGTTCAGTTGCCAAGATCTCAGTTTGTTTGTTTGTTTTTTGATGTTAAGCTTCAAGACAGCTTTTATACTCTCCTCTTTCACTCTCATCAAGAGACTTCTTAATTCTTCTTTACTTTCTGCCATCAGAGTGCCATTATCTGTATATATGAGATTGTTATTATTTATCTTGTCAACCTTAATTCTGGCTTTTGATTCATCTAGCCTGGCATTTCACATAATGTACTCTCCATATAAGTTAAATCAATAAGGTGACAATATGCTGTCTTGTACTCCTTTTCCAACCTTAAACCGATTAGTTGTTCCATGTTTGGTTCTACCTATTATTTCTTGACTAGCATACAAGCTCCTCAGAAACAAACTCAATTTGTAAAATGAGGCAGTTGTATTAGATGATTTCTAATATCTCTTTCGCTCCTAGATTCTAAGATCATCACAAAATTTGACAAAATGCAGGACCTCATCACTACTTGGAAGAATCTGTTGCCTTAGGAATTTAGTAGCTCAATTGGTACCATAGGGTAAAGCAGAGATGTCAGACTCATAGCTGAGCATAACAGAAGCAGATTACAAATGTAACTGGGAACTGTTCAGCAAAATGTGCCAGCCTCAGAGAGAGGAAGACTTGGGTTCGAAACATGGACTGTGTTTTCCTGGACAAGCCACTTAATCAGGGTTTATGTAACTCTCTTAAGACTCTCAGTTGCAGAGCAGTTGCTAATTTTTATTGATAGGAATGAACTCACAAAGAAATTATATCTGTATTGGACCCAAACAAAGAAAACATTTGGTGAAAAGACATTGCAACTCTGATATACACAAGAGAAAATAAGTTTGAAATTCAACTGAAGTTAGGGGTGTAACTACACTTACAAAAGTTGTGCTGGCTAGTTTGTAGGGACATGAGTATTCCTTTCAAATGTCTTTATCCATGTACCATATTATAAACTGTATGAGAATTTCATTCTGGTCCACAGGTACCATACCAGTGTTGGGATTGGTGAGTCACCATGACTCCAGACCCTCAGAGAATAAGTCTGGGGGTAGAGGAGCCTTAAATATTTGCAGCGTCATAAATGCTTAATAAATGTTTGAGTTGAATTACATTGAATGAGAAGAGAATTGTGATGAATGCTAAGAAAAACCAAAGAAGTTTTAAAATGTTAATGGTTGAGGCAAGAGAAAGTGAAAGGAAGGGTAGGGTGGCTGCCTGGGTTATGTGAGACAATGACCAATGAGGGCTGAACTTTTCAATGCATATTGCTTCTGTTTTCTTTACTAAGGGGAATCATCTTCAGATTGGAAAAAATATAGAACAAAAATGGTTGAGGGAAATGAAATCCGAGATCAATGTGGAGATAATGAGAAAGTACCTAAATTCAATCTACCAGATCTAGACAAAACACATCCTAAGGTAGTAAAAATATTTTTGGAATGTCATTGATGAGTCACTATGAGTTATCTTTGAAAAGTAGTGGAGAATGAAAGGTGACAAGACTGGGGACAGGCAAATGTAATGCTGATTTTCTAATTGGGGAAGAAAATAGATTTTTTAAAAATTATAGTTGTTCAGTTTGAATTTAGGGCTTAGAAAACTTTAGAATACAGAATTTTAAAAGTAGCTTGTTAGAAATTAATATGGAAACCAGTGACCACTAAGAGTCTTAATGAATTAATCAGGTATACTGTCATACCAGACTAATCTCACTTCCTTTTACCCCCAACAGAGTTACTGCTCTGATAGATCAGAGGAATTACCCAAAAATAACATTCTCATATTTTAATTTGAAATTTGACAAAGTCTGCTGTGATATCCTTATGGTCAAGATTGAGAAAATAGGGTTGAATGACATAATTTAACCATACTTACATTATACATAACATATATATTTCTAGGATGAAGTTTTTTTTTTTTTCTGAATATGTTGTCATGCTTAGATATTGCACCACCAAGGTTATTTCTGAGTGGCCCTTATGATAACCCAAAGGGTAGTGATTAATAGATCACTTTCCTTTCCCTCTCCTCCCTCCCTCCCCCAGGGATATTTCTAGTGGAATGTCATAGGACTTTGCTCTTGACCTCTTCTGTTTAATGTTTTTATCAGTGATTTAGATGAAGGCATAGATAGCATGCTCTAAAAATTCATGAAGGAGTTGAAGCTGGCAGTGTTAACTAAAAAATTGGATGATCAAATCAAGAGCACAAAAATACATTGAAGTCTTGGGATCATGGGATTTGGATTCCAGTCTTGGCTTTGTTCCTTACTCTTTGTGAGTGACCTAAGGCAAATCTCTCTCTCTCTCTCTCTCTCTCTCTCTCTCTCTCTCTCTCTCTCTCTCTCTCTCTCTCTCTCTCTCTCTCTCTCTCTCCCTCCCTCCCTCCCTCCCTCCCTCTCTCTCTCTCTCTCTCTCTCTCTCTCTCTCTCTCTCTCTCTCTCTCTCTCTCCCTCCCTTCCTTCCTTTTTTCTTCCTTCTTTCCTTTCTTCTGCCTTCCTTCCATCCTTCCTTCTTTTCTTCCTTCCTTCCTTCCTTTGAATCCCCAGTGTTTTGTATAATGCCTGGCACATAGTAGATGCTTAATATATGATTGTTGACTTGTTATCAACTTCTCTGTTTCCTCAACTGCAGGGAGCCATCCTTATGGAAAATCTCTAAGGCCTATAGACTTAAGGGGTCAATACGTATAGAGGCTTGCCTCGGAATAAATGCTCCCATGACTCTTGCCCCAGTTCCACTTGTTATAGTTTGTTAATTCTAAGTTCCCACTCATGACCAACCTTGAGTCCAGGTGGCTGACTTCAGCAGATAATACTAAGAACTGGGCAGGGAAACAATAAATATGAATTTTGGCATTAAAACTACTTTCTCATGAGAAAATAAGGATCTTTAGCTGCTTAGTATGTTTATATTATTAATTAGTGCTTGTAGATCATTTCTCATGGTACAAAGCTTTTTTCTATGGTATATAATCACGTAACACCTGAAATAAACTAGTCTTGAGCATTAATCTCAGACTTGCCTAGCCCGACTTTTCTTTCTCCATTTCCCCTTCCTTGTTTTTCTTTCATTGCTCTGTCTTGCACCACGCCGGCTGTTGGCACTCAACTATGAATTGAAGTGTATGATCTATAAGGTCTTTTATGGCTCTAAATCTGGTGATTTTATTACCCTAAAGAGGACAGTTAGATGGTACAGATAAGATATAGGTTATACAGAGAAGATAAGCAGATAAGAATATTGGACCTGGAATCATGAACACCTGAGTTCAAATCCTGCCTCAGGTATTTACTTGCTTGATGACTTTGGACAAATCACTTAACCTTTCTCAGGTGAGGCTGTTTCTTTTGCTTGTATTTGTATACCTGGCACTGTGCTAAGTGCCCTGCACATATTGAAATGGATGGAATCACCAGACAAGGCTGTAGATAGGGAATACAAGAGTGCCAAGACAGAGCTTCTGGAAAACGCATTGGAAATACAGCAGAAGCCATTTTGTTAGAGATAAGGAAGACAATCTTGTGCTGCACACTAGAATGGGCTACTTAGAGAGGTAATGGGATCTTGAGTTTGGGTGTACTGCTCTCTGTAGGGAAATGAGTTAGATGACTCATAATGGTCCTTTCCAGATCCAAGGACTCAGTGTCATTCTTGAAGTCTTGTCTTTGATACCGTTGGGAAACAAGCCAGAAATGATCTGTCACCTATTAAAAAAAATAACTAAGAAAAATCAATGCTTTCTTCACCTGTTGTTTCTCCTGTACTATTATTACCCTTAAACCTGGTCTCTTCTTCCAAATCTGCTTTGTATTCAGTCCTCGCTTGTTCTAACATCTTTTACAAGTCTCTAGTTAGCTGTAAGACAACAACTGAATGCTACAATACAAAAGCCATTGAATTTTTTTTCTGATGTGGTTTTGGTACTTATATATGAGCTATAATACTCTGTTATTTTCCAGGATTGGTTGTGCAATTTATAAGCCACAGGTTAAGGCAAGTGTGGCCAGTGTAAAATGTTAAGCAGTATAGGCCTTGGGCATTCTGGCCAAGAAAATAAAAAAGGCTTCTTAATCAGATTTTTTTTTTGTTTATATGTGTGTTTTTCTTTCAGTACAGTTTTAGATTTCCCTTAAATTTGCTGTACTTTTTTTTTTTTGGAGGTGGGGTGAATGGTTTGGGGTGGTGTAGTGAGGTGGAAAGAGGGATACAATTGTCTTAGTTCCCAAAACTATGGCACCATCTGCTGGTAAATGTCAAATACACGCGCTTCTTTTATGATAACCTTTTAAATGATGGGGAATTATGCCTGATGCCATTTGCAAAATTTAAAAAACAAACAAGACCTACTGATTGATTTTTAAGAGCTCTCTTTTAAAAAACACAAGTTAGAAATATTTTATAAGTAAATACTTATCAGATTTCTAGGAGAAATGACTTTAAGTTCTGTTCTTCATCTTCATACTAGGGAATTTTTTTTGAATTGTAGCTCTAGAACTGGAAAATACCTTAGAGGCCATCTAGCCCAAACCATTCTTTTACAGATGAGGAAATCTGGGCCTAGAAAAGTCATGTGGTTAGATTAACACCACACAGCTAATAAATAACAGAGTTGGGATTCGAATCTAGATCCTCTATGCTTAACTCCAGCTTTCTTCCCACTATACCACATTGTTATTGAGCAGTGTTCACCTATCTGTATAGATGCATTAAGATTCCCCACAATATGCAAATAGCATTTTTCATCTAAAAATCTTCTATTTTACATCATTTTGATGCTCATTTTTGGGAAATCAAGCAGCACAGAATCAAAATAATTTTTCTAGGGGATCAGTGAGTATTATGTCTTCTAGAACAGTGTTTAATAGTACCAGTTACCATGTTGATTCTTGTAACATTGCAAACACTTTTAATTTGCCAATTAAATACATGAATATATTTGAAGAAGATAAAAATTTTATTAGTAACAGAGTTAAATAACCCCCCAAAGATTTCTACCTTCCTTTTACTAAAAAGTAGATTCTTTTTTTTTATAATCTCTCTTATATTTCCTCTTCCTTTCCATTTCTATTGCTACCCTAGCTCTAGTTCCTATCAACTCATGACTGGACTATTGCCAGAGTCCCCTAACTTCTCCACCTGCCTCTAGTCTCTTCCCATTCCAACCCACTGAAGATATTTTTTAAACATAATTTCATAGACTCTCATTGGCTACAGAATAAAGTTCAAACTTTATAGCTTGACACTTGTACCAATTATCCATTCCAGTCAGAATGACAGACTAACTCTCTCCCAAACACTTTATGTGTTTTCTTTACTGCAACATTTTCTTCTTATAGTTCTTTTAAGTTTGAATGTATTAATTCTTTCTCCCAAACACATTTTACATGTTTTCTTTACTGCAACATTTTCTTCTTATAGTTCTTTTCTGTTTGAATATATTAATTCATTTGTTAATTCATTGATTCATTCATTTGACAAGAATTTATTGAGTGTCCACCATGTGGCAGGTACTGTGGATACAAAAACAAAAATAAAAAGAAACAGTCCCTCCTTACATTCTGTTTGGAAGAAGGGAAGGTCCAAATGATGTAATCTCATTTCTGGCTATGTCATCCATGGCCAATCAAAAGAACACTCTCCTATGTCACTCAAGATTTTACTCTGTCATCTTGCTAATTGTTATAAAAGACCCTGTTACACTTCACTCAAAGTCTTTGGTCATCAAGAGAGGCCACTGACACATTTTGTTGGTTATTACTTGCCTAAGGAATAAATTTATCATCTTCAGAATTTTGCACCTCAGTTTACCTTAATTGCAGGGGTGAGGGGAAAGCAACGCATACATATAAAAATAAACAAAACTATAAAAATATATGTGAGTAATTTTCTGGGAAAGGAGACTAGCAGTTAGTGGTGGAGGTGGGGCTGTGCATGGCTCAAGATCAGCTTCTTGAGGAGGTGGAACTTGAACTGAGCATTGGAGAAGGCTAGAGAGTCAATAATGCAGGGGAGAAGGGGGTACACGCCAGATATGGGAGACAGCCTGAGCAGAGTCAGAGAGACTGGACGTGGAATGTTGTGCCAAAAACGGTAAACAAGTCAGTTTGTGTGGAACACAGAGCACATGTGATAAAGTAGTGTACATTGCTGAGTTGTTTTAGCCATGTCCAACCCTTCACGACCCCATTTGGTTTTTTTTTAGCAAAGATATTGGAGTGGTCTGCCATTTCCCTCTCCAGATCATTTTACTGATGAGGAAACTGAGGCAAACAGGGTTAAGTGACTTGTCCAGGGTCACACAGCTAGTAGTAAGTGTCAAAGTTGGGATTTGAACTCAGGTCTTCCTGACTCCAGGTCCAGCACTCACTGTACCACCTAGCTGCCCCAGGCCACCTGTATATTAGGCTTAAAAAAGTCATCTGGAGCCAGATTTTGAAAGACCCTAGAGACAAAACAGATAAATTTGCATTATATCATAGAGGCCAAAGGGATCTCCTGTAGCTTCTTGAGGCAGAAGAGTGATGTGATCAGAAGTGTGCTTTTTAGGAATAACAATTCAGGGGGGCAGCTAGGCCCTGGAGTCAGGAGAACCTGAGTTCAAATCTGGCCTCAGACACATAACACTTACTAGCTTTGTGACCCTGGGCAAGTCACTTAACCCCATTGCCCAACAAAAAAAAAGAAAGAAAGAAAGAAAAGGAATAACAATTCAGCAGCTGAGAAGAGTGATGGAGGAGGAATTGCAAATACTGGTCCCAGAAATGAGGAGGAAGAAGACAGTGGTCTGTACTGCCTATGGGGAACTGGAAAGTTCTTTTAATGATCCCAGGCTTCTCCCTGGGAACAGAGGTCATATTTTTTTATGTGACTGATACTCTCCTGGTAATATGTCTGCATGTCATGGAATACTAGACTATCTAAAGAAAGAAGTCTCAGCATTCTCGAAAGAGAGTTGGAGAAGTGCATGGTGGTTGTGAGCAGGTTGCAACACATTTCAGATACACAGTTACACACTAGAGTTTTTGTAAACGATGTCATTAGAGAAGCGTAGGAGGGAAAATCAAAGATGATCTGGTTATGTGATGGAAATGAGGGGTAGCCCATGAACAGCTCGCTTGGGAATCTCACTATGTAAAGAAAACATGTGGAGGGCTCCCAAGAAGGTGGTAGATCTCCCATAGAGAATTTATGTGAGAATATGGACAAGATTCAGAGGTTAGAAAGGCAGGGATGTGTCTATCTATGCAGGAATCACAACATGTACATTTGCGTATATATGTGCTTAAATGTGTGGATATGATAAAATTCATTTGGAAGAGCAAAAGGTCAGAAACTTCAAAGACACCAAGGAAAAAGATGTAAACAAAGTAGATTAAATGGTATCAGACCTTAAACTATACTATAAGGTAGAGCAATGTTGAAGTGTAAAAAGTATAAAATAATTGTGATTATTTTAAATTAAAATTTTCTTGTATAAATAAAACTTATGTAGCCAAGAATAGAAGGAATGCAGAAAATTGGGGGAAAAACTTTTATAAACAATCTCTCAGATAGGATGTGATTGTGTTGGAATATTTTTGTGGTGTAGGAAATGATGAGCTGATTGATTTAGAAAAACGTGGAAAGACTTGGACTTATGAAAGAAGATGCTATCCACCTTCAAAGAAACAGAGAACAAGTGGAAATAAGCATAGTACAGTCTTAGATGTGTGTATGAGTGTATATGTGTATGTATGTGAATGTTTATAGCTATCCATATATATATATATACTCATGCTTAATTGTAGCCTTCTTTGGGGGAAGAAGGGAGTGAAAAAATAAAATGCACAGCAGAGAACAAAAGAAAACCAACAAGGAAGAAAAGAAAAACTGGGCAGCTTTGAGAACAATATGTAATATTTATTATATAGGTTTTCTTGAAATGAAAATTTATTATTTTATACTGAACCCTTTCCTATGGTCTGCTATGTACATGACAATTTTTTTCTTTTCTCATTTTGTATTTAGGTTTGAAACAAAAAAGATATTTAAAATATAAAAAATAAATGTATGTTTATATATATACATATATACATTTTAAACTTTAATAGCTTTAAACTGTATTAAGATTTTTAGGATACCACACACATATGTGTACATAAAATATATGTGTATAAATACATGTCTATATAAACATATGTATATGTGTGTATGTATATTCTTATTATATATGTATTAATGGATTAATGGATGAAAATATTGACAGGGAGGAGTACAGTAGCATGATAGATCTGGAAAGGCTACAACATTTTAAATAAGATACAATCCTGGCCCTCATGGAGCTCAGAATCTAGTCAGAGGACATTACACACACACACACACACACACACACACACACACACACACACACACAAATGGCTATAAATGATACATGAGAATTGTGTGAGAGATGTTCGTCTTATATATATATATATATATACACACATACATATACATACAAATAACACAAATTATACTATATATATATACACAGAAATATATGTGTAAGTATATGTACATATACATACAACATATACATACACACCCATATATGAATATTCATGGACCCCAGGTTAAGAACCCGTAGAATAGATAGAAGGTAATATTGGAGGGGAAGGAAGGAACACCAAGGAAGAGAACTAGGAAGGGCCCTTTAACAGAAATTGGGAATAGAGCTGAGTCTTGAAGGAAGTCAAGGAAACTAAAGAGGCAGAAGTAAAAAGAGAAAATGCCATAGTTTTATTCCCCCCCCCCCCCATTCTTTCTCTTTTCATTGTGGAAAGCTCTGCCGAGGTCTCCAATTTCAGCCAGTCGATTACCACCTCTCCTTCACTGGACATGTGGTAGATCCATTTCAATTTCCTCATTAGAGACCATGTCTCAGGCAGGTATTTGTGAAACCTCTAACTTCATGGAGAATCCATGCCTACTGGGAGAAAACAGGACTGAGGAAGTACTGACAATAATAAATTGTTGTGGTTTTATTCATTCTGTCCAAATGATTTTTTCCCCTCTAGTGAATAATAACACCACATTACCACCAGTAAAAGATACATTTTAACTGTAATTAGCAGTATTTAATTAATATGTTTGATGGGCTGGTGCTTAGTACCAGACTCAGATTTTCAGCAAAAAGTTTTAATCTGCGATTGCAAAGGAACCGTAAGAAAAGGTGGTCTGGCCTAAAGCTAAAAAGCTAGCTAGTGTGTTTCATAGGTATTGCTAAGCAAAAGCTGGATCTTATGTTAAATATAGTATTTATCATAGAGTGGCAACACTTCCTTAAAATTTTATGGCCTAAACAGGATGCACTTAAACCACATTACTATTTGAATTGCATGTTGACTGTGGAAAACCCTGGCAGAGTTTCTGTTTCAACTACTGATTGCTTTAGCCAAGCTTCTACCAGCCTTAATAACCACCTTAAATCTTTTTAATCCCTTTACCATTACAACTGTAGGCATTCTTGCTGAGGTAAGCAAAAACTTAAGTGGATATTGGCCCTCTGGACACATGACCTCATGAAAATTATATGCAGAGCCTTTCTATAAGATGATATAATGGGTCCATTGGCCTTGCTTTTTGTGAAATTGAATTAAATGCTCTTCCAGAGGCCCAGTTTCACTTAGGAGTCATGCGTTTGTCTTCAGGTCTATGTTGTCATCAATCTGAGGCATCTTCAGAGACAGAGGGGTGGCTCTGGAAATGAGAACACCAGAACAGGTATACCCTTGGCGCTCATCTGCAATTCAGGCTCGCCAAGCCTGCATTCATTTTTTTTCCTTCAGCAAAACTTGACTCCCTTCGGTGAGGATTTTAGTTTGCTCAGGCTCTAACAGAAAACCGTGGTAGAGAATCAGTTTATTTTTTATTCTGCTCATCCTTCATTTTGGATAAGGCCAAATTAGACAACTTGATGGAAGATAGAGTCTGGCAACAGAAGAGATCTGGACAAGATGGGTTAGGGAATAGTTTCCATGAAAAAAAAGAACATTTCCTGGAAAAAGAAAAAAAATGGAAAATTATGTTCTTCATAGAATCTCAAAATCCCTTGGGGGTCATAAGCAGTAATATATTTTTATTTGTTAGCAGGGGGGGATAAGTACTATCTGTGTCCTAGTTCTTATGTGTAAATGGATGTGGTTGTGTCCTGCTAATACAAGAAAAAACATGATTTTTAACTGGCTAGAGAAATTATATTCATTATAAATGTCAATGTATGTAGTATGTACGGTTTGGGTAAACTGGGCAGAACTTCTTTTTCTTGCCGTTCCGTGCTCTGGCGGTGAGGGAGATGTTGGGATGAGCCTAGGTCTCCCTAAGCAGTTGCCTTGTATACCGTAGTCGGTGATCGGGATTTGAAATCAAATCAACAAACCAGACAATTAAATAGTTATGGAACATCTACTCTACGTCCTAAACATTTCAAAACATTTGCCGATTTTTTAAGAACTAGCAAGACAGATTTTTAAGAATTAGCAAGACAATTAACTTCAGAATCAGGAAGACTAAGGTTCAAATCCTGTCTCTGAGACACACATTTAGGTGACCGTGGATATGGCTTAGAACTCAATGCCTCAGGCAAGCCTCAAAGACAACTATGGGGGGAGTTTTCTCACCTAGAGTACCCTATTCAAACAAAGTCACGGATCTGGTTAAAACAACAAAACAAAAACAAGAAAAACCTTATATAACCTTACCAAGTTTTCTTGGTCCTGCCCTAATTGATGCCTGGCAGTAACTTTAAAATAACAACAAAAATGAGACATAATCTCTGTCGGCATCTGGGGGTCAAGTATTCCCTAATGACCTTTGCCTGACGTCTAACCAGGGTCTTTTAAAATTGAGTGATTATCATCTGTATAATACTGGGCAAAGCACTTAATCTCTCAGTCTCAGTTTCCTCGTTTTTAAAATGGGAATTTTAAACCTATATCACAGGGCTGTTGCTAGGCTCAAATGGGTTAATATATATCAAGCATTTTGTAATATTTAAAGTCTGATGTATAAATATCAACTATTATTATTAATAATAACACACACCTATCTCCTTTGTTTAGAAACAAAACCTATTGTAAATCATAAAACTAGAAAGTGTGTGGAATTTTGGAGAAATAACTAGGTCAATGTAAATGTGTAGATGCAACTATAAGTATCATCTGCCTTTATGTAACAGTTTCTTCAGCAGCAAGAGGTTGAAGATGCAATTGTAACAAGTGGAACTCTCAGGCATACATCTAGGGGAGTTTTAGTGGGTTTTGCAAACTAGTTTAGGTTTGAAATTGCCTCACAACCACAGAATCACTCTTGTGTGAACACAGCTGGCCGTATGTGTAAGCTGGGGGTCAAATACAATCAGAGTGTACAAGGCATCTGGTTGAATAGACCTAGGCTCATCACAACCTCTTCCCCACCCTCCAGAGCACAGAAGAGCAAAAAAATGAAGATTCTTCCTGGCTTACCCAAAGCTGTACCTGAACCTTTTCCAACATTCCTCGGGGTGCATTTAGGTCAACTTTTCTCTTTCTCTCTCCCTCCCTCTCTTCCTCTCTCTGTCCCTCTCTGTTTCCCCCTCTCTTTCTCCCTCTCTCTTTCTCTCTGTCTCTCCCTCCCTCCCTCCCTGCTGTCTCTTCTTCCCTTCTTCCTGTCTCTCTGTCTCTGTTTCTGCCTCTCCCCCCATCTTCCCTCCCCCCTTCTCTTTCTCCCTCTCCCGTCCCCCTTCTCTCTAATAGTAATCTCCTCTCTCTTCTCCTTAAATACAGAAGTTTGAATGCTGTCTCCATAGCTTGGAAAACCAGCACAAAGAACTTTAGCTGCTCCTCATGATTTTAATTTCAGGTCTGTTGGATTTGCCCATGTACAATACTGATAGTACACACACAGACCCACCTATCCACATGTCTGTAAAGATGATGGAAATTAGATCACACATGTGCTTATAATACATATACATATACATATGCTTTTATATATTTGAAAGGCCCTTTATTGTATACATATTGTGATAATCTTGAAGTTAGGAAGATCTGGGTTTAAGATCTGCAAATTATTTGACCTCTCAATACTCCAGGGGGTACTCTAAGGCTGTAAGTTGCAGAACAGTTCCTGATTGTAGTGAAAGCATGGGTCTGGCATATATACACACATATTCACATACATGCATATATATATATATACATATTATATATATATGTATATATTATATATATATATATTTATAATACATGTATATGCATATGTATATTTCATATGCATATAGGGTATACCAAAAGTCTAAGTGTAGTTTTAAATTACTAATGCTTGAAGCTATGTTAAAACTTTGGGGACAGTGTGTGTGTGTGTGTGTGTGTGTGTGTGTGTGCGTGTGTGCACATGCGAATGCATTACTCAGATCCTCTTGGTTTTATTGTTGCATGGTGTCATATAGCCTCATAGTTTTGTTGAGACAAATCCCAAAACACGAGAATGAAAATAAAATGGAAAGGAAGAAGAAAGAGAGACTGGATATGGAACAAGAGGACTTTAATTGTGTGCATGTGTATGCTCCTGCCCTTATTTGGATTTTTTTCTGTGATTTCTTTGGTTTAGTGTCTTCTCAATGAGGAAAATCCCTCCAGCAATGCAAATGCATTGTGTGCGTGTGTGTACACATATATTTACATCATACGTATGTAGAAACTAAGAGGAGGAGTCAGAGAGAGAGAGAGACAAAGAGAGACAGAGAGCTACAGAGAGAAAGAGATGAGCCTGGGTTCTTGCCCTCGTGGGACTTATAGTCTAATATGAGGAAATGACAGATACGCAGATATCACCAGCCCTGCTTCCAACCACAAGCGAGTAAATGCTTCTGCAGGTGCTGCAGCCACCAATTCCTCATCACCAACAGCTGCTAACCCAGAAAAGACAGTTCTCACTGCCAAAATCCTTGGAGCTGTCAAATGGCTCAGATCAGAAACTCATATAGTTTGGTTCATGAAAACCACAGTAAAGAAGAGACATTTTCTTGCTTTACTCAAAGGACCATGAGTCTTTTTCATCTGACTTGCAGATATGAGGCAAGAAAAACTGGGTGAATTTTTCAGGTCCATGTACTTTTTTTTTTTTGGTTTGGTTTGTGTGGTTTTTTATTAGGCAATTGGGGTTAAGTGACTTGCCCAGGGTCACACAGCTAGTGTCAAGTATTTGGTTGGAGACCAGATTTGAACTGAGGTCTTCCTGACTTCAGGGCCAGTGCTCCATCCACTGTGCCACCTAGCTGCCCCCTAGGTGTTTCTTAAAACCAGACTTCAAAGGGTTTTGAAATGAGTGAGAGGAGGGGAAGTGGAGGCAGGAAATATGGATAGATTTTTTTTTTCTAGGGCTCTAAGAAAAAGAGAAGTGATACAGGATGATAGCTTGAGGGGATGATGAGTCTAGTGAGGGTTTTACTATCCACTGTAATCTATCACAATGGGCCTATATGACTGCTTCTTCTTAATACAGTGTCGCTGTGACTTCCTGCTTAAAAATTAAAACCAGAGCCATTCTTACTTCTTTGCTACTGCTATAGGAGGAATGGGGGAAGAAAGGAGGGGAATAATGGTTTTACTGGAGCTTTTTCCTCCTTGGGCTCCCAACTTCGACCTAGTGCCTCAGTGAGGGTATTTTTCATTCTGAGTGAATTGAACACTCAGAATAAGGAAAAATTGAAAATATTAATGGTTGTGATGTTTCATTGAGTTCCAGGCTTTCTTATAGCCTCATAGTTTAAGAGGTATAGAGAGGTAGGCATAATGCAGGGAGTACTGACTTGGAGTGATAAACAGCCTGAATTTGAATTTTGCTCAGTGCTAGCTCTGTGACCCTGGAAAAGTCACTTAACTTCCCTCAAGCTTCAGTATTCTCATTTGTAAACTGAGGATGATAATAATAAGACCTGCTTCACAGGATTGTTGTGAGCATATGAGAATATATATGTATATGCATAGCTGTAAGTGTGTACATACATATGTATCTTTGTAAACTTTATGCACTATATAAATGCTTGTTATAATTATTATATCTTTACAGCTGAAAGAGATCTTGGATATAGAGTCCAGCCCCCTTTTTACAGATGAGAAAATTGTGGCCTAGAGAAGTTAAGTTACTTGTCCAGAATCACACAGCTAATATAGGATTTGAGGAGTAGTGCTGGTGAATTTGAACTCTGGTCTTCCTGCCACTGATTCATGTTGTCTCTCCTTAAATTGAACTAAATTCATACGGTTTGCCTGGCTTCTTCTTGAAGTCTATAGGGCAGCAACTCAGGAAGCCCTAGCAGTGACCCTTGAGACATTTATATTTATAAAGAGTGAACATTTGGGTATGGGATATTAAATATAGCTAGAGGGCAGTCATGAAGCTTCCCACTGTTTCTAGAAGGGCCTCTTCTTTGCTGGACATCTCATCTCTACAGCATCCTTTTTCTCAGCAAGTGTGTGAAGAGTTCCATCAGCCTTTACCACCCTATCCCAAAGTTTACTGCCTCTAAGAAACAAAACAGCCTTAAACTCCTTCTGGTGAATAACCTAGGTCTGTCTGGCTCATCTATATGCTCAGTCCATTTATTTGCAACCCACTTGATCCAAGCACAAATCCCATGGAGTTGCGCTGGCTCTGGAGGAAAACACATTTCTCAGTTTTACAACATAAATAATGGTGGAACCGTCTGGTAAGGACTTGAAGAACTTTTGTGTTATGTTCTTGCTCACCCAGGGGGAAACAATTGAAATGTTGTTTAAGTAGACTGTGACATGCTTATTCAGAAGATCCAGTAACACTTTGTTAGTGAAATACTAGAAGGTTGCAGGTGTGTTAGTCCACTCAAAGGGCCAGGTACTCCTAATATCTGCTCTGTCTCCCAGAAGTTGTCTTCCAGTCATTGCTGGGCATGTTGTAAGGATATTATAGACTGCTATAAATCCAGCTTGCTGCATTCCTTGAACCCTAGACTATCTGAAATCAACATTAACTAATAGTGGTTGTAGATGATGCACTTATTCAGGCTTTGGCAATCAACTGGTAATCAATCAAAAATGGAACAACTTGCCTTTCTGATTGGGGACCATAAAAGGGATTCCTCTGCTAATGATGGGAAAATCCAAATCAACTTCTTTTAGACACTGGCTTGAACCAGTTCCTTAAAGTTTTATGTGTATCGATTTTATGATCAAATTCCATCACACAAAAGGGACATCCTCATAAGGAAACTAGCAAGATACTCATAATCACAATAGAGAGACTTGTAAGATTTCGAGTAAGACTAATGATTGAAGACAACTAGTAAGCCTGCTAATGAGACTAATTAACTAGGGAGACAGTCTCCAACAAGTCCTGGAACTCCCCTATAAGATAACAGACTTAGAGTTGGAAAGGACTTTAGAGGTCAATGAGCCCTTCACTTTACAGATAAGGTAACCAAGGTTACCTCCCAAGATTTTCCCAAGGTCACAAGACAGAAAATGACAGATCCAGGATTCAAACTTGGAACAAAGGAAATAGAAAGGCTCTGTCGATCAGACTTTATACAGACCAGTCTGATAGTGATTGAAATTAAGCTACATTTTTACTACCATTATGGGAACACTTGGGAGACATCTATCCAAGGATCAAAGGTGGAGAAGGAATAGTTGGCAATCTGAAGGTCACCATTTCTCTAAAGTCTTCTTATGTTTTCTGCTACACTGAGAAGGCAACTCAGACCCTGGTGAACTTCTGGAGTTTGGGGAAGAGTATGGCCATATTTGGGAGTTTCTCCTGAGATTTTCCTTATAGTTTCCTTGTAGAGGTGGTACAGTGGATAGCACACTGGACCTGGGATCAAAATGACCTGAGTTCAGCTCCACCCTCAGATACTTACTAGTTGTGTGACCTTGGGCAAATTATTTAACCTATTTTTGTATCAGTTTCCTAAACTGTAAAATGGGGATCATAATAGCAATTACTTCCCAGGGTTATTGAGGATAAAAGGAGATAATATCTACAAAACACTTGACACAATTCTTGGCACATAGGTGCTCTATAAAGGATAGTTTATTATTATTACTAATTATAGTGTTGGGTTTTTTTTAGGCAATTGGAGTTAAGTGACTTGCCCAGGGTCACATAGCTAGTAAGTGTCAAGTGTTTGGTCTGAGGCCAGATTTGAACTCAGGTCCTCCTGACTTCAGGGCCGGTGCTCTATCCACTGAGCCACCTAGCTGCTCCTTACTAATTATGTTTTGATATTTCCCCTGACACGCCAACCTCTGGAAAAGCAGCCAGGGAGCAAAGCGATATGAATTTTGCCCTCACCTTTGTCATCTTGGGGACTGTGGTTATGCTAGGTATTGCTTCAAAGATTGGTATTCATCTTCTGGTATTAATAGAATCTGGACATCTGAGTATTCTATCCAAAGGTGTATTGGAGCCAGGCTTAGAAAAGCTGATTGTTAAATTTTCAGTTTATTTACAATTCAGAAATTTGCAAACACTACAGATCAGGGCTATATTTTTGTTTTGTTGATAGTCTAGACTTAAGAAAGTGAGGGTTGAAATGTTTACAATTCAGATTATATTTAAAAGTGGGTCACATATATATGTATATGTGTATACACATATGTATGTGTGTGTGTATATATATATATATATATATATATATGTATATATATGGGAAAGCAAGTTGTTAAATATTTGCATATACACTATTGGTTCTACCTCTGACACAGACACAGAACCAGTTGTTCTAAGACTGACTTACTATATTTGGGGAGGTCTTGGAGCCCACATTATAATAATCATTAACATCACATTTTAACACAGATACCTGAACACTGCTAGGTGAAGCTAAAATCTCGCAGTGATGCTAGTAGGAGGGTGGGGGCTCTCTTTTTCCAACATGGATCTTCCAGAAGGAGAGCAGCTCCTCCCAATTTTCCTATCACAGATGCCACGTCTACCTGATTTGTTGCAACGATAGGAGCCTATATCTTGTAGAGTATCTCCCTGCCCCTTGAATATTAGGAGGCGGGTATGTGATATGATAGCAGGCTCATGGGAGACTGGGACTACAGACATCTACAGTCATAGAATCATAGAATCTCAGGGTTGGAAGGAATCTAAGAGGACATGTCCAATGTGTGTTTGGACACAACCCCTTATATCTTCAAGTCAACAACAATTCACCAATCATTTATCAGTACTAGGCCCTGTGATAGACACCCCATAGATTTCAATCAGTCCCCCTTTTGCTCCAGAGACAGCTTGAACTATCCTCTGATTTAAACTTTCCAGAGGGAAATACTCTTGTGTTGGTTGACAGGCAACCCTACGACATTTTGATGAATCCCACTTTTACCTCCAGGAACCAATATAGACCGTACTTACAGTACTCCTCTAAGAAGCTCCTTCCTGCCCCTCATTAAAGAAGCAAATTATGTATTGTTAGAAATGTTCTTCCCTTTCCCACCAAACCTGTACAATGATGGCAATATTAGAGGGCCCATGTCATGACTAAGACTCCTTTTCTAGTCCTTCAGCTTTGGGGTTATCTCTATGATTCACTTCTGTCTCCAAGAAACTAGAGCTATTCAAGAACTCCCTTATTTCTCCGTAAGTCTAGCTCCTATAGATGTATGTAAAAAGTCCCCTAGATCTTTTTTTTTGTTTAGTTGTTTCAGTTATATTCAACTCTTTGTGACCCCGTTTGGGGTTTTCTTGGCAAAGATGCTGGATTGGTCTGCTATTTCCTCCTGCAGCTCCTTTTACAGATGAGGAAACTGAGGCAAACAGGGTTAAGTGACTTTCCCAGGGTCACACAGCTAGTCAGTGTCTGAAGCCAGATTTGAACTCACAAAGATTAGTTTTCCTCATTCCAAGCTCAGTGCTCTATCCATTGTGCCACCTAGCTGTCCTCCCTAGATCTTTTCAAGCACTCAAACTGGCAAAACATATATTGGGAAGCAAAAGAACATTGGATTCAGAGTCAGAGAATCTGGGTTCAAATCCTACCTCTGTTACTTACTAGATATGTGACTGTGGCTAGTCATTTACTTTCTCTAGAACTGAATATCTTCATTTGTAAATTAGGGTTGGCTTATATGAGCTTCAAAGTTTCATCTCTTTTTAAATATATAACCCTAAGAGCCCTAAAATGTCATACTTAGGGTTGCTAGAGAGTCAAACCTTGAGGCAGGCACTGCCCAGGAGTCTCCTTCATTCACCTAGAAGTCTGGAATTGGAATGTCCAGGAACTTCCTCTCCCTCCCCAAACCAATCCAGGATCCTGGTGTTCACAAGGTTTTAACACTTGGCCAGATAGTTCCCTTCTCCCTGGCTGAAATCTCCTTGGCTAAGATATTATGAAATGGCTCCAGTATCTTTGCCAAGAAAACCCCAAGTGAGGTCAAGAGTCAGACATGAGTGAGATGATTGAACAGTAACAACAACAAAAGATATTATGCCTCTGCCTCTTCAAAGCTGGGGCCAAAATTTTTGTATTATTAGGGAGTGGGTGGGTAACTCCCTGACATTATGGTGAGCTCCATTTTATCTTAGGGAACATGCTTTGTAGTTGTTAGAGTTTTGCTTTACATTGAGTCTCTACAACTTTCGTTCACTGATTCTAGTTCTGCTCCCTGGGGCCAAAATGAACAAGACTAAATAACCTTCCACACAATAGTCCTCCAAATATTTGAAGACATGTCATTTTTCTCCAAAGTTTTCTCTTCAGGTTAAGTAGTCCCTCAGTAACATGAATAAAGTGATTCTGCTTTATAGGCACAATAATTCTTTCAGTTACGGACTTCTGCTCCCTGAATTTGTGCAAAATTCATGTTAGGCCTTCTAGTAAGACAAGAAGAGGAAGAGGAGAAGAGGAAGGTGGAGGAGAAGGAGGAGGAGAAGAATTAAGAAGGGGAGCAGGAGGAGGAAGATAAAGATGAGAGTGAAATTCATGGTTCTTGTGGTACAGGGTCTCTCAAACCACTCAGGAAGGTGATAGGACAGTCTCAGGTGCTGTATCATAGATGCGGCCCTCCAGTCTCTCAAGAAAGTGTTAACATTATAGACTCACTGAACACCTGAAGATTGAAACTGTTCCTCCCTTCTCCCCAACCAATCTGAAACTACCACAGATAACGAGTCCTCAGTATACTTCGCAGAGAGGCAAACACAAACAGGGACCCTGCCCCCTTTGAAAGGAATTGTCATCTCAGGGGGGACATGCCTACAAAAATGAAGTATCTTGAAGACCCTTGGGATGCAGTTGCCTACTTCCCAAGGTCCAGAAGTTCACCTGGGTCTGGATCACATACTGAAATCAACCAAAGCAGCCATAATCTTCCATAACAGCAGCTAGTCTATAACAACCAGCAATGTGGTCTACCCTTCTTTTTCCTCCTTCAAGTCCTCAAACATACTACCAGAATGACCACATAGTACAGTTTAGTTGGAAGCAGTTTGACATTGTTCTTTGCAGTAGATTTTGTGCAATTCGTGATTTTTAGCTTCTTAAGTCATTCCCCATTAATTCATTTTCCTATTCTTTGCTACTATAAAAAGATTTGCATTAAACATTTTTGTACATATGGGTCCTTTCCCTCTTTCTTTGATTTTTTTTTTTTGTGTGTGTGTGTGGTAGGCCTAGTAGTAGTAGTATTACTGGGTCAAAGGGTATGAACAGTTTGATTACTTTGGGGGCATATTTCTAAATTCTATCTTAAGTGCTGACACATGGGATCTTAGGGTTACATATTTATAAAAGTCTTTGGAGAGTCATGAAGGTTATGTCCCCTTTTTGGTTTCGAACATATAGCCATTTGCTAAACCTAAGTCTCTTACCTATCAAGGATCCCTTTTCTTAGATCTATTATTCAGGCAGTAGCATTGATTTGCTATCCCCTTATGACAAAAAAGTAGAAGGAGGTGGTAATTGTAGTAAATGAATGGCCATATTTTCACTTATAGCTAAGTAAGCAGAATCCTAAATATCTGATATTGTCCCCCCCCCCCCCCCCGAGTGGCATAGCTATACCATTCTTATTTTAGGACGGATTTGGAGAAAGGAAAATTGCAAGTACAGTAAATCCATATAAAATGACTGTGGGGATTATAATGGTTTCAGTAATGATATATCTAAAATGGAACATTGGCTCTAAAACTCCTTCTTGTATTTGCACATTTCTCATACTTTTCAGAACAGCCCTGAGATACTTTTACGTGGAAAGTCAGCAAACTAGGGATAGACCAAACCATAATTTTAGGCCATATTTAGAAGTAAAACCACTTTGATTGTTAGAACCCAATTAGCTAGTCAATTCAATCAACCAACTGGTCAATGTAGTTGAAAAAAGAAAAATCTTCAAACTTCAAAAACTTTTTTCTCTCCCTTCTACTTCTCCCCTCTTATTGAAAACCAAACCAAACTCTTGTGATAAATGTGCATAGTAAAATTCCCATAGACTGACTATGTCCAAAAAATATTTGTCTCATTTTGCACCCTGAGTCCGTAATCCTTTTGTCAGGAGATAAATAATGTGGTTCATCATCGGTCCTCTGGAATTGTGGTTTGTCATTGTACTGATTGCAGTCCTCAAGTCTTTCAAAATTGTCTTTATAGTGCTATTATTGTATACATTATTCTTCTAAAATATTTTGGAATATAGTACAAACTTTAACTTAGACTATCATTTATAAAAGCTCGTATTGATAAGCAGCATTTAATGCCATAGTGTTACAAAAGTAACAAGTTCAATTGCTCCTACTCAATTGTTTTCTATTTTATTTAGTTTGTACCTATTTATTTTCTTGTTGTCTCCACCTTCAATTCCTTGAGGGCAGGGATACTTAATTAGGTATTAAGATATTTAGTGAATGGTTATTGACTAACTGACTGAGTGGTTCTGCTCATTTCACTCTGCATCAGTTCATAAGTGTTCCTTAGTTTTTTAAAAATTGTCCCTTTCATTACTTGTTATAGCACAATAGCTTCCATTAATTCACATATATTTGTTCAGTCATTCCCCATTAATTCATTTTCCTATTCTTTGCTACTATAAAAAGATTTGCATTAAATATTTTTGTACATGTGGGTCCTTTCCCTCTTTCTTTGATTTTTGTGTGTGTGTGTGTGTGTGTGTGTGTGTGTGTGTGTGTGTGTGGTAGGCCTAGTATTACTGGGTCAAAGGGTATGAACAGTTTGATTACTTTGGGGGCATATTTCTAAATTGCTTTCCAGAATGGCCAGACCAATTCACAGGTCTACCAATAGTACATTAATATGCATTTTTTTTCTACAGCCCTTCCAATATTTGTCATTTTTTTGGTCAGCCTTGCCTATGTGATGAATGTGATGTGGATCCTCAGAATTGCTTTCATTTTCATTTCTCTAAGTAATAGTGATTTGGAGCATCTTTTCATATAGCTATTGATGATCTGGATCTCTTCCTTCCTCAAAAGGTTTTGAAATGATCGCTTCTGTGACCGGTGTTGGCAAGGCCTTAGTGTATTGCAGACTTTCAGCTACACATTAGTGTGATGCCCCTGGCAGTTGTAAACATGACAGTTACATAACTAATACTAGGTTATGGAATGAAGGTAAAATGCCTTCTTTCGGCTACCTTCCTAGCTTGTCCTCATACTCTTAAAGGTTTGAAGGTTGAATCACCAGGGATGTGAATACTCCCTTGGGTTCTACGGATAGAACTTACCTTAAATAGTCAGTTGGTAGATATAATTAGCCAAAAGCAAAGGAATTTACTAAGATGGTATAGTAAGAACAGTAACTGCAAAATATTCCCCCCATAAACTTGGGGTGCACTTACAAGTATGCTGGCAAACATTTAACAACTGGCTCTTAAAAAGCATGACACTTTTAAATTTAATCTGCATTGTTAATATTTTCTTCATCACTTTATTGAATATAGAAATATTTGAAACAATAAATCAAACCCTAATTTGTAGTGTTTTTCCAATTTCTAGGGTATAAATAAATGCTCACATTGAGAATTTAACAATCAGAGGCATCAGTGGGAAGATGGGACACAGAATATACTGGTAGTGAAGTTATCATTTGTTCGTTCTTGAAGAGGACCATGACATCAGGAAGGTGATGCCATGACTTGCAAGTGAAATGGATTTAAGTGAGAGAGAGCTGTGCAAAGTCACCAGCCTCACTTTCTCCTCTGGAGCCATCTGGGTCCAGTGGCGGGCTATAGATCAGGACAACTGGAGATGGCCCTGGGTAGTGAAGAACATATATAGGGAATATGTGGCCAAGGAAGGAATCATATACCACTTTGGAGCCCTAATGTCTTTTTCTTTTCATGGAAGACTCATGCTACCCACGTAGAAGCAGCATTTCTGTTGGGCTTGTCACCGCTGACCTCCTTGGGTCTGCTCTTCTCAGTAGTTCAACTTTCTACTGCCATGACAGATCTTCTCTTGAGTCCATAGCCAGCTCTTGTCTATGCTGCCAGTGACCTCTCTCCTCTTGAATGCTGCCTTTCTGTGTCAATGTCCACATCTGTGTCCATCTAGAAGGTGTATTTTTCTGTTTCCTGCCACAAGCTGCTCAGCTCTCCAAATTTTCTGCTGGATTAGGTGTTTCCTACTGGGTGAGTTGCTCCTTTGCTAGACCCCAGGAATGACCCTATGGAGCAGAGAAAATCCTTTTCTACCCTATTCCCCTTTGGTAGATGCGTGGTGAACTATGGAGTGTTTTAGGGCTGTCAGATTTGTCTTTTAAGAGACGCTCAAAGTTTGGCTGATCTTTGTTCAACTAACGTCCAGCCTCCCTGTCTAATTAAAACAGAGAGCTTTTTCACACTTCTCAAAGGGATAGTAGGGCACCAGACACAATTTAGTATATTAATATCTCCTTACCTCTGTTACCTTTTCCTTATTTTCTGTGATTACTTCACATGATAGAGACGTGAACAAATCCTCCCTCTTTCCCTTACAATAGGATTTCTAAATACATCAAATAAACTAGTTATTAAATTAAACCTATATTGTTGTACTATCTTATACAGAAATTATCAAGTAAAATGACATAGTGAATCTAGTACTGGGCCTAGAATTAGGAAGATCTGAGTTTAAATCCTGCCTCAGATATTTATTCTCTGTGTGACCTTGGACAAATCACTCAAGCCTCAGTTTCCTCCCTTGTAAAATGAGGGCTTTGGACTCATGATCTCTAAGGTGTCTTTCAGCTCTAAATCTATGATCTTATGGGAGGGCAGGTACTGTTTTCCTTTTTTAAATTATTCTTTGAGACTAATACAGCATTTTATGCATAATAAATAAAAATGTTTAGCAAATAGAATTGAATAGAATATAGAAGTAGGATAGGAAACTGCTAAGTTTTGGGAGTCCATTGTATAGTATCATTTAAACTACCGATGCAGTAAGCCTCAGATGTCTGAATATGTACAGGGTAATTTATTCCTAGGGAGTACTTTAATCAGTTAACAGGAAGAGGTCTGCTATGGAAATGTTTACTCTAACAGTCTGACAAGTGTAAGTTCCTTAAAAGTGTACTGGTCTCTAGGGTTTAATAAGTATATTCCTTTAACAAGAAAGAAAAAAACAAATTCCGAAACAGGAGTGCGAGATGGGTGATTACACAGTCCTACAAAGGAACTAGAGTCAACATCCTGATAGAAGCACTCTTTTTGCCAATGATGCAGATAGAATGGTTTTTATGGTTCTTTTATTTCAATTAAGAGCTTTCTTGTTAACTGGAAACACCCACCTAAATCCATTTGTCTATTGTAAGTTGCATTTTTATGTCATAGATGGAAATTCAACCCACTGACATTATGTAGAAGAATAGTGGAATAATAAATAGACCATACAAATAAATTACATGTTTGTGTGATGACTTTATTATGGATAAGAGTAATATATTGTTCCTTTTCTTTTAAAATTTTTTACTGCTACAACCAGAGTAACATACGTCTCAGTTGACTAACAAAGATACAGCATGAAATATCTTTTATTAATCACTTTTGTTTCATTATTTTCATTGTGTATAGCATTAAGTTGAACACATAATTAAGATCAAAGAGCATTACAGAAGCTATACTAAACAAGAACTATGCTTAAATATTAATAGCAGAATTAAAGGAAAATGGGGGCAAGAGTCCTAAGGAGAAATTAATAACAATAATTGTATGTACTTTGTATGCATGAAATGAATGGACAAGTGGAATGTGGATGAAAAATAGATTCTTGTGATCTGTCTCAGTCCTTAAGTAGCACATACTGAATTAAGAAAGAGCAGTTATTCATTAAATACATTGTTTTCATATTAATAAGTTGTTCTGGCTACTTTGTATGAGAATTCTTGACAGTATTATAGAATAGAAAGGAACCTAACACATAATTTCACCCATCTGTTGTTGCTCAGTTGTCTCAGTAGTGTCCAAGGCTTCGTGACCCTGTTTGGGGTTTTCTTGGCAAAGGTATTGGAGTGGTTTGCTATTTCCTTCTCCAGCTCATTTTACAGATGTAGAAACTGAGGCAAACGGAGTTAAGTGGCTTACTATGGTCACATAGCTAGTAAGAGTATAAGGCCAGATTTGAACACAAAGATGAGTCTTCCTGACTCTAGGCCTGGTGCTCTATCCACTGATACTTAGCTGCCCTTCATCCACATACTCTACACAAACAGAAGTTCTGTCTCTAACATTTTAAAAAATTGGTCATCCTGTCTTCACTTGAAACTTCCAGTGATGAAATCACTAAATCCTAGGTCAGCTTATTTCATATTTATATAGCTTGAATTGTTAGGAAGTTTTCCTTACATCTAATTGAAACCTGGCTCTTTGCAAGTTCTATCCCTTGTTCTGAGTTCTGCCCTTTTGAGACAAACAGTATAAACTCTTTTCCTTCTTCTACACGATCCCTATCTTTTCTTCTCCAGGCTAGATATCACGAATTCCTTCAATCCATCATCATGTGAAATGGCCTTCATCTTCTATCATTCTAGCCACCATCCTTTCAATATACTCTAGTCCGTCAGTGCCTTCCTAAGTGGCTCCTACAATCAGACACAATATTGCAGTTGTATTCTGACCAAGGCAACATTCAGTGGGATTATCCCCTCTCTTTTGCTGGGAATTATTCCACTTTGAAATCTAAGTTGTCATGGCATGTCTTATGCTGATATTAGGTCATGGTGTGGGGGTGACTCTGGGTTCTTAGGGCTATACCAACAAAATACAAGCTCTAGTAAGTTGTACCACCCAGGGAAGGCTTCAGATATATTGCTGGCACCAGAATGTATGAGGATCAGCCTAGCTAAGAATGAAGAGACTAGTCCACAACAGGTGGGCCACTTGATAATGAATTATTTTATTGTAGAAATCCACAAAACAATGAAAAACACAAAATGGCTCTGACGATAGCAGCATAGGAGAAATACAGGCTAAGGATCACATAGTTTTTAGACTTAAGTGTTTGTACTATAGATTTGGAATCTTTGTCTAATGACCAGCATGTAAACATGTTAGCGGAGGAATTGAATTGGAGCGGTCATAACAATCTCACTATTGATGAAAACAGAAAAAAGAGGGAAATTAGAGTTGAATGGAAGAACGGCTCACAGGTTCACCTGGGAAGAGCCGTGAGGACTGGCCTATTGCTAGGTCTAGCTAGCAGAAATGACTCCATGTTTCATCACCGATTGAACTCACCTATGGACTAGGAAGTCCCTATGTACCAATAGCTGACTTGGTCGGCTACATTTGGCACAAAGAATCCAAGGCTAGCAAACCGTCAGCTGAACAAACTTCAACTAACGCATGGATGTACGTTTAGAAAACCTTCTTAATTGTAATGCCCTTGCGGTTAATTGGGGGTAGTGGTGTCACAGTCAAGATCACCCGTTGGTGGACTGCCCTTAAGGTTCCCTTGTCTCTAAGCCCCTGTGAATCTGACAAGAAATAGGAATCAGATATAAGGGCAGAGACCCAGGAGTTCTGGGCTCTGGATTTAGTATCCATCCCATGGTACAGCTGAGCCGATGTCTTGTGCCTATAGGGCCGTAGGATGAGGGAGCCTCAGGCTTGAATGTCTGTACATAATAAACTGCTTGATCCATGATGCTTCAGGTGCTTGTATTCCTTCTCAGCACCTCCTCGGCCCTAATTTCCTCATAGGGGCAAGTAAAGAAATTGATGGAGTTGGTTTTGTTGTGTTCCCAAAGGCAACAATGAACAATTTCATGATAAGTTTAATCACCTTATATTAGAGTGCTCGTTATGACTATCTGCAGAAAGACCACCATGGAAATAACAACTGGTAGAGAGCGAAATTCTACAAAGAAATCAGTCAGACTCTATTTGAATATCATATTCCAAGTTTTCCTCTCTTTTATACTTCTTGCAGCATAGTTAGTCTATCTCAAGCTATACGAGTGCTTCAGCTAAGCTGACCACCTCCGCTGTGAATGATAGTTGGTGGGGAGAGCTGGCCCCTTCTCCATTGGATTTACTTTCCAGGAGGAAGGCTGTGATGACTGTGTTGGAAGCAGGACAGTTCCCAGAGTCTGTTGGTGGAAGTTGGTCAGCAGTTGTTGCTGGTGGTGGTGAGGATGGTGGGCCCCCTCTCCACAATGATTTCTCCCCTCAATGAGGGCTATGGGGGCTGAGCTGGAAGCAGGTCTTGTGATTTGTGGGGGGGTGGCGCTGCTATTCCGAAGACTTTTGAGATGAGAGTCCTGGGTTATCTCCATTAGGATCTGAGGATCCACTGGACCTGGGGTCAAGAAAACATGACTTCAAGACACTTACTAACTGTGTGATTTAGCCTCTCTATGCCTCAGTTTCCTCATCTGTAAAATGAGGATAATAATAGCACCTACTTCATAGGGTTGTTGCATCAAATGAGTTGTCATGACTGCTGAACTTTTTTCAGTGCTCATCCTTCTTGACCTCTGCATTGTTGATCACCTTTTTCTGCTTGATACTGTCTTTTCTTCTCTGGTTTTCTTCCTACCTGTTTGACCACTTCTTCTATGTCTCTTTTGCTGCGTCTTCAATTTATGTCAGGCCAGATATCCATGCGGCTCCCCCGAGGCTTTGTCCTGTTCCTCTTCTGTTTTCCCTTCATACTTTTTTACTTGGTGATCTCATCAGCTCCCATGCTTTAAATTATCATCTCTATGAAAATGGCTTTCAGGTCATCTACTTGTACAGTTCTAACTTCTCTTCTGACCTCCAGTCTCATAGTTCCAACTGCTGAGCAGAAATCTCAAACTAAATGCGTTGGAGGGATCTTAAACTCAACATGTTCAAAACGAAACTCATTATCCTTTCTCTCAAACCCTCTCGTCTGTCTAACTTTCCTTATACTGTTGAGGAACCACCATCCTTCCAGGCACTCAGTCTTGCAAGCTAGGTGTCACTCTCTACATTTCATTCCACCCCCCGATATCCTTTCAGTTGCAGAGTCCTGTTGTTTCTACCTTCATAAGCTGCTATCACCTGTATAGCCCCCCCTCTCTGACACTGCAACCACCATGGTGCATGCTATCATGACCTTCCATCTGTACTATTGCAAGAACCTATTGGTTGGTCCCCTTGCCTCAAGCCTCCCCTCACTTGAGTCCATCCTGAACTCAGTTATCAAACTTACCATCTAAAAGCACAGATCTGACCATGTCACCCTCCTTCCTATTCAAGCAACCTCAGTGGCCCTCTATTTACTCTCTAGTATCAAATATAAATTCCTCTATTTGGCTCTGAAAACCCTTCACAACTTGACCACTTCCTACTGTTCCATTCTTCGTACTCCTTTCTCTTCTCCATATACTCTGTAGCCCAGTAAAGCTGGCCATCTTCCTGTAACTTTCACAAGACACTCCATCTCCTAATTCTGGGTATTTCCACTGGCTCTCCTTCATGCCTGGAACGATTTCCCTTCTCTATTTCCTGGCCTCTTTTGAGTCTTGGCTAAAGTCGCATTTTCTGCCTTTCCCAGTAATCTTAGTGCTTTTCCTTTGAGATTTCTCCTATTTATCCTGTATGTATTTTTGTTTGTAATGTTCGTATGATGTCTTCCTCATTAGTCAGTGAGTACCCTGAGAGCAGAGGTTGTTGATTGCCTCTCTCTTTGTGACTTAGCACTTTGTTGTTGCTATTCAGTTGTTTTTCAGTCATGACCAACTCTTTGTTACCCCATCTGGGGTTTTCTTGTCAAAGATTCTGGAATAGCTTGCCGTTTCTTTCTCCAGCTCATTTGACAGATGAGGAAACTGAGGCAAACAGGGTTAAGTGACTTGCCCAGGGTCACACAACTAGTAAGTGTCTGAGGCCAGATTTGTACTCAGCAAGATGAGTCTTCCTGACTCCAGGTCCAGCACCCTATGCACTGTACCACCTAGCTGCCCATTCCTTAGCATTTTCCACACTGGTAGTTGATTAATAAGTACTTGTCGACTTGACTTCATTCGGGTGTGAATATTTATGAGTGTAGAGCTGGAAGCTAGGCAGTACTGGCTCACATGCCATTGTTGAAGCCTTAAGTGATCATGGCCAACAGAAGCTAAGCTCCTTGAGGGAAATGACTCTTTCACCTTGTTTTTGGTATCCCAAAGCCTAGCAGAATGTCTGCCACATAGTAGGCACGCAATAAATGCGAGTTGTTTGATTGGCTTGGTCAAGCTGAAAGTGAGCAGTGTATGACGTTGTTTGTTAACGGATGACCTTGTTCTTCTTCTCAGGATACTCCTTACTTTGGCAGACACTTCTAAACCCCATCCTCCATTGAGCATCATTGTCTGTGTAAATGAGATAATATTTATAAAACATTTATAAAAACATAAATGCTATTTGTTGTTGTTGTTAAAGGGTGAAGCTGCCAAGATATCTTGGTCCAATTTTAATTGGGATTCAGAGTAGGAGTTTTGCTTATCTGGGTTTACAGAGGATCCATACTCAAGATGCAGGATAGGAAAGAAACATGAGACCATCTCTTTTGTATTGATCTTCTCTGAATCCCCCAGAGGTTGAATCCATCACAGTTTGCTCCTTTCCCCCAAATTTTCCTTTGAAACAAGTCCCTATCATGTTTCTCTCTGATGGGGTCTTAATCATCCTTGGTTATTGATGTCCTTCTGAATCCCATGCCATCCACTTCAATCTTCTCTGGGTCTATCAAATCCAGTAGTACGTGTTAAATTATGAAAGACAAATTGTTCATTAATCATGCCATACTCTATTTTCCCCATATAGAAGGAATGTAACATGTATTGTTTCTCCAAGTATTGTTTCACCCTTTGTTTTTAAGTGAAACATAAATCTGCCAGTGATGTGACTCATCTCTATTCAGATAGTAGTGATTAGGAGAAGATTTGGTATGTTTTCCTTTCATTAAAAATATTATGTTATGACTATTAGTCATATTTTCCAGTGGACCTGCATTGTTCTTATAGGCATGAAATGGTTTTCTTTCGTTAGCCACCATATACATTCAAATATATCCTTCAGTTAAATGCCACTGAGGTAATAGTAGGAGGAAGAAAATCCACTCAGGTTTACTCATCATTATGAAAAAAAAACCCCAGCATCTTCTTTCAGTTTCTATTACTTTAATCTACAAGTGAATAGAGAAAAAGACAAATTTTTCCCCTACTGTCAACTCATAACAAGTATGTCTGGTGTCAGATGATTTCTTTAGTTCCCTAATTCTTTAAAATGCTATTATGTAACACCATGCTTGTTATGGGTGTCTGTGGCATGAGGCATTACACTCTTTTGATGGCATCATCTTTGGGAGTCAAAATGGCATAGTTAAGAGTACTGGAATCAGAACACCTGGGTTTGATTCTTGGGTCTGCCCTTTAATAGCTGTGTGACTTGGGCAAGGTAGTATCTCCTTTGAGCCTCAGTTTCCCCATCTACAAAATAGAGATGACTTGTCTTGTATCAGGCAGTGTGACAAAAGAGACAGAGATCCGGCTTCAGAGTCAGAAAGATATAGATTCAAAAATAGATTGTCTGTCTCTTTCACTGCCTCTGTCTTTCTCATCTGTCAATCTATATCTATTTGAGAAGTGGTATGACAGAGGATGGAGGGCCAAATGTGTCAACAGAGAGATATGATCCTACCTCTGACGTATCCTCGCTGTGTGACCCTGGGAAAATCACTGATCCTCTCAGTTGCTGACTTTTTTTTTGCAGAGTAGGTGCTAATAAACAGTGGCAGAAGATGTTTTCTTACTAGATTCCATATTCCAATGAAATCACAGATCTTGTAAAAAAAATTCATTCTACCAATTGTAAACTATCTACAAATTGGAAATTATTGTAAACTTTGAAGCACTATATTCATTTGATATATTATATAATATAGTCTTCTTCCTCAACCCCTTCCCCCAAAACAACAACAATAAACAAACAAAAAACCCCATATTTGTCTTGCATGTGATCTAAAGTCAGTGTTATTTTTCAGTGTGTTTATTGTTTGATCGATTAGCCACATCCAACCCTTCGTAATTCCATTTGAAGTTTTCTTAGCAAAAGTATTGGAGTGGTTTGCCATTTCCTTCTTTAGCGCATTTAACAGATGAGGAAACTGAGGCAAACAGGGCTGAGTAGCTTGCCCAGGATCACACAGCTTATCTGAGACTGGATTTGAGCTCAGGTCCTCCTGACTTCAGGAACAGAACTCTATCCACCGATACGCCTGTTCAGTGTATGCCTTTATCTTTTTTTTTTCTGTCAAAGATAATTGCATTTTGGGGAAGCAGTCTATTTTTAGGGACATTTTTTTCCACATGGTTTTTCAAAATCTCTAAAGATAAATACTTAACCGCAGTGTAGCAAAGTTGCCTGGAGTTCAACTTTGATCCTATCAGCCAGGGAGGCCACATTGTCCTGGAATGGCTAGTGACTTCTAAGCTATCTTCTGCCATCCTCAGAAAGGACATATTCTTGACTTCTCAGGATGGTTAGTGACTTCAGAAGCAAATTGATTTCTCAGCTACTTTAGGAAGGAAAATGAGATCAGCTCTGGATCCCTGGATAGCTTAGACACTAGTAGGGGGTATCATCATTTCTGGGTGTGGCCCATGTTCTAATTCTTGCTTCAGAGCTCACAGCAACAGTGAGTTCACAATTCTAGACTCTGAAGATTCTCTCAACCTCTACAATATATAGACATTTCCCCAGAAAGAGGGTTTTTGTGTTATTTCTCCACTCTTTTGTACGAGTAACACTCTTTTGATGCTTATCTTATTAAACCCAGCACCAGTTATATGGAAGTCTGGGACAATCACCCCCCCCCTTTTTTTGTTATGGTGACTGAACTTCACCCCAACTCTGATGTTCTTTCCAGTTCCATTTGGGTTAAGCATCGTTTCTCCTAAGAAACTGTTTTCTATTGATCTAGGGACTGGCAAGGCACTCTAATTATTCTATGGTTAACTCTAGTCACATGGTGGGATTATTCATATTACATTTGGGTAGGACAGTGCTTTTCAACGTGTACTAGAGTGTTTGCTCAGAGCTGTAATCAGGAATTTTTGTGCATGGGGAAAGTACAAGCCACATACAGGCAAGTGGTATGAGGTATAACATCAGCAGAGCTGGTGAACATGGGGATGGGGGAAATAGAAATACGTACAAATAAACTCTCAATCAGCTATATATATGATCATTGCATTAATTGAATGTCACCCCACAGGCCTCAAAGTACTGTTTCTTGGGTCAGCCAGCCCAGAATCCAGCTCACTGGTGCCATCTACTGGGGCCTAGTAGCCAACATCTTTCCTTCTAGTCTTGTGAATTCCCCTTTTCCTAAACTGATCGCACAGGGGAGGATGAGGCTTTTTATCCATCCCCTTTCACAGTATCCCCACCTTCCTAGGTATCCTAAAAGGGATTTACTGCAAACTATTATGGGCAAAACATGGTAGGTTAAAAGGATAAAGGTTTACAAGATTCAAAGTGTTTTTATGTTTGAGTACCACATACAGTTAGACTTTATTCTTTTCTAGTGTTAGCTTGCTTTTCCCTTCTCATCTCCTGCCTGAACTTCTGACAAATACTGATATCCATTATTGTGTCTAGGGCTCTCAAACTTGCCCAGAGTTTTCTGGTGCAGTCTCATATAGTTGCTGTATCAAGACTTAGCTGAGGCTGCCTTGAGAAGTACTCATCACAGACTCTATCTAGGGAGGAGAGACAATGGGGAGATTGCTAATATCATCATACCCTCAAGAAGCTTTAGGGGAGTCACTACAAGCAGCTCCTCTGGCTGCTTTACTGAAGACTAGCATCCTGGGAAAGACACAGAGAGAAACACACCAATTAGGGAGGTGTCTCAGGAGCCTGACAATGCAGCCACACCCTGTCCAAAGATGAGGAGTTCGCCTGGGTCCAAACCACTTGCTGTAAATAACCAAATTGATTGTAAGACTCCATTTGTAAGACAGGCCAGATATTCTTCCTACCAGCAGCAGTCTCTCCTTTTGCTAGCCTTTAAAATTCTCACTACACATCAACTCCATCACAGAGGTAAAACACAATGAAGTGCCCCTTGCCTTAGTGATGCTCTCAGTTGTAGCATTTCCTCTGCCCATAGTGCTGACATACAAAATAGTATGTTGTAGAAAGAAGCAAAACTTACTTTTTGTTAGAGATAAGATTCAAGTATTCAGGATAAGGAACAATAGTTTTAAACATATTTACTTTCTCTTATATTCATTTTTCTATTTATTAAAGTACTTCCTCCTCTCTTGGTAAGGTTGTCCGAACTATTGCAATAGCTTTCTAATCAGTTTCCTTGCTTCTAGTCATCTCTAGTTGATCCTACACAGATCAAAGAACTGCTCAAAGAATGTTTCCAAAGAGCGTATCCAACTCTGTTACCCTCCCCAGTAACATACAATCCTTAGTGGCTCCCTATTTCTTTTAGGATAAAATATAAACTCCTTCGCTATCTGGTTTTGACCTACTTTCTTACCATTTCATATTATTCTCCTTCCTGGACTTTATTTGAAGCAAACTGGTTTACAAGGTGCTATGACGCCTCTCTCTTTGCAATTGAACAGGCTTCCCCCTATTCCTGGAATGCACTCCCTCCTCCATGATATCCCTCATGAATCCTTAGCTTCTTTTACATCTCAGCCCAGTTGCTACCTTCTATGTTAAGCCTTTCCAGGTCCCCTCAGTGCTTGCTCTCTCCCCTAATTATTTCAAATTTACCTGTCACTGTCACGTATTTGTCCAGGATTCTAAGAGATCCTTAAGGGTAGGGATTGTTTTGATATTATCTTTGTACCTACCCCATCCACCAAGTAATGAGCACAGTACATGCTTCCAAAGGCAGCAAGACACATCGTTTCATGTTGGATCAGCCTTGTTATAGGCATTTAATAAATACTGAGTTGTTTCATATTTGATATATTAATACTAGGCAAAATAGAAATGAGAAAGTCTCTCCTCACATGCTTAATCATGATAACAAAGAAATCTCCTATAGAGAAGATCTCACACTTAGGGTGTTAATAACAAATTCATTTTCCCCATGATCCATTTCTGTTGTGGTATACATAGAACAACAGAGTTGGAAAGGCTCTCAGAAATAACCTAGCATGACCTGCACTCTCTATAGAATATCCTAGGAAGGCAGTCATTCTGCTTCTCCTTGAATTCTTCTGATGAAGGAGAATTCAGTACTTTAACAAATGAAATTAATTTCTGGACCACTTTAATTTCTTGAAATACCTTCCTTATGTAAAATCTGTCTACCTATAATGAATAGTCATTATTTCTAGTTCTGACCTCTGAGGTCAGGCAGTGTAAGTCTAATCTCTCTTCCAAATGACTTTCCTTCAAATTGGTGACAGTAACTATGATATCTTTCTAAGTCTCTAGACATCCCCAGTTCTTTCCATGGATCCGCATATGACAGTCTCAAGGTCTTTTACCACCCAAGTCACTTGCTGATGGGTGTATTCCAGCTTGTCAGCTAAAATGTATGTGCAGAATTGGAACACAATATTGTAGGTATAGCATGATCATGATAGAGTACATTGGGGCTAGTACATTTCTCATTCTGGGCCACAGCATTTCTATGAATTCAGTCAAATATTACACAAAATTGCATGGCATAGTGAATGGAGAGCTGGCCTCAAGTCATGAAGATCTAGGTTTTTCCAGTTCTACCTCGCAAATATGCTGGCTCTGTGATCCTGATAAAATCACTTAACTTCTCAGTGTTCCAGGAAATTCTCAAAGAATATAAGTTACATTCCATTGGCGGAGGAAGTTTCTTCATCTGCAAGTTTATTATACAATGAAACCATAGATCCAATTGCTGTTCCTAAAATGTCATTATTTTTAAACTATTGATCATATTGCTGATATATGGATCCAATTATCTACTAAAAACATGTAGATCTTATAATGATATGTATTTCTCTCTAGCTGTGTCTCTCTAGTCTATACTTATACAATTAATTTTTTTAAAAAAAATCAGTGCGGGACTTTACATTTATCCCAATTAAATTTCATTTTATTCAATTTGGCACAAGATTCAAGCTTGTTCACATCTTCAGAAGCTGAAAAAAAGTCTGACATGACTTGCTCTTAGTGAACCCCTACTGGTTCACAGTAATCTCCATTTCCCTTTCCAACTGCTAACTGAATGTTAGCACTTATTAAATTGCAAGTTTAATAACATATTCTAGAATTTTTTCTTGGGACAAATAGAAAGTTCACCAACCCATTATAATTTGTGGAATATAAGTGAAAAATAGGATATCTGCCCTCCCATAGTCCTGTGACCTTTTCTCCTGTTCTTTATGATTCCATGAAGATCACTGATTCAGTAATCATATCTATAAGTGCTTTTATTATCTTTGGATATAATTCATCAGGGTTAGGTAAATTGAACTTATTTAGAGTAAATAAGTATTTTAAACATTTTTTTCCTTCATAAGCCTCAGTTTATTCTGGAGTTTAGTTTTCCTTTCATTGATAGAGAAAAAAGCTTATGGAAAACTTTGATGATTTCTTCCATCTTTGGTCTATTTGTCATATGATGTACAATTTCATCCTTAAATGCTCTCAGAATTATCTAGCTTGAGTCTTTTGCCAGGTTCTCTGTAAAACTTAATTTTTTTACTTTCTACTGCTTTTTACTATTTTATGAGATGCATTGCTCATACTGTTTCACCATCCTTCCCCACAAAAACTCAGAAACTAGTTTGTATTCTATTCTAGTATTGCCCTTGGCTACCACATGTCTGGTAAAGAGGTCAAATGTTTGCTGGTTGAGGGGATTTCTAGATTTTTTTTGGTCTCTTCATTGTGCCAATTAATTTAAATCAATTAAACTTTCTTAGAAAATGGTGATAGTCTGAGTCAATATCTGTTCTTTTATTCATTTTTTTATTTTCTAGAGTAAATAGCTTGTTAAAATAGGAGACATGGGAGTTATATCAATTGCGTATTGCTATATCTTCTGATTTTCATTCTTATTCAACATTGATCTGTATATTTGCCTTTGATAAGTGGTGGTCCAACTGTATACAAATAACTGTCAAAAAAGTCATTTTGGGTGGCAGCTAGGTGGCACAGTGGATAGAGCACCAGCCCTGAAGTTAGGAGGACCTGAGTTCAAATTTAGCCTCAGTCCAAACACTTGACATTTACTAGCTGTGTGACCCTGTGCAAGTCACTTAACCCCAACTGCCTAAAAAGAAAAAAAAATGAATGATTTTATTTGATGCTTTGCCTATGTAGTCTTCCAACTTTCTTTTCCAAGGAACTTTTTATGAATTGTAGGTGTAGATCTGTTCAGTTTATGAGCCTTTGGCCTTCCTTTATTTTCACTCCAAAGCCATGTTTTCCAATATATTTTTGACTGTCCTTTTCTATGTCCATCTTGATACTGAAGTCACCAAGTATTAAAGTATATGTGGATTTAACTTTGAGAATCTTAGTGAATTCTTCATAGAAATTTCCTGTTTCCTCCTCCTCCATAACTGATGTTAGGCATACAAATTGTGATTATGTTGATGGTGATATTTGGGCAAACACTCATTATGAGTATTGCAGTCTGCTTAAGAGCCAACCAAGTAAATCAAGAATGGCTGTTGGTCAGACTGTGATATACTGTTAAATAAACAACCCATGGAGCCAGTTATAATTTTTTATAATGACCTTAGACAAACATTTACAATACAAACAAGAACAAGGAAGAAGATTGTCTATGAAAACATGAATTTCTTTTTAATGTATACTTTAAGAAGCTAGATGGTGGGGCAGCTAGGTGGAGCAATGGATAGAGCACCGGCCCTGAAGTCAGGAGGACCTGAGTTCAAATCCGGCCTCAGACCCAACACTTGATACTTACTAGCTGTGTGACCTTGGGCAAGTCACTTAACCCCAATTGCCTAAAAAAGCAAAAAAAAAAAAAAGAAGCTAGATGGTATAGGGAGAAGAGCACTGGAGTTGGAGTTAGGAAGAACTGAGTACAAATTCTGCTTCAGGCATATGTTAGATGTGAGACCCTGGCAAATCACTTAACTTCTCAGCCTCAGTTTCCTCATCTATAAAAGGGGGATTATAATAGCGCCTACCTCACAAGGTTGTTGTAAGGATACATTGTGATAATATATCTAAAGTGCTTTACAATCCTATATGCATGCTAGCTATTATTATTATTTTGTTTCCAAAATGTGTGTATATTAAATTTAACAAGATAGTAAAAAAATTATTCTGTTTATTTGGGTCTCTTTCTCCTTACATTATTATCAAAGTGGAAGTAGGTACAGTCCCTGCTGTGGTTCTGACCACAGCAATCCAATTGGATATCAGAAATTGTACAGGTCTCAGGACTCCTGGTGGTTCTTCCCCTCCTCTGCTTTCTTGTCCCCCTGCTACTCTCCTTGTTCAGTCACTCACAGGGAGCTGACACTTTCTTGCTATGGCTCTGATAAGAGTTCTGGCTTCGCACCTCTTGGAGGTACTCCTCCTAGGCCTGAGTGTGCCCTGGTTTGCTCTTTATAGGGATGTATTGCGTCTGGCTCCATTTCCTACTGTGACCCAACAGGTAAGAGAGAAGGTCTTGTTGGTTTCATGTTTTCTTATTCATAATTGTGTTGGCTTCAGAACCCCCTTGAATATCACTGCTTGTAGGGCCTACAGGCTTCTGACCACCTTCTTGTGCATTCCTATAATGCAGCACTTCTCAAACTGTGGGTAATGTCCCATATGGGGTCACGTAACTGAATGTGGGGGTCCTGAATAATTTGGCAACAGCAAAAGGTTTCTGAAACACAATGACCAAAAATTAATTAAAAATTAAACACATAATGAATCCAAAGTGTTTCTGTCTGTGATGCATCTTGTGACTTCATTGCAGCCTTGATTCTGCACACACAACGTGTGCAGTTTGCACTACACATGCTGTTATGCCATGAAACACCGACAAATGCTGCAGAAACACCTTGACTCAAGTTCGAGACTATTATATGTTATGAATTGCACTGTTTTTACTGTGCATAAAAAATTTTCTGCTCTTACAGAAACATAACAGTTTACTGAAAATAAAGACTTTTAATATTTTCCTATCATCATTCCTCAGCATGTAAGTATCAAATTAGTATAGCTTTGGATTGTATTGTGTTAGAATGTTTGACTTTTAAAATTGCTGTTATCTCCTTCTTTTACAGAAACATAAGTGCTTAGTTGCAGCAGGTAAAGAAAAAAAAACCCTTTAATAATATTTCTCCACTATCACTGCAGTATATGTATGTAAATGTGAACATCAACTTTTAAAATTAAGGACAAACACATGCAATTTCATACACTAAAGCTGGCATTCATTTGAGAAACTATTAGCAATATTTATTTATATTTTAGGACAAAATATATTTTCTGTTATGGATAAGGGCTAGATTTTAGACAGAAGAGGTAAAAATACTGATGACAATGTAGCAGAGTCTTCATTACCAGGTTGTAGTACACCTAAATTGACAATAAAAAGAAGATATATCGAATCATTTTTGCAATATGGATCTACTTCTAATAATGATGATGGTGTGGAAAAACCTCTTTGCTTAATTTGTAATGAAGTTTTGGCTGTGAAGAGCATGAAACCAGCCAAACTAAAACAATATCTTAATAACATGGAATACCAATTACAATAAACGAAAGGAATATTTTGAACAACTTTTGAAATCTTCAAATAAAGAGAAACGATGTTTTGAGAAGTTTGTTATTGTCAATGAAAAGTATTTACTTGCGCCTTATGAAACTTCTTATTTAATTGCAGAAACTAAAAAGCCCTCTGTGATAGGAGATCTCGTGTCACCTGCTGCTACTAAAATGTGAGAAATAGTTTATGGGGAAAAAGTATGGGGATGAAATTCATAAAAACCCCTTATCGAATGATATTGTTTCCAAAAGAATTTTAGAAACTGGTCATGATCAATTTCAGCAGCTTAATACTAGGCTTATGGGCAGCCCAAAGTTTGCAATTCAGTTAGATGAAACAACTGACATTTCTAACATGGTACAGTTGTTATTTTATGTATGATATGTTCATGAAGGAAGCATACATGAGCAATCATTGGCTTGTCACCCTTTAGAAGGGCACACAAGAGGGGAAGATATATATCTTAAAGTTGATGAATTTTTCACAAATGAAAGTTTAGGGTGGAAAAATTGCTTTAGAGTTTATATGGATGGTGTTGGAGCAATGATGGGCGAGAATGTTGGATTCATAGCAAAAGCTAAAGGTGGTGGCAATGAACATATCACTTTTACTCACTGCATGATCCATTGGGAGGCACTCATAGCCAAAAAAAAATCACCAGAGTTGTGTTTTACAATATTATCAAAATCATTAACTTCATTAAAAGCCAAGCCCTTAATAGTCATTTCTTTTCAAACCTTTGGAAAGACGTGGACTCCAGTTTCAAAAGCTTATTACTACATGCAGAGGTAAGGTGGCTGTAAAGAGTGCAAAATTTAAACAGATTATTGAAACTGAAAGATGAAGTTGTTACATTTTTGACTTAGCAGAAATCAGATTTTAAAAATGTTTTTCATAATGACTTATGGCTTTCAAAACTGTGTTGTTTGTCAGATATTTTTTAAAAAACTCAATGATCTGAACATGTTGCTTCATGGAAAAAATTGTTAACATGTTTATATTAAAAGATAAAATTGAAAATTTTACTAAAAAAGTTAACATATGGAAGAATAGGGTGGAAAATTGTTCTTTAGAAATATTTACGGCTACAAATGATTTTATAATTGAAAATAACCTTCCCAAAGATTTAATTGCAAGAGTTATAATTGATCAGCTGAAGTTCCTGGAGACACACTTTCAGAAATACTTCTTTTCACATTTTGATTCTAAAAAAACTAAGTTGAGTTCATAAACCATACTCAATTGAAATAAAAAATGTTAGTCTTCTGCCATTAAAAGTTCAAGAAGAATTTTCCAAGTTATCAAGCACCATAGGTTTAAAACTTGAGTTTCCTAAATAATCATTAAATGAATTTTGGCTTGGGATTAGAGCAATTTCTGAAATGGCCCTTAACATACTTCTGTCATTTTGTACTAAATATTTATGAAAGTGATGTTCTTAGTATTAATGATTATAAAATCAAAATATCAATCAACTCTGAAAAAGCTGAAGATGCTCTATGTCCTGCAGTATCAAATATTCTACTAAGATTTAATTCTTTATGTAAAATTAATAAGTACATCAATCTCATTCACATGCAAATTTGCTTTAACTTTTAATAAATGGTAAAATGATATGTATGCCAAAAAATTGTTTTAAAATAAATTTCTTCATGATTTACAAATGTTTGATTTGTATACCTATTTTATATAGCTATATACCCTGGGTTGCGTAATAATTTCTCTGGCAAAAATGGGTTGCTAATGGAAAAAGTTTAAGAAGTCCTGCTATAATGGATGGATAAGTTTACTGGTATTTCCCTTTGGTCTTTTTTTTTAATCATTATTTTATCTGTTGTGCATTTAAATCATTGCTAGAGAAATTTATGGGGGTGGAGATGAGGTGCTGGGCTCATCTAGTACCTTTCGTGTCATCAAAAGAAGGATTCCTGTCGTTTTGCTTATGAGAGACCATGCTGCTTTTTTGTATTTGTCCTTGGTTATACTTTCATCTTCCATACATGTGTCCATTTAAAAAAATACATTTTCATTGACATCTTTTGTTTTTATATTACCTAAAATTCTCTCTTTATGTCCCTCTTCCCCACAGAGCCATCCTATATAGCAAAGATTTCTTGAAGAAAAAGAGGAAGAGAAAAAAAGGTCAGCAAAACTGATCAACAAACTGAAAAAGTCTGACAGTATATGCAATATTCCGCACCTGTGAACACCCTTATTATCTACCCAGGGCTGTACCTTTGTAAAGAAGAGGGAAGAAATATTTTCTCACATCTACTATTTGGGCTCAAGCTTGTCTTTTTTAATTTTATATTCTTCATTTTTTGTTTGTTTTATGGTGATTGTTCTTTTCATTTTCATTTTCATTGCTGTAATCCTGTGTTTATTATTTCCTTGCTTTACTTACTCACATATCCTTTTACTGTATGGATTTATTGGAGAGCCCTCCATGTAGTTACATTTTTAAAAAAATGGCCTTCTCTCTTTTTTCCTCTGTTGGAATTATTTGTGATTGTATTATCTGAATTTCATTCTTGAGGGTTTCTCCCATCTCTTAAGTCAACAGTGCCTTTGGAGGCTCACATCATTGGCTCATACTAATCTTTTCTCTGAACTTTTTGAAATTCACAGGATGACCTCAAAGGTCATTAAGCCTAACTCCTTCATTTTACAGATGAGGAAACTGAACAGGGAGGTTAAACAATTTTCCCAAGGGTCACATAGTTAAATGTTTGAGGTAGGATTTGGACCTAAGTCTTGCTGACCCCAACTCTAGAAATCAGACTTGTGCTCCCCTTATCATCTATCATGACTTCAAGATGATATGGTCACTGTTTCTCCAAAATGGCCATTATTTGTATTTTAGCTATCAATTCTTCCTTGTTGGTTAAAATCAGGTACAGAATAGTATTTCTTCTGATTATTTCTACCTTCTAAAAAAATGGAATGATATATGTTAAACATTTTTAATATATAAATTTATTTTTCTTTTAGCAGAATAAGTCCTTCAGCCAGCGTTAGATTGTTGAAGTACCCCATCATAACTCCATCATGCTTCCATTCTAATTTGGTGAACTATGTCAGGAGGTTATCATTTTCCACCTGGCCAGGAAGCTAGTACCATATTCCCACAATTATATCATTTCCTTTTCTTTTATCTTCCTCCAATGCTCTTTACCATGCTTCCTTTCTTAGGTTCATAAATCTCACACAGGTTTATATCTTCTTGATAGTTCTTGAATTCTGCCAATACTTCTATCCAATCTGTTTCTTTTGAAGAAGATGTATGTATATTTCCACTGCCCTATTTCAGCCATGAATCTTAGCATACCTTGGTGAGACCTAAGACTGTTATCTGGAGAATTAAAAACTTCTTCTCTAAGAATTATGGTCTGAAAGATTAGACTGAGGGATGTTATGCTTATCATGGCCTCAAGATATGAGGGGAAACATTAAACTGAATGGATGGGAGAATTTTCTGGACACAGATGAGAACTTTCCCATTTGATAGAATTAATATCATGGTGGGGTGTGCTGGTAAATGTTTAACAACCACTCCTCCAAAAAAGCATGAAACTGTTCTCATTTTAACCTTTATTAACATTATCCTCATTACTTTCTGAAGTCTAGATAATTGTCAAAACAATGAATGAAGTCCCGATTTATAGAATTGTCATGTTTTAAGGTGGAAATGCTTACACTTGAAATTTAACAATTGGTTCTTTTCAGCCAGTTTGAGCTGACTCCAGCACATCTCTAGCATCACAAACATTTATTAAAACAAAACAGAAAGAATTTATTGTAATCATGTAAAAAGAAAAGACAACTATTAAAAATGCCTGGCAGCTGGGTAGACTTGAAGTCAAGAAGACCAGAGTTCAAATCATGCCTCAAATGCTTACTAGCTGTATGATCTTGGGCAAGTCACTGAACTTCTGTTTACCTCAGTTTCCTCATCCATAAAATAAGGATAATAGTACCTGTCTTACAGGGTTGTCTAGAGAATAAAATGAGATAATGTACGTAAAGCATTTTGAAAACCTTAATGTGCAATATAGATTGTTGTTTGTCCTTCATCTTTGAAGAGGACCAGTGACATCATGGATAATGTCTTGACTTGTGGGTGAATTGGATTTAAGTGAGGCAGAGCTACACAAAGTCATCAACCTTACTCTCTCTTCCAGAGTCATTGAAGTCCAACGGCAATACAAAAATCAGGATAGCTTAAGATGGCCCCAGATGCAGTGGATGACCTGGGTGTTTTCAATGTTTGACCAAGATGTAAGCACTCCATAATGCCTGCTTTAGCTGCCTTTGTGGCCATTAGAATAGATTGTTCTCATCCATCCATTCTGCTGGAAGAAGTTCTTACATGGTTGGGGTAGACACCCCACTAACTCACTGATGGGTTTGAGGACCATTGGTTACCTTCAACCTGGCTTAAGCTCATCTTCTGAGAAGGTTTACTGGGATGTGGCTGTTGCACGTGCTACAGCTTCTTGGAGCCACAAGTGAGAGTTGGCTGAAAGGTGGATGCCAAAGGTGGATGACCATCCCTGAAAAGGACTCAGCAAGCCCTCACACCAGAGGTGTTCATCCTTCTGGAATATCCTGGAACATCCATAAACCCATAAATCCCAAATTGTGCCAGATGCCCTGCTGAATTCCAAACATATTTTGCCTACATTATTCCCTTGACATACTGGTGAATAAATCTTTCAAATTAAGGTAATGAGATTAAAAAATAAGAAAGTTGTATGAAATTGTGCATACCCTTTGATCCAGCAGTACCATTGCTGGGTCTGTATACCAAAGAGATAAAAAAAAAAGGGTAAAAAGACCTACTTGTGCAAAAATATTTATAGCAGCTTTTTTGTGGTGGTAAAGAATTGGAAGTTGAGGAAATGTCCCTCAATTGGTCATTCTTCCTTCCTTCCTTCCTTCCTTCCTTCCTTCCTTCCTTCCTTCCTTCCTTCCTTCCTTCCTTCCTTCCTTCCTTCCTTCCTTCCTTTCTTTCTTTCTTTCTTTCTTTCTTTCTTTCTTCCTTCCTTCCTTCCTTCCTTCCTTCCTTCCTTCCTTCCTTCCTTCCTTCCTTCCTTCCTTTCTTTCTTTCTTTCTTTCTTTCTTTCTTTCTTTCTTTCTTTCTTTCTTTCTTTCTCTCTCTCTCTTTCTTTCTTTTTTTATCTCTCTTTCTTTCTTTCTTTCTTTCTTTCTTTCTCTTTCTTTCTTTCTTTCTTTCTTTCTTTCTTTCTTTCTTCCTTTTTTCTTCTTTCCTTCCTTTTTCAAGTCTTTTTTGCACAAAATGACTAATATTGGAAATACATTTTACATGATTGCACATGTATAACCTATATTAGATTGCTTACCATCTTGGAGAGTGATGTGGGGAGGGAGGGATAGAATTTGCAACTCAAAACTTTAAAAAATGTTAAAAATGGTTTTTACATGAAATTGAGGAAAAATAAAATATTATTAAAAAACAGACAAGTTAGAGAGATTATTAAAAATTGCCAGTTACACTGCATATTAAATTTACTCATCATAACCAAGTTACCAACCATTACTATGTGTCTAGGTGAAAATGAAATAAGATAATAAGATCAAAGATTGAGAGCTGGCAGGGCCCTTACAGAACATCTACCTCCCTTATTTGCAGATGAGGAAACTAAGGCCCAGGTAGATTCACTCAGCTAGTAAGAGGCAGAGATAGGATTCTAACTCAGGTCCAGTGACCAAATTCAGTGTTCTTTCCACTCCAGTATGCTATTATCATCATCTTTTTTGGTTCCGGAACTTTTGATACAGTCCATTCTTCTTTAACCTGTGTTCTCCACCCTAAAAGAAGTCAGTTTGAATCAGTCAGTCAATATAATACTGTGTGCCAGGAACTATAGGGAGTACTGGGGATACAAAAAAGGCAAAAGACAGTCCCTGTCCTTAAGGGGATCATAGTGTAATGTGGACACAACAAGCAGACAACTATGTACAAACACGCTGTAGACGATATAAATTGGGAGTAGTCTCAGAGGAAGGGCACTATGACTAAGGAAGACTAAGAAAGCCTTCTTGAGGGCAGCTAGATGGCACAGTGGATAGAGCACTGGCCCTGGATTCAGGAGGACCTGAGTTCAAATCCGGCCTCAGACACAGCTAGTAAGCTGTGTGACCCTGGGCAAGTCACTTGACCCCATTGCCTAGCCAAAAGAAAAAAAAAAAGAAAACCTTCTTGCAGGAAGATGGGACTTTTGTTGAGACTTGAAGGAAGACATGGAAACTAGGAGGTAGAGATGAAGAGGGAGAGCATTCCAGGCATGAGAGAGAGAGAGAGAGAGAGAGAGAGAGAGAGAGAGAGAGAGAGAGAGAGAGAGAGAGAGAGAGAGAGAGAGACTGTGAAAATGCTTGTAAAGTTGGAAGATGGAGAGTCTGTGTGAAGAATGTTAAGGAGGCCAGTGTCAATGAATTGTAGAGTATATGGAGGGGAGTAAGTTGTAAGAAGACTAGAAAAGTCAGAAGGGACCAGATTATAAAGCATTTAAAAACCAATCAGGATTTTACACTTGATCCCTGGGATTATAGGGAGCCAGTGGATTTTATTGAAAGGGTAGGAAGGGATAATATGTTCAGACTTGCTCTTTAGGAAGATCAATTTGATAACATTAGGCAATTAGGTTAACATAGGTCAAGCACTTGGAGGATGGAGTAGACTAAGGAAAGACTTAAGGAAGGGACCATCAAACTATCGTATGTGTGTGAGGACAGGGTAAGTTGATAAGGGCCTGTAATTAAGGTGGTGTCAGAGTCAGAGGAGAGAAAGGGGGCATATATGCAGTGAAGATTGAGGCAAGGTCATTGGATTTGGCAATTAGAGATCATTAGTAACTTTGGGGAGGAAAGTTTTCAATTCAGAGATGAGGTTGGAAGCCAGATGGCAGAGTTAAGCAAAAAGCAACAGGAAAGAAAGTAGAGGCATCTATTGTAGACTTCTCAAGTTGTTTAGCCCTATACAGAAGGACAGATATAGGGCACTAGTTAGCAGAAATGGATACATCAAGTGAGGAGTTTTCAAGGATAGGGGAGAATGGATATCTTTGTATGCACTAGGGTAACAGTCACTAGACAGGGAATAATTGAAGATAAATAAGAGAGTAGGAGTGATAGAGGGGACAATCTGCTGGAGGAGATTGGATGGAGTGGGATTACTTGTACATCTAGAAGGGAGAAGATAGAACTCTTAATAGCCTCAATTATTTCAGTAAAAATGAGGTGAGGTTCTCAGGGAGAGGGTGGGGAAAGGAGGAGCTGTGGGAGATCTGAGAAGGTATGAAAAGGTTGGGAAAGGCCTCTGTGGTGAGTAGGATATCAAATCAATCAGGGAGGTGCAAGAAGTTTTTGCCTTGTTGCAGTAAAGGTCCGACTGAGACTATATAACATAAATGTTTAGTGGACCCATTCAAACACTGTTTAATGATTTTCTCCAGTTTTGTTCAGCAGCATTCAGTTCAGTAGGAGCAAAGGCAGTGGACTGTGGAAGTTGGTAAAGCAAGATCTTTGATAAGTTAAATGGACAGGGGATTCAAGACAAGTGGACAGTAGAGTTAAACGGGTTTACCAAGGTTTCAAGATGGAGAAGGGAAGCGTGGGTAGATAGTGTAGAACTGATAGCCTATGAAATAACTGAGGTTTGGAAGTTGTGGGGAGGACAAAGAACACGTTTTGGAGTTGCAAGGCAGAGGGAAAAGTGGAGTAACAACAGATTAGGATGAAATAAGGAAATTGGAGTTAATGAACATGGAAGGGGATGATTTGTAGGTGATGGTGAAATCAAGGGTATGACTATCTCCACATGTAGCTGAGATGGGGCAGATGAATAGGTCCTGGGAAATGAGTAGGCTGAAGAACTGAGAGTTTAAGGTATTTGAGAGAGTATCAATATGTACATCGAGGGCTTTAAGTGACTTGCTGTGGTCACACAACTAGAATGAGTCAGAGATAGGATTTGAATACAGATCTTCTTGCTTTCCAGCCTTGCCCTTTATCCACAGAGCCAACTAACCTTTCCTTCCTTTGCAAGCTAATGAACATGACTCTTCAAGATTCCATACTAAAATGTTTATCCTTTAAAAATGTGCATTCTTCTCATCAATCAATAAGATTGTGGGGGGTCATAGGATCTGATCTCAGTTCTTCCCTCTGATACTTAGCTACCAGTGACAGTTGGGCAAGTCATTTCACCTTGCTGGGCCTCAGTTTCTCCATCTGTAAAAAAAGAGGGGTTCGTTTTAGTCTCCTCTAAGTTGGAGAGCTCTTTCATTCCTAGTTCTATGATCTTATGATTCTGTTGTATTTTGTTTTTGTGTTATTATTCAATGAGAAAATAAACTTCTATTTTCACTTTACATAAAGTTTTATTTTCTTTTTCTACTGTTTAGCATCAACACCCAAACTATGTCTGGACTACTTAACATAATATGGTTTGACATCATAACTCCAGGAAGTGTCATATTGCTAATCAGCGTAGGAGGGATCAGATACCAAGTTACATCACTCCTGCATATTCAAGGTTAGTTGGCACTTCATTAGACTGATTTGAAGAATGTGGAAAAACTGGGTGAATTAAAAAGATGCAGAAAAATCTAGAATTTTCCATTCTTTATCAGCAGACTAGTTCTGGTTCTAAGATTTATAATTCTGCCAAGGAAAATATTACTGTAGCTATTATTATTTTTATGTATTTTGCTCAGTGCAAATGCTGATACATATTTTTTGGAATCCACATAATGTCCATATCTGAACTTGTATGGAAGTCACTGCTCCTTCAAATAGACTTGTGTGTTATATTTACATATAATAATAAGAGCTAACATTTGTATGGTCTTTACTATGTGCCCGGCATTGTGATTACAATTATATATTTGATCCTCACAACAACCCTTTGTAGTAGGTGCTACTATTACCCCCATTTTACAGATGAGGAAACTGAGGCAAACAGAGGTTAAGTGACTTGCCCAGGGTCACACAGCTAATAAGTATCTGAGGTCACATTTGAACTCAGGTCTTCGTGACTCCAGGTTCAGTGCTCTTATCGACGTCAAGGTTTTGGTATCTACCACCACAGTTTGTTTCATCCCTGGTATTCTCAGTCCTTTTCAAGTATCATTGTCAATGATGCCTATAATTACTGGCCATGATTGAATCCTTAGAGATTAATTAACATTAATGGGGAAATTTTGAATTACATTATCTACTGCTTTTGTAATATGTGATCTGAAATCTGGATCAATATACTCTAGTGCAAGTAAATCTCTGGCTCTAGGAGTTGGTCACAACCCACATCACTAGAAAATTATTTCTTGGTGGCTACATTGCTTATATTCTATTATTACTCTCCCTTGAGCCATTTGGATAACAAATGTTAAATTCTGCTACTAAATTTGGGCAAATGGAACTCTAGAATTCCATTTTTGCCGCAGCTATTTCTGGAATAGCCTCAAGAAAGAGTTTATTCCTATTTCTCATGCTTTCAATAGTTACTGAATGAAATATATTACTCTCCCAGTAACCAGAACGTACTCACTCCTGAGGCTATTCACATATTCTCCAACTACAAGGACAGCCTTAGTGATGTCCCATTCATTACCTACAATGACACCACCATCTTTTATCTGTCCTGAAACCCCATATTTAGCTAAGAAAAGAGAAACCTACATATCTATGTACAGGTCTGCAATGCTGAGAAGGGAAAGATGGTTGATTTCAGAAATATATTTCCTATTTTATAGAGTCGTGTCCTAGGATGGTAGATTGAGAGTTAATGGGACCTCAGAGACACGTCCTTCATTTTACAGATGAGGATATTTATGTCTGGTTAAGTTAAGTGACTTGTATTATAGCACCCTCGATAATGAAAACTATGTACTTTTATGTAGCTTATCTTATTATATTTATGTAGCTTATGTAGCTTATTTTATGTAGCTTATCTTATTACTATTAATGTTCATCAAAATTACAGCTGTGGAGTTTCATCTCTCTTTCTCCCTCCTCCCTTCTCCTCGTCTCCCCTTCTTTTTGTCTGTCTCTCTCCAACTCTGTCTTTGTCTCTTTCTCTCTCTCTCACGTAAGCATACCCATACATAACAATAAAATAGAAGACAAAGAAGTCTCTATCTAGGATCAGAACTCATCTTCTTTAACTCCAGTTTGCTGGTTCAGCCGTTGTTATAATCTCAGAGTCCAAGGGATCTTAGTGGTTGTCTAGCGAGATGTGTGAGACATAGGCCAGTGGGCCATATTGCTGCAAGAAATATTTCCCAGTGCTGATAAAACCAGATTAAAATGTAGTTAAGAAATACTTAAGAGAATAAATAAAAAAAACCAAAGAACATAGATAATGTTAATGTGGCCCCTCATTTTTTTTTTTTACAAAGCATTTGGGGTTAAGTGACTTGCTTGGAGTCACACAGCTAACACACGTAACACACAGTGTTATGTGTCTGAGGCCAGATTTGAACTCAGGTCCTCCTGACTCCAGGACCACTGCTCTATCCACTGCATCATCTAGCTGTACCTCTCTCATTTCTATTTGTGTTTGACACCACTGGGCTAGACTCATTACAGCCTGTTAATTTCCAACTGTTTTTTAAAGCTGATTCAACTCATCGATAATAGTTAATGTGAATTCCTAATTATGTACCAATATGCACACATTGTTGGGTGCATTGCAGCACACCATTTGAATACTTTACAATCCTTCAAAAACTGTACATCCAGATCCTCCGAGATTCTGAATTCCATGCTTGACTTGTCAAACCCCACCATGGTAAGCACTTCAGTGGAAGCCATTTGGTACAAAATTAAGATCCAGGAGAGGTTAAATGGACTGACTAAAGCTATTTAGAGTATATATTACATAGCAGGAATTAAAAATTCTGGATCTCCTCATTTACTGTACAGAGCTCTTTCACTATAATGTAATTCAGACAAAAATCTCTTTCTCTTGTTTTCACATGGTTACAAATCTCTATGCTTTAGTTTCAAATCTGGACCTGAGTTCTTTCTAAAATGTCTCTGGGGTGCTTATTTTCTATCTCTTTTATTCATTTTTAAAATCTATTTTCTTATCCTAGAGAATGTAGGTTCCTTGATGGTAAGGACTGCTTTTTTTTTTTGTCTTTGTACTCCCACCTCAAGGCACAGTGCCTGGCACACAGTAGGGGCTTATTAAGTACTTATAGATTGAGTGCCAGGCCTAGAGTCAAGAAAACTCTTCCTGAGTTCAAATCTGGCCTCAGATACTTACTAGCTGTGTGACTCTGGGCAAGTCATTTAACCCTGTTTTTTCAGTTTCCTCAGCTATAAAATGAACTGGAGAAGGAAATGGCAAACCACTCCAGTATCTTTACTAAGAAAACCCCAAATGGGGTCATGGAGAGTCAGACATGACTGAAACAACTGAACAACAGCAGCAGTTTTACAGATAAGGAAACAAACTCGGAAAGGTTGAGTGAATTGCCCAGGGTCACATAGCTAGCAAATGTTCAAAGTGTGGTTTTGAGCCCAGTTCTTCATCACTCCAAACCCAGCTTGGAGGAAAGGAAAGGAAAGGCCCAAAATGAAAATGTTCAACTTTCTACTTTCAGACATCGTTTCCATGCCAACAAGCTGTCCGGTGAAAAAGTCTGCCAATGCTGTGCTCTCTCTGGTGCATACTATACATGTAGTTATCTGGAAATATCTGTAGGAGCAGTTTGTTTCTTAGATGATTTCATTTCTTAAAGACAGTGTTATGTAGCTTGAAGCCTCCATGCTTTCTGAGCACTCTGGCATGGCAGAATTCCATTCAGGCAGAATCTGCAATCCAACCCAAGCTATTGACGCTAATTGAGCTGCCTTGCTTTTTTCTTAGCTATGGCACCTGCTCCAGCCTCCCCTTGTACTTTACCAAGCAGCCTGACCCTATGCCAGCAGGAATTGCCACTGGATGGAGCTATAGCATTAGGCAATACCTTCTGAGTCAAGCCATTTTCTTCCCACTTTTCCCACTAATAAGAGGGACCATTTGGCAATCTGAGAATTGCTGTTCATTTATCTGGTTGATATAGGAAGAGGTCAGTGGTTCCCATCCATTTTAGAGTGGGAGCGATATTGTTGGCTTGGTTCTTGTCCCCTCCCCGTCCCCTCCTAAAATCCCACATTTCTTTAATGTTACTCAACATCAATTTCATTTTAAGGATTTTTAAAGTCGATCCACAAGCTAACTGGAGATACTCTAGAGTGTCATAAACCAAAGTTGGCAATCAGAAGGATATTATATTATGTGCTACTGACACATGTTTTGTGCATAGCTTTTATACTTAAAGATGTGAGGAAAACTTTCTGGCCTATGGGGACCACTTAGTGGTTTCTTGCTGGCTTGCAGTGAATTTCAGATAAGCCATTCATGCACTGCAGTTCTCTAATGTGCAAAGGAGAATACTGAATCTAGAATACATGAGGTTTTAAATAAAATTGAAGACAAATGAAATTGCCTTCCAGTTACCAGTTCTCTAATATATATCTTGACACAAATAAGTGGGATTTTCTAAATATAAATTGCCTTAAGTGACTCTCTTTAATTAGTTTACAATAATAATAACTGACATTCATACAATGCTTTAAGGTTTGAAAAATGCTTTGCAAAGATTTAACTCATTTGATCCTGGTAACAATCCTGTGAGGGAGGTATTATTACGATCCCATTTTGCAGATGAAGACACTGAGACTGTCAGTGAGAGGCTAAATGACTTACCCAGGATCAGTTAGCTAGTAAGTGTTTGAGGAAAGATTTGAACTTACGTCTTCCTGACTCCCAGTCAAGAAAAACTCTCTCTATGGTGGCCCAACAATTGCGTTAAGATAGATTTTAGGCTTAACATAATGTAGGGATGGTTAAGTGTAAAATACACAATCTAAGGGTGCCAGAATCTTTCAAATTTGCCTGTATTCCAAACCTCTTGCTCCCCCCTGTATTTTGTCAAGGAGAAATGGAAAAACTTTATAAGGATAGATGTGACCTACTTAAATATATCTTATTCTCTCCACTCCCCAGTTTTAATCCTCATTTCTTTGAATATAAAAGCAAGAAATATCTCAAACAAAAGTCTGCACTTAGCATTGATCTGCTGTCATTTATAGTAAATTTTCTTTTCTCTGTTCCTTCTACTTTCTTCAATAAATGATTAGAAAATTCAAAAGCTAAAAAAATTCAGAGCCAGATCCTTGATATCCTCAAGCTTCTACCCTCCATTTTAGTACCCCCTTTATTGTCTAGTAATTAGGCATGAAAGAATTGTTTAAAAAGAAGAACCTGGCTTAGAGAGGAAAACAATGTTTAAGGACCATTTATGACAATAGTAGAGGCAGCATGGCAGAGTAGCTGCAAAGCTATACTTATTGGGAAGAGCTGAGTTCAAATCTCCACTTGCCAACTCTCTGAACATCAATTTCCTCAATTGTAAAATGAGTGTGATGGACTAGGTGGCATTTAAGGTCACTGCCAGCTCTAAGTCCATGATCCCATGAACTTACTTCATAACACTAGACTTGACATGACAGGAATAATAGTATCTACTTTCTGCAAGAATTATTAAAAGTCAGGACAGCTGGGTGGCACAGTTTATAGAGCGTTGGCCCTGGAATCAGGAGGACTGGAGTTCAAATCTGACTTCAGATGCTTACTGGCTGTGTGACCCTGGGCAAGTCACTTAACCTTGATATCCTCAAAAAAAAAATAGCAGAATTATCAAAACTAACATGGACTTAATTCAGGGGTAGGGAACCTGTAGCCTTGAGGTCACATGTGGCCTTCTAGGTCCTTTGGTGCTGCCTTTTGATTGAGTCCAAGTTCTATAGAACAAATTCTTTTATTAAGGGGATTTATTCTGTGAAGTTTGGATTCAGTCAAAGGGTTGCACTTGAGGACTTAGAGGGCCACATGTGGCCTTGAGGCTGCAGGTTCTCCACCCCTGGCCTTAGTCTACCATATTGGTCATACAAAAGCAATAGTAGGAAAAAAAAAGAAAAAAAAACTTTTAACTTTCCCTCTCCTCTCCAGCAGATTCTTTCCTTGGCTTTTTTTTCCTTTTAAAAAACTAGGTTCCCCATCTTGTCCAGGCTGGAAGTAAAGGGGTTATTTATAGGCTCGATCCTACCACTGATTGACTTGAGAGTTTTGATCTCCTACATTTCTGAAATGGATTACCCAGTCCCTCTCTCAACAACCCAGTAGTCCCTCCCCACCCCATCACCATACCGACACTTTGTGCAGACACCTTATTGTCATAGCTCTACTGTAGATCAGGTCTCCCAAGACAGTCCCAACCTCCTGGCAGCAGCAATTACAGGCTTATGCTCAGCTTCTTGGTATTTTCTTAAAGATGTCATGAGCTGATGTAGTTTTTCTTCTTCATTTATCTAAATTTTTTTTCTTACATTTTAAGTCTCAAGTACTTTCTCTTCTCTTTTCTGACTGTACTGACATCTTACTTTTACATAGTACTTTAAATGGTGAAGTGCCTTTCCGCACAGTAACCCTGAAAGTTTGATTGTTCAACTACTAAGCTCATTCTTATAGATAAGGAAATTGAGGCTAGGAAAGGACTTAACCATGCTCACAAGACTAATACTGGCTCTCTCTCTCTCTCTCTCTCTCTCTCTCTCTCTCTCTCTCTCCTCTCTCTCTCTCTCTCTCTTTTTATTTCATTTTCTCCCTCCCTGTATCTCTCCTTTCTCTCCTCCCTCTCTTCTCTCTCTGTGTCTCTATCTCTCTCCCATCCCCATATCTCTCTCTCCTCTTTCCTTCTCTTCTCTCCCCCTTCCTCTCCCTCCCATCTGTCTCCCCTTTCTGTGTTTTGTCTATGCAGTTTCCTCCTACTTCTCCTCCAACAATAGATAATGGGGATTTTTGGCAGCAACACATCTTGCCTAGAGGACTAGTGAGGGGGAATTCCTGGACCTTAAGTGTCTGGCTACCTTCTTTTCTGTTTCCTTTTCTGAATGCATCAGAGAAGGAAGACATTAGAGTGGATTTCCCCCACCCTAGATAGGGCAGTAGCTGAGGCAGTGATAGGGTACCTACAGAAGAAACAAATTGAAGAATCAGATTTCTGTGAACAATGTTCCGAAACTCCTGTGTAGGGGGAACAGGATGCTGAATTGTCTCAACAGTGGAATCCTAGAATCCAGCCTGCTACAGAAGGGAGACTTCCTGAATGAAGATTTATGTATAATCCCAAAATGGAGATTATTGAGACTAGATCTTTCAGAGAGAGAGAGGGAGAGAGGACAGCGAGAGAGACAGAGAGAGAGGGAGGGAGACAGAGACAGAGAGAGAGGGAGGGAGACAGAGAGAGACAGAGACAGAGACAGAGAGAGAGAGGGAGGGAGACAGAGACAGAGAGAGGACAGAGAGAGAGGGAGGGAGACAGAGACAGAGAGAGAGAGACAGAGAGAAACAGAGAGAGAGAGAGACAGACAGAGAAAGAGAGAGAGAGAGAGAGAGAGAGAGAGAGAGAGAGAGAGAGAGAGAGAGAAAGAGAGAGAGAGAGAGACAGAGAGAGAGACAGAGAGAGAGGGAGGGAGACACAGAGAGAGAGACAGAGATAGAGACAGAGAGACAGAGAGAGACAAAGAGAGAGAGAGGATTTCCTGTTACAGCATGTTCCTTGGAGGAAAAAAAATACTCAGTACTTAAATACATCTGAGAAGGTGACAAATACCTTTAAAGAACTGATTATCTCATCTGGTTTTTTGAAGATTCCATTAAATTTATCAGGAACTCTCCCAAACAATCGCTTTATAATGTGCCATTTGACTCTAAGAATGGTGTTCCACTCACTGTCATATAAACTCTCAAGTCAGGTCAACAAGCATTTATTAAGTACTTACTATGTGCCAGGCACTGTGCTAAGTGATGATGCTGGTACAAAGAAAGGGAAAAAACACTATCTTGGCTATCAAGGAACTTCCAGTTTAACAGAGGAGACATCAAACAATTTATGTGCAGACAAGATCCATGCAGGATAAATTGAAGATCATGCCAGAGGGAAGGTACCTCAGTTAATGAGTCCTTCTTGCAGAAGGTGGGATTTTAAAAGATGAGATTTGAGGGAGGCCAAGGAAGCTAGGGAGAGAGGAAAGAGAAAGTTTCAGGCATGGGCAACATTTTGTTGTTCAGTTGTTCAGTCATGTCTGACCATACGTGACCCCACAGACATTGTCCTTGGGTTTTCTTGGTAAAGATATTAGAGTGGTTTGCCATTTTCTTCTCCAGTGTGTCTGGAGATGAGGAAACTGAGGCAAACATGGTTAAGCTAGTATCTGGTCTGGACTTGAACTCAGGTCTTCCTGACTCCAGGCCCAATGCTCTATCCACTGTGTCACCTAGCTGCCCCCCCCCCATTGGGGAACACACAGCCAGTGAAAATTCCTGCAGTTGGCAAATAGAATGTCACATGTTAGTAACAGAAAGGAGGAGTTTGTAGTAGGGAAGCAAGCTGTAAGAAGATTGGAAACATTGGAAAGGAGCCAGGTTATAAAAGACTTTACAAGCCAAACAGGATTTTATATTGATCTTGGAGATGGTAGGGAGCCCCTGGAGTTGATTGAACGGAGGAGTGACATAGTCAGCCCTGTGCTTTAGGAAGATCACTTTGATGGCTGAATTGAGGAGTGGTAGACTGGACTGGACAGAGGCCTGAGGCAGAGAGAATAGTCACCAGACTATTTCAATAGTCCAGGCTTGAGGTGATGAGGGCTTGTATCAGGGTGTCACAATGACAAAGAGAAAAGGGGTCCTATATGAGAGGTGTTATAAAGATGATATAATGGGGCTATGCACATGTGCAGATGATGTAAGACAGAGGCACCCATGCTGGAGGAGGCAGGGACCTGCTTCTGGGAGAAGACGTACTGAATTATCCCTACCATGTAGATGGGAGCAGCTTCCTTCTGCCAGCCACATGGCTGGTACAGCCTGCACCTTTAAAACTTTCAGACTGACAGTCTATCTCTGGCGTTGTCCAGAAGGACCTTAGTTCTGCTCACTGGCAGCATACATACCTTGGGCTGAGTTGGATGTGGGGGGAAGGGCTATACTTCCCCTCTCCCTTTTAGAACCTGAGGCCCAGAGAATTGAATTTGGGTTTTGGTCTGTTTCATTTGTGCTTTTTAGTTCTGGGCACCTGGAGACTCAAGCCAGCCTTGGAGGCTGTAAGACTTCAATGCTGTCAGCGCAGCAGAGAAGACCTGAGAAGGCAGGGTGCCGTGATGTAAGCTTAGGGGCCTTTGGATTTGGAACTTGGCAGGACTTTGTATAAAGGAACTGAGTTAAACTATGAACCTAAAAAGAGTAAGAAGGTATAAAGGGGGATTGTGCCCCCCAGGTGCTTGGGGAGAATATTTGTATATTTGTCCTTGTTATACCTTTGAAGTATTCCTTTGTAAAAGCTACTCCAACTGTTAAGTGGTTAAATGATAACTGGAGTGTAAGGGACCCCTAAAATTGAAGAATCACAATTGATAGAGACTTGAACAAATGGCAGAGACTAGACCAGAGGTGAAGAACCTGTGGCCTCAAGGCCACATGCGGCCTTCTAGTTCCTCAAGTGCAGCTCTTTGGCTGAATCTGAGTCAAAGGGCTGCACTTGAGGACCTAGAGGGCCATGAATGGCCTCGAGGCTGCAGTTTCCCCACCCCTCACTAGACCGTTTCTCAAAGTCTCTTTATAGTACTGGAGAACCCTGGGGGAGGGGTAGCATGTAATATATTTGACTCTTATGTAGTGGAGGGTCAGTGTTCTCACTGTTATAGTAGAAACAATAGCAGTTAGCAACAGATTGAATATGGGAGATAAGAGAGAGTGAGGAATTGAGAATGACACCTAGGTGATGAGCCTGAGTGACTGGTAAGATGGTAGAGCCTTTTGACCATAACAGGGAAATTAGGGAGAAGGGAGGTTTTGGGGGAATGAGGTCAGTTTGGGACATGTTGAACTTAAGATGTCTATGGGTCATCCAGGTTGAAATGTCCAATACTCAACTAATTGGTGACACAAGATTAAAACTGGGGTGTATACATAGATCTGGGGAGTCATTTGCAGAGTGATAATAGTTAAACCCATGGGAGCCTGAAGATTACTAAGAGAAAGCGCAGTACCTGAATAGAATCTTGAGGAATGCCTACGATGAAGGGAAATGATGTGGCCAATGAGCCAGTAAAGGATACTGAGAAGGAATGGTCAGATGGGCAGGAGGTGAACCAGGAGAGAGTTGGGGTCGTACAGCTACCATCGTTATCACACATCAGTACCATCTTAAGAAATCATGAGAGTAGAAGAGGTCAAAATCCAGGCCTTGTGCTTCAGTACTTTGTTGCTTCTCCAGCTACATGGTCAAAGTTTGGTCTAGAGACTCTTGATATTTGTCTAGAATTCAGTAATTGACACCACTTCTTCAGAAGGTGAAGGTTTATAGGACCTCTTGCCACTCTTCCAGAATTCTGGGATTCAGAAACTTCTACTACACGGTTACATGGTTTCGTTCTCCAAGGCCACCATCTCGCAGGTGAAGAGGCTGTGTTACTGCCTCTTCACGGCTGCTGTCTCTGAGATTAAGTGTTTTCACTCCATGGATAATTTCACAGATTGAAAGGAGGAATACTCAGAGTCTAAACCAAAACCTGAGAACATAAGACCATCACTTTGGGGGAAGTTCTACCTCTTTAGGAGGTATACAGAATCAGTTCTTCCCACATAATCAAAGTTCCAAATATTGGTCCCATCCTTCTATCTATATCAGGTTGACCTCGTTCTCCTGATCAACCTTCATTAAAAGGAAAAATGTGCTAGTTAACTCACAAATGCTCTAACTGAAAAATGGCTTTCCACAGAACAAAAATGGTCTTAAAATCCTGGGCCTCCAGAGCGCTAGGTTGCATTTTATCTTTTCAAAAGGCATCAGAACCATTGGGTTGATTGCTATCCCCTTCCTCCTAGCCTTGCTAATCCGCTTGTATAACCACTTTACTGTTTATACATACCATATTCACTAAAGCAATATTTTCAAAGAGATTGAAAAAGATAAGAATACCTCTTTTCTGTTTCATATTACTGAAGCTTTAATGTTTCAGTATAAAATAGTAAAAAAGATAAGATCTGAAAGGGGAAAACCCTTAAACCAAAAAATGTAGCCCCAACTAAAACCAAAAGAAATACAGAAAGAAGACATGATGGGAACTTTCAATCCCAGAGAGCCCTCAATTTAGAGTCCAATTAGGCAGCAGGCATGGAAACCTGGGGTAGAATACATTCAATTGAAGTGGATCGGTAGCCCAAAGTCATTCTTTAGTGGAAAAAAAAAAGAAAACCAGTCACTTAGTTTGTCCAAGTTGAAAATGTTTGTCTCATTTGGCATGATTATTCATATAACTTACACCTTAACTGCTCTGTCTAAGGTTTTCATTTTTTAACCGGATATTTGGGGCATATAGGCATAGCCCCAAAGTCATATTATTAGCCTGAAAGGGATGCAGTGGAATACCTTGGATTTATGCATCAAATAAAAATTAATCTTTCATCAAGATAATTGCTTACTGAAAGTGTACTTTCATGCATCCATGCCAGGGTATTTTCCTAACAACTTCAAGATGTAAGGGTTTCCCCCACCCCTCCATTTCTTGAGAATCACTAGCACCTAAATTAATGTAATTGTCCATTAGGGAAAGCCTTGCTGTCTTTAGGAAATGTATTCTTTATAGTTCTGCATTTAATCCTTTAATAGAATCAGTTTATCCTTAACTTAGGCTGGCAAGAAAAAAAATTGCTTATGTTTTTTAAGATCTTGAGCCTTACCAGAATAGAAAGATTCATAGCTAGCCTCATGTCAGCTTTCTAAGTCCTGGATTTTGTTTTGCATCCTGTTTTTTCCCCCTTCTTCCATCAGTGGCCTGATAAGGCAGCTCCCCTGTGATAACTCTGGTGGAGAAAATATTCTTTCAGAGTTTTGAATTTTGCCATCAATAATCAGTTAACATTTTAATTACTATAGCGCCACCTTGTGGCCCAGCTGGTATGTCTAAAGATTAGGCTGGTGGCATCAGTATGGCAACTAATACACTTTCACCTTCTTGTTGATATATTAAGTGGAAGGCACTTTGAGGCGCTTTCAGTGAAAGGATAACATTAATCCTGGCATCTAAATATATTACTCTGAAATTTTAGATAGCCAATAGTTGCCTTCGGGGGCTATCCAAAGGTTAACCTGATAAATCAGGAATTATTGTCATAAATAATCTAAACAAAGGCTAGCCACTCGAAACAGATGTTGTTTCTGGAAGGTTTTGAAAATTTTCCACTGTTAACTTGAACATAACCCCCTTGTCTGGAGCAGTGTAACTCTGCCAACTTGTGGGCCTGCTTTAAACGAACAGGTTCTCTTTTTTTGTAGTCTTGATTCACACCCATTTAACTTCTCTAGATGTAGGTAACCCAAACTAACTTGAAACCCAAGTGGAAAAGTTTTGATTTGCACTGTTGTTGCCTTCCTATTGAAGCTGACTTTCTCAATCCTGCATTTTGTGGGAGTGCTTGTGTATATTCCCAGGAGCACAAAAAAACATCTTGGCACATACCTTTATATTGAAGATTTCAGTTAACACCATAAGTAACTGAATGGCCATGTAATCCCATGGATTTATATGTGGAGTGAATTGAGTCCCTAGGTATTACTCCATCCTCTTTTGAAGCTTTTCAAAAGCTGAGCAAAAAAATGTCTTTTCATAGTTCAGGGAAAAGAACAAAAATAAAATGTACTCAGTTAAGTAATCGGAAGATATGGATAAATAAATGCTTCAGAATCCAAGAGAGGAAAGTACATGGTGGCATCTGATTTCAAGCTTTCTTATGATGGCTGAAAGTCAACTTTTTTGCCCATTCCTTGACTGAAAATGATGACATGGGCATAGCTGGAAACTTAGCATAGGGCTGATGAAGAAGAGTTTGCCAAGAGCTATAGTTAATGGAGGGGAAATCATTATATCATAAAACAATTAGTATTAAAGAATACTGAGAAGAAGGTATAGGATGGATATGCTATTGTCATCTAACTTAATTTTTGTGGTACATAAATCTTTTACAATTCCCTTCTCTTTGCAACTGGCCATCTTTAAAACAACAACAACAATAACGTACTGAATATACCACTCCAGGAGATGGAGTTATTTCCCCAAATACATTGTTTAAGTAAGTTATCTGTACGCAGATTTCAAAAGCACAAGAAGATTCAACAAAGTTTGCTAAGTACAGAGGCAGCAATAATGAACTCCAGAACTCTAGGCTCAAAAGATTCTAGGCTGAGATGTTATCTAGTCCTGTCACCTAACCAATGGATGAATATGCCCTATAATTTCCCAGCAATCATAGAAATACTACCAATGAAGAGAGCTCACTAACTGACAAAGGAATCTAATACATTTACAATTTTAATCAGTAGGAGATCTTCCTTATATTCAACCAACCAATCCACTATCATTTCTTATTTATTCTCCCTGCAACCCCAGGTAGAATTAATTTAAAGCTGAGGCTTGGCCCCAGTCTGGGTCGCTCCAAAAAGGGGGATAGAAAGGTAAACAATATCCAGTGTAGAACAGATATAGAGTAGCTATTTATTAAGACACTGTGCTAAATGCTGGTGATACAAAGACAAAAACTAAATAGCTCTTGCCCTCAAGGAACTTATATTCCATTGGGGAAAAATATGTATGAACACAAAAAAACTGAGGAGATTAAGAAAAGTCTTCTGGAGGAAATGACTTGAGCTGTTCTTTGAAGGAAGCTAGGGATTTTAAGAGTTGGAGATGAGGATAATGTACATTTCTGGCATGGGGGATGGTTCTATACAAAGATGTGGAAAGAAGAGATAGACTGTTGAGGATAAGGAATAGGAAGCTGGTCTGGGAACATTGCGTCTTAAAGGGAAGTAATATGTTATAAGGCTGGAAAAGGAGTCTGGAACCAGATTATAAAGGGCTTTAGATAGGAGTTTGTATTTTATCCCAGTGGCCACAGAGACCCATTGGAGCTTTTGGAGTATAAATCTTCCAACCTGCACCTACTGATCCTATTTCTACTCTTTAGAGAAGGAGTGATTATTTTAAAATGTGAAAACCATTCTTAGCTCATGGGCCATAAAAAAGAAGGTAGCTGCCAGACTTGGCCTTCAGGAAGTAGTAAGTTGACCCTCTACTTCAGAGCCAAACAGAATAAGTGCAATCTCTTTTACACAACAGCCCTTCACATATTTGAAGCTGACATATTTTATCTCATCCAGACCAAATATTTCTCCTGTAAATGCAAATCTTTACCTCATGATTTGAGTCCTCTCAGAATTCTAATTACCCCCTTTTTGACATGATGAAGCTTGTCAATAGTTTGAAGATCTATGATTTTGTTGGTAAAGGTACTTTATTCCACTAATGCTGATTTTGACCTCTCTACTACAATTTAGGTCTTAAAGTGGCTTTTGAGAGCTATCGTGGCAAAAAAAAAATCTGTCTCCTTACAGCCAAGCTGGTTGTGAACCTCTTTGACTTTATCTCTCTCTCTCTCTCTCTCTCTCTCTCTCTCTCTCTCTCTCTCTCTCTCTCTCTCTCTCTATATATGTGTGTGTGTGTGTGTGTGTGTGTGTGTGTGTATATATATATATTCCTGTACATACACACACATATGTATATGTATGTATGTGTATATATATATATATATATATACACACACACACACACACACAGATACTTTCTCTTGGTATATATATCAGCCTTCCATGCTCACACCAGAATGCCTTTAAAACTTGGCAGGTTGTGTCAGAATAGGGGTTTGCTATCAAAGCCTTTGAGAAGCTACATATAATGATGCAGCATCAAAGCCAACCTTTAATATGAGGGCTTATCATTATCCTTCTTGGAATATGATGCCCAGAAATGAATATTAATGATGCCTAGCATTATTTAATTCTTTAAAAGTTTGCAAATTGCCTTGCATGTTATCTAATTTCATCCTCACAACAAACCTGTGACGTACATGCTATTAGTATCCTAAATTTACAGTTAGGGAAACTGAGGCAGACTGAAGCTAAGTGACTTCCCCAGGGTCACAGTAAGTGTCTGAGGTCAGATTTGAACTCAAGTCTTCCTGACTCCAGTTCCAGCACTCAGTCCATTGTACCACCTAACTACGTCCATCATTTTTATGTGTTATTTCCATTAATTCAGCCAAAGGTTGAATTAACATTTTTGGTCTCCATGTTACGTTGTTGACTTGTGCTGAGCCTCAGAGTCCACTCAAGATTACATTTGGCTCATTGCCCAAGAATGGAAGTTGGAAGTAGGAAGGTATTCAATGTACAACACAGATCAGATATTGGACAGCTATTTATTTCCCCTACACAAAATCAATGCTTCAAACTCCAAAGACTCACAATTAAACAAAAAGCAATAAGTCACCTAGATTATTGGAACAGCCTCCTAACTGGTCTCCTTTCCTCAAGTGTCTCCCCACTCCAATCTACTCTCCATCCCAATGTCAAAGTATTTTCCTTGAATGCAGATCTGACCTTCTGATTATCCTGTTTAACCAACCCCAGTGGCTTCTCAGTGTCTCTAAAATAAAATATAAAATCATCTGTTTATCTTCTAACGTCCTACACTACCTGGCCACAGCCTATGTTTTCAACCTCATTGGACATTACTGCTCCTTCCACACTCCGTGAACCAGCCAAAATGTTTTGTCTTTTAAAAGAAACTTTACCTCCCATGTCTTTGTTGCTGTTTGTCCTTTATTCTTGAAGAGCATCAATGACATTGGGAAGATGATATTTTGACTTGCAAGTAAATTGGATTTAAGAGAGGCTGAGCTGTACAAAATCGTCAGCCTCACTCTCTCCTCTAGAGTCATTGGAGTCCAGTGGCAAGATATCCTTTGCCTTAAAATGTCATTCTCCATGACTGAAATGCATTCCTTCCTTCCTTCCACCTCAAAGTTCCCCTCTTCCTTTTTGTTAAAGCTCACACACTATCTTCTTCATAGGACATGAAGTCTTTTCTGATCCCTCTGACTCCTAGTACCATCCCTCCTAAACTACCTTGTATTTAACTACTTGGTATATATTCGTATTTATTTGTGCTGCATCTCTTTTTACATGAATTTGTTGTCTCCCCCATTAGAATGTAAGCTCTAATACTTTGAACAGTGCCTTGCACATAGTAGGAACTTAATAAATGTTGATTGACAGCTATTATTATCCTTTCCCAAGAAACTGATATTTAACACATCAAGACATGTTATTCTTATTGTTCAGTAGTGTGGGATTCCCATGACCTGAATTTGGGGTTTTCTTGTTGAAGAAAGTGGTTTGCCATTTCCTCCTCTAACTCTTTTTACAGATGAGGAACTGGTGATGAGTCAGACAGGGTTTAGTGACTTGCCCAGGGACACACAGCTAGTAAGTGTCTGAGGTAGGATTTGAACCAGTGGAGATGAGTATTTGTGATTCCAAACCCAGTGCACTAGCTACTGTATTATCCTTAAGTACTTAGTGAGATTGCTGAATAGGTATTTCACCTTCATCTTTGGCTCTGTACTGTCAACCAGACAGAGCTGGCCTCTAATCTGTGGATGGATGGAGCTGAACAGAACAGGCTAGAGACAGCAGAGTCAAGGAATTAAACAGAAGCTTAATTCCAAAGTGAGGGAAATAGCTTGCAACTAGTGCTCACCCCCCTAGTGAGCAGACCAACTTTAGCATGACTGAACCTTGATTTATATACTTGTGGCTAGACAAAGAGTCAACCAATGTAGTTCAGCAACAGTAGTGAGGGACAACAGCAACAGTGAGGTAAGGCTGTCTAGTAGGAAAAAGTCTATTCATAGCGCAGCTTCATGGGGAAGCTCATTGGTGCTTGCCCAAGCTCAGCGACCATCAGTTCCAGAAGGTGAGTACAAAGTATTGGTAGTATGCCAAGCTCAGGGAACACCTTGACTGATGAGCTTTAGGTCTGGAAAACGGGGTGTCTCCTAATACCTTGACAGTACTGTCTAAACAGCCTCTTCAAAATCCATGTCTTCTGGCAAGCTACTGAGGTCGCCATTTTCACAATCACCTATGCTCTATTTTAAGGAAAGTGCCCTGGCCAGCCATATCTGTACTCCTCTCTGGGCTCCATCCTGACTCTCAGGACTTTCTCCACCATGCCACAGAACCCTTCTCACCCTAGAAGTTGGCTCTGCCCCAGAGGTCCCTTCCTCTGATTGATCAGTTCACCCCAGAATCTGGGTCAAGTTCCCTAGCCAAATGTGTCTTCATTCTTCAAAGGTCTAAGACTCAGAATCTAATTCTCTTGGGCAGCACAAATGATTGAAGTTATTCTAACTGGCAGGGGTAGGGGGGGAGGCCACTTCACTTTTCCTGAGATGTTAAAAGAGAGTTAATATTGGCTTCTGAAAGAGGAAGAGAATAAGCCTGAGGATAGAGTCACTTCTTTTAAGGTCTACAGGGCAGATAGATTGGGGGGGGGGGAGATCTTCCTGCTTCTGTGGCCAATCTTCTCTGACATGTTTTGGAATCAACTTCCCCTCCCCCAACCCCCACGAAACAGTAGGAAGAAGAAAGGTGACTGAGAGAGCCCAATCAAAAGCCTTTGGTTGTCCATGCCTTTTATCACCCCCACCCTCCCCCAGTCCAAGAAAGGGCTAGGGCAATGTGTCACTGGAAGGGGCTCAGCTCCAGGAATGCTCCATGGGACATACTCTAGCCCAGAGGTTCTAAACCCTGGGGTCCAGCAAATCTTTAAGAATGCATTGCAATATAATTAGTTCCTTTTGTAATCCTTTGTATTTTGTTTTATGCATTTAAAACATTATTCTGATGATGGGTCCATAGACTTCACCAGACTGTTACCCATGATAAAAATGGTTAATAATTCCTGCTCTAGCTAGCCAGAGCTAATGGTGGTGGTGGTTCCCTGATTAAATCAATTCTACTAATGTTGAACAATTAGGCAGTGTCTGAACTGATGGCCAGAGGTCTCTTTTCTGGGTAGCTACGGCTGCTGAGGTCATTAGCTTCTGGGTTGGGTGTAGATATGAATGACTTTCCTGGAAAATGGAAGCAGGGTGGGAGTCAGAGGTGGGGTGGCCCCAGCTAGGGGCTATGATTTAGGCCACTTGGCACAGGTGGTCTTGCTATCTCCCTCAGGAGGCTGGGCTGTTTTTTCTAGTTCTTCAAATGAAGGCTTCTTCAGTGGGAAGGGACTTTTTAGAGGGAAACACCATGTTGTTTCATTTCTTTAAAATGAAGAAAAAAGGGCCTGGGAATATTTTATACCTGGGAGTGATTTCCAGGATGAAGAGCTGGGGTATGGTGGAGGAAAGTCTGGAATGCCCCTGGGACTTATTTTAGTTTTGAAAACAGCTGAATTGTTGAGTAGAGGGAACCCCCCCCAACACACACACACACACACACACACACACACACACACACAGTTTCTTGTTTGTGTCTACTCTGTGTGCTGATTAAATAATTCAGTAAAAAAAATAATATCTTGCATTTATATAGTGCTTTAAGGTTTGCAAAGCTCTAGGAAGAGATATGCTCTCGTTTTGTCCTCATGACAACTCTGGGAGGTATTGTCTTCATTTTATAGATGAGGAAACTGAAGCAGACAGAGATTAAGTGACTTGTCCAGAGTCACACAGCTAGTAAGTGTCCAAGGTAGAATCTGTACTCAAGCCTTTCTAACTCCAGACCTGGCATCTATCCATTGGGCCACCTAGTGAAGCATGCCTTTGGCTACACAACGTCAAATAAGTTAATTTTTTTTTTCATTTTTCAACCAGCTTTTTGCATAAGTACAATAACATTTTTTGAAAGAGGTAGGATCAAAAATCATCTACCAAATCAAGAACAGAGGGGTTTGAGTTCCACCTCTGATATGTGTGACCCTGAGCAAGTCCCTTAACCTTGCAGTGTTTTAGGCATCTCTCAAGACTATAAACATGCATGTGGATCAATATTGGTGGAGTGAATTTCCTGGGAAATTCCCTGTACTAAAGGAATCATGGCTCCTTTTCAAACGTGTTCTCCTTTCACTCCTCTCCTTCCCAACTTCCTTTTGCTCTATTAGGAACAAAGATTCTGGGATTTTCAACAAAAATTGCTGGAGGGTAGAAAAGTCTAATGGACTAGCTAATTATCTGATGTCACAGCATCAGAGAAATGGCAAGGCTGATTTTTTTTCCCTTTAAGTTAATTTGGCTCTAAATCGTTTAGTCTTTGCCCAGATGAAAACATAACTGAAGTCAGTGCTCAACCACCATTTTGTTTTAGTTTTTCAAAAGATGAATTTAAATAACTTACTAACAATCAAAGATAGTGAAAACATCAATGGCTTTACTCATTGCTTGAGCTGAAAAAACAAAAACAAAAACAAAACGCTTGTGGAGGAAATATGGGAGAGGTACGGGAGTGGGGAGAAAGGTCTGGAGTAAGAGTCAGAAGACTTGGGTTCTAAAGCTCTCCTTAATGGCTACAGGAATGATAGATACCCTGCCCCCCTTTCCCTTTCCTGTCTACTTCCCTGTAATATTGGATTATGTTATCTTTCTCTCGACCTTGTATTTTATTACTACCAAAAGATCAAATGACTTTCATTACAGACATTGCCTGAGAACATGAAAAGACAGTTTAATGCCATACTGTTAAGTAGCTTAAATATAAAACACACTGTTACATTACAAAAAAATCAATGCTATCTGAAGTCACCAAATAGATGTCTGAAATTGTGGTGAATTAATCAGAAAACTTGGATTTTGTAAAATTTTGTTTAATTTTTCATCCCACTGGTGTTTAGGATGCCTTCTGATTGGCATACTGTTAGTTGGTAGACAGAAGTTATCTTTTAAAAAAAGTCTAATCTTTAAAAAAATTTCCTGGGTGGGGGGATCCTTTGTCTACTCCCTAACTTTTGCTTTTCTTTGTGGATAATGTAGGTTTTTGTGATATGTGCTTCTTGGAAAAGAATGTTGGGTGGGTGGTGTTTGATTCTTTAGCCACACTGAGTATCTTCTTTTTACAGGGGTTGGAACTGAGGGGTTTGGGAGCACAAACTTAAGGTAATACTAGAAACCTGGAGGGGCACAATGGATAGAATTCTGGGTCTGAAGTCAGGAGGGTTCATCTTCCTGAGTTCAAATGTGGCCTCAGACACAAACTGTGTGACTCTGGGCAAGCCGCTTAATTCTGCCTCAGTTCCTCATCTGCAAAATGAGCTGGAAAAGGAAACAGCAAACTATTTCAGTATCTCTGACCAAAAAACCCTCAAATGGAGTCACAAAGAGTCAGGCATGACTGAATTACAGAAGTCTGGAGGACTCTATAGGTTCTTGAGAGAAGTGGGGCTTACTAGTAGGGGAATGAATGTTATTATAACACTCATATATATTATATATATTATAATATATTATATATTTCATTGTATATTATATATGTTCATGGTATCAGGTACAAGTCCTTTCTGTTGTGCATTTTTTAAAGTTAAATAAAGACAGTACGGCATAATGAAGAATTCTTCAGTTTTCCAGGTGTGCCTGATGACTTATATTGGCTATGTGACCTTGGACTTAACCTCTCAACCAATCAATCCACCAACAAACCAACCAGCATTTATTTAACCCCTGTTATATGCTAAGCACTGGGGATATAAGAAAAAATAAAATCATTCCTTCCTTCAAGTAGCTTATAGTCCTGATGAAGACAACTTGTAGATAAGTGAGGACCACACACAAAAAAAACATAGAGTAGTTTTAATTTTTGATCAGGAAGGCACTAGTAGTTGGTGGTAATGGTGGTGGTAAATTAGGAAAGGTTTCATGTAAGAGGAAAGAAATAAAGGAGTTTTAGAGAAAGAGATGGATATTCCAGGCATGGGGAATAGACAGTGCTAAAGCACAGAGACAGAGGGTTATGAAACAGCAACAAGGCCATCTTGTTTGGATTGTAGAGGGAAGGAAGGAGAGTGGTTTATGATAAGATTGGAAGGATGAGTTGGGACCAGGTTGTGTAGGGCTCTCAGTACCCCAGGCATCTCTCCAAAACTTGTAAGTTAACAGAAGAGTTGCTAATCCACAAGGCTTTCCCCCTCCAGCCCACTCTCCATTCAGCTATCAAAGTGATTTTCCTAAAGCACAAGTCTGATCATGTCAACCTCCACCTTTCCCTCAATCTTCCCCATCTGCCCTACTCAATAAACTCCGGTGACTCCTTATCACCTCCAGGATCAATATAAAAATCAATAAAACTTTCTCTGCTTTTCAAAGCCCTTCATAACCTAGCTGTATTCTCTACCTTTCTAGTCTTCTTACACCTTAATCTCTTCCACCTACTCTTCGACCCAGTGACAATATACTCATACTTTTTGCTAGTCCATCTCCAGACTCTGGGCATTTTCCCTGGTTGTCCCCCATGCTTGGAATGCTCCTCCTCCTCATCTTTGCTTTCTGCCTTTCTTGGCTTCTTTTTAAGAATCTCGCCTTCACTAGGAAGCCTTTCCTGAGCTTTCTTACTTTTTAGTTCCATCCTTCTGTTGATTATCTCCAATTTCTCCTGTATGTAGCTTGTCTGTACGTAGTTGCTTATGTTTTGTTTGCATTAGACTGAGAGCTCCTGGAGAACAGGGATTACCTTTTTTCTTTCTTTGCAAACCCAGTGCTTAACACAGTGACTGGCACATAGTAAGTGCTTAATAAATGTTTAATGACTGAAAGATAGTTTCTATATCAGAAGTTCCTCATACCAGTGATGTCATAGATATGAACAACAACAAGATTAAATCCTGCCCTATATTTAATGTCTTGTTAGCCTGAGTGCTCACATGGGAGCCAAGGGCTCTTTACCCTTTAATGGAGATGTAGACAGCCGAATTCTTATGTCCCCCATGGAAACCCTGGATGGCACCTCAAACCAAAAAATAATTTTTAAGAAGCTTGCATATTTGAACTCTGTATAAATTTGAAGTCACAGGGGCCCAGGTTTGTCCAGGGTATTTTTGATACAACTAAGTTGAGTATAAACCCAGAGGAACATTGTACAATTATGTGTTGGGAGTGGGTATGCATGCCAGGGTCATTCATTATGGGAGATCTGGACCTTCACAAAGGACTATTGATTTGGAGATTGCCTGCAAACTAGGATGAATGTACTCCAGAACTGGAAGGGATCTCAAAAACCATATGTAGTCCAACTGCCTCATTGGGGAAGCTGAGGTCCCAAGGTCATAGAGGCTAGATTTGATCCCTGACCTCTGTCTCCTAAGAGGACCCTGTGTCAGCTCTGTCAGCCAAGGATCCAGGTCCACCTGCCTACCTTTGGTCCTCTTTGCTTCAAGGCCTTCTATGGGACTCCCGAGGACATCTCTGAACAACGCACATTTCCCACTGCCACCTCCTAATCAGATTCTCCTTTGCCACACTTCCTCTTGCTTCTGCTAACTGTGAGGTGAGTCTCCTGGGCCTCACAGGACATGACACCTCATCTGTTGTGACCTCCAAGGAGGCCCTTGAAAAGTCTAATCACCTGTCTCCTTCAGTGGACTCTCCAACCACTGATACTTTGCCTGGACTCATTCCTCAATGGTTAGCATACTCTCATCTCCTCATACTCTCCTCATCCCAATGATTCTAAACCCCACTACTATTTAAAAAACCCTATTCCTCACCTCAGCTGTCTGCTCCAGTATTCCCATTTCATTGAACCCTCCCCATCCCCCATCCCACTCCAGATATTCCTTCCCCTCTAGTGAGGATCTCTGGGATCCTTGCTGCATAATTAATAAATATTTTCATTTTAAACCTCTTCCTTTCTCATTTCTATCTTCTAGCTCTCATTGAGATGTGTCTCCCGTCTGATGAAATTGCATCCCTGGGTACCTTTTCCAACATTGGCTACACTTTGTCTTATACCCTCAACTGACTGGTCATGATAGGGGAGTCTGAGGTGCTAACAGCTATCAATTTCAGCATTGACTGCCGTCGCTCAGCAATCTCTCCTCCCTGGGGATTATCACCCAATCCAGATCGTGGTGGCTATTGTCTATCAAGTCCAGGACATTTTTCTTCCTTCCTCAGAGTTCCGTGCCTGGCTCATGTTCTTCCTCTCCACTCCAATTCCTGCCTTTATGTTGGGGGGACTTCAAGTCACAAATGAATATTCTTTCAAATACCCTAACTTCCCTGTTACTTAATCTACTCAGTTCCTATGAATTCTCCACTCCACCTCAGTCATACTCTTGACCTTGTCCTAACCAAGTATCTTACTTGGTTCATGAACTCTTAAAGTCCTTTATCTGATCATAGTCATTATTCATTCCATCATTCCTTCTGCCCAACAATCCTTAACCCTATTCTTTGTCCTCAACACGATCCCATCATCCTCAGTTTTTTCTCAACCTGTGCTCTCCTTGCTCTCTACAATCTGCTTTTACATTTTCCCTTGGTGAATCAGTTCAACTCTGGAGCATCCTTTACCCTGGAATTCTGTGCCCCCTTAACCTATCATGCCTTGCCAAATCCCAAACTTTGAATTATTCCAGTATCGGTTTCATTTTTTTTATTCACATGGTGTATCATCATTCTCTCTAATATTCAATTTTTTCCTTATCTACTGTTTTCTTCCCTATTGTCTATAAATGCACCCATTTCTCCTCCATCCTTAAAAAATCCTAACTTGATCTTAGCATCCTAACTTGGTGTTAGCCTATAGTACTATATCCCTTCTCCTTTTTTTCTGCTAAACTTATTAAGAAAGCCTCTGCTTTCTCTCCTCTCATTCTATCAAACTCTCTGCAATTTGGTTTCTGGTTCCATCATTCATCTGCAACTGGTATCTTCAAAGTTACCATCTGGCTCTGAGTCAATGCTTTTCACAACTGTATCATGGTCTCTTTTTTTGGTGAGAAGTGGGAATATAAGATATAAGGAAAGATATTTAGGAAAGGAGACAAAGCAGTTTTTTAATAGAATGAGCTGCCAAATACTAGGAAGCCTCCATTCTTCAGGAGATAACTAGACTGGGAAATAGGTCAAGGGACCCAAGGGAAGGAAGGGACCAAGCATTTATTGAATACCTACTACATACCAGGTACATTACAAATAATATTTGTTGATCCTCAGAGCAACCTTGGGAGGTACATGCTATTATTATTTCTATTTTACAATAGGGTAAATTGAGGCAAACTAGTTAAGTAACTTGCCTAGGGTTAAACAGCTAATAAGTGTCTGAAACTAGATTTAAACTCAAGTCTTCCTGACCACACTCAGTATGCTTTTCACTGATCTATTTAGCTGCCTCAAATGCATACTGGCATGATTTACAAAGATAGATAATTCTAAACTGGGGAAAGGGTGGCTTAATATACGTCTAGGAGGAGCCTGTCAAGGTCCTTCTTACCATCTTTAGTTGCCTTAAAGATAAGGTTAATGTCTGATTAAGGTTCAGTACAACACTGGCATTAATAATACTTCCTCATTAGGAGTCAAATTCACTTGACAGGGGTGAACTTTCCCGGCCCTGGGTACCACATTCTGACCTAGCCCCTTTAATATCATATTAAGGTTGGTTGATTGATTCATGGCTAATAATATACCTCAGCTATACCTTTTCTTAGTCTTTAGAGGGAGAACTTTCTCTCAAGAGAAAGGCAGAGAGAACTACATAATGAGTATTGGTATTGGAATGAAATGAGACACTAATGGGTCATTCAACAGTTAACAAAAGGAGGTTTATTTAGCCATAGCCTAGAAAGGATATTCAACAATTATATTTCAGGGCTTAGCTTGGCTGGGAGCTTCCTCCACCCTCAATATAGAAAGCCTTTGGTTAACAGGTCAGGGTATGATAACTCCTACAGTCTTGGGATATCTAAATCTGAAGGGCCCTAATTCCATGTAGATGGATGTCAGGGAGTCACCTCAATATTACCAGAGGTTCCTAGGCAGCTATGCTTGAATCTTAGCCCCCTTGGGCCAGCCAAGGCTTGGGGACAGCTTTGTGCTTTTTAGAGTAAAACTAGGTCGAACTTATTGGTGGGACTGGGGAACCCTGGTAGATTGTGGTCCTATTTCAAGCTTGTACCTGGATAAGAAGCTGGTCAAATATAAGAAACTCCAATTCTCTTAAGGGAAGCCTCATGTTTCCTCTGAGGAGCCATAGATATAGGGAAGCCATGTGGCTGAATGAGTATGGCTCTGAAAATGGCAGTAGATTAAGGTGGCAGTGTTGGCAGTGGAAAATGACAAATGGAGGAGTTTGTGGGAAAATGGGAATTCCTGGACCAATCAGGAGCTATAGCTGAGAAACATGAAGGAACAGAACCAGGATATAAAGTAATGGTGGCAAAATAATAAAGAAATGAATCCTAGATGGCTTAGAAACGGGACTTAGAAAACCACAAATTAAAATTATCTATGTTGTATTATATTTTTATTATTTTTTAAAAAAAATTTTTGTGAGCCTCAAGCTTGACACCTGTGAGTAAAGGACCAAACTTGGACTACATCCTTGGTTGATACTGTGAAGTATACATATCTGGGGAAAGGGACTTGACTCTCTAGTATAGTGGTACTATGAGACCAAAGAACTGGATAGGTTCTGGGGCTTTGGGAACTCATTGTAAATGTAGGCTGCTTTATAGCAACCCTAGATGCTTTTCCTGTGTGGGTCGAGGAGGGTGGCCCTCAACCCTAGGATAATATTAGAAGTAGAGAACTGTATAAGTTCCTGGGGAAGGGGAAAGCCTATTAGAGAGTTTTTGCATCTTTTTGTTAGGTTAAATAAAGCCTGTCCTTTTTCTTTTTTATGTCTTGTTAGCCTGAGTGCTTGCAAGCAATCTGAGGGGTTTTTACTTTTTTAGCTAAATTCTGACGGACCCCAGTTTGGCACATATGCCAAAATTGGGTCTGGTTTATAGAAATTCAAAGATTTGATTCTGGATTATGTATTTTTCTTTTTTTGGGGGGCTGGGGTGGGACAGGCTTGTGATTTCATTGGTTTAGGAGTTTCAATGAGGAACTTCCTTTACCAATACAGATTGCCACCTTCTTTGCAGCTTATAGCCCTAGAGAATTGCCCGGGAACATTGAGAATTTCGGTTGATTACTTACCCAGATCACAGAGCCAATACGTGTCAGAGATTGGACACGAAGCCAGGTTTTTGTGACTCTGAGATGAATTCTCTAACCACTATGCTAGGCTCCTCTATACTTACAAATGATCATTCTTTGTTTACTGCACTATTCTGCTTTGATTCAGATGAAAACACAATTATAGATATCTTGCTCTTATATTTTTGGCTTAAAGATTGTCAGTTGCAAAATCCTAAAATCTAGCCCTGATGCAGCCCTTGCAGCCATCCTTCACTATTTCTTATGAGGTCATAACTCTAATGTGAAAAACTCCAACCATTGTTATTTCAAAGGTATTTGCCTTTTCCTTTTAGGACCCAATCCAACACGGAGTAATTTTTAAGTGAAAAAATATTAAACAGCATATACAAATAGAGTCCATCTACATCATTGTTATCTTCCTATTTTATCATGAATTTGGTCACTGAAATCAACCTGAATTTTGAAAGCAAAATGACAGGTGCTAGATAATAATACAATTTAGAATTTGAAATTATTTTCTTATTTATCTCAACAACAAGAGAAAGTTGTATCTTTGTGTGTGTGTATGTGTGTGTGTGTGTGTGTGTGTGTGTGTGTGTGTGTGTGGTGGTACCTTCAAAACCTCAACGATCAAGCAGCCTCTGCTGTACAGATGGATTTCAGCTTTGGTACAGGCTATTGCCACTGAGTAAGCATTGCATTGCAAGTTTACAAACATGGTAAGCAAAAATCAATATCATAATGTTTTCCCGTTCCCAAGGGAAAAGTCTTCTCTAAACTTAATGTGCATTGTATTTATTCCTAGGATATAATCAACTAATCCTTTAGAAATAAAGTGCAGCACTATAAATGTCATGTATTTTCCTGTGTGGAGGCTCAACTAAATGCTTCCTTTGTAAGTAGCAATTCTCTAACCGGGGCCCATCTGCCTCTTCTGACCATCATTATAAAATAAATTAACTGCATGTGAAATTCACAAAAACTCCATGTGGGTATATCTTCAGCTGTATATAAGCCTAACATCTTTTACAGATTTATTTTTTCCTTGATATTTAGAGAAATGTATTTGACTGCTTTTTAATGAAATTTATATTTCTAGCTTATTTTCTTTCCTCTTCTGAATAACATAACTTTGTTAATATGTAACTAAAAATCAAATACTCCTGTTTATTGCTCTAAGATAGAATACTTAATGCATGCATTGAATCATACTGAACAAAAAAATCCAAAAATTTTGGAGTAAGAGAGATATAATGCGATGTTTCTACAATCAGGGAGTCAGAGCAATTGAGTAGTGGGGAAAGGAAGGCACCAGCTGCTGCCAATATCCTTTAAGGGGGATTAGTCTCTCATTCTGAGACAGCCTGCTGGCAGGATGTAACAGGGAGACCTGGAACTTATGGGTTGGTGTTCTTATACTAGCATGTGTAGTTTTATATTGTCTGTATAATGTTGTCTTGCTAGGACCAGTTCTATATCTGTGGTCTCATAAGACCAGTTGAGATCTCTTAACAGCAAAGCAATTGAGGAGGAAGGAGATAAGTGATGGACAAAAGGTGGGGTGTGGGGGGGTGTCTGATGACTTGGGTGGCTTTTCTTGTGTTTTTGTTTTCTTGTGTTGTGTTATGTGTGTCACTGGTGAAGTCTTCCTTGTTGTCCTTGACTCTTACCTCCCCTCACTCCTGAAAGTCAATCAATTTCCAAGTCTGATGGATCCTATCTCCAAAATATATCTCACATTTTCCCTTTAATGTCTACTCTCACTGGTCTCATCCTACTCCATACCAGTGGTAGGATGGTAAATGTTTAACAACTGAATGTCAAGGGTGGAAAAATACACATAACACACATTTAAGTTTAATCTGCATTATCAACACTTTTCTCCATCATCATCTCAAGTCTAAACAATCAAAACAATAAATAAAGCCCTGATTGGTGCTGTTTGCTAATTGCCCAGGTGCAAAAGCTCACCCTAGAAATTTAACAATTGAGTCTCTTGATCTGAGCTGGTTCCAATATACCATTGGCCCAGACTCTTATCACCTTTCATCTGGAATATTGCAATATCCTCCTAATTGCTCTTTCCAAATGAAGTTTTTCCGATCAATTCTTCACACAGCCTCAAAATAATCTTACTAAGCCTCAGTTTTGCAATCATGTCACTACCCTCTCCAGAATAAAATACAAACTCCTTTCATAGTTGACTCCAGTTTGGTTTCACCTTATTTCCTTTCACATACTATTTATTTCCACCGAATTAAATTACTATTGTTCCCTGAACTTAATGTAGTGTTTCCTATCTCTGTGCACAAACTTGCCTGGAATTTATTCCTTAACTTTCAGAATCTTTCTCTTCCTTGAAAGTTTATTTAATTCAGATGCTACCTCTTCAAGCAGACTTTCCTAGTCCTCTTCCTTTGCTCTTCCCCTGCCCCTAGAAGAAAAAAAATTGCTTCTCAGATTTTCCCAGGGCACATTGTCTGGACATCTAAGAATAAGGAATCTCAGGGTTAAAGAGAGACCTCAGAGAACATGTGTCCTACAGGCATCTCAAACTCAGCAGGTCCAAAATAGGATTTCTTATCCTCCTTAAACCCAGTCCTCATAACTTCCCTACTTCTATTGACGGCACCAGTTTACCTAGGAATACAACCTTGATTCTTTGCTTTTAGCCCACTTTTTAATCACTTGCCATGTCTTGTCAATTCTGCTTATTTAGGATCTCTCAAACCAGTTTTCTTCTCTCTACTCAAAACGACAACTGCTCTAGGACTGTTGAGATAGCCTCCAAATTAATCTTCCTGTATGCACTTGCTTCTGTCTCCCCACTTTGATACCTTTCCATAGATGATTCCCCATGCCTAGAATGATCTTCCTCCTCACCTATGTCTCTTAGAATCCCTAATTCCCTTCAGGGCTCAACTTATGTGCCATTGCCCTTCCTTGTTTCCACATTTATTAGCACCCCATTCCCCAACAATATGCATTTTTGCCTGGATTTTATATTCATCTGTGACCATGTTGCCTTGGCCTAACAGAATATAAGCTCTTGAGGGAAAAGGGTTATCTTTTTGTATTTGTATTCCCAACACTTGCCAAATTTCCTGGCATACAGTAGGTACTTAATAAATGCTTATTGATTTATATTAACTGATTTATGTCAAGCTTAAATCTATCTTTCTGTAACTTCCAACAGTTTTTTCTTGTTGGACCCTGTGGTAACAGTCAAGCAATCAATCAACAAGCACCAATTAAGCACCAACTGTGTACCTGGCAAGTACTGTGAATACAAAAACAACAATGAAACAAAGAATTTACATTTTATCAGGGGAAAAGACAAGATCAGGTAGATCAGGTGATGAAAGAAGAATACAGAAGTGTATCCCTGTCCTGTAAAAATAACGTTAAGAATGAAATGAGACTGACAAAAGAAAAAGCTGAGGACAACAAAGGCATGGAATAGATAGTCTGTGCGACATCGTAGAGACAAATAGTGATATCTAGTGTGTGGAGAACTGAAAGAAAGTCACCAAGCTGTACTTTGTAAAAAAAGAAATAAAGAAAGAAAAAAACAGTTTGTCTAACTAGCCAATATATCAGTAGTGTTTCATATCCGTTGTCCCCCATCTCAGCAAAGAAGGGAGGGAGCTGTGTGTTTTCATTTCTTCTAAGACAAAGTTTGCTCATTATATTTGCACAGCACTTGGTTTACTTTTGTTGTTTTTCTTTTTATTTACACAGTTGTCATTATTTATACAGTCTGTCATTGTGGTGTACAGTATTTTCATCAAAGTGGACTGCACATCAATCAGTGTAAACATTTTCAGGAACGTATTTGCTGTAGATAGTGAATTCTACCTGTTCAAGTCATCCTGGCTTTGAACGGTGTGAGGTGTGGGGAGGACGTCACATATTTTCTTTTAACTTTTGGATATTCTTACTCATGTATCTTTTTGTGGAATTCAGAATATATTTTCTATGAACTCCTCCGTGTAACAATAATCCAAAAAGTTAGGCTTCTCAGCCTTTCCAACATTAGAATCTATGGCTAGATATGCTTTTCTTTGAATAAGAACAATAGAAACAATATTCTTATATGAGCTATCAAAATATATGAGCAATTGACATACCTTTTCTAGAAGGAATTTCTAGAATTGATTTAGTTGGGGTTCTGGAACTGAGCAGCAAAGTGGAAGGGGAGGAGGGTACCAGAATGGTGGCAAGGCAGTTGGTGAGACGATGGCCAGGGAGCATATAGTGAAATGAAGTATGGCTGAGTCCTGCCTGAAATAGGGGGAGGGCAAGTGGGGCAGTCACCAGTTAAGATATTGGGGTTCTTGGGCAAGAAGAGAGTGTTTTTTAAAAGATTTCATACAGCAGATCACTTCATCTCCACATAATTTTCTGAAAGATACAGTGAGTATAAGATTCTTCTGGATTTATCGTTAGTTATAAGAAAACTCTTGACCTAGTAGGGCAAAATTCTACCTTCAAGTCTCTTTCCCAATAATGTGATTCCCATGCATATACCATGACCATACTAAATTCCTTGAGAACCAAGGAAATACATTTGTCCAATGATTCTCTCATGATCCCTACCAATTGAGGCCTCAGTTGTTGACAACTATCCTTGCTGATTTAGCAAATAAATATAATAGCAAAATAAATAAAAATACAATAGAACATAATGTTAATGTGTTTTTTCTAAGTATGTACTTCCTTACCCCATTTCTACTTGATTTTGTAGCATTGCTGTACATCATCTTATTTGCTGATTACATTGTGATACTTATGGAAATAATATAGCAAAATAGAGTTCTGGACTTAGAGTCAGCAACGCAGGTTCAAATTCATCCTCTGATTCAAATTAGCTAGGAGACCTTGGGCAAATCACATAACCTTACTGTGCCTCAAATAACTCCATAGGGTTTATCTACTGAGGCGTAGAAGGTTATAGTCTGCAATGAAAGAGGGAGCTCCCCAACATGGAGAGTTCCTCACACTGACAAAAACCATGCACCTGTTGTGCTGATTGCATCAAGCCCTATGCATCATACAGCCTCCTTGATGAGATCCAGAGACATTCATAAGATATCAGTTTAACAGTCAATGAGGAAAACAGCATGAAGAAGAAGCATTTGTTAAGTGTTTACTGTATGCCAGGCACTGTGCTAAGTGCTGGACAAATAGAAGAAGACGACCTATTGCCCAGGTTAGGACATGTAATTGCGTGGTCATTGTAAGTAATTGTATGATCATTAGATTGCAAGTTCCTTAGGGCCAAGGATTCTCTTTTGCCCTTCTCTCCCTGTTTCTTAGCACGGTGCCTGGCACATAATAGATGCTAATAAATATTTATTGACTGACTTGGTCATTGAGGTAGTCCTCTGAATCTTCTCTCTCTCTCTTTCTCTCTTTCTTCTTCCTTAATAACAATTTATATATAACACTGCTAAATCAATATCTATATTGATATTGATATATCTATAGTACAGGCACCACAGATGTCCAAAAACCAGGCTTTGGATAGACTAAAAGGAGAGCAGGTTGAATTGCCATGGGTGATTTCAATGACCCTAAGCTTTTCTTTGACATAAAACCAAGTTTTTCTATATCCTAATATTTTCTAAATGATACTTATGAAGCATAGAACATTACGATTGCCAAAGAATCAAAATTTCAGGTGGCTCAAAGAGTAAGGAAGATATATATGGTGAATGTTTGCCTTTGAACTGACCATCCACCACGCCTAGTGCATTCTCCCTTCCACCTTTCCTTGGCTTCCTTCAAGACTCAGAGCCACCCAGTCTCCTCCCAGCTTTCCTTTCTAAGACTGCCTTCAATCTACTTCACATTTATCTTGTAAGGACCATTTTATGCATATGTTGTCTCTCACATTAGAATATCAGCTCCTTGAGGGGCAGGGACTGTTTTTTTTTCTTTTTCTTTTTCCTACTGTGTATCACCGTGCCAGGCACATAGTAAGCATTTAATAAATGCCTATTGATTGACATAAAATATATCATCTGAGGTAAATAAATACTACAGAGCCTAGGCCCCTTTCCACTTCACACAGAATTCTCATCTTAAATTAATCATATTTAAAAAGTAAAAAAAATAATTGGGAATTTTAAAATTAGCAAAACAATCTATGCACATATAAGTTGGGGACTAGGATCTCATTCTTGAACAAATAGTATGGAAAACAATCTATTCTGAGACTCACGCTTCAGTGTAGGGGAAGGTATAGCAAGTCTTTTGTGTGGTCAGGTGAAAGGGTACAGGAGGGAAAGATTCATTTGTGTTTTTACTGAATCCCAATGCTTATAGCCATTTCAGTAACTGGAGAAGGCTCTCTCTTTTACCTCCTGCTCAGCAGCTGTCAAGGAGGCTGTACTATTGCTGAGTCACTTCTTCCATTGGGTACCATCATGATCTCTTCCCCACCAGGCTCCGTCTCCTTCTCCGAAGACTCTTTTAACCTCTTGATAACTTACCCTTGTGCTGCAGGCACACCGTCTCATGGAAAACAAAATCCTAGAAGCTTTTATCAGGTCTGTTGAGGTCCAGAGTTTCTTGAGATATGAAGTCTTTCTTCAAATGTGCCTCTTTTCCATTGGGAAAGGAGATGGGCTAGTCCCCTCTCATGATACTCTTTGGTCACCTTCATGTCATGACTCCTTGTTCCACCTTCTGCCTCTGAGCTGGCACTTGAGCTCCTCATTGGTGAGAGTTCTCCACATATAAATCAGATGCAGACCCACCCCAGCCATTTTCATGCCATGTATGTTTTTCCCCATTAGAATATAAGTTCCTTGAGCAAAGGGACTGTCTCTCCATTGTCACCAACTCTTCGCATTTTCCCTGGCTGTCCAAGTGTCTGAAATTTTCTTTCTTCTCAATGCTACTTCTTGGTTTCCCCTGCCTCCTTTCAAGTCTAACCCACTTTTACAAGCAGCTTTTCCTGATCCCCTTTAGCATTAGTGCCTTCCTTCTGAGAATATCTCCAATTTGTCTTCTACATATCTTGTTTGTACATAATTGTTTTCATGTTGCCTTCCTCATTAGACTGTGAGCTCCACTGAGGACACGGAGTGAGTTTTGTCTTTCTTTGTATCCCCAGTACTTAGCATAGCATCTGGTAACCTAATAAATACTTTGTGACTTGATTTCTATTTGTATCCGCAGTGGTTAGCATGGTACCTGGCACATAGTCAGTGCTTCATAAATAAATTCTAGTTCATTCATACAGGCAGGGTGAAGCGTAATAGATGGACGGTCTGAGTGATACACCGGGATCCATAAAAGGTTAAAGGACCTACAAGTTGGGCTTCTCTGCATGGTAGAGCCTTCCTGAGGGGACTGATGGGAGGACGTGGACCATATGAATCACAGAACACGATGGGTTGTAAACTGAACTGATGCAGATAAACCAATGAGATTGTGCATGCATCAAAATATCAAAGCGATAAGCAACCGATTAGTTTATAAGAACATAAGTATTATAGTGATTCATTTATTTTTTTACCCACATGACTCCCTTGCTAATCCATTTTGTGTTTGTATTTGTACATAAAACTAAAGCTATGATTGAAATCATTGAACTGGATCACAGTTAATCTAATTTTAACTATGTTAAGATCCAAGTCTGTCAATACAAAGTTAATCTGACTTATAATCATTCAAGAAAATGGCTGAAAATATTGGGTCAGTCAATTCAGTCACTCCTTAAACTACATACGACTCAAAGTGTTCCTTGTAGTGTATAATTTGGTCCAGACCTTGGTGTTTAGTTTGATTTGAGAAGAAGAGGTAACTTCACTTTCATCAGGGGACATAAAGAAATCTAAAGGAAATCACTTCATCATTGTTTCTCATTTACAATTCCATTTAACAAACATTTATCGAGTACTTTAGGCAATGGAAGAGATACAAAGATGAATGACATGGTCTTTGCCCTTAAAGACCTTGCAGTCCACTGGCTTCTAGTCTCTTGGGAGCGACTTCTCAGATGATCACCTGGAATTTACATATTTGTTGAGATAGCTAACTCTTTAACATATGCCCTGAATTCTTGTAAGGTGATATATGTGGCATGCCTGTTTAATAACCAAAGGGTTAATGAAGGTTACTGCTACTCACTTGAAGGAACACCTTCATAAAATCTGTCAGACTCTGGTCCCTACAGACGCTGACGCTTCCCAGAGATGCTCATGTTTTTTAATTCCCACTGGGATCTATGGGGCTGTCATGGAAAAAAATGGCTAGTTGTTGATGCAGTTATGTAAGTTGACTTCAGGGAACCTAGCTGAAGAGACCATTTAAGAATAAGAGATTATATTCTTTGTTGTTTGACAGTAAAAGGGCATTTGGCTCTAATAATTCTCCTCACGGCTTAACTTGCCAGTTATGATGTGTTATAAAGCTGGACTGGCCACAGTGCTTGCCAAAATGAACAACCTAGCAGATAGGAGCTTTTTTTTATTCTAGTATCATTTCTGCTGAAGGTTGGATGATTAACAGGTATGGTCCAGATATGCTCACACCATTAATCTCCTGCTCTTAACATTGGGAGCCGAGGTATGTTATAACCACATCTTCTACAAATTTATGTGCTCATCAGAAATGTTGAAAGGGCTGTGTGACATCGAAGCCTGATGTTTCTTTAAATTCCTTGTAACCAGGAGAAGTCTGAAAGGCCTCCCTTTACAATCCGCCAAAACAATGAAACCCAATAGATAAAGGGGAGACCTGTGTTTTTTTTTTCTTGGGGGACAGCTCCCTAGAAAGTGAGGTCATCTTGGCACAAGTCAGATTCAGTAACTCAGGTTCCAGGGCTGAGTTTTTTAGATTTTCCTGGTATATGCTCGACTTTATATAGTATGAAAGGTTTTTATGATGTATATTGCTATTTTGTGTCTCCCCGCCAGGCAGTTTTCTTCATCTTTTCATAAATTTAAAGAAACTCTGTAACAGTTCAGCACATTCAATAAACAGACTTTATATGGAAATAATTTTATGATTTGTAGCAAGTTAAAGTTTATCTTAAGAAGTTCTGTTTTGGGTTTGTAAAGCAAACGAATCATTATGTGATTTAAGACCCCGTGCTAATGATCATTTAAATACAAATGCAAATGTAAACCATCTGCTCCAATATTCATTCAATATTACTTCAAGCTAAAAGGGAAATCTGGAATGTGTCAAGTGACAATGTTTTAATATGGAAGATACCACTATAAATCTGGGCCAAGAGAAGAGAGCAGAGGTCGGTCAAATAGCAGGTAATGAGCCATGCCATTTCCAGAGTTAGCGTTTGTAACCTCCATGTTAACATTTATTTTGGTCCAAGGTCTTGTATAACTTCTTCTTAAGTCTATTTATATAATTTGTTCCTACCAGTGCCCTGGGTCATTTATTACACCTATTAGCTGCTCACTCTGAAGAGATTCTGCCAGGATTCCTCTTACAACCTTATTTAAGTCTGTTTCCTTCATAGATTTGGAAATTGCAGCAGCCCATCATTCTGCTCACCCTGCTGCTGTCCCTGCCCTCCTCTTTCTGGGCTCCACATGTGCCCTTGCTAGCCTTGGACTTGTGAGCTACACATATCAAACTTAATTTTGTGGAATAATAAAAGATACACTGAAAGATACATATAAGCCTTCTTCACCTTGTTCTCAATGCTATTTATTCTGGACAGATTCCTAGTATTCTATTCAGTATTCTGTATTTTTCAGCTAAAGAGAATGTTTCCACTTAAAAAAACTAGATATCTTCACATATACAGAAATGGAATCCCCCTTCATTTCTTCAGAAGACATAGACTGGATTTGTATCTCCCAAATGAATGGTAGATTTTTTTTTTTCTATTTCTACTTTATTGTCTTGTCTAGAACTTCAGGGCATTTTTCCTTAATAATTTCTTGTAGTGTTGTATCAAGATTCTTAGCTTAAATGGTGGTAAATAGCTTTTTGATAGGCTAGCATTTATTTATAATGATCCCCAGCTCTTAACAGTTTAAAGTAGAGAGATTTGTTTTTTCTTTTTGCTCTACAGAGTGTCTTCCTAAGGAAATTAGCTGGTTGTGAGCTCTGAGGTCAGGAAAGCTCATAGCAAAGAATATTTTCATATGAAATAATTCACATTGGGAATTCTGTTTAGGTAATAATTAAATGTCATGGCTGTTTTGAATTCACCTATGGTTGGGATACATTTGTCATGTCAACTTGAAATAAAGAAGATTGCCAAAACATTACCACCCCACCCTCAAAACAAAACAAAATAAAACAAATGATTGGTCTTTGGTGACTAAAAAGTTTTTACTTGAGGAAATACAAGTATTACTACCATTTCTAAAGCACTTTAATATTTATAAAAAGCTGTCCTCAAAAAGATCCTGTGTGAGGTGGATAGGCCTATCCTGATTTTATAGATGAACAAATTAAATCTCAGACAGCTTAAATGACTTACCCAGGGTCACCTAACTAATAAGTGGTAACTCAGAATACACATTGATAACTGATCAAAGATAATTTAAAAGTTTTTTATATATATATATGTATATATATATGTATATATATATATATATATATATATGGCACAATTTTTTTTAAAGACTTGGTTAGTAACTCTTTCCTCACCTTTCCCCCATTTCTGGTCCCAAAATATGATTTCATGAGCTAAAGAAGGGTTAGCATAGACATTCTTTCCCTTGATATAGATCAGCAAATCATCTGTAATTTATACTCTTGGAGCACTGAGAGCTTAAGTGCATTGCCCATAGTCACAGAACTAGTATGTGTCAAAGGTAGAACTTGAACAAAGGTCTTTGTGACTCTTAAGATAGCTCTCTTTTCACTACATTGCCTCTCTTTCTTTAAGGGCTAATAGATGTCATTTATGAGTCTCTACAATGTTTCAGGGCTTGATGCAATTGGAATTTTATGTTTACAATATCTTGCTAAGTTTTCTCTCTTTTTGTAGGAGGAAACCCTCTCTGTCTGTCTGTCTTTCTGTGTCTCTGTATGTCTGCCTGTCTCTCTTACCTGCTTCTTTGTCTCTCTATTTCTGTCTGTCTTGATCTCTCCTCCCTGCCTCTGTCCATCTGTCTGTCTGTCACTGTCTCTCTTATGTCTTTTACAAATAGTTTAAGCAGAGGTTCTGTGGTTACTTGTCAGTTATACTATAGTGAAGATTCCTTTTGGGTATGGGTTGTAATTGCTGTCTGCTGAGGTCTCTTTCAACTCTTACATTTGTTATTTTGTGATTCAGCTTTTACTTTTTTAATAGGCCAATTTAGCACATTTTTGAAATAAGGCCAATCAAAGGCTGCCTTTTTGCAGTTGAGATAATGGTTAGGGGGGATACTCTTCTATAAGCTATAGCTAAAAACATCAAATGTGAATATGTGCATGTAAATCATAGATGCTCCAATTCCTAAAAGTTTAGCAAATCAAAATCAATAAGACTTTATTAAGTACCTGCTATATAAGAATCTCTGTTCTAGGAGCTAGAGATATAAAAATTAAAAATAGCTCAGTCCTTGCCCTCAAGGAACTAGAGTTTAAAGATAAGACCTAAAGAACAGTTTACTCTGGCTAAGTATGGTGGAAAAATCTCAGCTACCTGTCTGGTGGATCTCTTGAGGCTTGGAGTTTTGAGCTACAGTGAGCTATGACAGTTGGTGTCTACATGAACCTTGGCATTAACATGGTGAACCTCTGAGAGTAGGAGCCACTAGGTTGCCTAAGGAGGGTCATATTGACCAGTTTAGAAAATGAGAGGGTCAAGATTCCTATGCCAATCAGAATGGGACAGGGCCAAAAAACAGTACATCCAGCCTAGATAAAATAAGGGGACCCAATCTGAGAGAGAGAGAGACAGAGAGACAGAGACAGAGAATACAAAATACTCTGGATATTAATTCAGTTTGTTCTATGTAGTGTGTCCTATTCTAATATTTAGAATATCTTTCAAACTATATATTTAGTCCCCGCAGTATCCTGTAAGAATCTTATCAAATTTAGTGTAAATAATTGGGTGGTACTAGCCCTGAAATTTTCCATTTATGACATAGTCTCTTTCCCATTTGCTACATATCTGGGTTACTGACCAAGATGTGTTGATTTATCTGTTACTTAGCTTGGCTCTTCCCAGGACTCTCTTGGGAGGATCTGCCTAAGCATGTACTACACTCAGAGGTTTAGTGGGAAGGGAGCTGCTATTAAACACTTCTGCTAAGATCATGGTGGAATCAATGATCTAATCCTTGCAGAAGTGAGTTATTGACCTCTTAATGTATAAGAAACACACGGACTACTGACGTTTGGCACACTTTGCTTTGCCTTTGGGGAGGCAGGGATCTACTAAAGCCTTGAGGAATTCCCAAAGTGGTGGTGAGGGGCCCGGGTGCAAGGGGTGAAGTTGCCTTCATAATAGCCCCAAAGCAGCCCAGCATCTGAGGCTCCTGCATTTTCCAGGTTGCCATTGCATTTCAGGAAACCACTCACAGAGGATAGGTGTAACTGATCTTTTTTTTTGTACATTGTTGTCCATTTTTGTAGCAAATCCACATTATGAATGACAGTAGGAACCAATCATCACCAGATTGAAATCATGATTGCCACACTCTCAAGGTTTGTTCAGTATTAACCTCTAGGAATCAAGTCATGTTTTGAAAAATAAACATACTTTAGGGGTAGCTAGGTGGCCAAGGGGATAAGCACCAGCCCTGAAGTCAGGAGGGACTGAGCTCAAATGCGGCCTTAGACCAAACACTTGACACTTACTAGCTGTGTGACCCTGGGCAAGTCACTTAACCCCAATTGCCAATAAACAAACAAACAAACAAACAAATAAATAACATACTTTAAATAAATAAAAATAAATGAGCGAGCAAACAAACAAATAAATAAATAAATAAATAAAAATTAAAAATAAAGACATACTTTAAATGTGATAAAGCAGGAAGGTCATAGGGTTTGAGATTGGAAGACCAGGATATTTGCCTCAGCTCTATCACTTGCTAGCTAGAGGTTGATAAACCCCCTCAAACTTCTGTTTCCTCACCTTTAGAATGGGAGTGATAATCTTTTCACTACCTACCTCAAAGGGTTGTTGTGAGGGTAGCTCTTTGAAAATGACAATGCTCCAATGAAACATGAATCACAATTAGTCTGCTTTTGTAAACAACACTGTTCGTGTCATGGATTTGGGTGCTGCATTGCACTAATTTTTATAGACAGTAGCTCAACGAACATGTATGAAGCACCTACTATGGGCCAGGCTCTGTTCTCTCTGCTGGGGCTACAGAGACAATGATGAAACAATCTCTGTTCCCAAAGACTGTATCTGTCAGGGGGTGGGAGTAGGAACAACATATAAATATACACATGCCAAATATGTAGAAAAACATGTATCTGTGCTTGGTGAGTTCCTTCCAGAAGTCTCCATTTTCAGAATGGACCAAATGTCATTCCTCTCCCAGCTGGGTTTCTGACTCTCTGGACTTCACCACCACAGTCCTCTCACCCCAACTCCTCCTCTTCACTCTTCTGCTTTTCATCTCTCCTTTTTTTTTTTTGGCTAGACAATGGGGTTAAGTGACTTGCTAAAGGTCACACAGCTAGTAAGTGTTATGTGTCTGAGGCCGGATTTGAACTCAAGTCCTCTTGAATCCAAGGCCAGTGCTCTATACACTGTACCACCTAACTATCCCCTTTTATGTCTTATCCTCCCCTATTAGAATCTAAGATCCTTACGGGCAAAGTCTGTCTTTCTTTTTTTTTTTTGCTTATATTTGTATCCCCAGAACTTAGCAAAGTGTCTGGTGCAAAGCAAGAGCTAAATAAAGACAAGGCTTGTTGTCTTGTCTTGTGTATAAAGAATAAATTTCAGGATTTCCCCCCCCCCCCAGTGGTTAGGGAGGAAGTAGAGGAGGACGTATGTTAATCCAGAGTGGGATCCCGGATCTCATGTAGAAGGAAGTGCTTGAAAGGAACGAGATTTTAAGAGGCACAGGTGAGGAGGGGATGTATACACGATATCTGTGGAGTGTCATGTAAAAAGACTATTTTGGCTGAATTGCAAAGTGCATGAAATGGGGAGTAATTTATAATAAGGCTAGAAAGGTAAATAGGGGCCAAGCTGGGGGGAATCTTTAAGTTGTAGCTGAAATGAAGATGTGGTAGGCTTAACCTTACTGAATAAACAGACGTAATTTTGCACAAAAGAGAGAAAGAGGGGTATTTAAAGAGGGCTTATAAGTGCATGGACTTCTGGGGGAATTTTAAGCTTAGTACACACAGATATATACGTGAGAATGGGATTTATAAAAGGATACAATATAATAATATAATATAATAATATAATATAATATAATATTTATACTATAATAATATATTATATTTATTATAATTATAATATAATAAAATATAGTATTTATAACATAATAATATAATGTTGTATAATATGTTATGTATAATTATAATATAGACACAGACTATTCTTGCCAATAGAATGGAATTAGATTAGACCTTGGCAGGAGGCCATGCAGTTTCCCTAAGAGAAAGAGAAAAGTAGTGGTTGGCTGCTCTGCCCATCAAGGAAAAGAAAAACTAGAAAAAAAAGTTTTATGTTCATCTTTTCTACAGTCATCTTCTTCTGCTTGGGTTCCCTCTTTTTAAAAAAATTATTTATTTATTTATCCAGTCATTTATTTATTTATTTAGCTAGGCAATGCAGTTAAGTGACTTGCCCAGGGCCACACAGCTAGTAAGTGTTATGTGTCAGGCCTCATTTGAACCTCAGGTCCTCCTGACTTCAGGGCCGGTGCTCTATCCACCGTATCACCTAGCTGCCCCATACTTGAGTTCCCTCTTGCTAAAGTCTTTGCAGCATGCTCCTCATTTCCTTCTGATGATTTGGAGGCAAAATGACATGTTCCCAAGTCGAAACCCTGAGTCAGTTTCTTTGATCATTTGTGGATTTCTCCTCCTTTGAGAAAAAGATAAGTTTTGAACCTAGGAGGTCCCTACCTGTTAACAATAGAAAGCTGCCTCCCAATCTAGGTACATAACTAATCGTTTCTCTCCAAACCCTCTTGGAGACCAACTGACTTTGGCCAGAGTTGAGTAGATGTCAGAGGCAGCTCTAATACCACCAGCCATCTCCTAGTTCAGGTTTGATGTTGGGATGAAATGAGGCACTTATGAGTCATTGAATACTTAACCAAAGGGAGCTTAATTTCTCCCAATACAGCAATGATATGAAACAATGGTACAACCCCCCGCCCCATCTCCATGTTTCTATGTGAGTCTTATCATCAAAGCAAAATGTGGTGAGGAACCTGATGATTGCAGGTTTCAGAAATCCACTAAATCAGAGAGGCCTACATTCCACATAGATGGGATTTTTTTTTTCCTTAGAAGACCATAAAGCTGTATAAGGGAAGCCAAAGCCAATCAGATCCTCAGGGGGCATTTTTGTTTTCTTTTAGGTAAAGCCTCCTTATGCCATAAGTGGGAGAAAAGAAGCTACATCAGGGAAACTCTGGTCTTAATCATAGTAGGGAAAGAAGAAAAAAAATTATGCCTTTCTTCCAAAGAGTTCTAAAGGAATGTGCTATTAAAAGAAAATTATGGTACTGTCAAGAATAACCAGGGACAGCTGAGTGGCTCAGGGGATAGATAGAGGGCCAGGCCTGGAGTCAGGAAGACTCATCTTCATGAGTTCAAATCTGGCCTCAGACATTTACTAGCTGGGTGATCCTGGGCAAATCACTTAACCCTGTTTGCCTCAGTTTTCCTCATCTGTAAAATGAACTGGGGAAGGAAATGGCAAACCATTCCAGTACCTTTGCTAAGAAAACCCCAAATGGGGTCATGAAGAGTAGGACACAACTGAAAGGTGACTGAACAGCAACATGAATAACCAAGCAGGCGAGGTCCAAACATTCCTCAGTTCAGGAATGACAGATACACATAATATCACCTTCTCAGAATACATAGTAGTTGAATCTCAAGTCCAGCAAGAGTGTTCCAGATTGTGCATTCATTCATTCATTCATGCCTTGGTGCAGCTAAATTTGGCATATTTATCAAATCTGCAGGTGACACAAAGGTGAGAAGGATATAATTGAGAATGACAGAGTGTGGATCTGAAATGATTTTGACAGGTTAGAACAAGCGTGGGGGACCTGCAGCCTCAAGGCCACCTGTGACTTGGATTCAACGAGCCATACCTGAGGACCTAGAGGGCCACAGGTGGCCTTGAGGCTGTAGTTTCCTCACCCCTGGTATGGTCCCTGTCATTTGTTCAAGCCTTAATTAAAAGATTTGTTTTGCAAAACTTGGACTCAGTCAAAAGGTGACACCCAAGGACCTAGAGGGCCACAGGTGGCCTCGAGGCTCAGGTTCCCCCACCCCTGGGTTAGAATAATGAAGTTAACCTAAGAAAACAAAATGTAACAGAGATAAATGTAAGGGGAGAAGAGAAGAAGCATTTACATAACACCTCCTGAGTGCCATCTACTGTACTAAGCACTTTTTACAAATATTCTCTTATCTGATACTCACTACAAGCTGGGGAGGTAAGTACTATTATTATCCTATTTTACAGTTAAGGAAACTGAGGAAGACAGAGGTTAAGTGACTTGCCCAAGATCATATGTCTAGTAAGTGTCTGAAACTTTATTTGGAACTCCAGTCTTCCTGACTCCAGGCCTAGTACTCTATTCGTTTTCCTACCCAGTTGCCTGAAGTACAAAATCATTCCACAAATCATTTTCACAAATGCCAGAAGGAGGACACTTGGCTAGGTGACAGTTTGGGTGAAAAAGATGTGGGGTCTTTAGTGAATTGCAAGCCCAGTATCACTAAACAGAGTGCTGAGAAACTTCATGTTATCCTAGGCGTCCTTTAGTGGTCCATAGTGTCAGGAACACTGTAGGGAGTCCATCTTCTCTCCTCTGCCCTGGGCAGGATATATATACAGTACTGTGCTCAGTTCTGGGGCCCTCATTTTAGGAAAGACACAGGTGTACTTGAGGGTGTTCAGAATAGGGTCAGCAGGATAATTAAAGTCCAAAACTTCTGCCTTACTTGATTACCTGGGTACATTGCCTGGATGGAAGAAGACTTGGGGCAGGGAGGAAACGTGATAGTTATTTTCATTTGAAGGACTCTGAACATGGAAGAGGGGTTAGCTGTATTCTGTTTGGCCCTTGGGCAAAGAACAAGGGGAAAAGAGTGAAAGTTACAGAGAGGCAGAGTTAGGTTTGAGTAAGGTCTTAACAAGCTGATGGCTTTTGCTGTTGTTTAGTTGTGCCTGACTCTTTAGGACCTGATTTGGGGTTTTCTTGGCAATGATACTGGATTGGTTTGCCATTTCCTTCCCTAGCTCATTCTTACACCTAAGGAAACCAAGGTAAACAGGGTAAGTGCCTTGCCTAGGGTCAAATAGCTAGTAAGTGTCTGAGGGCAGTTTTGAACTCAGATCTTCCTGACTCCAGCATTCTATCCATTGCTCCACTCCTTAAACTTGTCAGCCAGGTGTGGTCAGTAGCTCTAAACTCATCAAGAGTTTGCTGAAATGGTGCTGATATCCCTGAGTCATATTGGATTGAAGGCAGCCTTACATTGAAAGCATAATAACACTTTAAGGAGGAACCTTGAAGCCCAGAGATGATAATAGATGGAAGGAAAGAGGACAGGGAAGGGTCTGCAGTCTGAGCTGTGAACTACAAGATTGAGAACTAGCACCTGTGGAGAAGCAGTGATGAAGCAACAGACTAGGGCCAGTTTGGGAGTTTCTGGACCAAACAGAAGCTGGCTCTAAGGAGCCATAAGGGCTAGAGCCAAGATTTGAAGGAAAACACCTGGACCGCCATTCCCCTTCACTAGTACTGCTAATTATGTGGACCATGCAGGTCTACAGGAAAGGTGGTTGTCAACTCTCTAGAGACCCTGAGGGCTTTCTCCTTTTGGGGTATGGTGGGGGTGTTGGGGGCCTCGACCCCAGGAGAGATCTGTAATTTAGGAGGACTGCGAAGAGCCCAAGGGGAGGAGGAATTCAGCAGATTAAGGCTTTTAGCAACTCTGACTACTTTTTCCTTGTGTGGGTCCTCAATCTTTGGGTAGTATCATGTTTCAAGGACTGTATAGGCCCTTGGGGATGATGAGGCTCCTAGGAAAGACAAGGGGTTTGTGTACAAATCCTCTGCATTTTACTGTCTGGCTAAATAAGGAATACCTTTGGTCAAATCCTGCCACAGCCACTCCCCAGTCTTGTGACCCTGGACAAGTCACTTAATCTCTTCCAACCTACTCAATTTTCTAATCTGTAAAATAGAGATAACAATAGCACCTCCTTCCCACTATTGTTGGCAGAATCAAATGAAATAATATTTGTAAAACACTTTGTACATTTTGGAGTACTATTATACAAGAGTGCTTCTTCATCATCATCATCTTCATATCTTCTTTTTCTTTCTCCTCCTCCTCCTCCATTGCAAGAGAGCTTAAGGATTCTTTTCTTTTTTGCAGAGACCTAGACACAGGCTAAAGTCCCTGAGAACTGAAAACCCTTGAGGAATGGGGAAGGGGAAGGAGAAGCAATGTGAGTGAGGCTGTGGTCTCAGGAAGACCTGAATTAGAGTTCCTCCTTGGACGCATACTATCTGTGTGACCCTAGGCAAGCCACTTTAACCTTTCAGCGTACTAGGCATCTGTCTACATCTAAGACCTCCCTCACTTCAATCCAATTCACTTGCAAGTCATGGCATCCCCTTCCCGATATCATGGACCTCTTTGAGAACAAAGGACCAACAGCAACTGCAGAGAAGATGCCCACTTGCACTGATAGAAGAGTTGTTCTCACTTGGGAATTCCCTCCACCAATCAAATCGCAGCTCCAGTCTCTATCTCTAACGCTGGTTCATGTGAACCCGAAGTTACAGTTCTGGAACACAAGTTATAAAAGAAAAAAGCTTTTCAACAATCAGAGATATCCAAAGGTCGGTTGAGCTGCTTTGAGAGGTAGTGACTTCCCCTGTACTGGAAGTCTTCCACGAAGAGGGTGATGAGCTCTTGTTGGAAATGCAGTATGGGTTTTGCCAGAATGGTCTATTGATGCTCCTTTCAGTTTTTAGATTCTGTGATAGTGTCGTTTAGGTTCAACTTGACAGGAGGTTACTTGAATGATTTTGATGAATTATCTTCCAAATTTTGACTACTATTTTTCTGAACATTTTTATATTTGAACCTTTATGACACTCTTCACATAAAAAGATTTCATAATAAAGGTCCTAGGCAAAACACTACTCTTCTCTGTCTCAGTTTCTTCATCTATAGTTGGACTGGATGGTCTCGAATGTCTCTTCTGGCTCTAAATCTATGATTCCATTTAAGTCAATACTTTAAAAAGATGCTAATTCTCTCTCCTCTCTCTCTCTCTCTCTCTCTCTCTCTCTCTCTCTCTCTCTCTCTCTCTCTCCCTCTCTCTCTCTCTCTCTCTCTCTCTTAAAGGCTTTTGTATGCTTTATGACTCTGAACTATAGAGATCTCAAGAGGTTGATCACTGGATTTAGGAATCTGCTGATTAGCATAGTGCCTAGCACATAACAGGTACTTAATAAATGTTTATTGACTATTAGATGCTATACATTTTGAGCAAAGATTTAATAAATTTATCTTTTTTAGCTCAATTTTCTGGAATTTTTGGGTTTTTTGGCCATCTAGTCTTTTCATGGTCCCATATATCTAAACTGGAAGAGACCATATATAGGTCACCCAATCCAATAAGTTCATTTTCTAAATGAAGGAATTGAGGGAGACAGAGACAGAGACAGAGAGAGAGAGAGAGAGAGAGAGAGAGAGAGAGAGAGAGAGAGAGACAGACAGAGAGAGAGAGAATCAGACAGAGAGAGAAGAGAGAGAGAGAGAGAAGAGAGAGAGAGAGAGAGAGAGAGAGAGAGAGAGAGAGAGAGAGAGAGAGAGAGAGAGAGAGAGAGAGAGAGAGAGACTTGCTCAAGGTCTCAGAGGTAGTGAGTTGCAGGACCCAGATGGACCCAGGTGCATCTGATTCCAAGTCCCATGCTCTTTCCACAGTACCACACTGCCTCTCAAAAATCCTCTCTTCAAACAGAGAGACAAAAAGAAAGACAGAGAAACAGACACAGAGTAGAGACAAAGAGAGACAGAGAAAGAGAGAGAAAAAGAGGAGAGAACAAAACATTATTATATTTCCTAGCAAAGACTGAGTTGCATTTACAAAACAGTTCTTAGATCTCTGATGATTCTGAACTTAATTCTGTAGTTTCTTTTGACATAGGGTTTCTTGCTCTCCCCTCACCCATTTCTGTGGCTTAATAAGTAACAGATGATTCTTGGGAGAGGTTCTATTTAATCTATTTAATTTCCAAGCAGTTCAGCTAAATTGATAGAAAACAAAGTCTTGTGAGTTGATTTCTTTTCTTCCTTGGAGGGTGGGGGGGCAGCTTTGATTTATAACTAGATATTTTTAAATTTCAGTTTCACCCATGGAAGTAACTCAGACTTTCTCTTAACATTTTTATCTAGAATCTCTTAAAAATATTTGGATAAATAATACTGGCTTTGAGTGGCAAAATAATTTCTCATGCTTCATCTAAACTTTTATTTTACCAAAAGTAGATTAATGATATTAAAACCACTTGATGTATTAGAAAGTTAAAAATTAGTTACAGAGTTGGTGCAACCTAATTTTATGAATCTTATGAAATTTTTATGAATTTTAGAAAGTTTTCAGGAAACAAAATAATATAGAACATGAACATATATTTTTATATGTGTGTGTATATATATAACATAACAATATAACAACATAACATAATATAATTAATATAATATAATATAATATAATATAATATAATATAATATAATATAATATAATATAACATAATATAATATAATATAATATAATATATACTACACTATGATATGATATGATAAGATATAATATTATATATATATACATACATATATATGTATGTATACACACACACATATACACACACACACACACACACACGCTTGTAATTTAAGCTCTCATTTGCCATGTATACTGTATAAGGCCGAAATGGATCTGTGATTTTATTAATTTGAGTCTTCCCTCCAATGATTCAAATAGAATCCTTCTATGTCTCCCTGTACTGTGTGACTCATTCATGTCCTTTCTAAAGTATAACTAATGGGACAAAAAAACCCAAACCCACCAACCCAAAAAAACCTTTGAATTTCAAAGTGTTCATCTGACCACTAGGTGTCACCAGTGCTCCACATAAATGAACTCAAGACTATAAACTATTGGTAGAAAACTACCATTTTAAGAATTCAGCAGCTTGATTCTTTAAAAAAAGTCTTTACATAGCTTATAAAACTAGATAAATACTTGCATTGTGTGTTTTAAAAATGTGAGAAAGCATGCAACCAGTATCCCCATACTAGGGAGAAGTGGCAAGGAAAATTGTTACTCTTCAATATAGAATGCTGTATTTTTATATTGTCTTCTTTCAGATAGCCTGCTTCCACAGAGATTAGCAAGTTTTGGAGACGACTAGAAAACTCTGATGCTTTCAAAAAACAAACAACTAGTTAAAAAAAAAGTGTAGGAAAAGCAAATTCTGTGAATTTCTTAATAAGTATGAAAACAAATTGAAAATAGGACTTGTATAAGCAATCAAATGTAAGTCCATGACCTATTTCTAAGTTTATTGATTCAGGGACTATTTTCCTTTGTGTTGCATGTCAAAGAGATTGAAAAAAAAGGTGAAATCTTTTCCTAGATAATCCATTTACTAACATGAAGTGGGAATGTGATTCTGTATACTTTCTAAGCTGAAATACCCTCATTTATCACACTAACATGCAAAAAAATTGTAAGGTTGAAATCTTTTTTGTTGTTCTTGAAGTTGTTGTTGACTTGATAAAGTATGATTTAAAAAATTCTCTGAAACAGACTTGATTTCATTTGTTGTAATAGCACCCCCTTTGTTTATAGAGCATGACATCATATTTCTTCCTGAAGTGACCTTAATTAGTAACCACAATAGCTAATTAATAATAATAATAATAATAATAATAATAATAATGATGATGATGATGACGATGATGATACACGATGTCCAAAAATGCTTTCACTTTTCCCAGTCTTCTTTAATTCTGTCCAGGCTGCAGCAAAGAGGCCATTTGAGATGTCTGTCCTTGGGTTGGGTACACCTGTTTCCACTCATTCTGACAGTTGAGCATTTAATGTGTAAAGGGCAGTGGGGCATGGTCATAAGACCATGCCTTACATTCCAGAGGGTCTGAGCCAAGAGGAGATGCTTCCATGACACCTATTTTATAATGCACGTGGAATAATCTGATATTCTAGGTGCCTGAATCTTAGACATCTGCTTTTAAACGTGATCTCTTGGAGGGGGGTGGGAGGAGAGGTCTGCCGTGGTGGAGCTTATTTCATAGGTCTCCAAAATTCCAAGTCAAGGACTCATCTTTGCTTGTGGCTCGTGGGTGGTGACCTGGAACATAAGGACTTGACTTTTAAAATTAGCCCAGGACAGGATGTAAAAAGTACTGCATTTCTGGAAGAAGGAAGGGAGTATGGAGCCAATGACGGGTGTAGTGAATTTGGTGGAAATAGCAGAATCAAGAGAAATCTGCAGAGACTCCAACATATATTTGCCCTTCTGACATCTCCACGACATTACAATTCTGACTGCTACGGATATAAGAGAACTTCGGTGTAAAATCTGACAAAAAAGCCAGCAGATGAGATAAAGAAAGGGAAGCCTCTTGAATAGAAGGCTTTACTTTAATAATACCCACTCCCCCAAAAAAATCCCACCCCTATTGAAATGAGCATTTTGAACACTGCAAAGCAGAAAGTGAATCAGCTATAGTGCTGATGACGACAGTGTGAGATAATGATTCATATGAAAAGCAGTCTAATTACTGTGAATATCAGATTGGATTTCAAAATGAGGAAAGGACATTTTAGTACTTTCTAGGTTAAGGATGAACATAATCGATTTGTAATTAATATGAGGGTCTGGCTTATCTGGCAAATATATTGAATTTCACATAGAAATGAGGATAAAGACATTTTTCTCATTTCTACATGAAACATAATATTCACATGCCAGAGCAGTAAGGAGGAATATTGGCTGATAGATGGATACTCACCATCAGGCGTGCCAGAGACTGCTCCATCTGTTACATGGCAGCAGCAAGATGAATGAGAGTTCTACGGCCTGAAGAACAACCCAAAGGAGAATCATTTATTTATTACCACCTCCCCTCCTCCCTCCTCTCTCCCTGCACCCCTTAAAATAGCTTCACTGAGAAGAAAGAACAATTGTCCTCGTTGGGCTTTCTTGAACTCAGTGCCCCAGATCCTTTTTTTTTTTTTGCATGCTCCATACCTAAAGCCATTGTTTCTGGGAGCTTCACCAGTGTGAGTTTTGGCGAAGTGATCTTATAGCTCAGGGGTTCTTCACCTTTTTTTGTATCATGGCTGCTCTTGGTAGATGGGTGAAGCCTATGAACTCCCTTCCCAGAATAATGTTTTAAAATGCATAAAATATATAGGATTACAAGGGAAACTGATTATATTGAAATGCAGTAAGAACCCCAATCTTAGTTCAGTTAGCACAGGGCTCCCCAGCACTTAGCTCTGTGTTTAGCACATAATAAACATGTAATAAATGTTTGTTGACTTGATTAACGTTTAGAAGGAGTTAGCTGCATGGGTTTCCTTGGTTCAGCCTTCTCAGTGATATCTCTATTTAGTTTTGGCTAAACTGGGGTTTTTGGATATATTCTGTATGTGAAGGTTTTAAATATGCTACATGTGCATCTACAGTAGAAAGCCCTAGTAGTACCTTGAAAAATAATTGCCATTTGATGAAACACCTTTAAAAAAAAGTAGTTGTAGTCACCTGACAAGTCAACCAGGTTTTGCTAAATTTGACCCTACTGCATATGTTTGGAAGAGTCCTAAATAATTTTTAGGTACAAGAGATCCTATTTTAACCACATACATTTAGAAAATATTCACAGTGGCAAAAGCTCTATAAATTTCAGGAATCAGAGATGCTGCGGAAAGAGGGATGAAACTAGAATCACAGGACCTGGATTTTGAATACTGGTTCTGCCAACCTGTGTGACCTGGGTCAAGTTGACCTCTCTGGGTCTCAGCTTCTCATCTGTAAAATGGTGGAGTTGGACTGGATGCCCTCCAACTCTAAATCTACAATCCTATGTTTGGTTAAGCTCACAGACTGAGAGTTGGTAGGGTCCTCAGAGTGTGTACACCCCTACTCCCTCATTTGGTGAGGAAACAGGCAGGGAAACTGACTCCAGGTCACATAGCTAGGAAGCATCTGAGACAGGATTTGAACCCAGGTCCTTTCACTCCAGATTCAGTGTTTCTTTCACTGTACCAGTCCAGATCCAATGTTCTTTTCATAGTACCATGCTGTTCCCAGCTGGTAACATTGTTGAAATAAAAAGAAATACTACCTGGAACTGTTTTAGCAGAATCTGCTTAACTTTCCCTGTCTTGAGCCCCAAAGAGCAGAAGAGTTACAGAGTGAGTATGTTGCTTCTATAAGGGGAGGTCAGGATCTGTCTGGTCCTTGACCCAGATTCCTGACCTGAGCTTCTTCTTGCAGGGACCAGGTGCAGACTGGAATTGCTGCCTTGGCCTCTCTACCTCGTCCCTGGCCTAGCTGTGGACACTTGTTCTGGGCCCCTGAGATCGGGTGACCAAGCAGGGTGACAAGATGAACTTGACGAAGAGGCAGAAAGCCAGGCTTTCTGGTCCAGCTTGCTGCCTGGCTCCTGACTGATCTCTGCACACTCACTTCTGAAGTCAGGCGCAGTGCCGGCTGAATTATCCTTCAGACCCTTCTGCTGCCCAGCAAACACAGAGGCCTCATCTGCTCCAGGGGCCTGCTTTGCCCATCCGTCCATTGCTGCAGAGGTGGGGGTCTGACCGTGATGAAGGATTATCCTCTTTTGCTGAAACATTATTAATTCACTCCCAACACTGGCTTTGGTGAGACTCCGTACAATTACTGAGAATAATAAAGGTCACTTCAAGGAGAAATTCTTTTCCAGGGCTCCATAAGCAAATAGTTACTATTTTGAAATAGAGGCTCAGGCTGTGCTCTGGGGAATTAGGGCCAGACTGTGACAAAGGGTCATCATACTTTACTAAGTTATTGTTAATTAACTCCTGAGAAGATTGCCTGTGGTGAATCTTAAGACAATAAATACTTTGGTGTGAAGGAACCTTGAAGTCCAAATTCAGGAAATGCAATTTCAAGAAGAGTGTAAGCTTTCTACCTAATGATAGTAATAACAACAATAATAATAGCTACCATTTATATAGCATATGCTACTATGTACCAGGCACTGTGATTAGCATGTTACATATGTTATCCCATTTGATATGTTATCGCAACCCCGGGAGGTAGGAGCTATTATTATCTCCATTTTACAGATGAGGAAACTGAGGCAGATTGCCTTACCCAGTGTCACACAGCTAATAAGTATCTTGTCTGAGGCTGATTTGAACTCAGGTCTATTGCACAAGGCACTCGATGCTCAGCTGAATTTTATTTTCAGGCCTTTGCCACTCATGAAAATGGCTGGCATTTATTGATTGCTTTAAGGTTGGTGAAGCATTTTATTTTATGTTTTATGTTAACATTTTATGTTATCTTGTTTAAACCTCACAACAACCCTGGCTGGTAGGTGTTTTACCCCATTTTACATGAGAGGAAACTGAGGCAGGCAGAAATTAATTGCCTTTCTTCAAGTCCCACTAATAAATAAAGCTAATAAATAATAAATAAGGCTAATAAATGCCTGAGACAGGATTCAAACTCAGGCCTTCTGGACTCCAAGTCCAATACTCTATCCATTGCACCAGCTAGTTGCTAATTTTCAGTGTTTGTTCTTTTAAGAAACAACGGGGCAAGGAAGAAGTGGGGTGAGAACATTGATACTAGAGTCAGGAGACCTCGGTTTGAAGCCCATCTCTGATGCTGACTGTCTGGGTGACATTCTCTCTTTGGGCCGTGGTTTCCTCAACTATAAACCAAGAGCTAGGCAACCTCTGAAGTCCCTTCTGGTACTTCTCAATCCTATCGTTGAATAGTTACTGTCTATATGACCTCCTGCCTTATGGGAAAATAGAAGGGGAAGGGGATAAAAGAAGGGGGACGGAGATAGAAGGCAGGGCAGATTCAGAATGCAAGCCTTCTTGGGGTGGGGGGAGGGACAAGATGGGAAGAAAATTTGGAACTCAAAATCTTGTGGAAGTGAACGTTGAAAACTAAAAATAAATAAAATAATACTATCTATGTGACCTCAGGTAAGTCACTTAACCTATTTGTCTTCCTCTTCTGTACAATGAAAGGCTCTGAGTTCTCTGCCAGCTATCATTCTATGATGGACACTACAAACTATTGTTATTATTTTAGTATTTCTAAAAAGAGAAACATCATGAGTTTTTGATGAAAGTGCTCAAGGATGCTATAGGGGAGAACAGTAACAATGTGCATTTGGTGTAGAAGGCAATCAGGGGCCCTGGGCAAACTCCCTGGACTTTCAGCCCTTCGAAAACTGTCTCCAGCCTGACTTTCCAGCCTCACTATCTGGTTCCATTCATTCTACATTCTAGTCAACCTGGCTTTTTTTTTAACTGTTTCTGAAACTTACTATTCATCTCTCAGCTCCATACCTTTGCCCTGGCTGTTTCTTATGTCCAGAAAGTACTCCTCTGTCTCTTGGAATCTCCAGCTTCAAGGCTCAGCCCATGTACATCCTCATGGGACAACTTTCCTGATCTGATCACTTAAGTTCTTAATGCTCACTCCTCCTCAAATCTTCATGCATATTCTTATCAATTTATATACACATATATACATATACATACATACATACACACATATGTATGTATGTATGTATGTATGTATGTATGTATGTATGTATGTATTCCCCTTTCCCCAGTGGAATGTAAGCTTCTTGGGGGCAAGAGTGTTTTTCGTTTTGTCTTTGTATCCCCAGTGCCTAGTACAACATGTTTTCCCTAGTAAATGCTTTATGAATCCCTGTTAGGTTTTACAGATATCTTACCCATGGAAGGAAAGAAGCAAACATTTATTAAGTACCGACTATATAATAGGCACTGTGCTAAATATTTTACAAATATTATCTCATTTGATATTCTCAGCAGCCTTGAGAGAGAGATGTTTTTGTTATTATTTTACATTATCATTTTACAGTTGAGGAAAATGAGGAAGACAGAGGTTAAGGGACTTGCCCAGAATCACCTGGCTAGTTTGATGCTGAATTTGAATTTAGGTCTGTCAACTCTAGGCCTAGAACTCTATCCATTGCATAGACAAGAAATTCAGAGCTCTTTCTGCCAATTGGTGGAAAGATTGTACCTTAGGAAATTTTTTTCCCTTGTTCCTCCTTTACTGTGTTTCTGCTGTATCTATCTGCTGATCTTTTTGGCCTTGTTCTCTCTTTAGGAATTGCCTTTTGCAAATGCTTGGCCCCGTCTGAATTACCCTGCCTGTCGCTCTGCTTTTGGCAGACGGTTTGACCTGGGTTAAATAAAAAAAAACCAGGGTTCCAGGTGTGAAAGGTTTGTCCTCTGATATACATCATCATTTGATAAGGTGTCTAATCCATGAGCAAAGGAAGTGCTGGTACATACACAGTGTCTGCTTCTACCAATCCAGGGACTGCTCCAGATCCATGAGTCACCTTGGGCAATTTGTTTAAATTCCCTGCACCAGCTTTCTCCTTTGGTAAACAAAGGCATAATCCCTTATGGGATCTCTGGGAAGAATAGCAAATAAAAAGGATGGGCAAGCACTTTGTAAAAATGAAGTGTTATACAGAAGTCCCAAAGGGAGGAGATAAGCTACAGGAAGGAACTGAATAGATGGGAAAGCAGGACTTAGAAGCAGTTGTGTGCCATTAAACGCTGAACACAAAAAAGAACAGGAATCAATAGCAATGATCCTTCATAGGCATTTTCTATAAATGGGTATTATTTGTAAACTAAAGCTATGTGGTACAGTGGAAACAGTATTGGATTGGGAGACAGAGGACCTGGGTTTGAATTCTGACTTCTTGTAGCTACCTTTGTGACCCTGGGTAAGTTGCTTAACCTATGTGGGTCTGTTTCTGTACCAATGAAATGAAAGATTTAGACTAAAGGGCCTCGAAATTCTTTTCCAACTCAACCTAGGCTCCTAGGCCCAGACATAAGTGTCATAATTTCTTGCCTACCCAGCTTTGCAGGTTTTTAATTCCTGGGATGTGTGGGGTGTTCAGGGAGGACCAGCACCTCTGGTGAGAGGGGTTGCTGAGCCCTTTTCAGGGCTGCTTGGTCACCTTTAGTGTCCACCTGTCATCTCACTCTCACCTGTGATTACATGAAGCTGCAATGGGCGCAGTGACCACACTCTGGTAAAACCATCTCATCAGATGGGCTAAACCAGGTTGAGCGTAACTGACAGGCTGCCCACCCCAAGCATGGGAAGACATCCCCCAACAGAATGAGTGGATGGGAACAATTTGTCCCAATGGCCAGGGAGACAGCTGAAGCAGGTGCTGTGGAGGCTTTGAGCTTGGCCAGGCGTGAAAGACACCAAGGTCATCCGCTGCATCCCGGGCCTTAACCAGTCATCCAGACTTTCGTACTGGACTTCTCTGACTCTGGAAGAGTGAGCTGATGACTTTGTGCAGCTCTGCCTCACTTAAATCCAATTCAAGCACAAGTCAAGACATCACCCTTTGAAGTCACTGGTCTTTCAAAATTGAAAACAAACAACAACAACAACAACGATTCCTTGAAAGACCTCCTCCTCCCATTCACCTTCTACCCCATCAGGTTCCGTTCCTTAAGTGATACTCTCCAGCCCACCCCCTACTCCCAGTCTGAGTAATACCTTTCCCTCTCAGATTCCCCAGTAGTACTGTGCTTGAGGCACCTAGGTAGGTCAGTAGATAGAGCCCTGGACCTGGAGTCATAAAGACCTGAGTTCAAATTTAGCCCTAGGCACTTACTAGCTCTCTGATCACTTCTACTTCTCTCAATTTCCTCTTCTGCAAAGTAGGGATAATAATAACACCTACCTCCCAGAATGGTTGGGAAGATCAAATGAAATAATAGTTGGAAAGCACATGGCACAGTGCTTGGCAAATTGTAAGCACCATATAAATATTAGCTATTAATAATTATAAAGCAGTTAGCATAGTTCCAGTAAGGTGTTTAATGAATGCTTTCTCCCTCTCTTCCTTCCTCCTTCCCTCTCTTCTTTTCTTCTTTCTTTCCTTCCTTTCCTCCTTTTTCTTCCTTCCTTCCTTCCTCCTTCTTCCTTCCTTCCTTCCTCCTTCCTTCCTTCCTTCCTTCCTTCCTTCCTTCCTTCCTTCCTTCCTTCCTTCCTTCCTTCCTTCCTTCCTTCCTTCCTTCCTTCCTTCCTTTCACATAAGAACACAGATATAGGGCTGGAAGGGGCCTTAGAAATCATGGATCATTTTGCACTGTAATTATACACACATATAATTTCCTCATTCATGTATACATATATATGTGTATATGTGTATGTACATGTCTATACTAAGCTACATGAAGGTGAGGACTTATCCAAACTCTGAGTCTTCCTCACATTTTCTCAAATCTCTGCACACATAGGAGAGCAGCATAGGGTGAATCAGAGAACATCAGGTTTAGAGCCACATTGTATGGCTTGACATTGTACCTTTGATATTGATTAGCTGTGTTGTTAGTCACTAGGCTCTGAGGCTCGGTTTCTTCATCTTTTTCCTCCCAGGCAGGCAGGGGTGAAGCTCAAATGAGATAAAGATATGCAAAGTGCTTTGTAAACCTTAAAGGGATCTATAAATATAATGGAATCCAGAAGCATTTGTCAGGTGCTTAAGATAACAATAGCTTTCATTTATATGCAGCCTCAAAGTTTGAAGAGAGCTTTGTATATGTTATCTCATTCAAGCCTTGTAAAAACCTTGAGAAGTTAGTATTATTACTATCCCCATTTTATAGAAGATTGCCTAAGGTCACACAGCTGTTAAGTATCTGCCCTAAGAATTGAATTCAGGACTTTGGGACTCCAAGTCCAGCCTTCTAACCATTTACCTTACAACATGGCACACCTGTGTTAAACCCTGGGAATACTAATAACTAGCATCTATATATTGCTTTAAGATTGCAAAGTGCTTTATATATGTTTACTCATCTGATCTGTGAGGCAGATACTCTTATTATCCCCATTTTACAGATGAGAAAACTGAGGCAGGCAGGTTAAATGACTTGTCCAGGGTCAAACAACAAGTAGGTATCTAAGCTGGATTTGAACTCAGATCTAGTGATCCATCTATGGATTCATCTTATAAATTTATCCTTATCAGATAAAACTATTGATGACTATGGCTTTTTTATGGCTTAGGTGAAACTACTCTTAAGTCAAGCAGAGCTGATATTAAGGATGAGTGATGTATCACTGGTTTGCTAATTGATCTTAGAATCAAGGAAATTTCTATTTGCCCTCCTAGATTTTAGGTAAGATAGTTATTGTCCTGTGGGTGTCTTCCAGAGTTTCAGTGAAAATCTGTTTGACCCATATAACACATTCTACTATAATATCAGTGGGGCAGCTAGGTGGCAGAGAGGATACCTCACTGGGCTTGGAGTCAGAAAGACTCATTTTCCTGAGTTCAAATCTGTCCTCAGACACTTACTAACTACATGATCCTGGGCAAGTTACTGTGATGTACAAAAGGTTCGAGAGACATAGTTTCTGAGTAAACATTTTATTAATCATGCTAGCAATAATTAATAAAAGGGTCAATGGCACTCTCTAATGCCATAGACCCCTCATGGAACCCAGTCCATATTTATTTCCCCTTGGAAGAGTGGGTTGTTCCTGAGAGTAGCCATCAACTCTGATTGGTTAGCAATTAATGGTAAGAAAGAATATTATAATAAAAGGTGGTCTTATTCTAATGAGGGGCTGAGAGACTGACTCAAATCACTCTGTCTTGGTCAAAGTGACTTATCAATACCCGTATCACCCGGGTTAGGGTGACTTAGACAAAAGAGGGAATCCACTTTTGCCCAGACCTGTCTGGGGAGGGAATCCATCAATTCACCTAAACTAAATTTTTTTTACCTTTTGATCAGATCTGAATTTTCCAGTTGGGTCAGGTTCACCCAAGATTTTATCTCACTATGAGCCCTGCACTTCAAAGGTTGCCTGAATAAACTACAGGGGCTGATTTCTAAATGAGGAAGGAAGGGGAAAAAAATCTTAGTCCTAAATCAATAATTGGCTATTAATGTAAGAGAGACATAGTCATTACTCTCATTACTTAGCTCAGTTTGCCTTAGCTTCCTCATCTGTAAAATGAGCTTGAGAAGGAAATGGTAAACCACTCCAGTGTCTTTGCCAAGAAAACCCCAAATGGGGACATGAAGAGTGGAACATGACCGAAAAATAACCACAGACCGTAATATCAACATACATCTTCCACAGCTTCTCTGAATCTCCTTTTATCCCCTCTGTTATGCCCATAATTGGGCAGGGCCATAGCATTAGGTTTATTTATGCCTGACATTCTTTTTTTGCAAATGAACAAGGAATATGATCCACTTATCCTAGCCTGGTTGACAGAAAGCTGATCTGAATTAGCAAAATTTGGATTCAACTTTTGTCTTAGATATCATGTCTGTGACCTTGGGCAAGTCATTGAATATCTCAATGACTCAGAAAATTCTTTAAGAGTTCAATTTGCAAAGTAAATGCTGATCTGCTTACCAAGGAGAAAAAGGCCATTGGAGTATAATGCAACTAGGTGACCCATTCGATAGAGTGCAGGGCTTAGGTCAGGAAGACTCATCTTCCTGAGTTCAAATCTGGTCTCAGACAATTACTAGCATTTAGTTCTGGGTACTGTGCTATAGGGAATGCAGAGGAAATTTCTAGGAGAGCTCTTTTAGAAGAAGAGCCTATAGACTCAAGGCAACCATGTTGTTGAATTCATGCTGTGTAAAAATCTACTGAAGGAATTGTGGATCTTTAGCCTAGGGATGACAAGATTTAGGAAGGACGGGCTGTTCAGTCATTTTGGTCACGTCCGGTTCTTCATGACCCGATTTAGGGTTTTCTTGGCAATGATACTCCAGGAGTTTGCCATTTCTTTCTCCAGCTCATTTTACAGATGAGGAAACTGAGGCAAACAGGATTAAGTGACTAGTGGCTGAATCTGGATTTGAACTCAGATCTCTAGGCCCAGCACTCTATCCATTGTAACACCTAGGATATATTAGCTGATTTAAAATATTTAAAGGGCTATCATGTGAAGGAAGGATAAGAATTATTTTGTTTGGGTCTAGAGGGTAGACTGAGGAATAACAGGTGAAGGCTACAAAGACCCCAAATTGGTCTTGAGGTCAGGAAAAAACTTCTTAACAGTTAGAGCTCCAAAAGTGACCTGAGATGTCTTGGGGCTGAGGGGAGGGGGGTATGTGTTTTCCCTTCTCTGTATGTTTCCCAGTGAAAGCTGGAAGACTTCCTGTTAGTGATGCTATAAGTAGAGTTTAGATGTCAAAAGACCTTTCCAACTCTGAGATTTTTGATTCTGGAATTCCAAACTGAAATTCTGAATAGGAACAATGACAGGTTTGATAGTAATAGAAGCATAATCCTTCAAGTTACCTCATAGTAAATTGGCTTTGGAAGCCTGGACGGTGAACCCAACCAGCACGTCTAATTGTTTCTATTCCCTAGATATTTTTTTTTCGGGGGCCGGGATATGCTGATAATTCACAATTTCTTTCAACACAAATAATGACGTCCTTATGCTTACCCCACAGTGAATACTTTTTAGTGGATCAATTGTATTTCGATGTCCTCTGCTTGATTTGATTGAAAGCGATTGCTTCTTTTAACATGGCAGAAGATGGTAAAGCTTCTGCTTACCAACCGAGATGCTGTTTTGCCTGCTTTTTTTGTCCAGGCAAAGATCAATGACAAATCCATGCTGCTTTCTTTAAAAGTATTTCCTGCTTCTTTCTCTACCCCGACCCTTCCCCATCCCCACCTCTTTGTGGCCTAACCACCAAAATCCCCATCTATACACTAATGACAAAAAGAAAGTAGAAAGTGCAGTGTGCCCTGAGTCAAGGAAGATTAGGTATTTGAACTCAGATGTAATCTCAATTATATGTTCTTCTTAATGGCTAAATTTATGAGAAAATACAAAATCAAATTAGAAGACTCTTAAATATGTGTGCCAACATGTCCACAATAATGCTTACTGCTGTGTTCTGTTCCTATTCTCTCTGAGTTTTTTCCTTCTCCTCATGACCACCCTCCAAACTAACTTGAAGAACCAGGTTCACAAAAAAAAAAAATGTGATTTATTTGGCCTTTACATGTGAAACTCAGGGAAGTCACTTTTAAAAAATCTACAAAAATCCGTTTTCAGGGGCCAATAAATAAATGCAAGGGAGAAATGTCAAGGTGACTGAGGGGGAAAAAGTGAGATAAGGGCTAAAAGGGATGGGTGAGAGTGCTGGGGCAGTCCCCAAAGGGACCTTACATTACAGGGGAGAAAGAGAGATCTTGGTGGTTGAGACCACACCTTGATCACTGTCTGCTGCCTGGGGAACTCTTGGACAAGAAACACCAGGGAGGTCCAGGGAAGAGCAGTAACAGTGATAAACAGAGCTAGAGAACTGATTTGTGAGGAGAGATTAAGGAAGCTGAATGTGTTTAACTAAGTGAAAACTAAGTGGGACCTGATAACTGCCTACGAATATGTGGGGAGTGTAAACAATGAGGGGGAAATATTTAACATAATATGAGGCTGAACTGGGAAGAAAAGGAACTTAAGGAAAACATCTATGTCCATTTTCTGTGGACCTTCATTCGAGGTCCAAGGTCCATGAAGAAATTTCAAAATATTTCTGATGAAAGTATACATTTTGACCAAATAGCAGCTATAAAACTACTGTTAGTTTACTCGGGAAGTGGTCCATTGAATGGATAGAGAGTTGTACCTGGAGACAGAGATACTTAGTGGCTGAGTGATCTTGGGCAAGTCACTTAATGTCTGCCTGCCTCCGTTTCTTTTTTTGTAATAGTGCCTAGCTCCCAGGCTTCTTATGAGGACAAAATGATAAAACATTTGTAAAAGAGCTTTGTAAACCTTGTTGTCTGCCTTTCATTCTCAAAGAGGACTATATTGTAAGCCTGAAAATGCTATTCTTCATCCTTGAAATTATTATTTTTTTTGTTGTGGGGCACATTTCCCCATACTTAATAGTATTTTATTTTTCCAATTACACGTAAGGATAGTTTTCTACATTCAATTTTATAAGATTTTTGAGTTACAATTTTTTTTTCTTCTTTCCTCCCTTCTCTTCCCTCTCTCCAAAGGTGGCAAGCAATCTGATACAGGCTATACATGTACAGTCATATTAAACATATTTCTACATTAGTCACATCCTTGTAAATTCTTATGAAAAAGATTAACCTGTAATTCTTTTTTACTTGTTTATTTTTTAAATAAAAAATTCTTCTCTTTTCTTTCTTTCTTTCTTTCTTTCTTTCTTTCTTTCTTTCTTTCTTTCTTTCTTTCTTTCTTTCTTTCTTTCTTTTTTACATCCCTCTAATTTCTGAATCTACCTGGCTTACCCCAGCAGGCCCTCTTTGTGACAGAAATTTTAAAAAAGAAAAGAAAAGACAAATGAAGCAATTCAGCAAAACTGATCATTATTTCAACTCAGTCTGACAGTCTATGCTATAGTCCACATACACAGTCACCCACTTCTGCAAAGAAGGGAGAAAGGCAGGTTTTCTCATCACTTCTTTAGCTACAGACTCCTAGGATTACGAAGCCAGAAAGGACCTCTGTTTTACAGATGAAGAAACAGAGGCCCAGGGAAGGTAAATAATTTTCTGAAGGTCACAGAGGCAGTAAACAACAGAAGTGGGATTGGAATCAAGGTCTGCTTACTGGAGAGAGAACAGTCTTTCTACTATGTCACACTGACAAATTTTTGACCTAGAATTCTTTGGGGAATTTTGCATATGAGGACTGAATAAAGCAGTAGACTGGGAAGCAGGAGATTCAGGTATTATTCTAGGCTCTTTGCCTAATTCACTGCATGGCCTTGGGCAAGTTTAGGGCCTTAGTTTCATCATTTGTAAAATATAAGGAGGTTGGACTCTCTAAAGTTCTCTCTGTCTCTCTCTGTGTCTCTGTGTCTGTTTCTTTGTCTCTGTCTCTGTCTCTCTATTTCTTTCTCTGTCTTTCTGTCTGTCTCTTTGTCTCTCTGTCTCTGTCTCTTTTTCCCCGTATATGTGTATATAATATATATGCATGTGTATATATATATATATACACATATATACATATGTATATATACATGCATATATCTGTATCTATATCTATATAGATATAGGTATATATCTCTATCTATCTAGCTATCTCCATAGAAAAGGGGTCAGTATGTGACTGATTAAAACTAAGATTATTTTTGTTTCATCTCAGTGCTCAAACCATTTAGATTACACAACTCATTTCCAAGCAGTAATCTCCCACTAGGCAGACACATCTCACTGAAGAGCCTAAACCCCAGAGAAAACATTGTTTTCTGTTGCTGTACTAAAAGGCTGTAGCCACAACAGCAGTGCATTTCAGGAAAGCAAGCCCTCAGACAATGTTGGTTTCTTGGGGAGGGATTAATTTCATTGAATGCCACACACAGAGATTGAAAAAAAAAAACAACAACTGCCAAAGAAGGTAAGGTCCTGGAAAATCCAATTGAAGGAAAATATGTTAGAAGAATGGCTCATACAGGGGGCTGAGCAGGATGACCAGCTGCATCTTTTTCATGTTTCATTTCTGTGACTTGGATTTATTACAAATTTCTGCAAATTCCCTTTGGTTCATGCACAGCTGTCCTTGTTCACCATTCATGTGTAAAACTGAAACAGACTTTCCTTTGAGTGACTTTCTTTTCAGGCTTGGCCTGGTGAGCAGCAGTTTCATCTTAGCTCAATTCTGATCAATCTTGGGGGAAAGGAATTTAAAATTTTGTATTGAGTTTATTCATTCATTCATTTATCTATTCACTCATTTATCCATCCATCCATCCATTTGTTCATTCATTTATTTTGGGGCATTTTGCTCGTGTTAAGTCTGGAATTTCAATGACATAGAGAGCTCTTGATGAGAAAACTCTCTTCACTTCCAATAACAATAGTTAACATTTATAGTACTTACTATGTGCCAGGAACTGTGCTAAATGGTTTAAAAATATTATCACATTTGATCTTCACAAAACGCTGGGAGGTAGATGCTATCATTACACCCATTTAACAGGTTAGGAAACTGAGGTCGATAAAAGTTAAATGACTTGACCAAGGTCACATAGCTAGTAAGTACTTGAGATTGGGTTTGAACCCAAGTTTTTCTGACTCCAGGTCTAGAGTTTTATCCACTGAGCCTCCTAGATTCTTTCCTATATATTGTTGGAGAATCATGGAACACCACAGTCTCAGAAGAATAAAAATTCCCAGGGACTTAATGGTCAATGAGTGACCCATTTATAGTAGGTATACAGCGTATTATTTATGATGACATTGCCTAGAAATGGCATAAGAGATATCATCCATAATTCATGTAAATGAATCAAAAGGAGACAGACCTAGCATTAGTGAAACAAGAAATCACCAATGTACATCTTGAATCACTGATATACTTGAATTATCGAAAGACTGGGAGGAGGAAATCTTGCATATTGAGTAGATCTATGTGGAAGACTTAGGGGACAGCGTGACTCAGAATTACAAAAAATAAGAAGGTGTGGGTGGATTGCAATTTGCACAAGTGGAGAGAGTTCCTTATTGATGAAATTGTGGGATGTATTTGTTTTGTGCAGTGGAAAGAACATTTCATTTGGAGTTAGAGAAACTGAGTTTGAATCCTGGCTCACTAGTTATTACCTGTGACTTTCGGCCACTGAATTAACATCGTTAGAGCTCAGTTTCATCCTCTATAAAATCCTTAAGGGTATTGGACTAGATGATTCCCCTCCCTCCCAGGTCCCTTCCAGCTCTAAATATATCATATAGTGATCGAAGCTTCTATTAATTCTATTAGTACTACTTAGCCCTATTCTAATTTTATATGAAAGCAAGACTAAGCCAAGTTAGTTTAAAATATGTCAAGAATCAGAGAATTGTAGTCTTAGAAATAAATGAGACCTTAAAGATCATCCATTCCAAAGGTTCTTAATCTTTTTTTTTTTCCATAATGGCCCCCTTTGTCAGTATGATGAAGCCTATGGACCTCTTCTTAGACTAAAGTTTTTAAATACATAAAATATAATACATAAGATTATAATAGAAACCAATTATATTGAAATCTAGTTACCAAAATGTTTTTTTTTTTATAAATATGCAAGTTCATGGACTCTTGGTCTAGTCCAAAAGCTTTGTTTACAAATGATGAAACTGAATCAAAATGTTGTTTTGCTAAAGTAAACATGACTTTATTTGTCTTTCTTGCTTTATTTATGCAAATTTGTGACTGTTCTGAAACAGGCATGATTTTCTAGTTTGGTTGCCTAAGTAGTCAAATACTATGAGTGTGATATGCATATAGGAAGTACTTGCATATTTCCCAAACAATGAGAAGCTTTGTTTCCATCCTTTCTAGTGTGTCTAACTTTTTTCTTCCCTGATACTTTAACATTTTTCTCAAATATGCTCAGTTTTCCCCATTTTTATTTTATTGTTATTATTATTATTATTATTATTGTCTAGGCAATGCGGTTAAGTGACTTGCCCAGGGTCACACAGGTAGTAAGTGTCAAATGTCTGAGGCCGGATTTGAACTCAGGTCCTTCTGACTCCAGGGCTGGTGCTCAATCCACTGGGCCATCGAGCTGCCCCAGTTTCCCCCATTTTTAAAGAAGTTAGTTTTCCCCTTCTGGTCCTTCCAATTCCCATTCTATCTCTTTTATCAAATTCAAAACTATTCCACTTGAATGAAGTATCCTTTTCTGTTCTGTTGATTTTTCTCTATCCACTCCCTTTTTTACGACTTACATTTGCTTCTCTGTTAAGTCCCTTAAAAGACTAATTACTATGATCATTTATGACCTTCTTCTGTTCTATTTGAAAATTCTATCTCCTATATTCTCTGTTTCTGATAACCTTTCTTTGTGTAGTTTAGTGACAGTCTGCTCTTGTTTTTGCCTCTATTCCTGAGGTCGTTCCTCTGTCTACGATGCTCACTCTTCTTTCTTTTACTGTCAATATACTCTTAAAGTTAGACTACTTTCACAAAATAGGCTGGACAAACTCTCATAATTGTTGTGTCTTCGGTTTTCTTTGTTCATAGTTATTGTTCGTCCTTCGTTTTCAAAGAGGACCAATGACATTATGGGTAATGTCTTGACTTGTGTGTGAACTGGATTGAAGTGAGGCAGAGTTGTACAAAGTCATCAACCTCATTCTCTCTTCCTGAGATTGAAGTCCAACAGCAAGAGAAAAGTTAGGATGACTAGTGATGGCCTGGGATGTAGTGGGTAATCTTGGCATCTTCACTGTCTGATCGAGATCTAAGCACTTCACAACATCTGCTTCAGCTGCCTTCATGGCCATTGGAACAAATTGTTCTCATCTGCCCATTCCACCTGGAGAAGTCTTCACATGCTTAGGGTAGACATCCTTTAACTCACAAACAGGCTTTAGGCCTGTCCATTACCCTCAGTCGAATTTGGCCCATCTACTGAGATGGTTTTATCTGGGTGTGGCCACTGCACATGCTACAGCTTCTTGGAGCCACAGGTGAAACTTAGGTGAAACCAAAGAGGGATGAGAAGCCTCGAAAAGGTCTTGGCAAGCCCTTCCACCAGAGATACTAGTCCTTCCTGCACGTCCCATACAGGTACCTAATAAATATTACTGAGATTGTGGGGTCCTCGGGTTCTTTATGTGTTTTCCCCCTTTTCTTTTGGTCTTTATTTTGCTTTGCCAGGATGTCTCTTCCTCTGGGGAAGGTATTTTTAGAATGTGTTCCCTCCAGTTGTTTTATGTGCCTGTCTCTTGCCCAAGCAGCTCTGGGATTTGGGTACAAAGATTTGGGGATTGACTGTAATGAATTTATGCTGAAAGTTCAGTGAAAGCTAAGAAATCCTTCATAAAATATTTTGAGCTACTAGTGCAATTCTGCAAGTGAGGACAGTTTGTGTTGGTGAATAATGGGAAATAAATTTGGAGAGTTAGAAGGAAGCCAGATTATGGAGGGCTTTGCATTCCAGACCAAGGAATTTGGACTCTATTCTATAGGCAGTGAAGAGTCATGGGAACTTTTTGAGTTGGGGAGGTGTGAGCAAGGGAAGGAAGCTTAATCTGGTGTGTGGGTTGCTTCAAACTGGAGACAGGGGATTTGTTGGGTAACTCTTGAAGGGTCCCAGTATGTGGTAATAGAGTCCAGAGGAAGGATGGTAGATTGAGGAAATAGAGAGGAAGAGAGAGAGAGAAAAAAAAAAGAGAGAGAAGAGAAGAGAATTGAGAGAGAGATGTGAATAGCATAATGAAAGAATAATTGACAATATAAGGTGAATGATTTAAGGTAGGAGACAAAGGAGAAGGAAAAATCCTGGGTACGCCCACAGTTTTGGGGCTAGGTATCTGGAGGGTCAGCTGGATCTGGGTGAGAGATGATGAATCAATTTTAGAACTGTGGAATTTGAAGTGATAGTAGGTATATAAATGAAGATGTTTGGCCAAGAATTGGAAACAAATGATTAAAGTTTGGGAGAAAGGTCAGTGTTGAAGATATACATTTTGGGGTCACTCACATAGAAGCCATTGCTGAAATGATGGGAATAGATAAGATCTGTGAGGGTAAGAACACAGAATGAGAACACTGGCGCATCAAGAACTGATTCACTTTGAAGGTGTGGGAAGAAGTGGAGGAACCAGAAGGGGTAAAGAAGATGTGGCCTGAAGTAAGAGAATTAAGGAAATAGAATGTCACAAAAGCAAAGGAAGAGAAAATAAATGCTCATTCAATGATAATGAATTCTGTAGAGAGGTCTACTATAAAAATATTTTACATTTATAATTTTAAAATTTATTTATGTATTCAGTTTAAAAAATTCCGAATTATCTCCCTTCCTCCTGCCCCTCTCCCACCCATTGAGGAGGCAAGCAATATGATATCAATTATATGTGTGAAGTCATGCAAAATGTAATGAAAATATTTTACAAAAAAAATAAAAGGTATAGAAAAGAGAAACTTCTGACAAAGCACTTAGTTCTTGAATAAAAAATTGATGACTATTTGAACATGACTTAAAGTAGAAAATGAATTGTAAAAATAATAGGGAAAGGTACTAGACCTGTGGTTTCATGGCATAGGAGGAACACGCAGATGAAGAAAGCCCCTCTATGAAGGCCCCTCAGCAACTTCATCTTTGAGAGTTGTCTAGAAAGCTGAGAGGGCTGCCCAAAGTCACCAAGCCAGTATGTGTCAAAGACTCAGGTCTTCCTGGCTTGGAGGCCAGTTCTCTATTTCCTATACCATATAACTTCTAGGCATAGATACTATTTATATTATAAATGGATATACCAATTAACAATGACTAAAATAATTAACAATAAATAACAATTATTTATGTAGAACATTTTATCTTTACAATAACCCTGTGAAATAGGTGCTATTATTGCACCCATTTTACAGATGAGGAAACTGAAGCTGATGGTGGTTAGGTGACTTGCCCTGGATCATCTAGTTAAGAAGTACCTGGTAGGATTTGAATCCACATCTTCTTGCTTTCAGATCCAGCACTCAATCCATTCTACCACCTAGCTTCCTTGTAGATAGAACCATATATCAAATTATTCAAGGGATGATTAAGCCAACATTTCCAACCTTGCATGTAATATACTTCTTCTTTCTTCTTTTTTATACTCCAGATTTTAATATGACCTGGAGAACCTGCTACAATTTTAATGGACAGTAAATTACTTCTATGTTTCTGTCATTCCTTTTTTCACTTGAGAAGTTTTTTCTTTTTTGTAGCCCATGATGTGGTGAGGAAACTGTCATGAGCAATTAAATCAAATCATCAAGCCCCAGAAGAAAGAATCCATTACACGTTTTGAATATCTTGTGGCCGCAGCCAAATTTAAGTGTAAAAACAAAACAGACACCCTCTATCTTTTGGGGTTGATTTTGTAGCATGTGACCAAGATGTCTGAAGCTGGGTTTCATTGGTGTTCCAGCATCCAGCCATACTGAATTCATTTCCCCTGGCAGCCTTCTGATTGTTCCACTGTCTCTGTTTGAAATGGAAACTGAGCTAGAAGATGTCATCTGCTCTGCCTTTTGGAGCAAGTTTGCAGTGTTTCTTCCATTTTGTAATCAATCAGCATTGCTGTTATTTTCAGTGCGGTCCTATGGCACTATGAGATTCCATTGGAAATAGATTCCAAGGGAAAATTCTGGACTTTGGGTCCAAGAAATGAAGACAGAGTAGACGAATCTTTATAGCATTTCAGGAAGGAATAACTATAGGACTTGAAAGATGTTAGGTGTAATTAAAACCCGAAAATTGAATTCTATTAAAATATGTTAAAACATGTTTTTTTTTTTAACCTTTTTAATGTCATGAAACCCTTTGGTGGGAGTTTGGTGAAACCTATGAACTTTTCCACAGAACAATATTTTTGAATAATCAAAGGAAATGATAAATTTCAGCTAGACGTTAGGGAAAACAAAGATGTAATTTTTTTCAACCAAGTTTATAGGCCTCTTGAAATCTTTTCATGGGTCATGGAGCTCAGGTTAAAGACCCCTGCCTTAAACAATTTGAAAATCAGAATGAAGAAACTTTAAAATGCATCAGCTCCTTCTTTAAGAGAATGACGAGTAACATGACGCACATTTCCATAGCACTTTAAGCTTACCAACAACTTTCGTACTAGGTAGGTAGACTAAGCATTATTATCTCCATTTTATAGATGGAAAAACTGAGGTTCTGAGTAGGAAGTGTCAGTGCTGGGATTCAAACACAAGTCTTTCTTACCTCCAAGTCTAACCTTTTTACTACTCTATTTCGTCTTCATATAATATTTCTTAGAAGGTCCTTAGAAATCTCTTGGATTTCTGCGTGGAAGATCGCCACCACAGCTATTTTACTGTAGCATTTCCACACCCAAACAATCCTACTCATGGCTGCCAGCAGACATATCCAGTCTGAGTTACAGTTACAGGGAAATAGCAACTCTAATACCCCCTATCCAGTCTTCGCAATTTCCTTTGCCCTTTTGATCGGCAGACTGATAAAGCTTACTGTATTGATCTATTTTTATTTTCATTCATCATCTTGTGCTAATGCCCCAAACATGAAAATATGTAGAGAGAGGGATCTAAACTATTTAGGGCCTGATAATATATACAGCTGAGATAATAAGAACTAGTTAGGTCAATAAAGATATGGAGTCTACAAAATCAGTGACATTGCAGAAGGGTCAGCCATCTCAAGGACCACGTGGGATTGACAAGGTGACTCTATGATCAAGCGTAGACATGGGAGAGCTTGAAATTCTATCTTGTTTAGTCACTGACTGGCTCTGACGTTTCTCTCTTTGTCCTGTCAACAAAACATCTTGACTGTGAAGGGGCAATGACGAATCTAATCTTTGTCTGGTGCCTCAGTTTCCTTATCTGTAAAATGGAAGTAGTATTAGGGTCAGCCTGTCCCACAAAGATGTTACATAGCATTCCTATTAGTAGAATTTAAAATTATACTTTGATAACTCTGGATATAGTTAAGTGTATGTCCCCTTTGACATTCACCCCTCTCCATTTTCCCCATCAAGGCTCATATTCTGGCTTTATATATTTGTTCATGTGAGTTTACAGTTATTTGAGCAATGAACAATTGTGGGTAGGGCTGAAGAAGAGTACAAAACTGATTTTTGGGACTTCCTGCTGTTTCCAACTTGTTAATGTCTAACCTTCATTTTATTATTATTTTTTCAGTCACTGTTGGAAATAACAGGTAAACACTCTTTATGTTTGTATTTCTCAGAAAGGAAAAAAAAAGCTTTCTCTAGAGAATCAGAATAGAAGGAACTGTTGCCTGCAAGACTAGTTATTTTGAGGTTTTTGGCTCTGGGCTGCATGGAGAGCCCCACTAAGCTCAGGTTGTTGTGGGGTCCTTCACTAATGACACTGTGGGCAAAGGAAGTGTTAGGGGACTTTGTGGGGGGTCAGCAGCCTGCCAGAAGGACTACAGAAACAATTTATTATCAAGGCTTGCAATTCAGGTGGATTTTCTCTCTTAAAGAATAGAAAGTCTTTTTCCCTTTGTTTATGGTTAGAAAACCACTTTAGCTGAGTGAAATAGAATAATGCTGTAAGGCAGTAACTATCCTTTTCTTATTTCCATTCTTATTTGATGAGAAAATACAGGTGAGTGCCTTCTGTCTTATTCTATTCTTATCTTAAGAGAAAATACAGGTGGGTGCATTCTGTCTTAGGCTTATAGAATGATCAGTTTAGAGCTGGAAGGGAGCAGGGGTCATCTAGTCTAACCCATTCATTTCACATCTGAGGGAAGTGAGGCCCAGGGAATGAAGTGACTTGCCTAAGGTCTTGCAGATAGTAAATGGCAGAATCAGGATCTGAATTCAGGGTCTCTAATCTGAAATCTTGGGTTCTTTTCGTACTATCTCACCCTGCTTCACCTAGTTGGTGACTTTTATGATAAAAAACAGGTTTCCAAATTCTCTCTATTTAGGCATCTGTTTCACCCTTTTCTAGGGGACTAAACAATTGAAAAAAAGTCTTTGGCAGAATCAGCAAGTCCGAAATCTTGATTTTTGTCTCCTGGACCAGCTGAATCAGCAGGAACTGTAGTTTGATTATAGACTTGATAGACCTTCAGGTGGGTGGCAGAAAGTTCCTTTAGTTTCTTCCTCTCTGCCTCCCTTAATCCTCCTGGCTCTGTACCATGGAAAACAAATGCCTTAGACCACTCTTGGAGCATGACCTCTTCACCACTGAGAAGCTTCCTGTTACAGCCCCTAAATCCCGTTTCCAAGAAGCCATAGCATCAACTTGTCCCTGGAGGCTGAGGTGGGTTTGACTGTTAGTTTTCGTGAAAGGCAGCTTAAAGGTCGCAGAGTCAAATCATTTAGGAAGCCTTCTGGGTCCATGGCCATACTCTCCCATGACTCTCTAGGGGAGGTAAGGCTCTGGTTCCTTATTTAACTTGAATCTTGATTTTTACCCCCAGTTTCTGAAAAAGGAGCCTTGTGAAGACTCATATTTGCAAAGCACACTAAAGACTTTAACCCAAAGGTATTATTGAGCTATGATGTATTAGGCCTTATTTTTGGTTCCAGTTAAGGGTTTCCATGCTTTCCATCTTAGCTGTTGGATGGCTGGGTGCCCAGGACAAAAGCCTGCTGTCAGAGGGACGGTCTAATATGTATTTGGATAGGTAAATGAAATTGAAAGGTGTGGGCCAATGAGCCCAGCCTTAAGTCTCTTAAAGCCCATACTCTAAAATATAATAGAAGTTTCTAGCTTGCTGGCTCCTTCACCTGGAAAGTGTCCTTGTCTACAGTTCTCATCTTACTGTGAGCCTTTTATACTCAGGCTAGAATTGTGTCCTTCTACCAAATGGACAGGAGAATCCTGTATGATATATATGCCCTTCTTCCTGCCCCTTATCCCCGCATGGAGAAATGAGCTAAGACAATAATACTCCCTTTGTGGCCTGAGAAATTGGAATGGAATAATATTTATCAAGGTATAGGACAGGATGTTGGTCTACTTTCTTGGATGTATGCGAGTTAGGGAGGGGATGCAAAGAATCAGTGGGGAATCCCAGATCACAAAATTAGGGTTGGAAGGGATTTTAGAGGCCAATCCCTTCATTTTATAGATGAGGCACAGAGAGATTTAGTGACTTGCCCACAGTCACAGGGACTGAGGCAGGATTTAAATTCATGTCTTTCTGACACCATGCTCAGTGCCCCATTCAGGATGCCAGGGGTTGGAGGTATAGAGTGAAGGGAGAGAAACAGATCCCTGAATTGAGGCTTTGGGGACCTGTTGCTGAGTAGGGTTTGGAGTGTGCTGAAATCAGTTTAAGCCAGGTGGGTTCATAGAGGGTGTGGGGCCTTATAGAGTTCTCTCTACCACCAAGGGCTGCAGTAATGACTGGAGCCTCTAATTAGGAAAACAATCAAGCCTGCAGGATTAGACTTCCCACTTTAGAAAAAAAGACAACTGGTTTTATTTACTCTGGGCTCAGCCTGGGGATGATCATTTGGCTGTAGTTCTGGGAGAAGACCACCTTGGGAGAGAGGCATGTAAATCACAATTTCACTCCTAGTTAAACAAATAAGTGAAAGTTCCGAGGGGAGGGGGGTGACCCTTGCAGGGAGCCAACCATTGCAGTAATTACCAGCTGCCTGCTGAAAGGAGCTGGTGTGGCATACAGAGCATATGCGTTGGGGCTTGCTTCTGGGAGTACAAGAATATTTTATCTGAAAAACTGGTTCTCTTGTTATCATGTCAGGGTGAGGGATTTCCAACAGGGCGGTTGACAGGTTAGACAAAAGGCCAGTTCGGTCATAAAGCAAAGATGCAGGTGTTCTCATTTTCCCTGAAGCATTTGTACATACCAGATGCACCCAAAGCCCCGGCCCAGGTCATCATGCCCTCCCATCATCATCTCTCCAAATGGATGGAAGGGGCTATCGATGTTGACTCGCTCTTTTGGGGCAGATATCCTCTATGACTTCTCCTGGTTTGGGGGTGACCCTGGATACTTTCACTAGCAGAGTGCAACACCCGGCAAGTTCTAGTAGGCTGGGAAGGCCTGATTAGCTGAGTCACATCAAGAACCAGCCCGTTCATGAAATTTATGGGAGGACAAAATGTCATTCAGCCCCCTGCGGGTACCATTCTGCTCCTACAGTGATAGTGGAGAGGAGTGGTGAAAAAAGGGAGAGAGCCAAGAATCACAGTCTGAGGACTGTGTATAAATCCAAGTGTTCCTCATTTGTCCCCGTTAAATTTTATCTTATTAGACTTGGCCTTCCTTCTAGTCTGTCAAGATCTTTTCGGATCAAATCTCTGACATTCAATGCGTTAGCCAGCCATGCCAACTTCATCCCATCTGCAAATTCAAAAAGCGTGCTTCATGTGCCTTCATCTAAATCTTAGTTTCACGTGTTAAAAAGCATAGGGTAAAGGGAAGATGTCTAGGTTTATCTACGGATGTATGCTGTCAAATCTGACCTCCCTCCATTTTGGTTTTAGGCTCTGGTCATTCAATCAATTCTAACTGAATTGACTGTGTTATCATCTACCCAGTGTAGTATAAGGGAAGTTGATATACTGAGAAGCAGGGAAAGACTTAACTGATCTGATGCTGAACGAAGCAAACAGAGCCAAGAAAACAATATACAAAATGCCTATAACAATGTAAATGGAAAGAGCAACTGAGGGAATATTGCAAAATTACAAAAAAACAAGCATGGAGATATGAGAAGATACCTCCATCATGATCCTCTGCAGAGGTGGGAGGTCCCCAGTTACGGAATATCGTATATATTTTCAGACTTTTTTTGTTGTATTAATTTATTCTGGTATTTTTTTCCTTTTAAAATCTTTTTGAGACAGTTAGGTGTCCCAGTAGATAGAGCACGGCCCTGGGTCAGGAGGCCCTGAGTTCAAATCCGGCCTCAGACACGTAACACTCACTAGCTATGTGACTGTGGGCAAGTCACTTAACCCCAATTGCCTCACCTAAAATAAACAGGATTTTAAGAGAAACTAGTTCTGTTGAAATACAGTGATCAAAAGCTTTGTTACATGGGATGATTCTGTTGAAGAGGAGAAGAGGGATCCTGGGAGAAATTTTTGTGATGTAAATAAAAACAAAGATATTAATAGCATTTATTTTAAGATATATGCATATGTGTATGTGCATATATATGTGTATATATACGCATATACATGCATATGCACACATGCACCTGTATGATCTTAAACAAATCATTTAACCCTTCTGGTTCTCAGTTTTCTCGTCTCTAAGAAGAGACGTTAGACTAGATGACTGCTAAAGTCTCTTTCAGCTCTAAAACTATAACCTATACATTTTCACTGGCTGTCTGCCATGCCTGAAATTCCACCCCTCCCCCTTGTCTCTATCTCCTGGCTTTCTTGAAGTCCTAGCTAAAACTCCACCTTCTGCAAGAAATCCTTCCTAGTTCCCCTTTATGCTAGTACTTTCCCTCTTAGATTATCTGCACCTTATCTTGGCAGTATCTTCTTTGTACATAGTTGTTTGCATGTTCTCCCATCCCCCCCCAACTTAGATTGTGAGCTCTTTAAGGGGGGGGGTGCACACGTGTTTGTCTTCTGTGTATCCCTAGCACTTAGAGCAGAGTGGGTGCTTAATAAATGCTTGTTCCTGTAGCCCCTTCCCTTCCCTAACAAACACCTGAATGAATCAACCCTACCTCTGCCAAACGTTCTTCGGAATGACAAGGTCTATGTTTACAATATTTGCCCGATCTACCAGTTTAGTTATCTTGTCAACAAAAGGAATGAGGCTAGTCTGGCATGACCTGCTGTCATTGAAGTCATACTGACCTCTCCCCTACCCCTCAGTTATCCCTATTTTCCCTCCTAGAAATTTGAAAAATATCTCTTTAATGAAGCATTTTGTAATTTTGCCAGGAAAAGAAGTTGAACTCACTGGCCTATAGTACTGTTCTATCCCGATATGCACTTTTTTTTTTGAAAATTAGGGCATTTGCCTTTCTCAGTCATTAGTAAACATTTATTAAGAGCTTCCTAGGTACCATGCTAAGTGCTAGAAATACAAAAAAAGATAAAATATAATCCCTTCTCTCCAATCTTGTTCCCTTTCTCTTATTGCCTTTCAAATATTGTCTTTCAGATTAAAATCAAATATTGTTTTTCAAATATTACCAACAGATAGTCATTAATCATACCTACAGATTCTTTCAATATCTTAGAGTGGGGTTTGCTGGAGTCTGCTGAGTTGAACTCATTGAGGGCAGCTAGAAGGTCAATTAAAATTTCCTCACTTATTTGGGCCCCCCTTTTAAGCATCTACCCCCATTCTGCCCAAAGCAAAGAACATTCTCCTTGGACAAGAAAGCAGACCCAAACTTAGACTTCCAAAGCTCATGGAAGTGGATGCCTTTCCATTGCAGAAGAGTTAAGCAAATTGTGGTACCTAAATGTCATGGAAGATCTATGCTATAAGAAAGGACAGATGTGATGGATGCTGAAAAGCAAGGAAAGATTTCCAGTGCTGAGTGTAGTAAGCAGAGCCAAGAAGACTGTACAAAATGCCTACAACAATGTAAACGGCAAGGAAAACTACAAAATAATCAAGAGTAAGAACCATCATGGAGATGTGAGAAGACACCTCCATCATACTCCTTTACAGAGGTGGGAAGTCCCCAGTTATGGAACATTGTGTATGTTTTACAGCTTTTTTTTTTTGATGCACTGATTTGTTCTATTTTTCCTCTTCCTTTTTTCCTTCATTTTTGTTTTTGCTAGGCGATGGGGTTAAGTGACTTGCCCAGGGTCTCGCAGCTAGTAAGTGTTATATGTGTCTGAGGTTGGATTTGAACTCAGATCCTCCTGAATCCAGGGCTCTATCCATTCTGCTGCCTAGCTGCCCCCCACTTTTTTCTTTTTAAAAAACATTGTTTGTTATATGGGATGATTCTCTGGGAGAAGAGAGGAGAGGAAGAGGGATCCCGGGAGACATTTTTGTGATGAAAATGAAAAAAAAGTAATAATATTTATATAAAAAAGAGTTGAGTAGTTAAAAACCTTTTTATGTTTGCCATTTGTCGTCTTTCACCCTTCCTGTGTTGAACGATGGCTTATGCCTTCTTTGATCTTCCTCTTCCTCCCAACATAGTAAATAATAATAATAAAAATAACAACAAACCGTTTTTTGGTATCTTAAGCATTGATTCCCTGCCTCAATTTATCATGGACTTTATTGACAATACTTTTACAGGACCATGTTTCTCCTTTGCAAATTCACCGTCAATTATTTGCCTTTGCTTCTATATTTAAAACACTGAGTGTTTTCCTCTTTATTGCTTGTGTGACGTGGGAGACGCTGGCACAGGACTCAACATGGCATGACCTCATCAGAGAAAGTGCTGTGCTCTATGAGCAAAGCAGAATTGAAATAGTACAAGAGAAATGCAAGATATGCAAACTTAGAGAATCCATCTCAAAAGGTTCACATGGACTGTTTGTGACCAACCTGTGGTAGAACATTCTGAGCTTGTATTGGTCTGATCAGCCACAGTCGGACACACTAAAACCTAACTCTAGAATAGTGATGTCATTTTGGTCTTCTTTGAAAACAAAGGACAACAACAATAACAACATTTAAAACATAGCTTTAAAAAACATAATTTGGCTAATTCAATTCAACTAAATAAACATTTTTAGGTGACAACTGTTAGTTGACAAGTGCAGTGCTAACCAGGCTCTGGGGATGGGAAGACAAATATAAAAAATCTTCATCCTTAAAAAAATTTATATACTGCTTTTAGGATACAACACACACACACACACACACACACACACACACACACACACACGCCAAGTACAAGGAAAATGGAAGAGGAGGTACCTGAACTGATCTTTGAAGGAAGGGAATTAAAGATTCAGAGAGGAAGAGAAAAGAATGGACTAGATGTCACATATGGGATGAGTGGTTGATGAATTTCCTGTACAGCTATATGGGTCACTTTAGGAAATTCATTGTTTTCCTCCTTATTGTAACTATTTTGTATTGTTTCCTCATTATTTCATTTTTGAGATTTTTCTCGTCCCTCTTGTTCAGGCACAAGCTCCCTTCCAAATCTCTATTTCTGTTACTTTTATTATCTTTGCATAATTTCTCTTGGAGATATTAAGTCATTAGATCCTTATCCTTTCTCTGAACCCACTATACATGTTTTTTTTTAACACCAAAATTTCTATGAATGAGTTTTATCATTTCCAATTCAGCAGCAAATTCTTGGTCCTAATCAGATCTTGAATGATATCATCTATCTTATAGATGAAGACAAATCACAGATTTGTCAGCTGCTCTGCTTTTGAAAGACAAGGAGTACCAACAAGTATCTGTAAAGTGAGTGATCCCCCCACTGCTTTAATATGCTTCTGTCATTTACTTTTGTTTTTAAACTCCTTATCTAATTCCCTTTTCCATTCAGGTAAGTCTGTACTATGCTCCAAAGCAAATATTGCTTGTTTCAGAATCAACTGTCTCTGTTCAGTTGTAGCATTGACTAATTCGAGAAAAGTAAAAAAAAAACCCATCTAATTGATTAGGAGAGCTATGGATAAAAAACACTGCATCAAATTTTAACAGCTCCAATCTAACCTGTTTAAACAAGCTACCGACTGTAAAAATGGGAAATGGATAAAAAGAAAAGACACTGATTTCTACTGTTTCTTAGGGAAGTTTAATTGTAAAACAACCTTTACAAGGAAAGGCCAAAATAGTTTGGGAAACCATCTCAGCCTTTTTATCTTCTTGACAAGCAGAGAGCCATGTCAATCAAGGACAAGACAAATTTCAAGTTTAAGCTAATTTGTAAAGCAGTTGCAAGGGAGATGATGGAAGCTAATAAGTAGTATTGCTTCACAAAAACAATGAAAAATCGTGGATGAAAAATGATCCTACATAAAGTTTTTCGGGAGCTGAACTAAACCATCTCAAGAGCACTTATTGGTAAAAGTGGAGGGAGAAAAAAAAATCTGTGAAATGGAAAGAACTGACTGAGTTTCTGTATTACCTTATTCTCATCATGAGGCAGCTAGGTGGTGCAGTGGATAGAGTACCAGCCCTAAAATCAGGATGACCTGAGTTCAAATCTGGCCACAGACACGTAACACTCACTAGCTGTGTGACTCTGGGCAGGTCACTTAACCCTAATTGCCTCACTGAAAAAAGTAAAAAAACTCATCACCAATGAAAAAGGAACCACCACATTTGGACTTGAATACACCAGTACTCAATGCATTTATTTTATTTTATTTTAAATTTATGGAATAAACCAAGCAGGTGGGGGTGGAGGGCTAGTAATATTGGAACCTTACTCTCCTCTGGGTTGAAGGAAACAAGTATACATCTGAAGAGGTTTAGATGTCTTCTAAACTTCCAGAGAGGCAAGGATATTAGAGAATATGCTGGGGGAGAGACTTTTAGAATGGAGGGTAAAATAAAGGTACTCAATGTATTGAGTAAAGAAATAGAAATGGCCCTTAACAAAATGAAGTCAGAAAGAGAAGTTAGATATGACCAAAAATATACAAAGAAAATCCATTCTAGAAAGAATATAATTTCAAAGACATTTCACTTAATTCTTTTTTTTTAAGAGTATCTCAAAAAGGTGAATTTCTTGGGAGGCAGGTTGAAATAGCAGAAAGGGGAATAGCTTTGAGTCAGAGGACTTGGGTTTAAATCCCACCTTTGATTCTTATTACCAGTGTGACTTTGGTCAAAGAACAACTTCCATAGGTGTCAGTTTCCCTATCTGTAAAATAAGGGGGTTGTATTAGATGATCACAGAGTCACTTCCAGAATTAGATCTATTATATTCTTCCTAAAAAATGGAAAATATCACAAATCATATTTTATTAATTATAACACATTTACACATTTTAAGATCTGCAGTCTTCTTTATACCAACTATCTCATTTGAAAGGCAAGCGTGAAGATATTAGGTATTACCAATGGTAGTGCTTTGTTGATAGCACTACATATCCACTTTTTCATCTCTATGAAATCTTTTTGAGAATGTTCTGTGCAAACACTGAGAGTATCCCTGATGAAATTATGAGAAGGAAACAGGCTTTTGTAGAAAATTTTCTATAGTAAACTGTGCTTTTGTAATAGTCACACAATTGACTGAGAAGATAAAATCTGTTCTGTTTATTTCTCCCTAACAGAAAAGGAATGTTTAATGTAGTAGAGCAAAAGGTAACTTTTAAGTTTCCAAAAGGTAGCCTCAGTGCAAATATTAAGCTCAATTTCTTGATAGATGTAACCACAAAGATATTTTTTATTTGAGTATCAGTATTAGCCATATAAAGTTGTTGTTCAGTCATTTTAAAGTCACGTCCAACTCTTTGGAATCCCATTTGAAGTTTTCTTGGCAAAGATACTGGAGTGGCTTATCATTTCCTTCTCCAGCTCATTTTATAGATGAGGAAACTGAGACAGACAGGGTCACACAGCTAGTAAGTGTCTGACACTAGATTTGAACTTAGGAAGATGAGTCTTTCTGACTCCAGGCCTGACACTCTATCCACTACACTATCTGCCCTGAGTCATATATTAGGGGCTTGTTTAACATCTACCATGGAAGCTGTCTCTCACAAAGCATGAATCAAGGAAAAATTTCAATCAATGGTGGCATTCTTCAGATGCTCATTTGTGGAAGACATTGAACTTATCACTTTAGACTCTAAAACTTCCTTCAGGAGAGCCTCAGATTCTCAAAAGAGCTGGACCAAGCAGTTCCAACAGGAAAAACCAAATGGTTAAAGAATGCATATTTTCCAGATTATGACATGCACTTGGATGAACAGCTCACATAATTAGTTCATAAGCATATATATCTTGGATAAATACTGATGACAGACAATGATCTAGGCTCAGAATTGAAAAGAAGAAAAAATGGGCTACATTAACACTGGGGAATATATATTTTCATTGATATATTTTGTTCTACCTCACCTACATCTTTTCCAGTGTCTTTACCCATCTTTCCTCCCAATGACCCATTCCATGCACCATATTTTCAGTAATCCTGAGCATCTTCCTTCCAATAAATCCTATCTTTTATTTTATAAACACCAATATTCTTCAGGTGATACTATACATGTAGACCATCACAATCTTAAGGGAATTAAAATTATAGGAGACCCAAAGGGCAATGGAAAGAATCATGAAGAAAGTAAATATGCTACAGAATATTACCGATAATAATTCACATGTAACAAGTAGAGGAAAAGGCATCATCCATGACAAGAATGAAGAAAGGGAAGCAGGATAGTAATGGATCAAGATCAGGAAACAACAGATGGACTGTTTGAATTTTGTACTAGTATCTCCCTAAGCCTAGAAGACCCAGAAGAAGGTCTCCAGAATGTTGGATAGATCTTTATGAAGGATTAATGGATGGACAAAAAGTATACAGGAGGAGGAGGAGGAGGAGGTTCAAATGGGCAGATAGATGACTCAGTGTATAGATGCCGGACCTGGAGTCAGGAAGTCTTGAGTTCAAATTTGGCCTCAGATACCCACTAGCTGTGTGAACTCTGGGCAAATCACTTAAGCTCTCCCCACCTCAGTTTTCCCATTTTACAAATAAGGATAGTAATTTGAACCTGCCTCCCAGAGCTATCGTGAGAATAAAAGAAGATATTGGTTTGTGCCCAATTTCTGCCATATTGCTTTCCAGTTTTCCAAACAATTTTTTTTTTACCAAATAATAAATTCTTATCCCCAAAACTTAAGTCTTTACACTTGTCAAATACAAGGTTACTATATTTATTTGCTGCTGTAAATTGGATGTCTATTCTGGTCCATTGATCTACCTTTCAGCTTCTTAGCCAGTACCAGATTTAATAATACTGCCTTATAATATAGTTTAAGATATGGTACTGCTAAACCTCCTTCCTTTACATTTTTTAATGAGTTCCTTTTGTTCTTCCAAATGAATTTGTTACTTTTTCTAATTCAGATAATATTTAATAAATGCTTCAGAAACCATGAAGGACTATATAGATGCTAGTTATTATTATGTTTACTAGTGAAAATGGATACATACTGATGAGGTCTTAGACTCATTCGAATACTGGAGTAACTATGACTTGGAATATCTGTAAGCATTTCACTCAAAGGTGGATAATTTCTTGCCTATGTCATTGTTGTCATGGAGCATTTCTTATCGTCTAGGAAGTTCATCTCTCTCTCTCACTTAGTCATAAATGAGATTGCTTTGTAGCCATTGGAAACTGAGTGTTTGGATCTAACAATAAGGCACTGGAACAAGGTCATGGCCTCTTTTCTCTCATGAACTTGCCAAGGTTTCCTCCCTATCCTTCTTGGGAGCAAGTTACCTTTCCATGGGGGCCCTATTAAGTATTCAGGTGCAGGGACAACTATTTGCCAGGTCAGACTTGACAGATATCAACATTCCATGCTTTTCAGTGTCTGAGATTCAGAATTGGGCATTGTACCTGGCTATGCTCCATCCCCCTCTGCTCTCCCATCTTCTCTACGAATGCTCCAAAAATGGAGTGGAGGGCAAGGAAAATCTATCCTTCTCTTGCATGTGCTAGAGGTCTGAAGGGTAGAGTCCTGGTTCTCAGTGCTATTGATGAGGGACCATGGTCAAAGACCTGGGGTAATTGGTAGGACATGGGTAAGGGTGAAGGAATATTAATTGTCTAGGCTTAACTTCTGGCTCTACCTTTCATCATAAAGATTTTGAAGGCAGCTTCTGCTCTTCCAAAACCTTTCACCTCTCCTCAGAGGTCAGACCAAGCACAGCGGAGGTGGAGAGAGAAGTGGTAAATCAGTGAAAGAGCAGATTTGATTGGAAACTAAAATATATTGGTATAACCAATAGGGATCAGAATATCATTGAATAAGCTTATTTGCTTTGTATCTCTTACATATTTATTTGTCTCTGTAGCTCTGAGAGGGCAGGGGCTGTTCGAATTTTGTCAATGCCCAGTACACATCGGGTGCTTAATAAGTGCTTGTTGATTTAGTTTTATCTTGAGATTAACACACTGCCTAGCAACTAATAGAGGTAGCTAAAAGGCACGATGGATAGAGCGCTGGGCCTGGAGGAAGGGAGACCCAAGTTCAAATCTGGCCTTGGATACTTACTGGATATATGACCCTGGGCAAGTCATTTAACCCTGTTTATCTTAATCCACTGGAGAAGGAAATGGCAACGATACTCCAGTATCTTTGCCAAGAAAATCCCATGGATAGTATGGTCCATATGGTCATGAAGAATTGGACATGGCTAATGAAAAACGTTCCTAGAATTGAATTGAATGGACTAGTCCCAAAGAGGGTCATCCTTGGAGGGTGGGGGTGGGACGGGGCAGTTCATCTGATGGCAGCTCACGTTTCAGGTATTCCATATGGCCGAATTGTCCTCAATACCATTTTAAAGCACATTTTCTCATTTTCATATTATTTTCAACTCTGGAAAATGCCACTGTGATCAGGAAAGAAAATGTATCTCTGTTCAGATGTCTTTGCAAGGCACTTTGGAACAGTTAAAAACACACCTCAGATGAGACTGGGGAAGTAGATGATGTCTCTCTATCTCTAAGGGAGGCCATTTGATGCATTCTACTTTGATGGCCAAATTTGCATGTTATTAGCAGCACCTCTATTCGTTCTAACCCAGGACCTACTGGTTTTTGGCCCTTGCTAACTTACATCTTTTGTGGGGGGAATCTACTGAAAGTCTTTTACCATGAGGTGCCATTTTTGTAAAGGGAAGCAATAGGGATTTTATTTGTTTCGCATTTAACACTTTGCCCAAATGGTAAGTCAACTGGTGCCTAACTTTTCCATGAATGAGGCCCTGAGTTGATTATGTATTATGTGAAAATACAATTTCCCCAATCCCCCTGACTTAATACATGATTGAGGCACTCCCAGCAGGCATGGAAGCCATCTCAGTAGATTTATGACATTTTGTGTTCAGCATTGTTGCCTTTGAGAAATGGAGTTTTCTCTATAGGAAAAATGTATTAATTTATTGGAACCAACTTCATTAATTTCCCAACTCCTACAACATTGGGAAAGGCTCATTTATAGCTAGAGAGGGTACCTAGTCCCTGAGGTGGGCAACCTTGGATGACTAGAACATAGGACTGATAGAGCCCAAATCACAGTTTCCAATTGCCTTTCTTGTGTTCCATTATTCTTTACTCCCAATCCTCCTTGGCTATCAAGTGATAAATTTCCCTGGTGAGAAGGAGCTGGTAAGAGAACCAAGGTGAAGTAACACCTATCCTTCACCACTACTGCAAGTCATAGGCTTGCATAGCACTCCAAAACACTGTCAAGGCCACCTAGTACAATGCCCTCTTTTCACAAGATAGGGAACCGTGGCCTAGAAAGGTTGCTCAGCTAATGGTGAGGAAGACAAAATTCAAGCCCGTCAGAGAGTCAGGGAGTGAAGACTACCCCTGGCGGAATGAGTGATGAGAACAATTTGTTCTAACAGACTGAAAGGCGGCTGGAACAGGTGCTGCGGAATGCTTAGAGCTTGGTCAGACATCGAAGATGCCAAGGTCCTCCTCTGCATCCTGGGACATTGCCAGTTGTTTTGACGTTAGTCTTGCCAGGGGACTTCAATGACTCAAAAAGAGAGAGAGTTGCACTTTGTGCAACTTTGCCTCACTTAAATCCATTTCACGGGAAAGTCAAGATATCATCTACTATATCACTGGTACTTTTCAAAAACAAAGGCCCAACCACAACACCAAAAACAAAACAAAAACAAAAAACAGCAGAATTTCAACCCAGGTCCCTAAATGCCTTATTCATGTCCACTTGAATGCTACTATAGTAACACTTCTATCTTTTAAGGCAAGGATTCTTGGTGTGAGGTCAGTGGACCCCCAAGGAGTTGGTGGATAAATTTTAGGGAGTCTGTGATCTAGGATGGGGAAAAAATCCATTGCTATTTTCATGACCTTTGGTTCCCTTTGTAACCCTATGTATTTTACTTTATATATTTAAAAACATTATTCTGAGGAGTCCATAGCCTTCACCAGACTGCCAAAAAAGTCCATGATGCAAAAAGGGTTAAAGCCCTCTTTTTTAAGGAAATCTATCTGAACATCTTTCCACTAAAACAATACTGTTATCCACAAAGCATTTTAAAAATGAAACACCCAGTCTTAGAAGGTTATATGTTTAACTGTTTAAGATGAGAGACATAGGAATAGTTTACATGAATAAAGTACTTTATGGTTTGAAAAATGCTTTATAGACATTATCTCATTTGAATCTTGCTTCAACCCTCTAAGTTAGGCCATGAAGGTAATGTCAATCCCCATTTCACAGATGAGGAAATTGAGGTCCAGAGGAGGTAGCATAGCTACTGAGAGGCAGAGCCATTAACTCCAAATCTAGGGTTCCTTTTACTCTACCAGACAAGATTTACTGCTTGACAGGTAGGAAAACAACTCAAAACTACATAGGGGGAATACTAAACTGTGAGGGTAAACTAATAAATATGGGAACATTGAATTACAGGGTCAGAGGATGAGATACATGGGTTTTTAGCAACAGGATTTAAGCTGCTAGATCCTTATCTTGTGAAGGATTTAGGATGCTAAATTCAGATTAAGGCAAGATTAGGTGTGTATAGATTGGGTTGGGTTAGGGAGTGTTAGAAACAGACTTTGTCACCAAGGAAAAAGAACTGGATAATTATATTGTCAAACAATCCTGCCTTCAAGCTTTCAATCTCTCTCTGTTTTGTTAATCACCAAATCTGAAGGAGTCTTTAAATTATTTTCCCTAACCCTACTCTGGCCTTCTGTTCCCTTTACAAATCTGTGGGTATCCTTTTATTTTTATCTTACTGCCTTGGTGACAGAAAAGTATTTATTTATCCAAACACGGTAGTTTCGGTGTTTTTTTTCAATGTCACCGTATCAGTTAGAATGATTTGTGTTGACTGGAGGGAGGACTAGATGTGACAGTGGTCTCATCCACGACATGCTGAAAATAATAAACCTCCAAATGACCTTGAAATGATAGTTGCAACACAATAGAGGCTCTGCATCATGGGCTCAATAATAATGACTAACATTTATATACAGTACTTTGGAATTTGCAAAGCCGTCTATTTATGGTACCTCATTTGAGGTTCATAACTACTCTATAGTAAGTAGTATGATATAGGGCAATGGTGTCAAACTAGAGTAAAAATGGCGTCCACTAAACCATATATAAAAATCCCTGGGTTACATATTGACTTCACGTTATCTATGTTCTATTGTATTTTAATTTATTCTGTTAAATATTTCAAATTACATTTTAATCTGATTCTGCCATGTGTTTGACACCTCTCTTGAAGGGACAGAGAGCCTTAGAATCAACCCACAGGTCAAGAAGTGGGAAAGGAACAAGTATTTTTTAAGTTAATTATGAGCCATGCACTTGCACATATTGGTAATTCTTTATATACCTATCTATATCTATATCATCTATATCTATATCTATATCTATATCTATATCTATATCTATATCTATATCTATATCTATATCTATATCTATATCTATATCTATATCTATATCTATATCTATATCTATATCTATATCTATATCTATATTTTTGTTAGGCAATAGAGTTAAGTAACTTGCCCAGAGTCACACAGCTAGTAAGTGTTATGTATCTGAGGCCGAATTTGAACTCAGGTCCTCCTGAATCTAGGGCCGGTGCTCTATCCACTTCCCCACCTAGCTTCCCCTTCTTTCTATATTTTGAATATCAGACTTTCATCTGAGTTATTTGATGCAAAGATGTCCCCACAACGGACAGTTCTACTTCTTACCCTGGACTGATTTTATTTGTGCAAAAGTTTTTACGTTATGTGTTTGAAAGTTTGTAGTGTTGGACTTTGATGTGTTACGCAGCTTTGCTAAACTGTTTTCCTTCCTCTTTTGAAATTCTTTGTTACAAGAAATGGATCTCTGGGAGAGTGAGAGGTTTGAGACAGATATGTTTCAAATTGTATATTATGTAAAACAACATATATGAATAGTATTTATTTAAAAGTTTGCACAGTCGAAATTTTCAATTTTCTGTTTTATGATCTCTAACCCATGTTTGGTTAAGAAGTCTCCCATTAGCTTTAGCTTTGAAAATAAATTTAACTGAAACATATCAAGTAGAGAGATTTTTCCTATGACTTCATGAAAATAATCACCTGGGCTAAAGCTATTTTCTTCTTTTAAGATGTCACCAGTATTTGAAAAAAAAAATTCCAGCTAAGAAATAAATAATCTAGCCATTGTGAATAACTGTTGGATGGGTGGGGCATTATACTAAAGACTGTTAAAATGCTCAATGTATTCAATAGGTGCATTGGACTATAATAGCTTCCAGTATTTCCACATCTTGAGAAAAAATGTAGTGTTGGAGAGAGCTGATCTATCCTATTGCCCCCACAGGACAGAACAGTAATAGCTTTAACAGGTGTTCAGAGACACTTGTCAAAAGGAAAAACAATTAGGTACTCAGGGCTAAATTTTTTGGAAGTGTGCATGAAAGTCATTTCATCTATAAGATATATATTGTGACTGTGTTCTTATAGAAAAAGTTGTTTTAGTTTCAAGATGCCGTAATCATCATAGGGTTGACCAAGAAGGTAACGATATATTTTGGTGCATACTCTCTATCTCCTGTACACTTCTGCTATATTGGGATTTTATGGGACATAAATAGCTGTAACGTTTAAAGACTATATCCACGCTCTCTATTTATGTCATACCCAGTGATCCTCTACGGAGTCTCATTGGTCTTTGAGCACTCTCAAAGTACATGGCAACTAACATTCATCAAGCCAATAAGAGACCCCTTTGTAAATTCTGCTCAGGAACCCAGAATTTAAATGGCTCTAATTGCTTCCATACTTCAGCGGGTAAACATTTGTTGAATTAAATTATGCCACTTAAGTCACTTTACCTTTTTGAGCCTCAGTTTCCTTATCTACAAAATGAGATCAGACTAACTGATGTTTTAACTTTAAATCTGTGATCCTATAATCTGCAATCTCATATGTGTGGGTACCCCACTCCAGTAGTGTAGATCTTTAGTAATCTCTGGCTGCATATCTAGAATGACTTTTAACTTTGTCCTTTTGGCCTCATCATCTGTAGGGGGTTCCATCCAATGTGCTTAGAGGGTTCTTAGGCAATTAACATAAGAGGGGAAACAGTTAAATAGGGAAGAGATTTTCAGCAAATTTCTCTGTCAAAGGTCGAATTTCCAGCATAATGAGGAACGGATTCAAATTTATAAGAATACGAGCTATTATCCACTAGATAAGTGGTCCAGAGATTTCGAGAGAAGTCCAAACTATCAACAGTAATGTGAAAAGATCGTCCAAATATCTAATAATTAGACAAATGTAAATTAAAACAACTCTGAGGTTCCATTTCATATCCATAAGATTGTTAAAGATGACAAAAGGAAATTGCTAAGTGCTGGAGGTGCTGCTGGAAAACAGGCACGTTAACACATTGCTGGTGGAGTTATGTATTGGTCCAGCTGTTCTGGTAATCAATTTGGAACTATGCCCCCCAAAGTCACTAAACTATTCATATTCTTGGGCTCAACTAGGTCTATAGATCAAAGTAAAAGGGAAAGGACCCATAAGTACAAAAATATTTATTGAAGCTTTTTTTTTTTTTGGTATTAGCAAGGAACTTCCTCCAGATGTCTTGACATTGTATGAATACCCATGGAGCACAGGGCCTGTCTACTGATTTCTCCAACTGGCTACTCCAAATTCCAGTCTTCCTATTCTAACCTCTTTTTCACATCTAAGTAAATATTTAATGTTTTTATATGGGATTAAAAACCCTCTGGCATGGGAAGTGTCTGTTCAATGATGATTAAAGGGCATGTTAAGATATTTTTTTCATAACTTTCATCACAGTTTTCATCAAACTTTCATAAAGTTTGAAACATTCAAACTAGATATATATGTATATATAACATATATGTATGCATGTGTGTATGTGCATTGTATATATCTTTATGTACGTACATATATACACATATACATATGTACCAATGCTTTTGACAATGAAACTTTACAAAGTAAGACATGATAGCCTTCTAAGCTTTCATAAAAATAATTGTTTTAAGATTGATAGAGTCATTTTATCCCCACTGTCTAGGCTAGGCAATTTTGGAAACAGCATTAATTTAATTAGGCCACTACAGGCTGATTCCTTTGGTGTCACTCATTGATGCCCACACTGCCTGTAAATTAATGAAGTTTCCAAAAGGAAAAAGAATTATTCCCATGGAACAGCTTATGCAGGGAAGAATCTTTCATTTTGTTTTGAAATGAGAAAATAGGCATTCTTTTCCATATCCATTTTCTTTCCAGCTGTTTCAATCTATCTCATTGAAGCCCTGCAAGGTTGGAATTATTTTGGTATAGATTTCAGGAATTAACCATCATCCTGTATTTTTAGATTCTGGCCCTCCCTGCCTTTCCCTGCTCCCACATTGACAAACATGCCATAACTCCTTTCTGGGCACAATCTGTAGTTTTCACTGAGAAAAAAAAAAAGTAATGGGGCTATGAACTTCAGATCTGTCTTGTTTTAGCTGTACTTCACAGCTACAGGAAAAAAAACCAAACAAACTAACAAGTTGATTTAGATTGTTTTTTTTTTTCCTGGTTTAGGTCCTCTAGGTCTGAAATGAGCCTGAATCTAAAAGGCCAAGAAAGGTGTTATTTTTAACATTACAAGCAAACCATGGCTTCTGTGTGTTTGACATCCCAAATCCCCTATAAGTTTCTCACTGTGATCCAGCGTGGTCTGTTTACCAAATCTAAATCTCTGGAAAATTTGTTTCTGCAGATGATCCAAAAAAGATGATTTATTTTTATGTTGTACATTTGTCATTCACATTCACTTACCCTTCCCAAGACCCTGCCAAGTTGTTCTGCATCAAAACTGACCTGCCTGGGGACTTGCCTTTTATTCTTCTTTTCATTCCCCAATCTTTTTCCTTTTTTTTTTTTTGGTTTTGTAGACCCTTTTATTAACTCTTTCAATTCTCTGAGCCTGGGCTAGTTTTCCCCTTTTTACCTGCTCATTCCTACCATCTAATTTGTGGATTCCATATCCTTCCAATCCATTTTGTAGTCACCTTCATTTATCCCTCTTACCTCCTCTCTTTTTGCTTTGTGTTTGCTGAGAAGCTGTGCTAATTTGCAAGCTGCGTGTCATCTATTTTCTTGTTTCCTTTTCTTCATCTCTCTTTTTACCACTTCTTTTCTTTCATGATATTTTGCCCTACTTTAGAAATAATTTTAACTTTTCGACCAAATCAATGGACCTTCTTGGCTTTCTATCTATCTCATTCTTTCCCTTTGGGTCTCCCTAGTTGTTAGTGCCCTCTTCTCCCATTTAACCCAATCATCTTGTGTATACACACACACATAAATACACATATACGCATATATACATATAAATTCATATCTAATTATATTTGTGTAACTATATATAAATGTATGTCAAACTGTATTTATCATATATATATATGTGTCCTATATTTTTGCATATTATAAATCTACATCCTATACTTATCTATCCATGAACATGTTGCATCTCCCTTGTAGAATGAAAACTCTTTAAGGGCAGAGACTGTCTCACTCTTTTATTTATGTCCTCAGTACTTAGTGCAAGCCCTGGCAGGTAGTAGATACTTAATAAGTGCTTATTGAAGGTTTGATTAAAGGCCCTGTCTCTCTCTCTCTCTCTCTCTTCTCTCTCTTTCTCTCTCTCTCTCTCTCTCTCTCTCTCTCTCTCTCTCTCTCTCTTTCTCTCTCTCTCTCTCTCTCTCTCTCTCTCTCTCTCTCACACACACACACACACACACACACACACATATTTTTTTTGTGAGGCAATTGGGATTAAATGACTTGCCCAGGGTCACACAGCTATTAAGTGTCAAGTGTCTGGTCTGAGACTAGATTTGAACTCAGGTTCTCCTGACTCCAGGACCAATGCTCTATCTTATATTTTTAAGCTAGAAAAATGGTATTTAAATTATATGTGGTCAATTGATTTCACCCTCACACCATCTATTCCATCTACAATCTAGTCTGTTTCTAGAAGGTAGTTCAGTCTCTCTTTAAATCTCCACCCCCTTTTTCTTGTAAATTTAACAATTATCAGCAAATACGCACATTTCAATATACAAAGAGGCATAAGAAATGCATGCATAAGAAACTGTGAACTCTCATGTATGGTTTTTTTTTAGAAGCATATTAACAAGGTAAGTAACAAAACTGCTTTGTTAGTGTATCTTCTGTACTTTTTTCTGTGTGTTTAAAGTATTTTATTAATACTCTTTTTTGGGGGATATATTTATCACTAATTTACCTTCTCTCTCTCTTCATCTCTTCATCTCTTCCTCCATGCCCCAGAAGCTGTTCTTTGTCTAATCAGTGATTGTCTCCATGTCCCAGGCTTGAGGGGACACTGGCAACTAAAATTAAAATGATCGCATTGCAGAAAAAGACAAGATCTTATAGGTATTATATAGTTCATATGCAACACTTGTGGTGAAAAGAACACAAGATTGGAAGCTAAAAAACTTGAATTCTAGTCCAAGCTCTTCCACTATTTTGCTGTCAGACCTTGGGTAAGTCATAGCTTTTCTGTGCCTCAGTTTCTTTAGGTATAAAATAAGGCAGAGAAATTTATCAAGGAAAAAAATCAAAATCTCCTGGACCTCTTTTTAAAAAGACATAGAGTAATCAAAATTATTTTTCTGAAATAATGTAGAATTAAAATGTAATTTATTATAGGTAGCACCAGTATGTTAGGTTTGGGTCAATCTAATTCCTTAGAATTAAACCTCTTTGTGCTATATGCCTCCTTTATAGCACCTTGGGAACTCATATATAACAAATGTACACAGTTTACTTATGCTTGCTTCATACAACTATTATAAAGTTACTCAGCAATTGATTATTTTCAGGTTCTTAAAAATTCCATAACAAAGGAAAAAAGGTAGCACTACTTTTATAAAAATGTTTTTGCAGAACTACCAGTCTATTCAAATACTGTCTCATCTTTATAAAATGTTTATGAGAATGGTCTATGCATGTTTCATACAGTATACTTGAAGTAAATATGAGAAAGTAATGAGTAGACATCTGCAGATGATTTTCTAAAGCAGTAAGACATGTTCTCACAGTCATGCAGCTGACTCAGTGGTATAGAGAATATTAGATACCTCTCTGACTATTGTTGGTTGAATTCAAAGAAGTATTTGATTTAGTAGGATGAAATGTAGTCTTAATAGCTCTCCTTAGGCAAGATATCTCCCACATGAAAGTTGAAATCATGGAAAGTCCAATGACATGATTTGATCATAAAAATAACTTCACCCAATGCCACGTGTTCACCCAAGGTATTGTAGTTGCCTGATGCAAGCATCAGAGGTCCTAAGTCTGAAGCCTGTTTCTGTCACTTATTACCTGTATGACCTTGACAGATTACTTCATCTCTTTAAGTCTCAGTGTTTTCTTTTGTAAAATGAAGATGACCTCTAAGGACTCTTCTACCTTTAGAGCTATGGTTGATGACCTGCACAGTCCAAATAAAAGAAAAACTCATCTGTGGATGGTGAGGCTCTCCAGGCTCTCTGAGATGAAGAAGACATTGCACTGATTGTATGAAGTCCTAGAAAATTGCAAAGTTTCCTCAATGAAATTCATAGTTGTATGAAAGAGATTGAACTCACCATCCATAAGAGAAAGAGAAAGTGAGAGAAAAATATATATTGCCCAGATTACAACAACAAGCTAGTCTGCAGATGGGCAGTGAACTGGGCCAAGAATTAAGAGGAGGAAGAGATTAGGCTGGATTGTTTTTTTGGGAAAATGTTAAGTACGTTCAATAATTTCAATTACAATTGCTTGCTGCTGAAAAAAAATTGTGTCTTTTTAATCACAGTATTATTCTGGGCAGCTGGTAGACACAGTGAATAGAGTGCCAGGTCTGGAGTCAGGAAGACCTGAGTTTAAATCCAACCTCAGACACTTACTAGATGTGTGACTGTGGTCAAGTCACCTAACCCTATTTGCCTCAGTTCCTTATCTGTAAAATGAGCTGGAGAAGGAGATGGCAAACCACTCCAGTTTCTTTGCCAAGAAAACCCCAAATGAGGTCATGAAGAGTTGGAAGCAACTGAGATGACTCAACAACAATAAATGGGTAAGTCACACAAAGTTCAAAGGCATAGATGATTTGTGACCTGTGTGAATGGAAGGAGAAGCTTAGAGCTTCCTTGAAGTAGCTCTCTAAATTGTGAGGGACATAGGGTGGTAGAAATGGTGTAGACTCAAGAGGTAGGAGAACGTATTCCCAGTTTTGTATTTATTCCTCACTAAGTTTATGCTGTTTGTCAAGATAGTTCATCTCTGTGCTTTATCTTTAGTCGTAAAATTAGAAGTATGGTTAGGTGATCTTTAAGGCTCTTTCTATGTTGAAAATCTATGATCTGAAGCGCATATATATGTATATATGTATTTACTATTTTACATGAATATGTTTATTATTCTAATATTTTTATTTGATGATATATAGTCATAGCTGGGACTGATTGGATGGATTGTTTCTTATAATCTCATGGCTCCTGTAGGCCGTAGCTACTGAAGACCCAGAAAAAAAAAAAACAAAGAAAAAGACAAAAACAAAAGCAAAAAGTTTTTTGCTACCAAAGTCCTTGGCACAATCTAATGGTTCAGCATCAGAAACTGATGGGCTGTTTTATCAGTGGAAATGATAATAAGGAAGGAGCATTATCATCTGCTTTGCTGCTGTACCCTAAGGACCTTGAGACCTTTCCATCTGACTTGCAGTTGAACTTTTCATATATGTTATCTCTTCCATTCAAATGTGAAGTCCTTGAGACCAGAGATTCTCTCACTTTTCTACTGTATCTCTAATGTGAGCAGAGGACTTTGCACATAGCAAGCGCTTGAGAAGTATTTTTTCATTCATGCATTCATTCATTCATTCATTTATTCATTTAAGTATAAGATTGCTAATTTTGACCTCATTCCTCTGGGAAAGTATACTGTGGTCAGGTCAAAAGTATACTGTGGTTGGAAGGCAGAAAGGTAAAGAGTACTAGGAAAATCTTCACAATACCAAGTATGAAATAATTAACCAGGGACCAGTACAACAGAAAAGGATTGGAGAGTCACTGCCCACAAGTTCAACATGAGTCAGAAATGGCAGGAGGAAGGTGAATCCAAAGCAGAGATTTTTGTTGAATAGTAGAGAATGACTGGGTTGTAGGGTGATCTGCATTAGTTAGATTTTCATGTAGATTAATCCATATAATACAGGGCTTTACGACTCAAGACAAGTGTGAAGCACTTGGAAAAGGTTCAAAAAGATGACTGAAATATTGGAAAATAGGTTCTTAAGTGGCATTAAGAAAAGTATGGTGCCCCTCCAGACCTGAACTTCAGAGACCATGATCCCTCTATAGTAGGAACTGTGAGCTGGGACTGAGCTATCTTAATTTATGTATAGACTAATAACTAGTGGGCACCAGGCCATGCTTCACATCTTAACCACTTATCCACCTAGAAGCCATTGCAGTGCCATCACAGTCCCCTTCCTCTCCCGACTGTTACCTTAATGTAGTATTCAAACTGCAAATCAAGAAATTGCCCTGGCAGTCAACCACCCTAAAACTCCACTCACAATCCTTGTGACTTCCCAGCTCATAACTCCCTTCCCTGATTCCCACATATATACATATATTCTCACATATAGATATATTTCCACATATATACTTATATTCCTACATATATATATTCTCACATATAGATATATTTCCACATATATACTTATATTCCTACATATATATATTCTCACATATAGATATATTTCCACATATATACTTATATTCCTACATATATATATTCTCACATATAGATATATTTCCACATATATACTTATATTCCTACATATATATATTCTCACATATAGATATATTTCCACATATATACTTATATTCCTACATATATATATTCTCACATATAGATATATTTCCACATATATACTTATATTCCTACATATATATATTCTCACATATAGATATATTTCCACATATATACTTATATTCCTACATATATATATTCTCACATATAGATATATTCCCACATATATATATATATATATTCACACACACACACGTAATCTCTCCCCTGTTAGAATATAAGTTCTTGGAGGGCAGGGCAGAGCCTGTCTCCCTTTTGCTTTTGTTGAGTTTCTAGCATATCACTTAGCACATAGATTTTTAATGAATGTGCATTCGTTCATTGATTTATTCACTCATTCATAATGAGGGAGATATTTATCTTACCATAAACCACATTGATCAGACTTCATTTACAGTTTATTCCATATGTTACACATTATCTCATTGAATCTCATGATAATCCTATGTAGTAAAGAGGAGATAGGGCTAGAGAGTTGGGCTGGGATTTCACTGTAACAGAATATTCTCTGGTGAGTCAACTCCCTCTTCCAGTGTAGGTTGCTATCTTCTCTTCCTCTTTTAGTCTTAAAAGTTCCTAGAGCACTAAGAGCTTCAGTGACTTGACCAGAGTCATACAGTCATTTTGTGTCATAGATGAATCCAGGTCTGTCTAGCTCCTGGGCTGCCTCTTTAAGCACTATGATGTGGTCTTTCTCTGAGAACAGTGATATTATCTCCATTTTATATATGGGGAAACTGAGGCCAAGAGGAGTGAAATGGTTTGCCCAGCATCCCAAGTCAATATCAGAGGCTAGAACTGAATCCATGTCTTCCTGACTCCAAGTCTGGAATTCTATCTGCTCTGCCATATGATTCATGTAATCACTCATAGCTATCACATTTTAGGAAGGATAAGGACAAGCTGGGAAGCATTCATAGAAAGGACATCAGGATGGTGAGGGGACAAACCATATCAACTGTGTATGTGTAGCTGAAAAGGAGAATAATAGGATTTATAGAGATCATAAATTTAAAGGAGAGAATCAAAGAATTCGTAGAAATGATGCAGCTAGAGCTAGAAGGGGCTATAGAGGCCATCTGGGGTGAACTCCTTCATTTTACAGATGAGGGAAACGAGACCAAGAAGAAATTTGGGATTAGCTCACTTGCTGAGGTACAAATACCAAGGCTGGGGGAGAGATCAGGGCTAGAAAAATTAAGGAAGGCACGGCACCTCCTTCCAAGCAGTTGAAAGAATGTCTTATGAAAAAGGAAGTAAACTTATTCTGCTTAGCCCCAGACATCAGAAACAGAATCACCTAGATGGGTAAAAGAGGCCAGATCTAGGTTTAATGTAAGAAAATATTCCTTGGATGTGAGCTGTCTTAAAGTGGAATGTGTTACTTGTGAGGTGGTGGTATCTTATCACAGGAGATCCTTAAGTGGAGGCTGAATGACTACCCATTAGGGATGTGGTGGAGGGTATAGCTGTTAATATACCCACTGTACTAGTCTGACCCTTGAGATCCCTTCAACTCTGAGATTCTATGACTTTATGACCTACAGCAAAGTTAACAGCACTGCAATTATTTAAGTTTTGGAGAAATGGTTCAGGGGTGATGTTATAATACCAAATAGATGGAAATTAGATATCCTCTGTCTCCCTTCAGAACTGGATAAGGAGAATGAGCTTCAGCCACAGCATTGGGTCTTGGTTTAGAAACTAGAAAGGATATTGTGACAATGAGTGCTAAACATTGGAATTGGATACTGAAGGACATCATGGATCCTTGTCATTTATTAATTTGGAATAGTTTGAGTGTTGGGCTTTGTACCAGAAGGAGTTTGGAATATCCATTTTAAAGGTGTTGACTATTTGAGAATTCTGTTTTCCCCAAGTTTTCCAGCTTTCTTTATCCAAGAGGCCACTGATACCATACTTATTTTCCATTTCTGACCTTGGAACTACATATTTTCATTTTTAATTTTACTTTCCTTCCCTGGTTTCAATTTTCCTCTTCTACTTGAAATCTCGATTTGTTACTGTTCCTAAAAAATGTAAATTTTTTTTGGCATTGCTATCCACAAATACTCTTTGAATGCCCCCATTCTCCCTTTTATCTCCTTTGTTCTTATAATAGCATTCTCAACATTATAGAGAGAAAAAAAGTTTGAAAATGAGTCTTCTAATGTGTTTTCATGAATTGAGGAATCCCTCTCTCTTAGGAATCCCTAGTTTCATTCAAAATGTAGGCCAAATGCCATCACCTATAAGATCATAGGATGGAAAGAGGTAGAAAGGTCATTTCCCACACTCTCATTTTGCCAATGAGGAAATCAAGGCCTAGTGAGTCTAAGTAACTTGACCAAAATCACACATTTATTACTCAGAATCATTATCTTCATTTCCATCTTCATTTTTTTTTTTTTGTATATACATGTGTAACTGTTGGCTCCATCTGGATTATTTTTACTTTTATATTTTTGTATTTTAATATCTATATCTATATAGATTTGTACATATGTATATGTTACATACACATTTGGATATATAGTACATATTTAATAAATGCTGGTTGATTAAATAAGAGATTTCAGAAAATACCCTGGAAAGCATATGTCTAAAATGCCATATATAGCAAATCTTGATTCTGTGTTGGTTATGCATGACCACATTTTTGATTATTTTTTTTTCGATTAACAAACATTGATTTGTTCTCTTTCCCCTCCCCCTCTCCCCATCTTCTTACCTGAACTCCCCTGGGAAAAAAGAAAAATAAAATCCTGGGGATAAATATGCACAGCCAAGCAAAATAAACTCCTACATTGGCCATGTTCAAAAATATATCTTGGTTTTTTTTTTAATTTTATTTATTTTATTCTGAGCTTAAGAAATAAAACAAAGATTTCCATAACTTAATAGAATAGAAAAATGTGATTGTACATGAAAAATGCAAATCTATCATGTACCATTTGCTATTCTTTTTAAATACACAATAAAGTTATCATGTAACTTTCCCCCCCCCTTTTTTTTCTTTCCCTCCTACCCTTTCCACCCTAGAGATGGCTGCCATTGCATGCTGAGTCCTTCACCTCTCTGTCAGGAGGTGGGTAGCATTCTTCATCATTGGCCCTCTGTAATGATGGTTGTTCGTTGTGTTAATCAGAGAGTCTTTAAAAGGATAATACACCTTAAATCCCACTGTAGCTGTTGCCAAGAAATCTTTTAGACTACCTTTCCCTACCTTGCCTTTTGATGGTGTACATTCAGGGAGTACTAGCTTAAGGTTGGTGGGGGTGGATTAAGAAAGGCATATCTGCTGGAAAAAAAATCCAAACCTAAAAATAAGTCACTTTTTAATTGAATGTTGCTTTGGCTTGCTAACATTTCTCTCTCTCTCTCTCTCTCTCTCTCTCTCTCTCTCTCTCTCTCTCTCTCTCTCTCTCCCCCCCCACTCACCCTCCGCCGTTTGTCTCGTGTTGCATATTTACTGTAATTTTATGTTGTATTGTGGCTTAATTTAATTTTTTACTGGACAGCAACAACAAAAATCTAATCTTGTTCCCACCTCAACCCCGTTGGGAAAAAAGAACAATTGTGGGCTAGTATTTCCAAAGGGAAACCCTCATAATAGGGAATTGACTAGGTTGCTTAAACAAAATCGAACTCCTATCTTTGTATCTCCCTCAGTGCCTAGGGCAGTGCACTCATTGAACCTAGCAGGTGTTTCATAAATGTTCATTGAATTAATGCTGTGTGAATGCAAACAATTCCTGAGTATATCTAGTGGGCCTGGTGTCTGAAAGCAAACAACTGTCATAAAATCAGAAGCCTTAGAAAAGTGAGCCCTAGCATTCATCTGCTCACCCCTCTCATAGACAAGCCATATTTCTTTAGAGTTTGTTAATTTCTTCCATGTTCCTTTTCGAGGTTTTGTTTATCATACCTTTTCCTTGGACAGGACAAATCCGGGACAGCTTGACTCTGTCTAAATCTAAATATAGCTAGATGTTTTTGTTGCATTCTTGATTTTCATGGAAAAAGATTACCCAGGGGAGAGAAATCATAAACCCTCTTATGGACTGCTCCACTGTCTAGGAAATTTAAATTATTTTTAAAAACATAAGGATATTTTTAAAAATCAAATTTTATTTTTCTTGAATTATCAAATATTTATTTTCTCTTTTTCTCCACCTCTCCTTACTGGGAAAAAAAAAAAGAAAAACAAATTCTATGTGACAAATATGTATAATAAAGAAAAAAAAATTCCCACATTGGCCAAGCCTAGGTCTAGTCATTCTGGAAAGCAATTTGGAACCATGTTCCCAAAGTTACTAAATTGTGCATCTCCTTCAAAGCAATGATACCATAGGAGACATTTTTGCTAGCACAAATTGAAAAAAAAAAGGTAGAAATTATACTAGCTCTTAGTTTTTTTCTTTGAAGCTAAAATCCTGAAAAATAGATCAAACTAAATCTTTGCATATATTCCAAATGAATCACAATATTTAAGAAAACGCTGACACAAATGTTATATGAATGTGTTTATTAAAAACCAGATAGCTTTAGTACATGGATCTATTAAGTACACAAGCCACTGAAAGAAATGATCACTGTGAAAAGGGTATCTCAATGTTACTAAGCAGGTTGTTTGCATTTAAAGATTCCCTGTTTTTTCCAAGCTGATTACACATAACTCATCCTCATGAGATCTACACTGCAGTCAAACTGGCCTACTTAGTATTTCCCATGCAGGGTATTCCATCCCCAAACTATGTACATTTGCACATGCTGAAATATGCTCTTCCTTCTCACTTCCATTTCCCTTGAAGGCATAACTTAACTGACTGTGACACCTAAAGGCCCCCAAAGATGTGATCTTGAAGTGGGGACTTGAAGATGATATGCTTTGAAGTAAAGTCCATCACGTATGAAACCAAAGAGACAAGTTTGCTCTCTGGGCTGATGAGACCTTGGAGACATCATGCTTTGCACTGGCATCAATATACAGGAATTGTCATTGTTGTTTGTCCCACATTTTAAAAGAGTCCCATTCTATAGGGAGAAGTGTATGGAAATCCTAAAGCAGTCTGAGGAATTGAAGATTTCACTGATATATGGAATTCCCTTAAAGAGACTTATTCTACCAATGCAGGTCAGCAGTCCCCTTCTCCACAACTTAAGAGTTTCCTTGAAGCAGAGATTAAATGAATTGCCTAGGGTCACATAGCCAGTACCTACCATAGTTGGGGTGGATCTCTCTGACTGAGCTGGCTCTCTATTCGCTAAATCACATTGCCTCTAAAATGTAGTATATGTGATACAATATAACATATCATGACATAAAGCTAATAATATGATTTCTAATTATGTTAGTAACTCTCTAAGAATACAAGATACAGAACAAGTCCTTCTGCACTGGTAGAGGGATTTTCTTTGCTCAGTTTCCTATATCAATGTCCAGTCCAAAAAAAAGTTTCATTGCATTTCATTGTATGATATGATGTGATACAATATAATATAATTTGAGAGGTAGGCTTGAAGTAGGAAACATCTGATCTTGGGTATATCACTTAACAAATCTGAAAAACTATGTGTTACACATCTGGGAACTTCATTTACGTAGAGACTTTTCATATTGATGAAATCACAAGAATTAGTGTTAGGATTAGACGCTTTTCCCTCTTGCAAAAAAAAGTGATATTATATCAGGATACAGACTGTCATAATGAAGATAGTTCTGGATTTGAAGTCAAAGACCCTTAGTGCAAATCCCAGGTCCACCATGTGCTTACTATCTGTGTGACTTTAGGCAAATCTCTTTACCTCTCTACATCTTAATTTTCTCATCTGTAAAATGAGAAGTTTGCACTAGATCAGTGATGTCAAACTCAAATAGAAATGGGGATCACTAAACAATACATAAGCATCCCCATGAGTAAATATTAACTTAGAAAATCACATATTAACATTATCTATGTTTTACGGTATTTTCTTTATTTTGTTCAATATTTCCCAATTACATTTTAATCTAGTTTGGGCTGCTCTGGGGAGAGTTGTGAGCCACATCCTGTGGGCTCTGGATTTGACCCCTCTGTATGGGGTGTTCAGGGAGTACCAGAGCCTCTGGTGTGAGGGCTTGCTGAACCCTTTTCTGAGCTACTTAAGCACTTTTGGTGTCTACCTTCACTCAACTCTCACCTGTTGCTCCAAGAAGCTGTAGGATATGTAGCAGCCACACCCCAATAAAACCCTCTTGGCAGACAGGCTAAACCAGGTTCAAGGTAACTAACAGACCTCAAACCTGTCAGTTGAGTTAGGGAGATGTCTACCCCAGGCAAGTGAGGACTTCCTCAGGTGGAATGGTAGGATGAGAACAATTTGTTCCAATGTCCATAAAGGTTGTTGAAACAGGAGTTGTAGAGCACTTAGAGCTTAGTCAGACATCAAAGATGACAATGTCATCCACTGCATCCCAGGCCATTGCCAGTTCTCTTGACTTTGGATGTGCTAGTGAATTATGATGACTCTGGAAGAGAGAATGAAGCTGATGACTTTGTACAACTCTGCCTCACTTTAATCCAATTCGCACATAAGTCAAGACATCACCCCAATGATGTCATTGGTCCTCTTTGAAGATGAAAAATAAACAACAACTAGATGATCTCTAAGGTTCCTTCCACCTCTAAATCTTTGAAACTATGATAAGACGTATCCTCTATGATCATGCAAGTAAAATAAAAAGGTAAATAAAGATGATTCAGAAGGACCCATTATTTAAAATGCAATATTTAGATGAGTTTCTCCTCTCCTCTTCATCATTGCCCCATCCATTGCAAGATGGCTTCTTATTTTATAGGTGGAAGTTTTACAATGAAAAAGTGCTGTTTTGGTAGGTGAGCTATAAGGCAAATGTGATTCCTATACTAATTTAGAATACATAAGCAAGCAGAGAGGAGAAATTAGTTTTGACTATCTTTTTATGTACTAGCTCTTGATTTATGAGCAATATTCTCCCTCTAACCTCTTGAGTAGCTTCTGGACTGAGCCCCACAGTGTAAATTCTTATCTGAAGTGGAAGCACAAGGCATCATCTACACTTCACCACCACCTTCCTTTGGAGAGAGCAAGGCCACAGCATTTCTAGTTGAGGGACTGACAGAGTCCTGAGAGATAACTGAAGGCATCTCTCATTCTCGTGCTTTATAAAAATAGTCTTGTAAAGCAGTGCTTGCCAAGGAGCCAAAATTATAATGTGTGGGTAGAAAAAGCAGAGATGACAAAGTGTACTAATAAGCCATCTTAAAATGTTCCACTGTGAGACAGAAGGAATTTCAGGATTTCTTTCATTTGAAAGGAGACTACATAGGTTGGAAAATAGCATTCCAGGATTTATGATTGAACTGGTTTTTCTTCTGAGAGAACTGCAAAGGTGTTTATTAAAAAAAAATGAATATCTTTTGTTCTTATAGCATCTTCATTTTCAAATCTATCTCTCCCTTTCTGCTAATCAGAGAGTTATCCCTTGTAACAAAGAATAGAAAAAAGCTTAGCAAAATTAATTAAACCATTAACTAAGTTCGGTAGCATATGTAGGGTATTACCTTATTCTGGGACACTGTTCTTCAAGTCTGCTCCATGGGAGCTTGGGCTTCTGTGATTATCTGCATGAAGTAGTAACAAAAGCAAGAATAAACGGAAATAGAGCTCTTTCTAAGTCACTGGAGGCTTCCCAGGAGCCCCTGATAACAAACTAGTCACATCAGACCTAGAAGATTGCTTATTCCTTCCAAAATCAAACACTTCAGATGTGAAAAGTCTCTATTTACAAGACCTGAACTCTGAAATGATATTCATAATATGTACCATTAGTTTCCTTTATCTTCAAGCTTATTAGTTCAAAATATTTGGGCATTTGGCTGTGTTTATGAAAGTCTGGTACGCTGCAAGTGGAAAACTACCCCAAATACTAGAGGTGAGTTAGAAGGCAAGCCACTGTTGGCAGGACCACAGATGGAGAGCTGGAAAGGGCCTTCTAGGCCTTCTAGATCAATTACCTAATTTTACAAATGGGGAAATTAAATAATTTGCTCAAGGTCATATAATAGTAAGTGACAGACGCAGAATCTGAACCCAAGTCCTCTGAATCCAAAGCCAGTGTGTTCTCTGCATCGTACCACACTGGTTCTATAACATTTAGCTTTTTGTGTGGCCAATATATCATGAGCAAAACAAAACAAATTATTCACTTCTGCATTATCTTGAAGCATATTTTCTTGGGGAAGGAAGAATTTTATAGTAAAAGAAGCACTAGATTTGGAGTTAAGAGATTCGCATTACAATCCTAGCTCTGATACAGATTTGCTGTGATCTTTGGCAACTTATTCAGCCTCTCTGGACTTCAGTTTCCTCAACTATAAGATGATGGAGTTGGATTAGGTGACCTCTTCAAGACAATTTTGTTGTTCAGTCATTTTCAGTCATGTCCAACTCTTCATGACCCCATTTGGGGTTTTCTTGGCTAAGATATTAGAGTGGTTTGCCATTTCCTTCTCCAGCTCATTTTCCAAATGAGGAAACTGAGATAAACAGGGTTAAATGATAGCTAGGAAATGTTTGAGGCCAGATCTGAACTCATGAATATGAGTCTTCCTGATTCCAAGCCTGCTGCTCTATACACTATGGAGACTCACCACCTATGAAGACCATTACAGCTCTGATAATTTATAATTTTATTATTCTCCTACTGTTTGGTTGCCTCAATTCTGCTTTAAAAAATAGACTTCAGGGCTCACAGTATTCTAGCACTTCTGTTGTAATTTGCTGGCTGGAAGAAAAATATGTTAAGTAAAATGATTCTTAGAATTTGTGTCCTGTTTGCACCGATATTTCCATAGCTTATACCTCTTCTTGGCTTCCATCTCTCCATTTTCTTTGGTTCCCTCATTTTTACCCCTATGCTGTCTCCTGCTTCTATCATCTCTGAACGTATATAGCTTTGGAAGCACTCTGGGATGAAAGGTGCCACGAAACTGTAAAGTGTTGTTATCACAAAGTGCTGCCAATGCATCACAGGCTTGACATGTAACACCTCTGCTATTTCAGTATTGTGGTGATGGGGACACATCTGCTTTTGAGGCACGACACTGGGACAAGTAAGACTTCTTTTGGAGGAATAGAGGGCCCAAGGGAGAGTCCATTGTAGACAACTGATAGAACCATGGACAGCATAAAAGGCTTAGTCTGTACACGACCCTAGATTCACATACTCCAAATAATAGGCATGTAGCCTATTATTTTCCTGTTAAATGGGCAAATCCAATATAAATTCCTCTTTCTGGCATTTTTAGGATCATCAATCCATAGCTGGAAAGAACTTCAGAGGCTGTCTAGGTTAATTCTCTCATCTTCATCTTTTTACAGATGAGGAAACTGAGGTCCAGGCAAATTAAATGTCTTATCGAAGGACATTGAGGTAATCACCATAGGAGTGAGGAATTGAACCCAGGCCTTCTATTAACCAGAGCTCCTAACTGAATAGCACTTCCTCGGATCTGCAGGACATCCATGTTATTGTAAACCCCTTGAGAGCTGGCTCGATGTCCTATATATCCTTGAATCCCTATAACTTGGTATAGTTCCTTGATCCTAGTATGTGGTTAATAAATAATAATTAATGATAATTAATATTTATAATGATGAATTTGAGTGAAAATATAGTGTGCTGATCCATCCCCCAGGGACTTCTAGGCTCATGTACATTTGGGAGGACTACTGGTGGATAGGAGGCAATTTGCTGCATTGTTTAAACCATTTAGTTAAATTGAACATACATATTCACATCAATAAAATGAGCTGGAGAAGAAAATGGCAAACCACTACAATATCTTTGCTAGGAAAACCTCAAATAGGGTCATGAAGAGTCAGGCATGATTGAGACAACTGAACAGAAAAAACATATATTAAGTTCCCACTATACATGATACTATGCTGGATTTCATGTATACAGTTGTGAAATGTAATGCAGTTCTGTCCATAAGGAGTTTACTGTCTTGTATAATAAATAAGACATGTACATGAAAATTGTAATGTAAGTTAGACTATATGTGCATAGAAGAGATCAGATGTCATGGAAGAAACTATTTCTGGCTATGGGGATCAGCAAAGTCTTCCAGGAAAAAAAAAATAGTACCTGAAAGAAAACTTGAAAGAAAGGGATTTTAAAAGGCAGGCAGGTAGGGGCAATCCATTCTCATCATGGAGAATGGTATATACACAGGCAGGGGTAGGAGAAAGCAGGATGGGGTTGTTGGATAATGCAAGCAGTTCTGTTTTACTGTGAGATACTGGAAAGTGAGGTTGGAACCAGATAATCAAAGGCCTTGAATGCCAGGCAAAGGAGTTTTTGTTTGCTAGGCAATGGAGTATTTGAACTGGGGGATGATGGGAATTTTTAGGTTGTACTACTTTTCTTTGCCCATTAAGAAGGAAATGATTTCTAATTGAGGTCATGGAACATTTTGGTTAAACACAAAATATAAGAAATGGTTGGAAATGAAGGTCAAAGTAGAAAATTAGGCAAAAGACACATTGTCACGTTTTCAATTAATATAGTGCCATTTCAAAAGTCTGCATACTGGACTGCCTCTTCTTCTCTCCGTCCCTGAGGTTATTTTTGTTGTTCTAAAGAGTGACTATTGTAGTAACTTACCGTTTTTTTTAAGGGAACTTCAGAGTCAACATTTTCCCAAAGCTATAGCTGTTTTTAAAGTATTCATTTCCCAAGCAACTTTGGGATTGATCTCCTTTTCAAAAGAAGGCATTATGAATTTGAGCTCTTTCTGGGATTTACAGACCTTTGGTGTCATTTTAATCATATGCAGCGAGATAAAATCAATAAATGGGAAAACTCAAATAGTAGGAATGTGAGTAGAGTGGAGAATGTTGGTACCTTAGAATGAATGACTTTACTTGTGAAGATGTTAATAGTGTAATTGAACCAGCAGATAGAAACCACAGAACTGTCTGCCCCATAGAGTTTTCTACCTATGATTAGAGTAATAGTAAATGATAATTTTGTCTTTAATATGTCAGAACTGGAAAAAAAAATTAGGATATTCTGCTATTGATTTCAATTTAAGTATCTACTGGATTTCCCCCTATCTTGAACCTGTGATTTCATCAGGGAGAAAATTCCCATGACCACTGAAGATATTAAACTTCTTTGCAGTTTAAGTCTCAGAGAGTTGCTTAATGGTTAAGTGACTTGCCCAGGGTAATGCAACCAGTATGTGTCAGAGGTAGGATTTGAAGGCAGTTTGTCCTGATGATTGAAAGAAAAAGATTTTTAACAGGGTCAATCCATTCTCATCATGAAGAATGGTGTATGTAAAAAGAACAAATACACAGGAAGGGGTGGGAGAAAGAAGGATGAGGTTATCGAGGAATCCAAGCTCTCTATCCTCTATGCTAGGAATCATTGAGCTTCTTTTTATGTCATGAACGCCTTTTGGCAATCTGGTATAGCCTATGGAGTTGTTCTCAGAATCATATTTTTAAATCTATGAAATATAATAAATAGGATAATTAAGAAAAACAACAATATTGAAATTATCAAAATCTTTAAAAAAATCAAAGTGTGCCACTTATACGAAAGCAAAATAAAAAATGGTTCTTTCCCTCAAGGAGTCTGCATTTTATGGCTAATATTGTCATGAATTTACCAGATAATCAAAATATGTCTCATATTATTTTATTTAGTATTAAAATAATTGAGGCAGTATGGCACGGTGGTGAGAGGGTGAGCCTAAGAGTCAGAAAGACCTGAGGTTCAGTCCAACTTTTTATCTGTAGTAGCTGTGTAGTCATGGCTCAGTCTCTCCAAGCTGCAGAAGAGCTATTGATCTTCAGCAGTAGAGGAAATTTCATCACTTAGGGTTCCCTCTATTTATGAAATCGTAGGTTGAGATTCCAAACCCTCCAAACCCAACCCATGATAATTCACATTTATGCAGTACGAGAAGTGCTTAGTAATAACAATTCATATTTATGTAGTATTCTCAATGATCATAAAGTCATCTTTAAGTTTCAAAACCCCATTTTGGACTTAGCAAATCTAATTAGAATATTCAAGCATGCCATTGAGAATCAGTCTTGCATAGTGGTTAGAGTGATGTAGAGTTAAGAAGTCATAAGTTCAAATCCCTTCACAGACACAATAGTTGTGTGACCCTGGGGCATCTCACTGAACTTCGCCAGGGGTCCATGATGATAGTGGGAGAAAAGCAAGGAGTTCCTTTTCCAAGATGAGGCTGCAGAAATATGAGCCAGTAGCAGTGGGTGGTGGTGGTAGAGTGATGGACTAGCTGAGTTGCTGTTCATCTTTCATTCTTGAAAAAGACCAATGACATCAGGAGGGTGATGTCTTGATTTGCAACTGAATTCTATTTAAGTGAAGCAGGGCTGTGCAAAGTCACCAGCCTCACTCTCTCCTCCAGAGTCATCTGAGTCCAATAGCTAGACATAGGTCAGGATGCCTGGAGATGACCCTAGATGCCATGGGAGATCTTGGCCTTTCTAACATCTTTCCCAGGTCTCAGTTTATCTATTTGTCTGTCACCCAATCAGTGATTTAGGGCTAAGGTAAGAAATAAGGCAAAAGATGGCCTTGTTTGCCTACTCAAAAAGAAACAAACAAACAAACAAAAATCAGTCTGGGAGAGGAAGATTCTCAGGGTCTACGGCCAAAACAGAAATAATTGCTCTTTACACTCACTCTGACCTGAGTAGTTTTTGAAACAAGTAGGAGTAAGAGTTGAGGAGCAGTAATCTGCATTCATAATGTGAAGGAGCAAGTCCAACCTTTGCTATCCACAGCAATATGAATCATGTGGACTGTGCAGATCTTTTTTTTTTGTTTTTTCTAGTGACCCAGAGGTCTTTCCACAGTTGAAGGTGGAGGGAGCTAAAGTACAGGGTAGTAGTGGTTTGAGGTCTCCATTGGTCCCCAGGTAAAGTAGGGTTCACTTTTGTGGGGTGATTTCTTAAGTATCTAACAAGCTCATTATTTTAGTGAATCTTAGATTTGTAGATATGTATGAACAAGGATAGGGGCTGGCTTATGATTTCATTGCTATAGGGTACTCCCAGGTAAGGAAAGTTTCTCTGACAAGTCAGGTCTGCATCTTCTCTGCAATTTAGAATCCTGGCTGCCTATAGCACTGAGAAGTTTTGTGATTTTTTTTTCCAGGGTCTCACAGACAATTTGTATCAGGGGTGGGACCTAACTTTGAGGTCAGCCACACTACTTCTATCTTTTATATAATATGCATGTTGAATTCAAGCTACAAAATAAAATAATTTGTACAATGTAGTGTCATTATGGGAAGATCCAACTTATAAGTGGGCTATGTGCCCAGAACTTGTTTGTAATTTGACTGTATGGAGTCCTTAAAATGCATCTTTTCTCATAGAAAAAAATGATATAAATGTTATTAACTTCTCAGGCTAGCCCACAGAAATTTATTAAGCCCGTAAGCTAGTTGAGTACTATGTTCAGCTTACGTTCAACTAACTTAGTCGAACGCATTTACATTCTTCCCCAAGAATGCAGTACTGTTACAATATTGTTTGTTTGTTTATGACTAGACTTATGATTTCATGATTGCAGGGAACTTCTAGTGTGGAAATTCTTTTTACTAATTCAAATCAATTGACACCTTACAGTCTTAGTCACTTGGAGCGCTGAGAGGTAAGTGACATGCCCAGGTCACTCAGCCAGTGTGTGTCAGAGACTCTACTTGAGCTTAAGTCTTTCTGACTCAGAGGTCAGCTCTTAAACCACCAGGCCATACTGTTTCTCACTCTGTTATAACACTAGTAATTAAATAAAGCCCGAAACAACAAAATTGCATATGAAATAGGTCTTTACAATGAATAATAGTGCTTGAGGAAAAGCAGATTTAACCTGAAGATTAAGTCAGGAAAAGAATTAACAGGAGAAAATTGCAAAGAGGTAGATGTCCAACAAACGGTTTTCCAGAAAATATACCTATGACACATGCTTAAATTTAATCTGTGTTATTAACATTTTCTTCATCATCAAAATAATAAACCACATTTGCTAGTTTCTGAAAATTTAACAATCAGCTCTCCTGAACTGTTATGAGCTGGAAACAGCTGGATCCATTGCAAAAAGTAAAACTTTCAGACTTTGCCAGTGTACATCAGCTGCCTTCCCCCTTCATTCTTTGCGCCCCCTTGGTGAGTTCTTCCCAGAACTGTGGTTTTGAGGAAAGGACCCAGACCAGCTTCATTCTCTAGAATTCCTCAGCAGACCAAATACCCCCACTCCTCCCTTCATCCTTCTTTTATGTGCTTGCTTCCTGCTTTAGAACATAAACTCTTTGAGGGCAGGTATCTTTCTTTTTGCTTGTATTTGTACCCACAGAATATAGCACAATTCTTGGCACATAGTAAGAGCTTAGTAAATGCTTATTGACTTGACTTAACTTCCCAAGTTTACCTAAAAATAGAATGGTCTTTGTCAAGATGCAGTGGCTTGCCTTTCATCAGAGGTCTTCAAGCAGAGGCTGAATGGTAGCTTTGCAGTGTGAAATCTTGTTCAAGTGCGGATTGGCTTGGATGGTCCCTGAGGCACCTTCCAGCTCAGATAGTCCAGGATTCAGCATATTTTGTGAGAGGGGGAAGGATGGAATACCAAGAAGATGGGAAGAGAAGGAAAAATGAAAGAGGGAGAGATTTTCTTGGAGGGTAATTGGTCAAGTTGGAAGAAAGCGGGGAAGGAGAATATGTGTTAAGGAAGATGTGTGTGTGTATATGTGATAAACTCTCCCACAGTAGAGTTAATTGTGAGCAGGAATTGGAAAAAGACAGAATGTGCTAGCTGATATACCAAAAGGATAAAAGATACTTTAAAGATACACGATCAGGTTACTATATTGTTTCAACTAATCCTGCCTTATCTCTTTCTCCTCTTAATATGTTTGTAGATCAAAACTTCTCTGCTCTGGGAAAGGAAATTAAATTACAAAAAAAAAAACCACCACCCTACAAATGTTTCAACTTAAAAGCTCTCCTGTAAGTAAGAGTGAATAAGAAACTGTGTCAATGAAGGGTTTTATCACTGACTGCTTAATTATGTCAAAAAGAAACATGATTTAGCCTAAGAAGTTACGATTTGAACAATTCATTGTTCCAAGGTTGGCCTTGGAATCAGGAAGATCTGGGTTTATAAAGCTCATTTTACAGATGAGGAGACTGAGGCAAGCAGGGTTACGTGACTTGCCCAGGGTCACACAGCTAGAGGTGTCCCAAATGTCTTAGTGCAGTTTTAAGCTGCCCTGTGTCTCTTGGGACACACTGTATTAGTGATATGTCCCTGGGTAAGTCACTCACCTTCTCATACCCCAGGTAACTTTGGGCCTATATGCTTCAGTAATTCAACAAGCATTTATGAAGCATCTGCTCTATGCCAGGCACTATGCTTAGTACTGGGGATACAAAGAAAGGCAAAAACAGTTTGTTCTCAATCTCACAGTCTAATGGGGGGGGTATCCAAAATGCAGGATTTTGTGCTTAACTGGCTTTAGCATACCTTGTACTTTAAATTAAAGAATAATAGAGTACCCAGTCAATGGAGAAGATCAGCTGGTTTTTTTCAAACATAGAATAAACAGTTATTCAAAAATCCACTCAACCACTCTGAGTCAGTGTCAAAAAAAGTTATGAAGCATGCCCATTTAGATACATGTATATGCATATTCTGTTCATACAGGCAGATACATGTGTCTCATGTTCATTGTAAGCTTCAGAAAACCATGGTTGATGATAGCCCACAAATGGAATAAGATGTTGCTGAGGCAGGCTGTTAGAAGGGACCATAGCCCTGTGTAATATGTGTGGTATGTGTGTGAAGCAAAAGACATGTTTTATAACTGAAGACATGCTGAAACTGAGATGGCATGTCTTGTCTAACAAGCGGGATTATAGTGTGCCTTTCATTTTGTAGAGAACCATGCCAAATATCATCAAGGACTATAAATGACCTTATGTGGCATTTCTGGCTGTGGTCAAATGAAGAGAATGATTGAGAAAGATCCAATGACCATCAGAATAGTCAAAAATACAATTTACAAGAAATCAGAGGCATAAATGCCACATTCTACTTACTTAGATTTCTTTTCTCCCTCCTTTGGTTCTAGACTTTTGATTTCATAGACGTAAGGAATTCCCAGGGTGAAAACGATCTCCACTAATTCAGATAGGCCACTGTTCAATTACTTAGAATCGTAGAGAGCTGCGAGTGCTGAAGGGTTAAGGGATTTACCCATAGTCACTTACTCAGTATGTATCAAAAGTGGAACTTAAATCCAGGTCTTCTTGACAATGAGAACAGCTCTGTATCCATTGTGCCATGTTGCTCCTCAAACAATAAGAACAATGATGTTATTGTCCAGTCATTTCAGTCATGTCCAACTCTTCATAACCCTGTTTGGGGTTTTCTTGGGAAAGTTATTGGACTGGTTTGCCATTTCCTTCTCCAGCTCATTTTACAGAAGAGGAGACTGAGGCAAGCAGGGTTACATGACTTGCCCAGGGTCACACAGCTAGGAAGTGTCTGAGGCTGGATTTGAATTCAGGTCTTCCTGACTCCAGGCCCCATGCTCTATCCCGTGTACCACCTAGATGCCCAAATAAGAATAATAATTACTATTTATGTAGTGCTTTAATTCTTTTGTTGCCTCACCCAGGCCTCACTGAAGCTCATTTAGGAAGGCAGCATAACATTGTTTCTCCCGTTTTACATGTAAAAAAACAGGCTTACTGAGGTGGAGTGACTTATCCATAGGCACACAGCTAGTATGTGTCAGAAGCAGGACTTGAATCCAGGTTCACCTTTGCCTACTCCAGGGCGACCCTCGATCTCCCCTTTAGGAGTCTATGTGACTTAAATTTGTATTCCATTGTTCAAAGTCCACAGTCAAGCTCTCTCTCTCTCTCTCTCTCTCTCTCTCTCTCTCTCTCTCTCTCTCTCTCTCTCTCTTTCATCAGTCAAAGATTATTTCACATAAAAAAGTTAATCAAATTCTCCCAGTGGGTTGATGCCACGTCTTCTAGACTGAGGAATGTCTGAAGAACCTATTACAGAATGAGAAGTTAGGATGTGGCATGTAGAAGTCTTAACATGTTTAAGTAGTCACAGTATTGGAGGACATGCTGATCATTTCTTTCAGACACCTTATTTCACAAAGTCTTCTCGAGACAGGCAAATATTATATGATATTTCACTCAGGAGCTAATAGTAATAGCTAGCATTAACATAGTGCTTTAAAGTTATTTGGACTTGTTAGTGCATTTGAATATTTTAACAACAGTGGGTATGGCAGGTGCTGTTAATATCCCCATTTTGCAGATGAGAAAGTTGAATTTGAGACAGGTTAGATGACTTGCCCAGGGATACCCAGATATCTAGGCAGTGTCTGAGACAGGATTTGAACCAAGTCTTCCTGAATCCAGTTCCAGCGATGTATCCACTGTGTCACCTAACTATATACTTGTAACTTGTAATTGATATCCCTATTGGACAGTTTTCCCTGAGACATCCCTCTAGATAAAATGACTCCAAGATGAGTATAGTATATGTAAATGACCTTGAGATCATCTCTGATTTTGGAATCTTTGATGATTTCCAGAGTTGATGAAAGAATAGGTGAACGGAAGAAGGAACAATACCAGACAGTCATCCCCTTTTCCTATCCTACCACTTCTCTATCCTGTCTCAGCACTGCTCTGGCAATGCAGAGAGGTTAGTTAGTAAGAGCTGTGGAGGTGGGCACCCATTGTCACCCAGTTCCTTGCCTTCTCAGGGGATCTAGGTTCTAGAGCCAGAAGAGACCTTAGAGTTCATATTAATTAGCCCAACCTTTTCCTTTTGCAGATGAGGAAATGGAGGCCCAGAGAAGGGAAGTAAGTGACCTAACCAAGATCATACAGCTTTTGCGTTGCCTCAGATTCAATTCTTAAAGAATGATGTAGAAATTCAAAGGCATAATTAGTAAGTTACATCATGGATTAAAAAAAAGAAATTACTTCTGGAAGAAATGTTAGAAGCTAGTGAATTCAAATTCCCCTACCCCCAGTTTTCAGACAAGGAAATTGAGGCCCAGAAAATTTAAGTGAATACCCTAATGTCACACAGGCCATAAGTAGTAGAGAGATGGAATTTGAGCCCAAATCCTCTGACTGTAGGTCTAGCTCTTTCTCTTTCTCTTCATCATATTCATTATCCCCATTCTCCTTGCATTAACAAAGAATGATTTCTCTCCACCTCAACTTTTACAGACATATCTTCTATCCATTCATTATATTGCACCATCATTTTAGTTTATATTTCTGAAATTGAAATTTTAATTTCATATTGGGCTTCAGAGATTTCCTAAGCAAAAACTCTCTCTCTCTCTCTCTCTCTCTCTCTCTCTCTCTCTCTCTCTCTCTCTCTCTCTCTCATTTACCTATCTATATCCCTTTGTTTTTACATTGCAATCTTTTCTGCATATGTGGATCCCTTCTTTCTCCCCTTCCTTTGCCCCCTCCCCACCCTATCTCTAATTCTGTAATTTAATTCACCCTTGTAACAACAACAAAAAGAATTAAGAGGAAAAAACCCAACTTATATGGTAATTTCATCTCTCAATGTTTGCAATATTCTGCCCTCAAAGATCCTCAGTCTTCCAATAATTTGTAGATGTGTTTTATTGTTGTCTAAGAACTTCATTGGTTTTTCTATTATTTAGAGCAGGGCTTCTTAACATTTTTTGCACCCTGGACCCCTTTGGCTGTTTGGTGATGTCTTTGAACTTCTCAGAGTAATATTTTTTCAATGTATGCAATTAAAAAAAAATAAGACTACGAAGGAAACCAAATACAGCTGTCCCTTAAAGTCTTAGCACTGTTTTAAACCTTAATGTTGTCAAAAATATGCATTTTTTTCCTACTTAAGTTCATGGACCACTTAAACTCTATCCATAGAAAACCTAAATTCATTTGAGTTCCTTTCAGTGATCATTTCAGTTACACTGTTGAAGCAATTCTATATCCCATGCTCTTGGTTCTGCTTCTTTTACTGCATAGGGTTCATGACATTTTCTCATGCTTCTCTGAATTCTATTTATCATTTCTTGTTGGGAAATAATATTTTGTGTACCATAGTTTGTTCAGCCATTCCCTTGTTATTTATCTTTGCAAATGGCCTTTGGATTTTCAAAATTGATCACTCAACTCTTTACATCCCTCATTGTTCAGTAGCCATCTTTTTATTTGAAGTTGATTGTGGATCTGAAATCTCTGGGTACTTTCATTTAAAAAAAAATCACTGATTGCTTTTGAATGACTTTTCCACAAATGAAAACCTGTGTTCTTTGCTACAAACAGCCATGGAATGCCTTTTTCAGATGAACTTTTCAAACATGTGGGTGAAGACTATTAATTATAGTTGCCAAAGACCTTACCGAGCCTCAGTCATAGAAATTATCACAGACAGGCACTCAAGCAGTCCAGGCCACTTTATGTCATGAGAGAGGAATATTTTGTAACAAAAAGCAGTTTGCATCTTAAAACTCAATGGTTCTTTCCCATTCTTTGAGTAATATAGTATATCATTTTTTTCCCCATGGTAAAACTGCTGGATTTCAGTTTACTGGTGAAAATAGCACTTTTAAGGGTACACAGACTTTCTTTTAATTTAATTAAGAGCAGAACTGAGAATTAACTGAACAGCATCTGGATAAGGCAGCTTTTCTTTTCAATCAGCATAAGTGGCTACACTCAAAACTCATTGCCCATAGAATTCTATGAGCTCTTGGAGGTTAAAGCATGGTGTAAATCCAAGGTATTACCATTATCATTATTATTATTTTACTCCCTGATGGGGCAGGTTTCCCAGTCACAGTCAGTGGCTTTCTGTAGTTAGCCAGCTGCCTTTCTTGCTACACCATCTATGATATTTAAAATACTGTACGTGATACTGGTGTAAACCCAGAACTGAGAGCTGAAATAGGGTCATGTTATTACTGATGTAGTAATGTTGTCTCTTAGTACTTTTTATCTATTGCCATACGTAGGAGTGCTAAGTATAGCTTTGGACCTTGATTTATAGATACTTCAAACTAACTTTCTGAGCAGATATTACCATTATTGAATTGAATCTAATTGTTCATCTTTGGGGTCACCCCTGTTAGTTACTCTTTCCACAGATTCAGTGGCCGCAGTAAGGAAATCATACCAAGCCAGAGAGAGGGAAGGATGATTAAAACTAAGGCAATTTTTGTTTTCTTGTTATTCATTTATTTTCAAGTATTAAGATTTTGGTACTGGGTATGGATTTCCAAGTCATAGAATGTATAACATAGGGTGAATTCAGTCTCTGAACATGTATAGTCCTTTTCTGTTTTCACCTTTCTTGGTCAACTTTATTTCTTATAACTTGTCCAGCAAGTTCTTTAAAGCATCATAAAATTTAGATTTGCAAGGGACTTTCAAGGTGATCTAGTCTAACCTCTTCCTTTTAGAGGAGACAAAATTGAAGTCCAGGGAGATTATATTTCTAGGTTCCTCCAGATATAGAGCTGGAAGGAACCTTAGAGACCATCTAGTCTAAAACACTCATTTTACAGAAGAGGAAACTGAGGCCCAAAGTGGTAAAGTGACTTGTCCAAGGTTACAAAAATAGTGAGTGGCAATGCCAGGCCATGCTCCTCACTCTGCTATATACAGACCATGATGGTAGCTGTTGTCTTGCCTTTTATTATGAAAATCTTCCAGTTGAAAAAAAAAAACCTTTCCCACTTTCTCTCCACTAATACAAATCTTGAGGAGTCTGATGCCCTCTAGAAAGTCATCCCTGATAACTCCATTTCTTCTCATCCTAACCACCTAGCACATCTGTACCATTTATTTCAACATTTGATCATATTCAGCTTCACATTTTATTGTATGTCACATTATCTCTAATTTGTTCTATATATTGTACATGTAATACATACTATATATGGATATATGGACACTATCTATATATGATTTCTTGCCAGCTAGATTGCAGGCTTCTTGAAGGCTGAGACTATGCAATATTTCTTTTTTTTTAAATTTCTAGTAATAGGTGATAGTATGTTTTTAAGCTTTAGATATCCAAGAAATACAGGTCCAATAAAAGTAATTGTAAAGTTTTGAGGTAAATAAGTACTTAATTTTAATTTTTTTGTGGAGGGAATGGAGGACAGATTTTAGGTAATGTTAAATTTACCGTTTGGGGCTATTTTGACTATGAAACGAGAGTTTTTGGAATTTTCAACATAGTCAACTAGGTTTTATCTTCTCCAGTCTGCAGAGCACATACTTTCCAGACCTGTAAAAGGGGTGAGGGGATGTACCCTTTCTTCTCCCTACAATTGTGGCAGAACAAATTCTCTCATCTCCATGCAATTCAGTGGAGGAAGTCTCTTTGAATGTTTGTGAAAATGCAATCTCTGATCCTTGATCCAGGGAAATGGAATGCATATTTTGAAAAAGTGAAATAGATTACTATTCCACTAATTTTTAGGCTGTTGGTGCTTCAAACCCTGGGCTAGATTTTTATCCCTAACTTTCCCACCCTCCATTGAAATCTTGTCTGATATCTCTATAAGGGCAGAGGTTCCTTCCCTACCCCAATTAATCATATAAGCCTCCTGGATGGAATTAAATGTTTAAATTAGAGGTGAACAATTTAGTCAATTTGAGAGGATTAAAACACTTTGATTGTTGTGTGAAGACAGGTGATGCCACACAGAAAACACTTTATTATTGGCTAAGAGAAACAGATAAGCCCTTGGGCTTTGTAGAAAAATAGCAAGTGAGTATAGTGGTGATCCAAACCATTTGTAGAATTCCAGGCTCCAGAGGGCTTTAAGAAGGTAAATTCTTGCTCCTTATGAAAGAGGGGACAGCAGGACAAACCTGGAGGTAATGTTATATACCCTCATTGACTGTGTTATTAGAGAAGCTGGACTTGGAGGTGACAACAATCCATCTGGGATCAGAGAAAGAGACATAACAAGGACAAACTGGACATACCAAAGAAGATCAATATCAGAGACCATGCCCCATCATGGTGGTGAAAAGTGCTGGCTGTGGACACAAAAGCACTGACCCTCAGAATCCAGTACAGCATTACACCTCAGAGAAAATTCATGTGGGTTCCTTAAAGGGAGAAAAGGACTTCCAGTAAATAAAAATGTAAGCAGCCCCTTTATCACCCATGTTCTCTACACATATGCCTCATCACCTTTGGGCTTTAAGCTTAAGTCCATTCCCCCCAGGGACTTTGGGAATGGCCCTCTCCATCCTCTAGGCCAAAGATGTCAAACTGGGGACCTGTGTACTCAGAACCAGATTAAAATATAATTGGAAATGTTTAACAAAATAAATAAAAATACAGTACAACACAGTTAATGTTAATTTGTGATTTTCTAAGTCACTGTGTACCCTGCAGAGATCAATTTCTATTTGATTTTGACGCCACTGATCTAGACAATTCTCTAAGACTATAAACTGGAGAAAAAGTGTACACCTTAGGGAGGGAGTTTCCTAATCCAGGCATTTCCTATGTAGGTCCACTTACATCCCATATCCCAAAGCTAGAGATGAATGGGAAACGTTGCAAGAGTAGCATGATTGCTTGGTGAGGCATCAGGTTTTGAGTTCATGTTCCTTATGTCTGTCAAGTACCTAGCACAATTTTATGAAACAGGGTTTACTTATTATGTGTTCTTAACTGCGTAGAGGATGAGTTTTTGTATTTTCGGACAGGTTAGTCAGAAATTCTCTTAAGATAGTCTTAACAAGTTGAGGTCAGAGATGAGGTCAATGTTTATAGACTCAGCATTCCCAGCCTGGGGTCTTCCTTCTAGAAAGAAGACTTTGGAGAGGATATAAGAGCTGTCTTCAAGTAGCTAAATGAAAAGGAATTGATATTGACTGCCAGGGATCAAATTAAAGTTGGCAGAAAATCTAATTTAGTCACAATGTGAAGAAAACCTTCCTTAGTAATTAGAGGTACCTTACACTGCAATAGCTGGCTTTGGGAGATGGTGTGGCTTCTTCATCATGAAAGATCTTCAAGAGGAAGTTTGATAAGGCTTTGTGGGGAATATAGTAGAAGGGATTTTCAGTTGGGGACACATTAGACTTGATTGACTCTGAGGTCTTTACCAGCTCAGATATTCTGATTGAATGACTTCCTGATAGTAATGAGCCTAGGGGCCTGAAGTGCTTGTCCAGAGGAAAATTTCTCAAATTTTCTTGGTCTGTAGACTCTGGCCAGGCAGAAGAAATCTTAGCCTCATATCTCACCCTATCCAGTTCTGTCTAACCATTTAATTAGCTTTTACAAGAGCCTTCTTGGTACATGGCACTATTCTAAAGTCAGTATGATTTAGCCAGGATATTTTACCAAGTTCTTTTAGGAAGACTGTTATTGCTTTTGATGTGATTTAAAAAAAATCTGTTTTTTAAAAAAATTAATTGTGAGTGTACTAGCCTGGTTTCCTTTGCAACCTAGTCACATAGATGAATGTTGATCTTTCCAGATGGCTTGCTCTACCTTTAAAGCAGGGTTCTTAGCCTTTGTGTGTATGTCATGGAGTCTCTTAGGCCAGTCTGGTGATGCCAGCAGACTCCTTCTCAAAATAATGTTTTTAAATACATACAATAAAGTATATAGGGTTATAAAAAAGTATGCTAAAATACAATTGTGAAAATATTTTAAAAACCAGTTCATGGGACCCAAGGTAAGAATTCCTATTTTAGAGGGTTCAGATGTTGACATAAATCTTCCTTCAACTTCCTGGGATATTTTCATGAGATTTTAATGAAATAGTTTGAGTTCTTCTGCAGAGGAAGGGCAAAGAATTATGGCCTAGAAAGAGTAATGTGATTTGATGCTATTTTAAGTGGGTTATCAATGTTGGTATGTGTGATGTCTTTTGATATATCATCCTGGGAGCATTTTGTAATGCCAAATGACATAATTGGAAGTAAGAAAATATTTATTGCACTAATCTTGCCTGTGTGGAAGCAAGCTTGGGATATTTTTCGCAATCTGCATGTTGATTTTTTAAAGCATTTATTTATTTGTTCTTTGCTTAAGATCTTTCAATAACAGGTGGCTTACATATTTATAGATTTCTTCCTAGGCTAAAGTTTTAATTGCTTGTCATAGTGTTGGGCACATAGTAGGTACTCAATAAATACCTAATTAATTGGCCTTAACTTACCTTGAATCTACTATATCTTGTAGTAAGTTGTCCTTTCACTATTTATATGGCCCTGCATTTACCAGTAGTAAATTCTATTCTTACATCTTCACTGAAATTCTTCTCTTTTAGTAGCTTACTGAATTGGCATAGTTTCATGTCAAACCAATCACCCAAGGTAATAATGTGATAAGTCTATCCTATCACATCCCAAACTTGTGACTGCTATCCTTTGTTTTGCTTTGTGAGTTAATTCACAAACAAAGCCTTCTGATGGGAAATACCTTGATTCAAAGTATAGTTTGATATCCCTTTCACCACTTAAAATATAATACATTTGTTCATGATACGAGGGACAAATAATAATAGCTGGCATTTAGATAGCACTCTAAGGTTTGCAAAAGCTTTACAAATACTATCTCAATTGAACTTCATAATAATCCTGGGAGGTAGCTGCTATTATTATTCCCACTTTACAGAGGAAGAAACTGAAATTAGATAGATTAAGTGACTCATCCAGGGTCACACAGCAAGGAACTATCTGAGGCTAGATTTGAAGACAGTTTTAGTAGCCTATCTAGTAAACTTGTAAAATCCTTATCAGATATGACAATTGTTTATTTATTTATTTATTTTTTATGGTTTAGGTGAAACTACTCTTAATTCAAGCAGAGCTGGTATTAAGAATAGGTGGAGTATCACCTTTGTGGTGTGACATGATGGGTACCACTGAAGGGTTCCCCTGTTTCCAAATAACTCTTCTACCAGACTATCTTGGTGTCTGAAATTCTCACTATTAATTCCTTTGGGGTTATCCCAAAGGGATACAGGCTTTTCAGAAACCCCTATGAAAAATAATACTTCTCTGAAATACTTTGTGATTTCATTGACTCTGTGGGTAGTAGTCTATAAAATGTGGTGTACTTACCCCAGGGGGCACATGAGATAATTCACTGGGGTGAGAGAAGAAAATATTAGAGCTGCTATTGATGTTTTTATCTAAAAATGAAAAAGATGAAGCTTTATTCATATTTAGCATGCAGATTGACAATAGTGTCATCACTTTGTCTGACTCTGACATGATTGTGTTTCATGTTCGCTACATTGGCTAAACTGAGGGAAGAGAGGGAATTTCTAATAAAGAAGAGTTGATAGTAGTCCTCTCACTCATTGGTCCATTTTCAGTATACGGAAATCTATCACAGTTTATGCCTGTTCAGTTAAATTATATTACATGACCTCATTTAGTTTTAACCACACTAACCCCTATAAAATGGAAAACTAGCTTAAAAAGAAGCCACAGTTGAGGAGCGTAACTCACAAGCAAAACATAAGGGAATAAGACAATGGAAGAACTAAGGATTCTCTTCCTAGTCAGAACTCTTCATCAGCCAAATTATCAGGCAAAAACAAGGATAACCAAATCACATCTGACAGGGAGTTGGCCCCAAAGTTCAAAATTACTAAATTTATGTGAAATATGGATTTGCACATACCATGATTCATGATAATCCTTGCCTTAAGTATATAGCATGTCTGGCGGCATTAGTTAATGAGAGTATGAAGCCATTATGGTTGGTAAGACATTTAAAAACATCTATTGCTGCTGAAAACAATTTGGCACTGATAAAATTCACTTACCTACACATTAAAAAAAAAACAAAAACAAACTTGGAAGGAGAATTTTTTTTAAACCAGTTTAAAAATCTTTCAAATGAAGAATTTCAGTTATTTCGGACTGAGTTGCTAAAAATATAAAGAGGTATTATCTTTCTATTAATTTGCAAGAATGGGAAGGTAAAAATTTACTAGCCAAATTTCAGCCACAAATTCTTTGTATAATTGGTAGATGGGATTGAAAAATGATGATCACAATTCAGTAAATGAAACATTTCTTCCAATTGGATATATGTATCTCTGAGAGGTTTTTTTTATTCTGATGCCAGGAAAACATAGTATTAAAATAAACTTAGAACCAGATCTTCAAAGTATTACATCATAAACCAGGATTTTTATTTTTTATTTTTTAATTTATTTTATTAATTTATTTTGATTTATCAACAATCACTTCTGCATGCTTTTGAGTTTAAAATTTTACTCCCCCTTCCTCCCCACCACCCTCCCCAAGATGGTGCACAATTTGATATAGGCTATACATTTCCTATTAAACATATTTTCATATTAGTGAAGTTGTAAGTAAAAGTTAAAACCAATAGGAGGAACCATCAGAAAGAGGAAACAAAACTCAACAGAATAGAAAAAAAAAGATAGCAATTCAGCTTTCACAGTTATGATCTGTGTCTTTTTCTCCATCCTTTTTTTCCCCCTGTTTATGCTTTTCTTTATCCTTTCCCCCCACTAGTGTTTTGCTTTTGGTCACTGCCTCCTTCAGTCTCTCCTCCCTTCTATTATGCCCCTCCCCCCTCTTCCCCTTTGCCCCTATCTCTTCTTCCCTTCCTTCTATCCCCCCCTCCCTTTTCTTTCCCCTTTTCCCTCCTATTGCCTATAGGGCAAGTTAGATTTCTATACCTAACTGATTATGTTATTCCATTCTTGAGCCAAATCTGATGAGATTAAGGTTCAAACAATGCTCAACCCCTCCCTTCTTTCCCTCTGCTGTAATAGGATTTTCTGTGTTTTCCTGCAATGTAATTTACCCTTGTCTGCCTCCTCCTTTCTCAGTACATTTTCTAAGATCAGACTAGTCCACTTACTTGGATCCATTTAACACACTTGATTAGATTTTTTTTTATCATTACATCAAAGTCAACTAATATCCACACCCTTTATGTATACACCTTTAACTAATGACAATACAGTTCTCAAGAGCTGCAAGCGTCATCTTCCCTTGTAGGAATATAAACAGTCCGCCCTTATTAACAACATTTTGTATCTTTCTGTCCCATTTACCTTTTCATGTCTTTCTTGAATCTTGGACTTGAAGATCAAATTTTTTGTTGAGCTCTGGTCTTTTTATCAAGAAGGTTTGGAAGTCCCCTATTTTGTTGAATATCCATCTCCTCCCTTGAAAAATCATGCTCATTTTTGCAGGGTAGTTGATCCTTGGCTGCAATCCAAGCTCCTTTGCCTTACAGAATATCATGTTCCACACCCTGCAGTCTTTTAATGTAGAAGCTGCAAGGTCCTGTGTAATCCTGACTGTGGTTCCATGATATTTAAATTGTTTCTTTCTGGCTGCTTGCAGCACCTTCTCTTTCATCTGGTAATTTTGGACTTTTGCTATTATATTCCTTGGCACTGTTAATTTGGGATCTCTTTCAGGTGGTGAGCAGTATATTCTTTCTATGGTTATTTTACCCTCTGGTTCTAGGACTTCTGGGCAGTTTTCCTTTATGATTTCCTGAAAGATACTGTCCAGGTTCTTTTTTTCATCATGATTTTCAGGTAGCCCAATGACTTTTAAATTGTCTTCCCTGGATCAATTTTCCAGGTCGGTTGTTTTACTGATGAGGTATTTTATGTTTTCATCTATTTTTTCATTTTTTTGTTTCTGTTTGACTGATTCTTGCTCTCTCATAGAGTCATTAGTTTCCATTTGTCCAATTCTAGTTTTTAACAGATTGTTTTCTTCTGTTAGTTTTTGTACTTCCTTCTTCAATTGGCCAATTGTATTTTTAAGGGACTTGTTTTCTTCAGTGTATAATTGGCCAATTGTATTTTTTAAGGACTCTTTACCTCTCTCATTAGACTTTTAAAATTATTCTTGAGCTCTTCTAATAAGGCTTTTTGGGCTTCAGACCAGTTCACATTCTCTTTTGATGTTGCAGATGTGGGTTTGTTGACAATGTTGTCATCTTCAGAATTTCTGTCTTGATCTTCACTCTTCTCATAATATGAATCTATGGTACGTTTCTTTTTACTCATGGTTTCTTTATTTCCTGGCCTTTAAAGAGATTGAGCTCTCCTGCTGGGGAAGAGGGCACTGACCCAAGCTTCTCGTGTTGGGAGCCTAGATCTTGGTCACTGGCTTTGTGTGCTGGGGTCTCTTATGTTGGCAATTGGAGGCTGTAGGGTTTTGGCAGCTTACCTTGTGTTGGGCTGGAATCAGCAAGGCTGAAACTTTCAGGCAATTCTAGGTTGCCTGCTTTTCCTTTCCTTTAGCATTCTCCAGCTCCTTTTAGATGGGTGCTGCAGGGTGTTTACCTGCCTGGGGCCCCTTGCAGTGCTGCCTCCCTTGTTTCTACTAATGCACTGGGAGATTCCTTTGAGGCAGAGTGCCGAGGCACCTGATTGGTTTTCTGAGCTGGTTTCCACCAGGTCCCCTGCCCTCACTGAGGCACTTGGAGGTCCAGGTGTTGGTGTTTGCCTGCTCTACCACCTGAGCTTCAGGATCTCCTCCTGGTTGACAGTTGGAGACTGTAGGGTTCTGACAGCTTACCTGGTGTTGGGTTGGAATCAGCAAAGCTGGGACTTTAGGAAGACTCCAGATTGCTTTCTTCAGCTCCTTTCAGATGAATGCTGTAGGGTGCTTATCTACCGGGGGCCCTTTGTAGTGCTGCTTCCCTTATTTTTGCTGAGGCACTGGGAGACCCGTTTGCTGGGCTGCTGCACTGCTGTTCCCTGTCTTTCTTCTAGTTCAGCTGTTCCAGGGTTTTTTTTTTTCCTGGGGTGATATTATCTGGGTTTTCAGAGGTTGATCATAAACCAGGATTAAAAAAAAATAAAGCATACTTAAACAGATTGCTTTTTCAAAAAAGTTATTGTTAATACTAATATTTTAGTAAGACAAAAAAGGATTTTGGACAATTAATGAATACAATGAAATAAAATTATTTTAAAATATTGTTTTTATCTTTATATTTTAAAACTTCTTTTTTGTGTATTTTTTAAATGTGGTAATTGGTCAATCAATAAATATATATTAAGCATTAATATATGCATCTATATACAGATATATACACACACATAAATACATGAGTATATTTATGTGTATATGTATATGTACTCATATACATATATATCAGAGATTAGCATAGTAGTACACATATATAACTAATTAATAATATAAATATACATATATTAGGTGGTATTTTAAAACTTTTTTTAAACTGATCAAAGTTTATGAATTTGGACACCATTTTTTAACTGAAGCCTTTTTCTTTTATTTTACATCATAATGACTTCCTAATATTCGCTTCTGCTGTAATATTCCCTCTTGTTACAAGTCCCCTCATAACAAAGATACACAATTATGTAAAAGCAACCAACACAGCAACTGTGCATGATACACTACTCAACAGTAGTTTACCACCTTTCTACTGAGATGAGGGGTGTGCATTTTATCAGAGATCAGAAATTGTTCTTTACTGATGTGGGAGCCATTTCTGTAACAGCTATCAGTATAGAGTAAAAAAACAAAAGAAATCCAAAATTAGAAGAATGAAAATGAGAAAAAAGATGTGGCATGTAAAATTGTCCCATCTTACCTAAACAAGCTTTTGATTTTGGAAAGTAAAAGGTGGGTGGAGAAATGGACATTGATACTGACTATAATAATTTACTGCCTGTATAGCAATTGCCAAAACAGATACCAAAGTCATCTAAAAACCTCCCCAGCTAGCAAAAACTTGAACTCCTTGTCATGTGAAGAGGTCTAGGAGATGTGGGCAGCACAGAGATAGAATATAAACTCATTAGTCAAATTTTATTGTATTGACTCATAAAGTCAAAATGAGCAAGGTCATACTAAAGGCATTTAAGACAATAAATCGACAAAAAAATGGAAACGATCTAAGATTTTTATAATAGACTTCATTTTGGGGTCATATCAGTATGACAAAAATGGTGATATCACTTAATTTATAGATTTGGTGCCATACAAAGTAGAATAGCAAGTGGTTATTTTATAAATTCAGACAAAATAATAAAAATTAGCTGAAGGAACAAAAAGGTTGACAATCTTAAGGGGAAATAATTAAAAAATAGGAATGAAGGAGGTCTAAAGCTGTACTGGATCTCAAATTATACTACCAATCAGCAATCATTAGAACAACTTGATATTGGTTTAAGAATAGAAAAGCTGACCAGTGGAACAGATTAGGTCAATAACACCTAGAAGCACTTGAACATAGTAGCATAAAAATAATGCAGAGTTTGAAAAAGCCAGTGATATTATTGGGTCAAGAATTCTCTGTTTGGTAAAAATTTCTGAGAAAATTTGAAAATAGTCTATCAGAAATCAGGTTTAGATCAACACTTTATATACAATTATAAGCTCCAAAATAATAATATTTGTAATCATAATAAATAATAACTAGCATTTACATATTGCATTAAAGTTACAAATGTCCTCTCACTTGATCCTAACAACAATCCTGTGAAGGAGGTTTATGATTGATCATTTTTACCAATGAAGAAACTAAGGAAGAGGCTAAGTAACTCATCCAGGGTCACACAGTTAGTTGTAGTTGCTGTTTGTCCTTCATTTTCAAACAGTATAATAACATCATGAGTTCAGTGTGAATTGGATTTAAAGGAGGCAGCGTGGCACAAAGTCGTCAGCCTCGCTCTCTCAGCTTCTGATGACTCTTATCTTCCTGACTTCAGGTTGAATGTTTTACCCAGTGCACCACCTGGTTGGACCTAGGTATAAATTTTGTTCACATAAAAATTGGAGGACAGAGGTAGGAGATAATTTTCACAACTATGGCAATAGAGAGAATTCTTACTTATACATGTGCTAGAGATGATTATAAAAGCAAATCAATAATTTTTGTTATATAAAATTGAAAAAATGTTCTGCACAAGCAAAAAAATGCATACAGAATCAAAAGGCAAAATAATGTACACTTTCTATAAATATATTAAAATAAGAGCCATTCTCCAAAAGCAAAGTATATAAACAAATAGTTCTCAAATGAAGAAATGCAAGCTATCAACAACTATATGAAAAAATACTTCATCATTAATTTTTCTTCACTTAGTAGTATTTTATTTTTTCCAATTACATGTAAAAATAGTTTTCAACATTCACTTTTATAAGATTTTGAGTTCCAATTTTTTTCCCCTTCCTACCCTTCCCTCTCCCCAAGACAGCATGCAATCTGATATAGGCTATACATGTACAATCATATTAAACATATTTCCACATTAGTCATGTTGTAAAAGAAGAATCAGAACAAAATGGAAAAACCAGAAGAAAAAAATGAGAGAGAGAGAGAGAGAGAGAGAGAGAGAGAGAGAGAGAGAGAGAGAGAGAGAGAGAGAGAGAGAGAGAGAATAGTGTGCTTCGATCTGCATTCAGACTCCATAGTTCCTTCACTGGATGTGGATAGCATTTTCCATTGTAAGTCTTTTGGAATTGTCTTAGATCCTTGTATTGCTGAGAAGAGTTAAGTTTACCAAAGTTGGTCATTGTACCATGTTTTATTATCAGTGAAAGTGGAGTATGTACTGTATGAAGAATTAGAAATGACCTAATGACCCTAAAGAAAACAAAAGATTGGAACAACAGCTGGACCAAGAACGCTTAGGTCTCAGCCCATTATATAATAGATCACTTCCTGTTGAACTTCACTGCATTTCCTAAGGATACCACACTAGCTAGTGAAATAGCCATGATAATGTTATTTGAGCAGTGAGTTAAGCATTGGCACTTAAAGTTCTATATTATAAAAATAAACAATTTCATTGATGTAAATACAGTTGGGATTGCAGCTTTAAACATGTTTGGTGCAGCATTCTATACAACAAATACTACGCATATTTTGAAAAAATAATATGATTGGCATTAGCACATTATAGCAGCATTAATCTTTTCATTTAGAAGGTTAAAAACATAGATTTACATTTACTGTTAATAAAATGAAAAGATTTAAAGTAAGTGCTTATAAGCTTCCCATCTGGAACATTTAAATGTTACATATAGGGTTCTATAGAATTTTACTCTTTGCTCTTTGTAAAGGCTATATATATGTATATATTATACATGTATATGTATATGTGCGCACAAGGAACATATCCATATATATATAGATACACGTACACATATGATACACATGTAATACATATGTGTTTATATGTATATGTGCACGCACAAAGCATATATGTATATGTGTATGTATACAGACCTGTTGGGAAAATCAGTTCTGCCTACTGAAAGGGGAAAAAAAAACAGAAGAAAAAAAATGTAAATACTTTCTCAAGAACTGGATTTTTAAAATTTTTCTGTCCAGACCTATGATTTCATCAGCACAAGGATTTTTGACAGCTTCATCTCAGGAGTCACTTAGATCAATGAGGGGTTAAATGCCACAGAAGCACTCTGTGCCAGAGGCAGATGCAAAAGCCAGGTCTTCCTGACTGCAAGGTTGGCTCTCCAAGTCATTCTGCCTCTCTGCCTCTCATTACTGATAGCTTTCCACAATGTCTTTTCTAAACTTAATTTAAAACTTTTTATTTTTTACCTATTCCCCTAATGCTTGGTTTAATTCCACACAGTGGAAAAAATGCATTTAGCAAGATTTCCTGGCAATCTTTTGGATGTGGGAAACATTCATTGATTGATGGATTGAGTAAATTTTTATTGAATTCCTAATATGTGCAGGAACCTTTATCACAGGGCTGATTTCCCTGGATAAGAGTATAATCTCTTTGAGATCTGGCTCTAATTCACTTTTGTCTTTGTATCCCCACGTAGTAGGCACATACTAGGCACACAGAAGATGTTTAAAATATCCTCGATTTATTTTTTGATTCATTTTGTGGGTTTGAGTGGATGAGTGGATCTTCCCTTCCCCCTTTTCTTCCTTTTTCTAGATATCCCTCCTGAAGTTACAGAGGACATTTCTTAATATAGGGATGCTTTTCTTTGGATGAGGGTTGATTTGGGCAAGCTAGTAGAATCTTCTATCATTCCTTTCAGAATTCTGCAATCTATTTTGCCTGAATCCAATCTCATTGGTTGAAAGAACAGACTTTTTTGGTCAATATAATATTTTCATCATAAAATGACCCCAAAATATGCCTCCTCCTGGGAACAATAACCATTGGCTATTTGTTCTGTGAAACTTTGAAAAATTGACTTTTGAGGTGTGAGGATTGTGTTGATTAGGCAGGAGCTTACATTATATAAAATAATAAGGGATTCTTGTTTTGAAGACATACATGAGCAAGAACTCTAGCCATCGGAATGCTGTCAGCATAGAGGTGATGTATGTGTAATTGGGGGCCGAAGAATAAAAAAAATGTATACTTATTAGGTGCAATTGTCTGGTACAAAGTTGTGTGTGGTAATTTAGTTGATTTTTCCCCCCTTTATTTTGACATTTGAGGGTTATATGGGGGAGGGGAAGCCTCATACCTGCTGCATTTGAGGTTAAATCCTTCTGAATTAGAGAATTGTGCTGCTGTCTAGTGTGATATGAAAACAACCGAACCTCAAACTATCATAAAAAAGAGAGGGGGAGACAATCATTGCAATTCTTCCCCCTCTCTCTCCAAGTTAGAGAGCATCACTGAACAGCAAAGAAAGGAAACACTTGTAGTTATTATTATGGCTAGCAACAAATTACAAAAGCAAAAAAAAAAATAACCGCGAGGGATAATTGACTGAAAAACAAATGTCAGTAAAAGTAAACACATTGGATTCTACTGAACCTATTTGCAAAAATGTCAGAGGAGTTGAGTTGTTTTCCTTCCCAATATTTGTGCTGGTATAAAGAGACTGAAGTTTAATTAAATTTCCCCACAGAGACCGGGCGTTCCACTAGATGTCACTTTGAGACCTTGCTAAAATGAAGGACAGCATTCTGATTAAAGAAGGCTGCATCTCCTCCCTTGCTGCTTGAGTTTTGAGAAGTCTTCCCTCCCCCCACCCTGCCCCCTCTACTAAATTATCAGCTGTGAATGATGGTAATGGAACACTGAACAGGGCTTGCTTGTGACTCTGCCAGTCACTATATGCTTTGGAAAAAAATCACTTTAACTCTGTGGACCTCAGTTTTCTCATCTGCAAAATGGAGAAGGGGGTTTGGACTAGATTACTTCTATTCCTTCCAGCTCCATCATGTATACACACACACACACACACACACATATGTGTATGCATATACACACATAAATCCATACATATGTAGATATATATATATATATATATATATATATATATATATATATATATATATATATATATATATATATATATATATATATATATACACATATACCACATATGTACATGCCATGTAAGGCAACTAGATGGCTTAGGGAATAGAGCGCTGGGCCTGGAGTCAGGAAAACCTGAGTTCAAATGTGACCTCAGACACTTAGTGGTTGTGTGACCCTGAGCAAGTCACTTAACCCCTGTTTGGCTTAATCCATTGGAGACGGAAATGAAAAATCATTCTAGTTATCTAGTTATTTGACAGATGAGGAAACTGAGGCCCAGGAAGGTTGAGAGGCAAGACTCTAACACAAGTGTTCTGATTCTTTTTTAGCTGACTGAGTCTTACCTGGTGGAAAGAAAGCAGCATGATTATCTGTGCCTTCTTTGGGAGGGAATCATAAGGCTAATACACGCTTTACAAGAATGTCTTCTTTCTCCTTTAAGTGATTAGCTTTTAGTAGAATGTTAAAGTAAGAGGCAGATGGCATAGTAAAGAGCAGAGAGGATGATGGGGATTCCAATCCTCCCTCTGACACATATTAGTTACATGACCATGAGCAGATCACCCAACCTCTCCTTGGTCCAGAAAACCCTAAATTACAAATTATAAATTGATCATAGAATCCCTATTTTCTTGGATCTCCTAACATCTATTATACTAGGCTTTTGCTGATTCTCCTCATTACTAGGGCCTCTTTATTCAGCCCAATTACCCTTTATTTTGTATACACTTAGACCAGTACATGTTGTTTCCCCATAAAATATAAACTCTTTGAGGGTAGGGGTCATTTCATTTTCTTTTTTTTTCGCCTTTATGTTATCAGTGCCTACCACAGTGCTTGACCCATAGAAGGCAGTTCCTAATAGCTGTTGATTTATTAATTGATCTGTATCAGAACAGTGGGAGTTTTGACATATGAAGTTCCCTACACTGATGAAATCAGAGGATGGGTTGGGGGGTGGTGGTGGCAGCAGGGTAAGCCAGTCTCTTGTTACTATCTTTCCAGGTTGTCCCTTCGAAAATACTCAGTTCTGCTATGGGCACTACTACTGTGGAAATTTTTTAATCAAGGACTTTGGGTCAGATGTCAGTGTTAACATTAGCCACAAAACATCAATTTTTTTCCTTCTAAAGATGCTGAAAAGAATATACACATACATACATGCAAACAACTTATGCGCATATGTGTGTGTATATGTGTTTTTATTTCTGGGCTGGAATGCAGGGGAAAAAAAGGTTAAAGTAATACATTTTTTCCATGAAGTGTTTTTTTATATTTTATGATAAGAGAAGAGATTTGTATAGAGGAATCTTAACCCTTTTGAAAGAAATTCACAATCTACTATTTGTCAAGAGGGAGTGAAAGATCCTTCATTTAATGTAAATAAATGTGTCTTTTCCAACTAAATTAAAATAAGAAAAGCTTTCCTTTTATTTGGTAAGAAAATAAATTGGCATAAGAAGTAGGCTGTATGCAGAGATACCTTCAAGGATATCTCTGCTCAGCTGTCTCATCACATGGGCTAAACAGCTGGGACTGAAACACACAAAAACTGAAAATCAAGAACAAACACGTACTGAAACAAGGACGCCTAAGCTTTGTGCACTCTCCACTCCAAGGCTGCCCACTTACTTGCCTCTCCCAAGCTGGGGCAAGCTTCCAGATGTTTGCGTTGTAAACAGCCAGTGGTGTTTGTACCTCAGCACGTCTGTTTACTAACTGGAAGAAGACAATGGAGCTCAATTAAGAACAGATTAGCCACACTGCTACCAAAGGAATGTGGTGTTTAATAGGGTTTGGTGGATCTGGTTTGAGTTAGACCCACCTGGGAATTTCCTAAAGAAGCTTTCAGAAGATCTAGAGCTGAAGGGACTCCAGAAATCATCTAGTCAAAGGGTTCTAATCTTTTTTGGAGTCATGGCTTGCTTTGGAAATCCGATGAAGCCTATGGACCCATCTCAGAATAGTGCTTTTAAATTAATAAAATACATAGGATCAAAAAAAATCCAATTATATTGAAATACAATTATCTATCTATCTATCTATCTATCTATCTATCTCTCTCTCTCTCTCTCTATCTCTCTATCTATCATCTATCTATCTATCTATCTATCTATCCATCATCTATCTATCTATCATCTATCTATCTATCTATCTATCTATCTATCTATCTATCTATCTATCTATCTTTTAACAGCGTGTGGACTCCTGGTTAACAACTGTTGACCTGTCCAAACCCTTTGTCTTTATAGTCGAGGAAACAGGTTCAGAGAGCTAATGAGATTTTGATGAAGGTTATTCCATATTAAGTAGTCCAATATTAAATAAACCCAGACCCAGCTTCTTAAGCTGTGCTGCATTTCATTTTAGCTGCCATAGTTATAAAACACATGGACTTGAAATGATCACTGATCGTGGGAAAAGTGAAAGACAGATAGTCTGGAAGCATTTGGGTAGATGAAATTGTAAGTTCCTGCTTATCACTGGAAAGAATGCTGACTTTGGAGTCACAAGACCTGGGTCCAAATACTGGTTCTGTACCACCCTGGGCAAGTCAGTTAATGTCTTTGAGAATCATTCTCCTTACCTATAAAGCTGGAGTAGTCATACATTGCCTATCTCACATGGTTGTGAGGAAAGTGATTCTCCCTCTCTCTAATTTACCACCACAATATAAACACACATACATGCATATATGGGAGCTATTTATTGTCCTCATTATTATCATCATCATTATATTTCCTTGTTCCCTTAGCAGTGCTTTTTGGATGCCAAAGCAGTCTTTTCTGAAATGCATCTTTGACTAGCCTTGGCCAGATTCCACTGTCTACTGCTGGAAGAGAACATTTCCAAGGGAGTTTTTATTTCTGACTTTCTGACTGCGAAGAAGATGGATGGGTACATGGGAAGCCAGGAAGGATGAACTAAGTCTAGGTATTCACTAGGGCAAAGCGTTTGACCAATTCAATCCAAAATTCAATTACCCGGTTTGACTTTTTTTTTTTTTTGGAGTGACTTAGCTGAATGTTTTGGTATTGAGCAACCATAAGCTAAGAAACCTGTAGATATCTTCTCTCTCTGGCTCTCACTCTGTTGTTTAACCCAGTGACTGACATCCTAAGAAGAGGATTTTTTTGCTCAAAATGGAAAAGCAACCAACAAGTTGATGCATGTGGGTACTTCATTTGAGAGGCATAGTTCACATGCAAGCTTACTGCAGAAGGACAAATTTTTTCTCTGCTGAGGACCATTAAAACATATGAAAAAAAGGTGTGACCAAGAACTACATAAGCAAATAGCACTTTATATTATTAGTGGTGTGGGAAAAAAATAAGAACCTTTTCAATCCTTTTAAAAATTAAGAATGTGAGAGGAGAGAAAAGGAAAAGCAAGGATGACAGGGAGACAGAAGTTCAAAAAATTCCCACCCAGGGTGCCATTTTGTTTTTGGGAAGCAGCATAGTGCAGTAGATATAATGTTAGATCTGGAGTCAGAAGATTTGGATTTGAATTCCAGCTCTGCTACTTACTGCCAGTGTGAACTTGGGCCAGCCCCTTAACTGCCCTGGGCCTCAAGCTCCTCTGCTGAGGAGGGGTGGGACTAGATACCTTCTGAGATCCTTTTAGATTTAAAGCTATGACCCTCACTCTCTGGACCTCTATTTCCTCATCTGCTAAATAAGGGAAATTTCCAAGATTTCTTCCAATTCTAAACCTATTGTTGTTTTCCAATTGCTTCAGTTGTGTCTGACTCTTTGTGACTTCATTTGGGGTTTTCTTGGCAAAGATATTGGGGTGGTTTGCCATTTTCTTCTCCAACTCATCTTACAGATGAGGAAACTGAGGCAATCAGGGTTAAGTGACTTGCCCAGGGTCACACAGCTAGTAAGTGTCTGAGGCCAGATTTGAACTCAGGAAGAGAAGTCTTACTGCCTCCAGGCCTAGCACTCTATATACTATGGCACTGCCCAGCTGCCTGGTTCTAAACCTATGAACTTATTAAGTTTTCTCATCTTCTGATTTATACCTTAGATACCAGAGTTGGATATCATGAATATCAGAGAAAATCACTTATTACTACTACTTTATAAAATCTTCATCAGCAGACCTTTTATACAGAAAGGGTATGTGGGTAGATAGATAGATAGATAGATAGATAGATAGATAGATAGATAGATGGAGGGATGGATGGTTGGATGGATAGATAGATATAGATAGATAGATAGATAGATAGATAGATAGATAGATAAATAGATAGATAGAGATAGCATATCAGAATAATATTCTGAATTTGGAGTGGAAGTCCTGAGTTCAAATACTACCTTTTATACTTACTATCTTTGTGACCCTTGGATAAATCCTTTAACCTGTATGTGGCCAGGACAACTCCCTAGGATTTATGTGCTAAGCTCTACTGGGATGTGGTTATGAAATCATATGTGTACAGGAATGGAATTTGCTTTCTCCCCTTTTGAATTTGAAACACATTTTTGAAAAGATGTTTTCTAAGGGCAAGAAGATAACACGTTTGGAAATTTACTTTGGAACCTGAGACATAGCAATACATTTACTCAGCTATCATTCATTTTTGATAGTTGCCTGAGGGCGTTGAAGATTTAAATGACTTGCCCAGGGTCACACACCCAGTTTGTATCAGAGGCAGGTCTTAAAAGGAAGTCTCTGACTTTGAAGTCAGTTTGTATTTCCTTAGGTATCTCAAATGAGAAAATGTTTTGTTAATATGCCTGGCTTATAGTAGCCAATACATAAATGCTTATCCCCTTCCCACCATAGCTCCTCTGTCTCCCCATTATCCTCCTCACTACCACCCCACCCAGAACCCCTCAGGCAACTCTTTCTAACCCTACAGTTCACAGGGCAGGTGCTGACCTGCATTGGTACAGAGAATATTCTCTTGAGGGGACTTCCCTATACTGATGAAATCTCAAGCCTGGGACAAAAAAGGAAATAATCTATTCAACACGAATTTGTTAAACTCAAGCTCCTATGTGCAGAACCCTGCGTTAGCAATAACCCATATTTATATTGGTTTTGAAGGTTTGCAGTGAGCTTTCCTCACAACTAACCTGTGAGATAGATCATAGAAGTATTATTATTCCATTTTGCTAAAGGAGAAACTGAAGTTCTAAGCACTACATTCAAAATGGAGACCATTCCTGTGACATGGTCTCTGTCTAGTCATACATGTTTTCAGTGTCTTAAGCAACAGATGGTGGTAAATGTTTAACAACTGATTCCCCCCCTCCCCCTCCCGCCACACACCAGGTACTTGAGACATATTTTTAAGTTTTATCTGCGTTAACATTTTCTTCATCACTTTGTAAAACCTAGACAATGAATAAAACCATAAATCAAGTTCTGGTTTGTACCATTTGCCTATTTCTGATGTGTGAATGCTCACACAAAAAATTTAACAATCAGCTCTACGAAACTGATTCAACTTGGTTTCTGCAAACAACCTGCCTGGAGGGAAGATGGTCATGAAGCAAAATAAGGCATGGTAGGAGTCTGTCTAAAAGTTGTGAGCACATCAGGTGATCACAAATCAAAGTAAGGGAGTTCCCAGTTAAGAAGTTCCAGAGGTGAAAAGGCTAAAATCTCCGGGGCTTGTTCTCTGATTTCAGCATAGCAACTGGCAGGAAGATGGCAGGAAAGGAAAGGGAAGTGGCTTTTTTGAAGGCCTCATAGTGATTAATAGAACCAAGAAAAAGAACTCTGGACTCAACACCCAGTCCAATCGTCTTTCTCCTCTTAGTAAACACATTACCAGGACCATTTTACTTATAGACCATAAAATATTCTCCCAAAGAACTCTATTAGCTATTAATTCATAATTTGTGAATGTACTCCACAGATTGTACTCAACAATAATTTCAATGCATTTTAAAATTTAAATTTAGGTTAATTTTTCTTTTTAAGGGATTCAGAATGTGAGATTATTGTGCATCTATCTGTGTGCTCCTGGTAGGACCAATAGGGTTCCTCATTCCATGGGCACTCGATATTTGGATGCGGTTTGAAATTTGGGTTCTCTTAGTTGAATAATATGTAAGCATCAAGAGTTGGTTGGGGAGAGGAGAGATCAGACAGGAAAGAGTTCTAGGAGTAGGAGTGCTGGCTAACACTTTTACAGGCAGATATTTTCCTAAACCTATCTGCAGAACTGATTATGGACATCATCTTCACAGTAATCTAGAGGCTTCAGACTGATTGGATTGTCACGAGTTTGGCTGTGGGTAGAAGATGCTCACTTTTTCCTCTCACATTCCTGGCTATAGATCAGAAATAAGTGAGGGAGGTGAGAGGTTGTGTCCATGAATGAATAGCTGTTGACATCTCCATGAACATCTGAGTAGGCAGAGAGCCAGTTCATGGCAATGACTGTCTATCAGCCCTCCATTCCCTCTTCCACAACTTGTCCATGGATGAAATGCTAACAGGACTTACTTGCTTTAGGGAATAGGATAAGCAAGTGTTATGGAAGTCTACATTTCTTCCTGGTGGGAATGGTAAATGTCAGATCTGACTTTTTCCATTAGGGCTGTCTAGGACCCAAAGCACTTTCTATTTACAAAATATTAGATTCAGAGCCTCTGTACCACATTGGATCAAATAAGATAATATTTCTACATATTATACATAGTAGCTTGGCACATACTGGGTACTTAATATATACTCATTCCTTTGCCTTGTTTCCCTTCCCTTTCCTTCTTCCTCTTTAGTTAAAGCAGTTGTGATTGCTATTGAATGACAGTAGAAAATCCCTGGAGCTAGGCTTTCACTGGTATAGGCAACTCTGATGAAGCAACTGCTTCTGCCGGTGCAGATGGATGCTTTCTCGGAAACTTACAGTCTTCAAGAATGGCTCAGAGTAAGTACTAACTTACTCAAGATCGCACAGCCAGTGTCAGAGCAAGACTTAACCTCAGATCTTCTTGGCTTGAAGAGCAGTTCTTTATTGACTCCAGTGGTGGGGAATCTGAGGCCTCGAGGTCACATGTGGCCCTCTAAGTCTTCAAGTGTGGCTCTTTGGTTGAATCCAAACTTCAGACAAAGGACCACACTTGAGGACCTAGAGGGCAATTTGTTGTGTGAAGTTTGGATTCAGTCAAAGGGCCACACTTGAGGACCTAGAGGGCCACATGTGGCCTCCAGGCTGCGGGTTCCCCACCCCCAGACTAAGCCATGCTTTCCCTTTTGCTGTTGATTATTACCTTTATTTAAATCACTGTTATCTTTGACAATTCAAAAGCATGAGCCAATGATGAAAAAACTTAGTCAAGTTTGTCCTGGGTTCTCTTTAAATGAAGGGCACCCTGAATGCCATAATGTTATGAAAGACAAATGTGTTTCTAAATATGTGCCACTTTCAAGACTACTGCCATTGTAGATGTGTGTATGCATGTGTAATAAAGCACTAAACCATACTGATTTTACAAAAAAATATACATATGTATAAATAAAATGATGTAATATATGAACAAAATCAGTGTAGCATAGAGCTAAAGAGCCTTGAATTTGACTGGTTTGGGGGGTGAGAAGACCAAGGTTTGTGTTCTGATTCTATTGACTGCTAGCTCTGTGACTGAGTGTGGACAGGGCAGTTGGACTTGCCGAATCTATTTCATCTCTGGGAATGCTAAGGCTTGCAAATAGCAAACCACGATTATTGTAAAGAAAGTATTCTGTGGCCTGTAGAGTGCTATAAATAATTGGAAGCTACTATGAGCTAAAATTCTGAATTCATTTTGTTTTTTCCACTTTTTGCATTACAGAACTATACAGTTATATCATCTGGAAAACTTACAGAACCCACTTCAGTTTAGAGATGCGGAAAAAAAAAATCACAGAATTCTAGAACCTCAGAATTAGAAGGGATCTCAGGGGTTGTTTAGTTCACCTTGCAAGCTCCCTGAGTGGGACCCAACCAGATTAAAATATAATTGAAAAATACATACATAAAATAAATAAATAAAAAATACAATACAACATAGATAATGCTAATGTGTGGTTTTCTAAGTCAGTGCTGGCTCACAGAGATACATTTCCATTTGAGTCTGATGCCACTGATCTCGTCTACCCCTTATCTGAACAAAAATACTCTCTACTTAAATTTTCTCTATTTAAACTTTCCCAAGAGATGAGCACAGTCTAGAACACAGGTCTTCTGATCCTAGTTGAATGCTTTTCTCCAAATATTGTGCAATGGTGATTTAGGGAATCTTTCTCCTTCTTATTTGAACTGATATTTTCAAATATGTCTTTTAATATTTGCTTCCATAAGGCACAACAAATAAGAACAAAATTCCAGGGTGCTTTTTCAGTGTAGAAATGTTATATTTTTATGTTGTATTTTTGAAATCAATATCTTTTTATTTACCAGTAGTTTCTGTGCCCACTCATTCAAGATTATTTTCTGCATGGGCAGATGATGGTGTGTGTAACCAGAGAGTAGCTGATGAGCCCAGCCCCTAAGCTGGAGAGCCTACTTCCAAGAGAGCTGTGATAGGTTAGTGAGAGCACCTTGGGAAGTCTTTAGACATTCGGTAACTCATCAAGTGAGATCATATTTGTGAAGCACTTAATGCAGTGCCTGAAATGTAGTGGTGCCTGTATAAATGTTTATTTTTCCCCGCCTCCACCCTTCTCTCAGTTCTGGTCTACTAACCACATGCTAATCAGCAGCCTCTTTGATTAACTAGAATTGCACAACCACATCTGGGGGTACCTTCAAAATGCTGTGTATTTTCTCTTTGTCAGTGGTGTATGGTCAACGCTTAAAATGCTTTAAGGGGTTGGCTCTACAGCTAGCTTCGTCCGACATGTGATCCAAGCCAAGACTTGTATCCACAATAGGTTTTGCAGATTGCCCCACATCAGTGCCCTGAAGAGTGAGAAACAAATTTTAGCACACAGCCCGGTAGTAGCTGAGAAGAGGGCTCATTTGGCTGGCAGTCATGCCTCATCTAGACATGAACTTGGTGGGACCAGTGATAGGTAGAAATCATGCTAAGTGGCTGTTAGCCCTCCCTCCCTAGAGACCAAGATGTTATAGGGAACCGTGTGGACTAAGATGTTGGGGGGGGTACTTTTATGTATGTTCTTCTATATATCTAAATATTGCTTCCTGAAAGGTAATTGATGTTAATTGATTAAATGGAACCCGGCTGCTGGTCCCACTTGCAGAAACACACATGAAATGGAGATTCTGGCCAAAGGAAGTAGAGAAGAGACATTCACCCCTCAAGCATACTCTGAAGGTATGACCTAGCAATCTGACCTGGAGTAGTAAGCCAGAGAGCACTTGCTCCATACATAAGATGTGATTGCAAAACTAGACAGGAAACTGCTGCTACCAGTGCAGATTGGTACCTGCTCTGCAATTTACAGTCTTAGAGAATTGCCTGAGGGCACTTAGAGCTTAAGTGACTTGCCTATGATCATGCAGTCACTATAAGTTAAAAGTAAGATTTAAACCTAGAATCCCCTGACTACAAGATAGACTCTTTCCATGACACCATGCTGGCTCTGAAAGTACATAGCTATCAAATGAGGGCTGTGGATATGAGAATTGAACTTAAAAAAAAGTCTTCAATCCTCTACTTATGTTTCAAAGTCATTGTCTACATTTATAAATTAACACATTATTTCTATAGATGCGATAGAGCCGGCTTGTTTTCTATATTAATTATATTTTGCTTTTCACCTAGCTAATGATCCTGACTAATTCTAATCTCAGACAAGCCCGTTGCTTACAGCTAAGAGACTACATACAGAAAAACCTGGTGATCTGCCAATGTATTTGGAGGTTGCATGAATGTTGGTATTTCTGTTTTTTGTTTAGAGGGAGTAATGGGTATATGGGAGAGAATGTATTACAATTGCCCTGTCTTGTTTTTTTCACTGCCCACCTAATTTTCTCTGTGATAAATAATAGGATTCTTCTCTATGAGAACAAATAAAATAACTGATATGAGGAGAAAATCCTCTCAGTATTTCACTTGGATGAAAAAGGCATGTTGATATGAGCACACTTACAAACCTCTAATAATGAGGCACAACACCACTACATTCCTCATGGATTCAATCATTATTTCAATGAAAAATGACCTTTTTAAAAAAAAACAAACCCTGAAGAATCAGTGCTTTGTAAATGAAATGTCATAAAACTGCTATAGTTTTATAAAGAAGAAAAGGAATTTTAAATTAGTGCTATATTGCAAATTGAATTCAAAATAAAATATACGTTATTTTGACCCAGTAGACATATTCAAATTTAACTTTCACCTGGACTTCTCTCTTTCTGAAGAAGATACCACCACCATTTCTGAGGTTCCTAGTAATTCTTAGTTTCTCATTCTCTGACACTTCAAATGTCCAATCCTGCTAAATCTTAACTGTTTCTACCTTCACAACATCACTCACATCAGACCCCTTCTCTCAATTAAAACCTTAATTCAGTCTGCTTCAATTGTCCTTCCACTCTAGACATTCAACACACAACTGCCAAAGTGATTTTCTCAAGTGTAAACAGGACTATATTATTTCTCCACTTGGTAAACTACAGTAGCTCCCCATTGCAGAATAAGATATAAATTCTATTTACCTTTGAAAATCCTTCACAAGCTGGTCTCTACTCTCTCTCTTGACTCATACGTTACTCCATTTTCTGTATTCTGTAATCCAGCTAAACTGACTTTCTCACTGTTCCCCGTGCAAAACAGTCTCTCCCATCTCTAAGCCTTGTACTGGCTCTCCTCCATGCCTGGCATACACTTCCTCCTTGCCTCTGGAATTCTCTCTTTCCTTCAAGGCTCAGCTCGAGTACTGCCTTCTACATGAGCCTCTCTGTATATCCTCAACTGGTAATGCCTTCTCTCCCTAAATACCTTGTATCAATTTCATATTTATTTTGTACACATATTTATTTTATTTGTATGTCTGTATGTCTATGTTTCTCCAACAAAACATAAGCTCCCTGAGAGTAGGGATTATTTCATTATTTGTACTTCTATTCTCAGTGCCTAGAATAGTGTCTGGCACTTATGAGTAGGCATTTAGAGCCTGTTGATTGATCAATATCCCGACAATAACCAGATACTTACCTGAAAAACAGATGAGCATATTTCATGGAGTGGTTGCCCCTGATAATGTGTCATTTTCCACTTTTGGAAAGTGACATCCTTAACAAAAGATATGTGCTTTGATTTCAGTAATTTGGTACCAGCACTGGTATTTTATCTGAATGTTGTGACATGTGTTGTTCTTTTGTCTGTTTTTTTCTCTTCTGCATCTTCTCATATGAGGCTCCCCAGGGCATTTCCTAAAGCTTCCTTTCCCTTGTTCCTTTTTTTTTTTTGGATGTGTGATTTCATCTGTGTGGGGAACTAATGGAAACTCCCTCTGTAGGTAGAGATTGGCAACATGTCTGACAACATTAGCCATTACTTGTCTCTCTGCAAAATTAAGTTCCTTGGCCATGGCTATAGAGCTAATATCTGGCAGAAGCAGGTCTCCTTTATTATAAGCCCTCTGAACTCTATGCCATGTCACTTCTCTTATTCTACTCGTTACAGAATTCTATTTTATGGAGAATGTGCTACTTTTTCCTTTTTTTTTAGAGTTACACATATTTCCCTCCTGCTATTTTCTTCCCCAGCTAGCTCCTGAATCACATTATTTTTGCAATTAATAAAAAGCTGATAGGATCTTTTCTAAAATTTGATCCTTGAGAAAAACAATTCTAAATTTGCTGATAGTCTTCAAGTACACCACTGAAGTAAAATGATCAAAATCTATACATAATAGGATGAAATGTTGTTAAAGAACTTTCTCAAAACAAATCAGGGTCCCACATCCTTTTCAGAAATTATTAAAAAAAGGCACTGTTTCTGACATAATGAAATAAATTTATCATGACCAAATGCTTTGTGGTTTTCTATGTTCAAAATCTCAAGCAACTCACAGAATGGACTGACAGAGAAAACTTAATTAAGAGCACAAAATCACAGGCAAAGGCTCCCAGGAAGACCGGATCTTTGCATCTATGCTGCTATTCTGCCAGATGTTTTTGCATGGTTCTCTTGCTTTCCTTCAAGAAGGGTGAATCTGCTGGACACAGCTCTTTCAGTGTGAGAAAGAGCCTAGGGCTCTCATTGGGACTGTTAACAGTACCAAGTACCCTTCCACTCATACAGCTCAAGTGCCTTGCCCTCTTTATTATGGCAATAAACTAGCACAGAGCCTTGCACACACTTGGCATGCTTAGGGCAGATGATTTATTCTATTAACTGAGAAGACTGAAACTATCTGAAAAGAGATTGTTTAATTTCACATGCATTTCCTCAAAACTTTCTTCAAAAGTGTTGCCCATCTTTTCCTCCTTCTTTCTGCCATAAAGGAAGAGACACCCTTTTTTCTAACTAAGGCAAACCTTTTCACCTGGAGTTTTGATCCATTCCTCTCCTATCTTTAGGACCTTACTTTGTCAATCATCCCCCTTTTCTTATTCTTTGTTTTCTCTTATAGCAAGGTCTTTTTCATCTGCCTACAAATATGCACAGCCTTTTGCAATTCTAAAATAGTTTTATTTTATCCCTTCTACCTTATTAAAAACTACCCTACTATTTCTCTCTTACCCATTCACTGACAGATTTCCAAAAACTAACCCAATGTTTTTTACTGCTCTGTCTCTCCTAAATCCCTTGCAATGTGGATTCTAGTCTCACCAATCCACTGTAACCATGCTAAAGTCACACAGAGCCTCATTATCACACTACCTTAACAATAGCTCACCAATCTAGCCTCAGATGCTTGCTAGCTCTGTGACCCTAGGAAAATCACTTAACTTCTGTCTACCTCAATTTCCTCAAGTATAAAATGAAGGAAAAAAGAGCGTCTCTCTTGCAAAGTTATTGTGAGGATCAAATGAGATGATATTTGTAAAAAGCACTTAGAATAATTTTTGGCACACAGGAGGTGCTACATAAATGCTAATTCCTTTCATTTTCCATCCTCCAATCTGTGTCTTCTCCTCGATTCACATTGCCATTACAGTAGCACATTAAAGACACCAGTACCTTCCTAATCCCCAAATCCTTTTTTTAAATTCCCCACCCTGCCATGACCTCTTGGAACCATTTGATATCATTGATTACTCCTCCTTCTTGATATTCTCACCACCCTTGGTTTCCTACATACCATTCTTCTGTGGTTTTCTTCTTACTTCTCTAGCTATTCTCCTGTTTCAATGGATGCCCCCATCCTCTTCTGAAACACCTAAATTGAGTGTTCGCCATTTGCTTTCCTTGGCTCCCTTCTTTTCTCTATAATCTCTCCTTGGTGATCTCATTCACTGGTATGGCTTCAATCATTGTCTGCACATGTATGGCTCCCAATTCACTACGTTCAATTCAGGACTCCCACATTCTAGATTCTCCATTGCACATTCTCCCATCAGCACTGCAGATTCAAAGTTGATAGATCATAGGTCTAGAGCTGAAAGCAACCTCCGAGTCCTGCTAGATCAACACCTCATTTTGCATGCGAGCAAGGTGGGGCCCAGGGAGGTTGTGATTTGCTTCCATGACCACACAGGTAGTAAATCTCAGAGGTAGAATTTGAACCTAGGTTTTCTCACTTCAGAGCCAAGCCACTTAACTCTGTACTACAAATATACAAACCAAGCTCATTATCATTTCCTCTAAATCACATCCTTTTTGGACTTTTGTGTTTTGGTTAATGGTGCCACCCAGTTGCTTATGTTATCTTTCATAATATCATCTTCACAACTCCACAGGAACTAACAGTCATCTAATCCAACTCCTATCACAGTGCACATGGGGAAACTGGGGCCCAGAGAGGTGAAAAAGACTTTTCCAAGGTTGTATAGGTAGTGAGTGGAATTTGAACCCATATCCTTTTCACAATTTCCATTATACTCTTCTATTCCACTCTTTGACTCTTTCACTTTCTTCACTTCTCTTAGACAATTTGTTAAGTCCTACTGATTCTCCATTAGCAGTAGCTCTCCAATCTGTCCTTTCATCCCCATGTACAATAGTACCTTAGTGTACAGCCTCATTACCACATCCCTAGACCCTGTCATAGTTTCCTAATAAATCTCCATTCTTTCCCTTTCAATATTTATAGGTTAAACCCCTGCCAGGCTAATTTTCTTAATTCACAGCTCTTGTGATGCCACTCTTCTCATTAAAAAAAAAAAGATCTTCAGTGGCTCTGAACTGCTTACTGGGCAAAGTTCAAATCCCTTTGCCTGCATTCAGGGCTCTCCACAATCTGACTCAGCCCCACTTTTCCAGGCTTATCTCCCACTACTACTCTTAACAGAAGGATGCCCAGAAAGAAGCACAGACAAGCAGGACAGTTCTGAAAGCTACAGGTTGAAAGCTAGACTTAAAAAGAAAATCAAGCTGTCCATAATAAAGATCTGCAGTTTCATGTACAACTTTTGTTTTCTGTTCAATCAGTCAATAAACATTTATTAAGCACCTACTATGTGCCATGCACTGTGATAAGTGTTACTCTATCTTGTGTATGGATGTGCCCATTTTATTGGGTATTTATTAAATTCAGAATAAAAATACAATACAATAAATTGTATTATTTCTTTTCTCTCAATGTAGGCTCTAGTAATCTACTTTGTTTATCTAATAATCTAATAAATCTACTTTATGCTTCTGAACAATGTTCTGAGTCTTCCTCCTCCTTTGAGTTCCTTTGTTCAGACTATTTCTTAATGCTAGAATGTCCTCTTTCCCCTCATTTATTGGCTGAATTCCATTCCATTCATTAATTCAAATGCCACTTCCTCCATGAAGCTTTTATTTTTGATAACCACAGGAGCTATTTTCTTCTTCAAGTCTCACAAAACACTAATACATTTATGGAAGTTTATTTTTTTTTTGAGAGGGCTTGAGTAGAAAAGGCCCCATGGGGAGATAAAGGAAGGCTTGATAGAGAAGGTGGCGTTTGAATAGTACTGTAAGTCCCATCAAGACACTGACCATATCTGATCTGAAATTGAAATCTTTCCCAGAACCTAGACTAACACTACATGCAGTAGGTACTTAAGAAATGTTTGTTGAATTGACAGGATTAACTAGTGAAAGATTGAAATAATATATGATAAAATCCTGATTAACTCCTATGCCATTCAGGCACACAAAAATGGTTTAAAAGGCATTTGCTCTGGGATAATTAGTGTGGCAACAGTGGATGGTAATGGAGATGAGTCAGGACAGATCTGAGTTCAAGACCTACTTCAGATACTTTCTAACTGGGTGGTGTTAAAGTAGACCCCCTCCTCCACTATTCCCTCCCCCACCCCCCAACCCAGAAGATACAGTGAAATGAGCCAGAGTCTGATCACAGACTGCAAAAGTGTTTATTGTCTGAGAACTTGTAAGGGAGAGAAGAGAGGGAAGGAGTTCTCAGCTGCTCAAAAGGGGAGTGGGAAAAGGGTGAGATATTAATAGTTTCTAGTGGCTCTTGGGCAGGGAGTGGGAATTAGGGGAGAAGACATCTGTAGACACAATAATCCGGGGAGCAAGATGTTTAGAAAGTCCCAAGCAAGGTCTCGAGTCTGCAGCTGCTGCTCAAAGCTGTTTCTGAACTGGTTGAGGCTGACTCTGTGGTTTCTGGCAGCTGGAGGCACCTCCAAATTTGGCTAGAGTTCACTTGCAAAGGATCACTGGTATGTCAAGTAGCTCCAAGCCTCAAAAGTCCTTCTATTGCTTGGCTGTTGGGTGCCCCCCTTGTCCTGCTCCCTGTAAAGAAGGAAAGTTCCAACATATTCAACAAGTTAGAATATTCATTACGGAGGCCATGTTAATAGTGGCTCTGTGAAAATCACTTAACCTTTCTGTTCTTCAATTTTCCTTGTCTGTAAAATGGGGGAAATTAATAATGATACCCATACTTGTTTTGAAGGAAAAACCAAGAACATATATTCAGGTATTTGTAAGACTTAAGAGCATCATATAAATGTCAGCTACTATTAGGGAGATATGTATGAAACACACATATTTACATGTGCACGTATAGGTATGTATAAGCACATATACCTATATATGTATCATGTTCCACTTGTTTTTCCAAAATGCTACAGGACAGTCTATTTTATATAGCAAACCATGGTCTGCATTTCAATGAATGAATGAATAAATGAATGAATGAGTCATAAATCATTTAGAAAGTATTTATTATGTGCTAAATGCTATGTTAAGTTCTGGGGATACAAATAGAAAAAGCTAGAAAGTCTCATTCTCAAGGAGCTCACACTCTACTTGGGGAGAGACAAAATACAAAGGACACAGAAAAAAATTATGCTATAGGAAAAGCCTAGAAGTCCAATTTTTGCAGTAGGGAGGAAGATGGCAAAGGCTAATGGTATATAGGTTACGCTAGTAGATTCAGAGAGCAATGATGGATTTCTCTGGGGTAGAGAGGCAGGGAAGGTGATAAGGTATAAAGGACCTTAGGAGGAAATGGCAGGACAGATGATAAGCCCTAGTGGTCCAAAACTCATTGGAAGGAATTGTCTCTTCCAAGTTATGGGAGCATTCCAGAAGCCCAGATGGAGTTTGGGTGTTCTTGCTTGGGGAAGAGAGAGAAGGGGATAGGAAAATGGGGAAAGTATTCATTGGTGGTAGTGAGTCTCCCTGCCCTGTGGACTGTCATGGATTTTATATCTGTGGCCTGTATTGAAGAGCAAAACCATAGCCCAAATGTAGGACTAGTCAGATATGAGCTCTGATCACATCTGTGCAACAATCATAGATAGATAGGACATTTCAAGATAGTTATGTTAATATTAGATAGCATATATACACATACATGGATACATAGATATTGTAATACTTTTGACTCTTGTTAAATACTTACTAGTATGTTTGCCTCTTTTTTCTGCCCCCTTCCCCCACTTTTGCTCCCTCCCCACTTGCAGGAAGGGTCATGTTATGGATAGAGAGCCAAGAAGATGAGGGAAAGTTTCACACCTGCCTCTGATACATAATGGCTGTGTGACCCTGGACTATACCTCAGTGCTTGTCTAGACAATGCTCTAAGTGGTGGATTAGACAGATGCCCTCTGAGGTTCTGCCTAGCTCTAGCTCTGGGACACTATTGATTCTTTAATATTGAGCATCTTAGAATATCTTTCAATGGCTGATTGATTACAAAACTTAAGAAACAGAATTCCCTCTAGGTATCAAAGTACCACTTGCTTTAGAATAATTCTGTAATCAACACTGTCATAGAATAAATGGGGTTTCTCTACATACCATCACCAAATCTTGATGTAAGACCTGGAGTAGGAATGACCAAAGCCCATACCACAAATTGTCTACTTAATAACTAATCTAAGTCTGAATCATGTCTATAAAAAGATTATAGAATGTTTGGCCATGTTTTCTCGCACAGAACATGTCCACACAACTCAAAGATTCTCAGAAAGCAAGTCACTATTTGTATCCTATAGCCTACCAGAGCAAGAAATGCTAAAGCATTTTGGAGAAAACCATTTTCTAGACAACTTATTTTATATTTAGGTCATGATATCCACTGTTGCTTAGTGTGCTAATTTTTGATGTAGTTTGCCTTTAAGCTCGATGAAAAGAGCAGGAACACCTCTGTACACTTTGAAAGCAAGCACAAAGCATTTTTACTGCTTCAAATTTTGTGGCAGACCCATTCTCTAGCTGCTGAGAATTGGAGGGAGCATCCATCATGTACCATGATGCCAAATATATCTTCATTGCCCTGAAAGGTCTCTTTGTCTTCTGAATGGATGATATCACTTGGAACAATGCATTTAATTAAACAAACATTTATTAAGCACCTACTATGTGCTATAAATTGCAATAGGTCAGAAATGAAATAGTCCTTGCCCTCAAGGAACTTACATTCTAAAAGGGGGGCATGGGGATAAATAAAGCTTAAGAGTTTTTGAAACTATTTCTTTTCTTCTAAGCTTTCCATTGCCCATTTAAAAATGTCTTCATCCTGTGGAAACAGGAAACAAGCCCCTGGATGTGTGTTAAATGTCTGGGAAAAAAACACACTTTCTTTACAAATGGAGTTTTTCACAACTATCTCCTTATCTGCTCTCAGTTATATCCATTCCAAGGATGCCATGCTTAGGCTTTGGAAGCCAGTGAGACTCAGGAGCTGGAAAAGTCATGAGAAGAATGAGCAGGGTTAGAAGACAGCAACAAAGAGGCTGGCAGGCATTCTAGAAATATTTCTCTAATTTAGTCTGGTACCATCTACATGTCTCTAAATTCAAAAAATGCCCCTTTCCCCTTTGACTAAATCTATTGTTTCTATGTGCCCTTGGCTTTGGGAGTGGGGAGTAGCATTTTACTAATATTTGTGGACAGGAAAGGGAGAGAAAAAAGGGAAACTTCTACTCCCATATCTCTTGAAGTAGAATTGTGAATTAGGAGAGCTTTAGAATCAGGTGCTCATAGCATAATTTCCTGTCTGATGTGGTCATTCCTCCAGATGAATCATTTTTTTTTTGGTGACAAAGAAATTATTTCAGTACAACCACATTAATATTCAGCGACCAGCATTTTGTCCCTACCTTGGTAGAGCTAGAAGGGCTAATGGGACACCTAAAATGGTAGTGGTGGACACCATTAACACTAAAGTTTCTTATATGACCATTAGGAATAATCAGTAAGTAGGCAAATATAGGACAAAGCCTTTTTTAAAATGAACATACCATTTCATTGTAACTTCAGGATAGATCAGAACACAGCTTTAAAAATATGCTATTTTCTACTAGATGCCCCAAGTTTTAATTAATATGGAGTAAATGGGCCTTCCTCCTGTGACACCTGATGAGAGTGGACATGCTTCCTTTCCGGGAGATTCCAATTCTTTCCTATGGTAATCACTCTCCTGTTCTCTTTCCTGCAGTCCTTTGCTACCACATACCGCAGCCTTATCCACTCAGTCCTGTTACTGTCACATATCTTTTGTGGGGTCCCCCTTTCCCCATATCCCAACAAAAGTAAGGACCAGACTCCCTGAGAGACACAATGCCCCCTTTTCTGATATGATTGCATGGTTGTATAATGCTTTCTCCCCTAGGCCTCTACTGACTACTATGTAACACTCCAATTATTTTTTTCTCCCAAGTTAAAAAAAATTATTAGTCATAAGTCTTTTTGTCTTTTTACAGGCTTGTTAGTTTTTCTGTAAGAGACATTCTCTCTCTTTCACTCTCGCTCTCTCTCTCGCTCTCTCTCTCTCTCTCTCTCTCTCTCTCTCTCTCTCTCTCTCTCTTTCTCTCTTCTCTGTGACTCTGTCTCTGTCTGTCTTTCTTACTTCAAAATTACTTTCCCAAAAATATCCTTCCTTTCCACCCCTTTCAGCTGCACCTGGGGTTTAGAGTTGAACAGAAGGTCAAAAAACTACAGTTCTAATTATCCTAATATCACTACCTCCTCTTATGTATGAGTGAGGAATGTGGAAATTGGGTCCCTCTTCTTTCTTTTCTTGTTCTTTCCTCTCTGATCCATTCCCCTTAGTACTTTTAGATCCTCTCTTTCCTTAAAATACACTCCACTCATTACCTATTTCTCTCTTCTCCAGGCTTTTCAGCTTTACAGAAATGTATACAACAGAGCCTAGAGGCACTTCATAGTTCCCTGGGGGTAATAGACTTAAACTATTTTTTCCCCCAATTATTCTGTATTATTCCTTCTCTATTTCTCATAGATCCAAGCCACAACATGCTTACTTCTTCTGGCTTTAGTAGGGGTTTAGAAGGGAAGCAGGAGGATTTGCAGTATCTCAACATAAGAGCCCCTTGTCTGTACTCAGTATAAGTCCCACACAGGAGTTTAAGAATGTATTCATTTATAATTTTTGTTGTTTAGTCATTTCAGTCACGTTCAACTATTTGTGACCCCATTTGGGGTTTTCTTGGCAAAGATCCTAGAGTGGTTTGCCATTTCTTTCTCTAGCTCATTTTATACATGAGGAAACTAAGGCAAACAGGATTAAGTGACTTGCACAGGGTCTTTCAGTTAGTAAATGTCTGAGGCTGGATTTGTACTCAAGAAGATGAGTCTATCCACCCTATCCATTTCTCCATCTAGCTGTCCTTCATTTATCATCAGGAACTCTTAAATTGCTAATATTAAGTTTCAAAAATTTGAAAAAGAAGGGAGTCAGTGAATATAGATTTAGAAGTAGAAGGGACATTAGAAGTCAACTAGTAATAGGACAGGTCTGAACAAGAACTTAGAAGCCATCAAGTCCAATTTTCCCATTTTATAGATGAGGAAACAGAGAGACTCAGGGAACTGAAAGGATTTGCCCAAAGTCATACAGGTAGAAAGAATAAAGGCAAGATTTGAATTTAGGTTGCCTAAATCCAGAGTCAAAGCTTTATAGATCCATATCATACTTGAAGCTAGAGGAACTAAGTTTAAATTTCCCCCACCCCCATGACCTGTGCCACCCCCGTCCCTCAAACCGCTCCCCCTCCCAATTACCAACGTCATAACATAATTAATAATAAGTAATATAATATAATAAGTAATTAAACTTCTTTGGACCTCAGTCTCCTCATCTGTAAAAGAAGAGGGGAGGGATTGAATTACCTCACCTTTCCAGCTCTAAAACTATGATCGTTCTATCAAAACATTCTGTTTTCCTAATACATATTGGAAATATAGTGGCACAAATTTAAATCCTGGCCATTCCTAGAATGTTGTAAAAATGTGGATCATATAATTTGTGAAGAGAAGTTTATTGCATACCCTATAGAATTTCAAAGTCCATAGTTGCACTTGAAAAACAGAAATATGAAAAAGAAGGAATTTGTTAGGCATTGGAAAAATGCGACTAACCCTGGGAGAGAGGAGGCAAGTAGGTATTTAAATGAGCTCAGTGTTTTGTTAAGCACCTGAAGATGGCACTATTTGCAAAGTTTTGGAAGCGTATGAATGTTCTCCACCTTATTGATGCTTGGCATACTGTTTCTCTCTCTCTCTCTCTCTCTCTCTCTCTCTCTCTCTCTCTCTCTCTCTCTCTCTTTCTGTCTCAATTCTTAACTTATCTTACTTCCAGGTTAATTTGTTTTATATTCTCCATGAAATGCAAATCCAGGTTGCATGTTCATAGATGCAACATTTCAGAGAGGGCTCTGTAAATGAAACACATTAATTCAGGAGAACACAAAGCCATAGATCTTTGACTGTCATATTATTTCTTTGTGTGATGGTTCTAATTTCCTCCCTTAAGTACACTTCTGGCCCATATTTAATGCTTAGTCTTTACCCAATGTTTTGTTTCGTGCCTCCTAAGTATCATTAGTTTTGGTCATAGTGATTACAATCCATCTTGTCAGAGCCATGTTGAAACCCTTCCATTAACTGCTCATGTTTCCATCTTTTTCCAGTTACCATTTTCATCCTTTTTACTTTGTAAATATGTGATTTTTTGTAAATATGTGATTACTCATGCAAAGAAAATAGAGCTCTTAGATGTAGATTAATGATACTTTAGATTTGTATTTGTAAGCAGAAACAAACAAACTGGCTTCATTTTATTTAGATGTATATTTAAAGTAGAGGGGCTATGTAGGGTAGTGGATAGATATCTGGTCTCAGAAGTAAGAAGCCCTCCACTGAAGTCTAAACTCTGCATAAAGTCACTTAAGCTCTCTGGGCCCCAGGCAACTCTCAGAGACTATAAACTGCAGAGAAGATGCCAACCTCATTGGTAGACAGAGTTTCTTCATCTGGGAGATCCCTCTGCAGATGAAATCATGGCTCTAGTTCCTAGCCTTTAAAGCGTAGTGGAGCCACTCACCAATATCCACCCTAACTTGATACAAAGAATTTGGCTAATTTCCTAATGGGCTAAATTCCCCAATATTTACAATCTAGGTTATAGATTGAGCAGTATTTTTTTTTAAGTGAAACTAATAACTTGAGAAAACAGGTCAGAGATTTAGAGCCAAAAGAAACCTTAGAGATTATTCAGTCCAATCCCCTCATATTGTAATTGAAGAAACTGAGGTCAAGAGAAGTTAAGTAGCTTGCCCAAAGTCACCCAGGTACTAAATTTTAGAGCTGGGGTTTGAACCCAGGTCCTCTGATTCCAAATCAGATGTCTTTTCTTCTGTAACAGCTATAGTTAAAATATTCAATTTTCAAGTCAATACCTTCTCTTTGCTTGTTTATAATCATCTAAGCCTGCTTTTGATCTAAATATTCCTTATTTATTTATATTTCCATGTAATTCTATTTTGTAAACCTTGTGAAGTTTTTAGAAAGGAGATTTTTTAAAACTTAGATTACAACTTAAGTGCTCAAGAAAAACATTCTTCTTTTTAAGATTTTATATATTTAGGATGCATCTTAGAGCTTTAAAAAAACTCTAATCATGAAAAAAAATTGCATTTCTCTTTTTTCTGATTTTTACTCAAACAGGACTGCCAGCAATTACTGGAAGTAGTAAGTCAGTTAATCATTTGGGAACTTAGAAGATTTCTGAAGAATAAGGTTCAGTGTTTAACTTAAGAGGCACTGCTTGTAAAATTTGAGTCATATGAAACCACAAGAGAGGTATTTTTCATTGTGGGAAAAAAAAAACCACCCACACCCAATCCTACCAATTTCTTATTAAATCATTACGTGTCCACTTAATTAAGATGTTCTAATCAAGCTTCAGGGATGATATCGTAAATTAATCTTGCCAACATTTCTGGTTATGAGCAAGCTGTCTGTTCATTTTTTTATTTAAGTTTTTAAAGAGCACTGCATAAATAATGCAGAAGAACATCTATAGAACCATCTAATTATCAAACTGAAATCTTAAAGCTTTACCATCACAAAACAAAAACAAATGCATAACCAAGCCTCAAGGGGTATATTTTGGCAGAGTTGTTTACTGCTGTTTTGGAATATTTATTTAAATGCTTATAATTTGGCCTGAATTTATTTTTTGAGGATGAAATTTGGTTTGGAGAAATGACATAACAAGTTAGTAAAGAAATAATAAAAATGATTAAATATCATTAAGGTAAATATGAAACCCTCCAATGTTGTAATGTTGACACATGTGGATTTATATGTATATATACATATGTGTAATATGTAAGTACATGCTAAGAACTATTATGATAGAGATATAATTATATTGATGAAATAGTAAGAATTCAATCTTTTAAAGGATTTGACAATTATTATTGCTTTATCAATATATACAAATTCTACATTAAAACATTCATCACCAAATCTCCAATTCTAATATTGTTTACTTTCCTCAGTATCTCTATCTTCTCTGTCTCTGTCCATTTCTTTCATTCTTTCTTTCTCCTCTGTCTCTGATTTCCTCTTTTTCAGCATCTATGTCGTCTGTTTTTGTTTGTCTCTGTCTCAGCACATGTGTGTTTCCATCTGTCTGCTCTTCCTTCTGTATATTTATATTGAATATCAGTGTCAGAAATGGAATAATGAATATTTGGAATTTTCATAATATGATAAAATGATAAAAATGATCAACATCTTTGAAAAAATTTAATTATTCTTTCCACTTCATTATTAGAGCTATGAGCCTATCTTAGAAATTTTCATGTATTAATGACATGAAAGTTTCATTGAAGAAAGTGATAGTATGGTCCAAAGTGGAAAGATAACTATTAGCCTTGAAGTTGGAAGATCTGGGTTCAAATTCTGTGTATGTAATTTACTGTGTGCCCTCAGGCAAGTTGCTTACCCTTGCTGGGCCATAGCTGCCTTATTTATATAATGAGGGAGTTGGACAAGGTGACTTTACCGTACCTTCCTTACAGTCTTATGATTAGTATACTGTATTCTCCCTAGAAAGATGTTAAGTACCAAAAAGACTTTTACATCAGTTTTCTTCCCTTATAGATTTCCACATTCCAAATCCCTAACTCAAAATAACCTCTTCAACTAAATGCCCATTAAAAAAAAATCCCAGAGCACATATAGGGAAGAAATAAGCATTTAAACAGCACCTACTATGTGCTACTCTCAGTAGGCACTCTGCTAAATGCTTTTTGCAAATGTTATCTCATTTGATTCTTATAACAATCCTTCAAAACAGGTGCTGTTATTATTCCCATTTTACAGTTTAGGAAACTGAAGAATGCAGAAGTAAAGTGACTCATGTAAGGTCACACAGCTCCTTAGTGTCTGAGCCAGATTTGAACTCAAGTCTTCCTAACTCCAGGCCCAGTGCTCTATTCATTGCTCCAAGAGTTGCCTCTGTGCATGAGATATGTGAAGCCCCGAGAAGAAGCTTTGCATCTTGGAATCTCTTTTACCTGTACCACAACAGAATCTGTACATGGCCTTCCCAGAATAGTAATTTTCTTTCCCAGTTTCCCTTTGGGTGCTTAGTTTGGGCTTTGTGTTTGGGAATCTGTTTAATTAAAAATCTGTCTGTGGTTAATTTTATTAGTTTGGGGAGAAATGCATTCAGAAATTTTTATACAGAAACTCCCAGCAAAGACTAAAGATGCTACTCCATTTTGAAAGTTAGGGAATCCATTCTGTTATATAAATCCAGATTCTCAAGATCCAGTCTTGTAAATAGATCATTCACTATTGACTTAAAACATTTTCTAACCTTGATCGTTCAAAATTTGACTTCATATAAAGAGATTCCTTTTAATACCTGCAAACCACAGTTAGGGTGAAGACTCTTGCACCTGCTCAATACATTGCCATTTGCATGTTTAAAATGAGGGGCTTGTACAGTTTTGGAAACCTCTACATTTAGCTGCAAGACCATATACTTGACACCTTAAAAGGCTCAGGTTTTGTTTCCCCTTTATATTATGTTTGCCTTTCAATGATGGTTGTTTTATTTAGAATCTGATCAAACATAGAGAAGTTTCCATTAAAAAAAAAGAAAAACATTGGCTTGCAGTCTTCATGTGTCAGTCAACACAGAAAATTGACAGGATTAATTATTTCCCTATGGATTTGAGGGGGGCAGTGAGTGTTGTCACAGATATTTATGAATGAATGAAAACATACTGGTGAAGAGAAGGCCCATTTGGTTTTATCCTTTTAGTGATGGGGGCTGATTTCCATAGCACTGGAACAGAAAAACCTGAAACAATACATTCATAACAGTCAGCAAATTTGGAAGTTATAAAATATAAAGGAAATAGGAATATAATTTTTCAGAATGCCAATCTTTTCATATGACTGAATACAGTACAGTTGTTACTATGGCTGTCTCATTTCATAGGCTCCTAGGACGAACAATTTAGAACTCAGAGGGATCTTGAAGTCTACCCAGTTAAACACCCTCTTCCCATCCCCCTCAACTTTAAGGGTGAAGAAGCTGATTCCCAGATAAGTAAACTGCCTTGCCAAGGTCACACAGGAACTGACAGAGGCAGGATTGAAACCCAAGTCCTCTGGCTCCAAAGTGTTCTTTCTACTAAAGAACTAAACACAGAGAGAAATAGAAATAAGGCTATTTTGTTTCTCTTTACATGGTGCTATTTATGGGCAACTCTGGATTTGACTTTAAACTGTACACAAGGTGTTGAGTCCTCTATCAACATCTCTAACCAGTAAAGGTGGGATTGGATGAGGGCGAGGTCCTATCAGAGATGGATGTGATAACAAGGCTACCCCAGCCCCTTATCTCTTCCACTTAGCTTCCCCAAATGTTAGCCAAAATTCCATCTTCTGCTGTAAATCTTCTTTAGCTGTCCTTGTTCTTCGTGCCTTCTCGTGCCTTCCTTTTGAGATTGATACCAATTTATCTAGTATGTATCCATAGCTGGCCAGAAAAATTAAAGCTTATGGGGCTTATCTGCAAATGGTGGGTGGAAAAGAGGAAGAAACAGTTTCAACCACAGTCCATAGAGGCTGTGATTTAAATTGCTCTAAATCACAACCTCTATGGACTGTGGTTGAAACTGTTTCTTCCTCTTTTCCACCCACCATTTGCAGATAAGCCCCATAAGCTTTAATTTTCCTCCCCAACTTTTCTATTCATAGACAATAAGCTTAATTCTCACAGGTTTGAACAGGCTGTCCCACTCCCACAGTAAAATACTCCATCTCTTGCTGAGTTGCTCCTCTTCTCTTAGTCACCCATTTACACTTATGGAAGAGTGTATCAGTGGCGCCTACAAAGGAGTTGATGTTTGGTTTTTTTTAATCTAGGAGCTGGCATTCACAATTTTTGGGAAAACGTTGTTAGCTCCTTGCCACATCTCCCACCAAACTTATTTTGGTTTAAAGTTCTGTGGTCAATTTTTCTCTTTTGAAAACTGATGAATAAGAAAGATTCACAATAAGGAAGAGCTCTTAGTAACCAAAGAAGATTAAGTATTTGTCTATTCATTTCCTGGACTGGTAAAGTGGAGTGACAAGAGCTATCTTCAAATAAAATCCATTGAGAAAAAAAATTCATGTTTCCAAATTTCTAACCAGATAGACGGGCTTCCTTTGAGTACTTTATGTGTTTTCACTGATTTTTACACAAGAAATGATGTTCATTAGATTTAAGGTCAAATACAAGGCAGCTCATGCAGAAAGAAGAAAACCCCCTACAGATTGATTCAAAATGGAGAAGATTGACAGTATGGTAAAGGGACAATAATATGACTTTGGAAACCCAGGGCCTGAACTATCATCCCAGTGTCAGATTTAGGGGGATGGAAGGGACCTCAAAAGTCATCTAATCCAATCCTTCTCATTTTACATGTAGGGAAACTGAGGCTGAGGGCAGAGAAATGATTTCCCCAAGGTCACACAAGTAGTAAGTAGTACAGCTAAGATTCAAACCCAGGCCATGCTTCCCAATCCAGTCCTTTTCCTACTGTCCCACACTATCTTCCCTACTGGGCTAGTTACTTAATGTCTCTGTGCTACAGATTTCCTATTAAACTAGATAACCTCTAAACTCCCAAGTTTCTAGCTCTTAATCTGTGTTCTTCTAATTAGGCATTAGGATGGCAGTATTTTGTGGATAATTGTGTCTTATAAACTGAAGTTTTCAATTCAATTCACTTCAATTTCCTTCCATTCTGTTCCATCCTATCCAAAGCAACTTGCTATGCACTGAGGGAAATACAGATATGAAAAAAAAAAAAACCAAAACACAAGATCTCTGCCCTCAAGTGGTTATGTACACGAATGAATATAACATGTATAATTCATGGCATAATTCTTGTTGAAAATCAAAGTGAATTACAGTTATTTTATGACAACTTTGTGACATCTCTTGAAATCATTAGCACTCTAGATTGTACTTATTGTCTTAAAGTTTAAGCTTCTTTATTAGGCTACAAGTTGTTCAAGGGCTGGAAGTGATTCTACAGAGTTTTGTTAGTCCAATGCTTATCACAGAAGTAGGTATTTTTGAAATGAGATTTTTAAAGAAATAGAGATTTTTGAAATACTTCCTTTTTTGGGGAGTGGGGAGTTAACATTATGGAATTGCAGCATTAAATGGGAATTTAGAGTTAATCTAATCCTTCTTTCCAGTCAATTCAGGAATCACTAATGCAACATTCCTGACATGAATATCCAACATATTTTTTTCTTAAATAACATGCCTAGGGATTGGGAACTCACCAGAAAGCAGTCCATTCTATTTTTAGGCAGCATTAATTGTTATAAAGCTCTTTCTTCTCCTGAGCTGAAATCTATTTCCCTTTAGTTTCTAGCCTGTGATCCTAGTTTAGTACTCGGTTGTTGTTTGTCCTTCCTTATTGAAGAGGACCAATGGCATCAGGAAGGTGATGCCATGACTTGCAGGTGAATTTGGATTTAAATAAGGGAGGGCTGTGCAAAGTCACCAGACTCATTTTCTCCGCTAGATCTATCTGGATCTAGTGGCAAGATATAGATCAAGACTGAAGATGGCTCCATATGCAGTGGGAGACCTTGGTCTTTTAAAGCTAAGGTCTTTCCCAGGTCCCAGTTTGACTGAGCCAACGCCAGTTCAGTGATTAAGGCTAGGTAAGAAATGAGGCAAATAATGGCCTCTTTTAGCTATTCAAAAAAAAAATCAATCTGGGAGGGGAAGACCCTCAGAGTTTCTGGCTCAAACAGAAACAATGGCTATTTACACTCACTCTGAGCCATCAGGGTCCAAATAATGACCAATTAAAGCTTTGGCTGGGATTTATTGTTGGGCAATCAATGAGAACCAGAGTAATGTGGGTATGAGGCACAGTCCTTAAAAAGAAATCTTGCCTGTAAATCCCAAGATAACTTGTGAGATTTCAGCAATCAAAATTTATATTTCTTTGGACAGAGTACCTGCAGGTAAGGGTATGATAACCTATGTGGACAAAGGGAGAGGAGGGAGGGAGGGAATGAAGGAAGGAAGGAAGGGAGGAAGGGAGTAGGGGAAGAAGGAAAAAAAGGAAGGAAGGAAGTTGCCAATCTGTCAGATGCCAATGTTAGCCTGAACATTGCCCAACTGGACTAGAGCTGGTCAGTTGGGTCCCCGGTGGGGCAGTTACCACTACTCACATATTGTTGTTTCCTTCATTCTCAAAGAGGACCATGACATCAGGTAGGTGATGCCATGACTTGCAAGTGAATTGTATTTAAGTGAGAAGGGCTGTGCAAAGTCACCAGCCTCACTCTCACCCCAGAGCCATTTGGATCCAGTGGCAAGATATAGCTCGGGATGACTGGATATGGCCCTCAGTACTCAGTAACTCAATAAGTAAAGACTATTCTGTCTAGAGTTTCCTCAAGTCTTTCATTGCTCATGAAATGCTGTTAAATGGTCAATTTATGGAAGATGAGTAAAATACAATAGCTGGAATTTATGTAGTACTTCTTATAAATGACTTCATTACTTGAGTAGGAAATACAATGAATGAACATTCCCATTTTATAAATGAGGCAACTGAGCCTAAGAGGTTAATTTACTTCCTAAAGGTGAGTCTGTTCTAATCTAGCAAACAGCTATATTAGCTCTTGAGTCAAATCAGCTGACTTAATTCATTGTTATTTCCCCCAACATCTACCTAAATTGTATCTCTCTGTGTCTCTCTCTCTCTGTTTCTCTGTCTCTGTCTCTCTCAATGTCTCTCCAACCCAAAACATAATGGGTTGCCTCAGAACATATTGACTTTCCCCTCTTTGGAGGTCTTCATATGGAGGCTGCATTACCACATGTTGGGGATATTGTAGATGTTTCTGTTCATTCAGAACTTGGGAGAGATGAATTCTGAGGTGCTTTCCAACTCTTACTCTGTCTTCAAGCACAGGATTTAAGGCTAGAAGAGACCTTAGAGATCATTTAGTCCAACCCCCTCATTTTACCAATGAGGATAGATGGATAGATAAACAAATAATGAATTTATTAAGCACTTACTGTTTGCCAGCCACTGTTCTCAGTGTTGATAATACAAACACAAAGACATAAGCTAGTCCCTGCCCTCAAGGAGCCATATTTTAATGAAAGAAGAAAGCACAGAAAGCGAAGCTAGAAAGGAAGATGGTGGGAAGAGATGACTGGTGAGGAAGGTGGAGATGATGGCAGATTGAGTCAAGTAACTGAAGCCTTGAGAAGTTAAATGGTTGTATACTTAGTAAGCTATGAATATCAAACCCAGATCCTCTGACTCCAAACCAGTGGCAGATTTATGAAGCTTTTTCTTCATCTTCAATGCAGTAGTCAAAGGTGAATCTGTCAGATGACAATGTTAGCCTGAAAAAGTGGAACATGACCTGCATTAGTAGTGATCACTTGTGTGCTTAATTACTTTGGGTCAGGCCATTTGTGAGGGTGTTTGCTGGGTAGTTTCCATTTGCGCCAAAACAAAATATATCAATAAAAATGTTAAAAAAAAACCACCCCTATTGTAAGGCAGTGATCTTCCCTCCTCGTATCAGTTGAGATATTATAGTTAGTTGGAACCATTCTATCTAGGCTGATATACATAAGTAGAATATTTCTCAAGTAGCTAGAATTCAGACAGGAAGGCTTTCCCTTCAATTATACAAATAGGTTAGGCAAAACTAGAATATGAGTGTGAGGAGGAAGCTTTTACTTATCTGAATAATTGATCCTGTCTGGCTCTTCTCCTAGAATGATGAAAAGGAGTATTTATCTAAAGTCCTGATTCTAATATGTCAATAAATAAGGGATCTTTCATCAATGAAACTTACAAACCATTTATTATTACTTACAGTCTAAGATTTATCTGAGAGTTAGGTTAACTGACTTAGCCATGGTCATCTAGCTCCTAAGTGTCAGAGTCAGAAATTAAACCCAAATGTTCCTACCTTCAAGTCCATCACTCTCTATGATGGGCCCTGCTAAAATGATCTGCTTTCTGGTCTGTATATTTGTCATTCCATCTCCAGCCTGTGTATTTTTACATGGTTGCTTTTCTTTATCCAGAATATTCTCCCATCTCATCTCTACCTTTTTTTTGTATTATTTTAAAATTTATTTTGATTTATCAACAATCACTTCCATATGCTTCTGAATTTTAAATTTTTCTTCCTTTCCCTCCCCACCTCCCTCCCTAAGATGGCAAGCAATCTGATATAGGCTATACATATACATTCCTATTAAACGTGTTTTCACATTAATGATGTAAGAATTAGAACCAATAGGAGGAACCACCAGAAAGTCACCTCTACCTTTTTGAATCATTTGTTTGCTTCAAAGCCTACCTCGAATGCCATGTCATTAAGGAGGACTTTAATAATTGAGTCCTCCAATAATTAGTGCTCTTGAAATTTTTGTATTAATTTTCAATGCATATGTGTTCTTTCTTCCTTGTAGAATTCAAGCCTCTTAAGGACAGGATGTCTTCTAATTTTGCTTTTGTGTTCCCTGCTGTCTGGCCCAATGTAAATGTTTCATAAATTGGGGTTGAACTGAAATGAATTGAATCCTAGATTCTGACTGTAATAGGCTAATTTTTAAATTTTTTTTAAAAAATTAAGTGATTGTTCATACACAGGGATATTATATATTTTCAAGGAAATGAGAATTTGCCCTGTCAAGTTGCCCGGGAGGAAACATTCAAGTTTCAGCCACAAAAGAAAACATGTCTGGACAGTTGAGTATTCCCAATGACAGCAGTCTGGCTCCATTTCTATACCATATTAAGAAGAGCTTCTTTAATACCCTGGGCTAATGAAAAACCATTTAGGCAGTCAGGATGCTTTGGGGCTGATGGGAAAGCAAGAGAAAAGACTTATTGTCCCTCTGTTCCCCTCTCATTTTTTCTTCACAGTTTGGCTTAACTAAACAATTAGTAAATACATTTTCTGCAAAGAGTCTTACCTGGTGGTAAATTGAATATCCCAGAATCTAATTAGTTTGCTGCTATCTTTAGTTTAGCTGATTTTTGGAATAATAACATTTTCTACAAGGCTTACAGGCAAGAAAATCTGCCCTGTAGGGGAAAAATATATGTTGGTCTATGATTTTTTTTTTAAATTAGGGCTATCACAGGTTATCAATAAACATAATGGAAATTGAGCTCCCAATTACTACCTAGTCTCCATTTTGGACCTGTATTATTAGTAGGTCCTCAATCCAATCCAATCCAATTTCATTTAATTCAACAACTTATTAAGAACTTATTATGTGAAAGGAGTAGAGAGAGTACAAGTAGTGGATAGATTGCTTAGCTGGGAATCCAGAAACATGGATTCAAACATAAGACAATTGATAAAGTCCAAGCCACCCCCCCACCCACACCCACCTCCCCACACACAATCTTTGCACAATAATTCACATATTTTGTTAACAGCTCAATGATCATATATATTTACCCTGAAAGAGCTTATCAAACAAATGTGCCAATTCGAATCCATTAAGATAGGAATCCTCACTTTGAATGATTGTAGATATTGCAATTGATTTTCATGGCAAGTAGTTGACAAAATATCAGTAATATAGACACCTGACCACTATTTGAGCGTCAACAATTAGGAATTCAGTCTCTGTAGTCATACTAATGACAATTTAATTGGCTCCTCTTCCTATAGGCTACAGCTCATACAGGATCCTAAGAACTGTCATAAGGTAGTTCTAGAGGTGGAAGGGATCCTAGAAAATATATAGCCCAACCCCCTCATTTTACAGTTGAGGAAATTCAAACTCAGAGAGCTTGCTCAACATCACACAGGTAGTACAGAAACTTTCTGGCAGCATTATATACTTGATAGAGAGCTGAACTTAAAAAAAAAGGATTTCAGTATAATTGGTTTCCTTTGTTATGGATCAAATATTTATTAAGCACCTACTATGCCAGATACTCTTCTAAGTGCTGGGAATACAAATAGAGGCATAAGACAGTCCCTACCCTAAAGGAGCTTACAATCTAATACAAACAAATATGTACAAAGCAAGCTATATAAAGGATAAATAGGAAATAAAAGACGGAAAGCACTGGACTTAAAGGGGGTTAAAGAAGGCTTCTGTAGAAGGTAAAATTTTAGTGGGACTTGAAGGAAGGCGGGAGGGGGGAGTCAATAGTCAGAGGGAGAGCTTCCAAGTATACAGAACAGCTAGAGAAAACGCCTAGAACACAAAGATGGAATGCCTTGTATATGGAACAGTCAGGAGGTCAGTGTTTTATACTGAAGAATACATATTAGGGAGAAAGGTGTAAGAAAACCGGAAAGGTAGGAGGGATCTAGATTATAAAGGGCTTTCGATGTCAAACAGTTTGTATTTGTTCCTAGAGGCAATAGGAAGACACTGGAGTTTATTGAATGTGTGTGAGGTGGGGGAGGAGGGAAGGGAAGGTGATGTAATCAGATCTGTGCTTTAGGAAAATCACTTTAGTCCTTGAAAGGAAGATAAAGTAGAGTAGGAAGAGACCTGAAGTAAACAGACCCACCAGCAGGTTATTGAAATAATCAGGTTGTAAGGTGATGAGGGCCCGTACTAAAGTAGTGGCAGTGTCAGAGGAGAGAAGGGGATGTGTTTGAGAGATGGTGCAAAGGTGACATTGGCAGCTCTTTAGCAATAGCTTGGATATAGGAGAAAGGGAGAAATATTGATGAATTCAGGAGGACTCCTAGGCTGGGAGCCTGAGGGACCAGGAGGATGGCATCACCCTCTACAATAATAGGGATGATAGGAGGTGGGAAGAGTTTTTGGGGAAAGATAATGAATTAGGTTTTGGAAAGTTTAAGATGTTTAAGATGCCTACTGGACATCCAGTTCAAGATGTTTGAAAGCCAGTTGGAGATATGAGATTAGAGGTCAGCAGAGAGCATGGGACAGGAAAAGTAGATCTTGTAATCATCAGCACAGAGATTAAATTCATGGGGGTTGATGAAATTACCAACAGAAATAATACAGAGGGAGAAAAGGGCCAGAGTCAGAACCCTGAGGGACATCTATAGTTAGAGGGAGTGATTTGAAGGAGGATGCAACAAAGGAGACAGAGAAGGAGTACTCAGAAAGATAGGAAGAGAACCAGGAGAGAACGGTGTCCTGTAAATCCAAAGAGAAGAGAGTATCAAGGAGCAGAGAGTGATCAATAATGTCATAGGTCAATAAGAATGAGAATTGAGAAAAGGCCATTGGATTTCACAACTAAGGGATAATTAGTAACTTTGGAGAGAGCAGTTTTAGTAGAATGACAAGTTTTGAAGCCTGATTATATGGAATTAAGAAGAGAGTAAGAGGAGAGAAAGTGGAGGCATCTATTGTACATAGACTTTTCAAGGAGTTTAGTCAGATACAAAGGGAAGAAGAGGTGTAGGATGATAGGGATGGAAAGATTGAGAGAGAGATTTTTTGCAGACGGGAGAGATATAGGCATGTTTGTGGGTAGCAGAAAATGAGCCAGTAGAGAGGGAAAGATTGAAAAGAAGTGAAAAAAGTAGGGATGACAGAGGACAAACCACTGGAGGAGATAGGATGGAATGAAATCGCTTGACTAAGTTGAAGGCTTAGTCTTGGTAAGGCCACTTCATCATGTGAAATAGGAGAGAAGGAAGAGAAAGTAGCAAAAGGCACCTGAATGATAGATGATGAGGAAGAGGGAGAAAAGAAAGTTCATGGTGAATAGCCTTCAAGGCAAGATTCTCCACTGAGAGTGTGGGGGGAGAGAGCACACTGGGATTTTTGAGGAGGGATGAAAAGGGTGGAAAGAGCCACTGTGGAGAGTGAGATTGTGAGTTGATTGGGAAGCTATAGTAGGATTGCCTAGTGGCAGTGAGGAGGGCCCACACAAAATAAATTTGTAGTGGACCTGGTCAGAATGGTAGCGTAATTTTCCCTTCCGTCACTGAGCAATACACATGTAGGCATGAACTTGATGAATGATGGAGGGGATCCAAGGCTGAGGCTTAGTGGAGTATAATTGGTGATGTGATAAGGGGGCTTGAGATTCCAGAAAGGAGAATGGTATGGAGTTGAATTGTTGAAACAAAGAGTCAAGATGGGGAAAGAAGGAGAGAGTGACTAGTGCAAAGGAAATGGATTTAGAAGAGAACTGAAGGGTCAAAGAATTGGAGGCCATGGTGCAGATGAAGAGTTATGTAAGGGAAGGCAGATGGAGAGGTGGTACATCTGTGGGTGATGGCAAGATCAAAGGTATGACCATCTTTAGGCAGAGCTGAGGCAGGGTAGACGAGTAAGCTTTTTTTCATCTTCTTTTAAACAATCCAAATAAGCTATTTTAGATGGACATTTGGCATATTATTTTCTGGAGACTGTCTCTGGTTTTAGGTGTAGATTTTTTTCTCTACTATACACTGTAAGATCTGACTATTATATGTTATATTTTAAATCTGGCCATTTCAGCACAAAAAAAAAGATTGAGATCTGTGTGACCTTGAATAAGTCTCTTAACATCTCTGGGACTCAATTTCCTCATGAGTAAGATGAAGGGATCAAACTAAAAAATTCCTAAATTCTCTCTCTCTCTCTCTCTTCTTTTTTTTGTGAGGCAATTGGGTTTAAGTGACTTTCCCAGAGTCACACAGTTAGGAAGTATTATGTGTCTGAGGCTGGAATTGAACTTGGATTCTCCTGATTCCAGGGCCAGTGCTGTATCCACTGCCCCACCTAGCTGCCCTGACCCCTTTTAAATTCTAAAATTTTTGTGAGATATCAGTGGTCTGTGAAATGGCTACCCACAGATGTAGACTGGGTGCTCAATGGAGTTGTCACTATGCAAAGTTGTGAATTAGGGAAAGTTTGCCTTGAGTACTCTGGCTTGTACCCTTGGGCAGTCCAATTCTAAGTTATTTTTTCCATAGCAGAAACTTCAGTTAGTCCGTGAAGAGGCATTTATCAAGTGCTTGCTGTGTGCCAGACACTGAGCTAAGCACCAGGGATACAATAAAGGGTGAAAACACAGTTCCTGCTTTCAGAGAGCTCACAGTCTCATGGAGAAATAATATGCAAATAACTTTGCTACTGTTGAGTCATTTTCAGTTGTGTCCTATTCTTTGTGACCCCATTTCAGGTTTTCTTGGCAAAAGTATTGGAGTGATTTGCCATTGCCTTTTCCATATCATTTTACAGATGAGGAAACTGAGGCAAACAGGGTGAAGTGACTGGCTCAGGGTCACCAAGCTAGTAAGTGTCTGAGGCCAGATTTGAATTCAGGTTTTCCTGACTCTAGGCCCCATGCTCTATCCACTGTGCCACCCAGCTGCTCTGCAAATAACTAAGTTATATATAAAATATGTACAATGCAGATGGAAAGTCATCTCAGATGAAAGGGACAAGTAATAGAAAGGAAGACTGAGAGAGACCTACTGCAGAAGATGAGATTCTACCTGAGTCTTGAAGGAGGTCAAGAAATGGAGTATTCCAAGTATGGAGTGAAAAAAGAGCTTGCACATCATGGTAGAACAGCAAGAACGCCACTGTCACTGTACAGCTGAGCACATTAAGTATCTTGGGATATAGTCAAATGAGAAGAGTAGTGTAAGAAGATTGAAAAGGTGGAGAGACATCCTAGAAGTTACTCTCAGTGCTTAGATCCTTCATCAACTAAGATATAAATTACTGGTGACCTGTAGAATTGCCACTCTTTCTGAGGGTATTTGTATTTTCATGGACATATAAGCCTTAAGCTAAAGGGGTAGAACTCTTTTTTTTTTTTGCTTTTTAATGATGCAGTCGGGGTTAAGTGACTTGCCTAGGGTCACACAGTTAGTAAGTGTCAAGGGGTAGAACTCTTTCAATGATATTTTCAGTTCTAGTGGATGAGGCAGAATTTTTTTCGAGGGGTGGGAGAGATATTAAGGCCTTCCTCTAGCCTACTCTGCCAGTGTGGAAGACTGGATCTGCCTATCAAATTTAATGAATTCAATTCAATTAAATGTAACATTTATTAAACACCTATACTGTGCAAGGTCCTGCTTTAGATGCCAAGAAACCATGGCTGGCAGGAATTTTCTTTTCAGTCTAGTGAAAGGACCCACATTCCTAGTGTTGCTAATACATAGTAATGTTATACTAATAATAATATGTACATATATACTACTACTACTACTACTATTATTCATAATTATATATTATATACTACATTAATAATGCATGCTAATGCTACCTCCTAAAGCCTTTGGCACTATTCTTTACTTTAACCAATGGGGGAAGAAAACACAATGAAGGTATTTACAAAACCAATGGAACCAATAAGGTGAAGCCTTAGTTTTGTTGGGCTGCCCATATCTGACCAATGCTGAGCTAGTTTATGGATCACTCAGATCCCTCACTTTTCTTCTTTGTTTTTATTGGGGTGTCATAGCATTGCTTATTTGAATCTTTAATAAAAAGTGGTCATAGGAGGCTGAATCAGTGAGACTTTTTTTTCCAGTTAAGTTAGAAAAAGAATAAGAATATTAAAGAAGAGATGAGGCCACTGATAGGGTACATGGGATGCAGATAGGCAGAATAGCTAACACTGAATGACTAGAATCATGGTTCCAATCTAACATAAGATGACAAAGAAAAGGTGTTGCTCTTGATCAGTCATTTCAGTCATGTCTAACTTTAGTGACCTGGTTTGGGGTTTTCTTAGCAAGGCTACTGGAGTGGTTTTGCTATTTCCTTCTCCAGCTCATTTTACAGATGAGGAAACTGAGGCAAACAGAGTTAAGTGACTTGCCCAGATTTACACAGCTAGTGAGTGTCTGAGGCTGGATTTGAACTCAGTAAGATGAGCCTTCCTGACTCCAGGCCCCTATATACCTCACCACCCATCTGCCCAAAGAAAAGGAAGGTAGAACTACACATTTTTTCCTCCCTCCCCCTCCCTCCCTTCCTTCCTTCCTTTCTTCCTTCCTTCCTTCCTTCCTTCCTTCCTTCCTTCCTTCCTTCCTTCCTTCCTTCTTCCTTCCCCTTCTTTCCTTCCTTCCTTCTTTCCTTCTTTCTTTCATTTCTTCCTTCTTTCTTATGTCTCTGTCTCTCCTTCTCCTTCCCATTGCAATTTTATCTTGTCAGATAATTTCTAGTGTATTATGTTTAGCTCCTAATACCACATTTTAGAAAGAAAATTAAAGTTGGAGAGAATCCACAGAGAATAAACCAGGTTTGTAAGAAACCTCAAGATCATGCCATATGATGACCAATTCAATTCAATTGAATTAAAAAATTATCTTTATTAAGCAGCTACTTAATTGAAGCATTTATTGAACCTGGAGAAAAGGTCACACAATAACTGCCATCAGCTTTCTGAAGGGTGGTCACATAGGAGGAGAATAATATTTATTCCCCTTGACTATAGAAGGCAGAACTAGGTACTGTGGTTGGAAGTTATAGTGAGGCAGATTTTTTTTGGCCTAATTTAAGAAAAAAAAAAGAACTTTCTTAATGTGGAACTAGAAAGATCAAGTGTTTACTAGGGGAGGGGGTAGAGAGATAAACGTCAAAATGCAATGAGAATGGATTAATGTTTTTGGTCAAAGTCAGTTGTTAACACTGAGAGCAATTTTCTCCCACAATGTGTTACTACTCATGTCTGCCTTAAATGAATGACATAGTGGCATTGGCACATAGTTAGTGCTTAATAAATGCTTGTAGATTGATTTATTATCTATCTCAACACATATGGGAGATTTTGGTACTTTGAAATAAGGATTTGGAGTCCAATTGACCTTAACTACTCAGGGCTAGATCCATTGCTCTTTCAGTTAGAGGTAATGATGTTTTTCTTCAACAACTCACACGTAATTAAAAGATAACCAGAAAGCTCTAAGACACAAAGGCACCAACAAAGGCAACTATTCCCATGGGAATGTAGCCAGAGTCATATGAGAACTAGAAAGTCATGCCCCAGATGTTATTATAGCTGCTGCTCAGTTATTCAAAAATGCTTGGGGGGGGGGATACTTGTTCAGAGGACACATTATTGAAATGGGAGCAGGTGCTTTAAGGAAGTGACTTTTGAGATCTGAGTCAGCCCTTGGTAGTAGTTTTGTTTTGGGAAGGAAAAAAAAAGGCAAAGATTGTTGCCCCAGTCTAGCTGTGTTTGCTACTTTTTTTTTTTTTACTTATTCTCTTCCTGTCTTTCTATTGATTTCAAGAAGGATTTGTGATTTCCCTCAGTATGGGACCTTTAACCAACAAAGATCACACCCAGTCAATGACTTATTAGAGAAGTCTCAGGAAATCACATGAGACTCTAGAGCTGGGTCACACTGCTAGTAAGAGTCTGAAACAGAAACAGTCTTCCTGATTCCAGGAAGCCCAGAATTCTTTCTACTGTTTTATTTTTAATATTTTTACTATTATTTATATTTTATATTTATTTACATGTATATATTTATTTATATATTACACATGTTTATTTTATAATTATGTATTTATATTTAGAAACATTTATATATTTATATTATTAATATTTTATTACTACATATTTTACTATTTGAAAACATGCTGACATATTGCATCTTCCCTTCCCCTAGTACAGACCTGCACAATTTGGCAGTAGGTAGCAAACAAAATTAACATAGGCTAAACTTCTTTGGGCTGCAAATAGTGTTTTAGTGGCTCCCTGTCTGAGTAAAGGTATAATGAATGATTCAATTATTTTGCAAATAAACCATATAAAAAAGGGAAATTTCAATTAGCATCAATTAATTATACTTATTACTTAAGATTTTTATTTATCATGAAATCATATTAATGTTCAAAAATTACCTTGCTAAGTGGTGCAAGTTTAATACATTTTTCAAGTTTTCTTACTATTTACATTTAGTTAATGGGACCATTATGCCTCTTGTCAGCAATCAGTTTATTGTACTCCAGAATCGTGTCTGAAATGGATTTCTTTAAAAATCTGAAAACTAACCTTAGTAGCCGCCTCGTTTTCTGAGATTACTTTCTTGAGAAACTGTTGCTCCTCACTGAGATTTTTCAAGAATTTGGTCACTTTATTTGTTTTTCATTGGTCCAACTTGCTTAAGCCAAGATGTTTTGATTCAGAATGGCAACAAAGATTGTATTCCCTCAGAACAGCTCTTACTTTTCTGCAAACAAGACATAATATTTTGTCTCTTGCATAAGTAAACAAGTATCTATTTGGATTAAATACTCTGTGTTGTGATTCAATCTTCTGTTTCTATCACCCATTTTACAAAGTCACCCCAAAAACTATAATGTTAGAACCAAAAAAATCTCCACAGCAGCTGCTCACATACAAAGAAATACTGAACTGAGTGTCTGACCTTGGAGAGAGCGCCAGACACTCATGTAACTTGGAGGGCGGCTGTGCAGTGAGGGAGGGGAAGAAGCCTTTATGTTGGTGGTGTTCATTGCACGGTGGGCATCAGCTGCATTGGTGCATAGCTGCACTCAATTTGTACCTGTTCAATGCCAGTAATGACCGAAAGCCCAGTGAAAAGATATGACTCTCACTCCTCTCATATTAGAGATAGACTGACAATGGTTGGTTGCCATGGGTCACATAACAAACAAGGGGAGAGTGTGCAGTGGTAACTCACCCATCAAGTTACATGACAGGAACAATAGTGACCAGTGGAAGGTGGGCTAAGCAGGGCACACACAAAGCACTCATTACACCTTTACTTTCTTTCATATTCTCTACACTTTTTTTTGCGGGCTGCCTGAAATCCTTTGGCGGCCCACAGGGTGCCGTATGTTGTGCAGGCCTGACCTAGTTAGAATTTAAGCTCCTTGAGGGCAGGGACTGTCCTATTTTTGTATTCATATTCCAAGCACATTTCTTTGTTTGACTGGACCTGTGATTTCAAAGGTATGAGGAAGTCCTAAGGAAGAAATTCCCTGTTTCAATGTAAATAGCCTAGTCACTGTCTTCAATGTCTAGTTTTAGATAGCTTCCCTAGCTTCCCTGGGCCCTGAGAGGTTAAGGAACTGAGAAGTTCAGTGACTTGCTCAGGGCCACCCTGAGTCAGTACGGGTCAGAGATGGAGCTGAACCCAGGTCTTTGCTGATTTTGAGGCTATGCCATTCTTTCTCTTGTTGAGCCTAGCACCTAGCAGGCACTTAATAAAGATTTGTTGATTGATTGAATATGCAAATATTTAATATTAAAAATCAATATTGTCGGATGGTCTATGGAAGTCCAGGAACAAATGATTCTGACCAGTGCATCAATTCTCTCTGTATCCTCCTTCCTGTCGAAGTCACTTTCTTCTTTTAGTGTCTAATTCCTTCTCTCACATCCTCTACCAAAATCTCATCATGGTGCAGAGGTGTGATCCTGGGTTCTTGAAGGCAATGTGCCAACAGAACACAAGTCATGGCAAGTCCCTCCAAAGCTAGGAGGGCTTAAAATATGGGCCTGGCAATGGACTGAATGTCTGCTGTTGGGGACCTGCCTCACCACATTGGAGAGTTTCATCGCCCAGGAGGTCAGCCACAAGGTGATGATTTTTCTAGCATCAACAGCAATTGATGAAGCCATTAACTAAGGTGGGGAGGGAGTGGTGGCCCGCATCAGTGGAAGGAGTAGCCAAACTGATGAAATCACAGATCTCTGAAGTGGCATAGTAAATGCTGCAGTGATGACTGCAGCAGACTCAGTTCTTTAATCTTTGGGATGAGAGAGATCAGATGCAAGGTGGGAGAACCAAGCCTATGGTATGTGGGTGGAGCTGACCACAGTTGTCTCTCTGAAAAAATGTTTGGGCTTCTCACCTGCTACTGGAAGTAACCTCTCCTGAAACCTACTTCTGTCAGTTCTTTAACTTAACAACAACAACAACAATAACAGTAACTTTACATGGCAGTGAACACTTGACACTTTTTTGTCTTTCGCTTGTTTCAATTGTGTCTGACTCTTCATAATCCAGTTGGGGTTTTCCTGGCAAAGATACTGGAGTGGTTTGCCATTTCCTTCTCCAGCTCATTTGACAGATGAGGAAATAGAGGCAAATAGGGGGACTTGCCTGGGGTCACACATCTAGGAAGTGTCTGAGAGCAGATTTAAATTTAGGAAGCTGAGTCATCCTGACTCCAGGACCAGTGCTCTATTCCCTGTGCCAACTAGCTGCCCTACTTGATATTTGAGAATGATTAAAAGTGAAATTTTAACTTTTTAAAAATATTTTTTTTTTGGAAATATGACTTCTTTATTGTAGGGAATTCCTGGGTAAGGAAACTTCCTTTAGCTCCTGGAGCTCAATACCTTCTCAGCAGTGTATAGTATTACAGAAGGATCTGAGGTTCTGAGAAGTTAAGTAACTTGCTTGGGGTCATTAAGCCAGAATGTATCAATAGGTGGAACTTGAACCCACATTTGTTTTGATGACTCTGATGTCATCTCTCTATTTGCTCTGCCATACTGCCTCTCAAAGTTAAAATGGACATTTCTCAGCTAGGGGTGCGTATGGCTACTTTTTAATCTCCAAAATGTTCTTTTTGTGTAGTGTTATTTATGATCCTGAGCATCTACAAGGTGGAGTACATAGAAGGCTAGCTTTAGATTCAGGAAGACTTGGGTTCAAGACCTGCCTCTCACACATGCAAGTTGTATAGTCATGGACAAGTTATTTAACCTCTTCCTTCCCTAGGAACCTCCCTAAGGCTTAAAGTTACAGATTGGTGATTTGCATTTATAGAGAGAATTTCCATTGGAGTAGCTAGATGGCTCAGTGCATATAGCACTAAACCTGATCTCAGATACTTACTAGCTGTATGACTCTGGACAAGTCTCTTAACCTCTTTTGATTAGGAGGTAGCTAGGTGGCTCAGAGGATGGAGTGCTGGGCCTGGAGTCAGGAAGACTTGAATTCAAATTTGGCCTTGGACACTTACTAGCTATGTGACTCTAATCAAGTCCCTTAATCTCTGTCTTAATACATTGGAGAATGAAATGAAAAACCACTCCAGTATCTTTCTGTCTCCTTTGTGCCTTCTTGTCTCTAGGGGTGATAGGTCTTGATCAACTGATAAGACTTGAAGGATGAGAGAATGGGAAAGTGAGTTAAACATATCATGCTTTAGAATTTGTTTAGAATCATTATTTTACAGATATTTGGAGGGGCTTGGAGGAGAGCTCAAGTAAGTCACTGCTTTTACACCACCATCTTGGCTCCATTCTTATAATCCCTTGGCTCCACCCTTGTAATCAGTAAAACATATTGTGAATAAAAATGAAGTAATATATAGATTCTTATTGAGAAGCACTTTAGACTAATTTTAGAATGAATGCAACCCCAATTTCTTTCAATTCATTCTCAAATGCTGACTCGAGGTCCTTAGAAGATGATATTCTCCCAAGGCTCTGGCATTTTTCTCTTTTTGTTACTCTCTTCCACAGTGATCTACTACCATGCCTTCAGTTATCACCTCTAAGCATATGGCTTTCCAGTCTCTATCTTGAATCCTGACTCTTCCCCACAGCTTGAAGCTCACATTTCTAAACATCTGTTGGATATTTCCTCCTAGATGGTCTCTGTCACTTGAGATTCAACTAATTTTTATCACCTTAGAAGAGCTCCCCTTCTAAATTTTTTTATTGCATCTATTCATTGCACACTCTAGAAATAAAGTAATTTCTTAATAATGATCTCCATATTGTTTCATTATCATTTATATCTTACCTGCTTTTCCCCTTTCTTGCATCCCTCACACCCAATAGGTTGCCAAGTTCTATTCTTTTTACTTTCATGATAATGCTCATATCCCTCCACTTTCACTAGAGTCTTTCTAATTCAATCCCAAGGCAAATTTTCTTACTTCCAGTCCAATTCTTCTCCACTCTATTCTCCTCACTTCTATCTGATTTTTGTTGTTGTTCAGTCTTGGCCAACTTTCCAAGACCTCATTTGAGGTTTTCTTGGTTTGTCATTTCCTTTCTCCAGTTCATTTTACAAAGGAGAAAACTGAGGCAAACACTAAAGTGACCTGCCCAGGGTCACACAGCTAGTAAGTGTCTAAGGCCAGATTTTAAATCACGATGATGAGTCTTCCTGTTTTCAGGCAGAGCACTCTGGCTACTACGCCACCTGGCTGCTTCATCACTTGTGCCTGAATAATCTTCCAAATGTACCACCATGATTCTATCACTTCTCTATTCAAAATCCTTTAATGGTTTCCATTGCAGTTGTTTTAATATGTATTTCTCTCAGCATGTTCATTGAGAGCATTTTTATGTGACTAGAGATAGCTTTGATTACTTTGTCTGAAAACTGCCTATTCATATCCTCTGACCATTTCTCAATTGAGGAATCACTCTTTTTTCTATAAATTTGACTCAGTTTTCTATATTTTTGAAAAATGAAGTCTTTATCAAAGAAACTCACTGAAAATTTTTTTCACAGTAACAATTACCAAATATGTACTTCCCTCAATCCTATTTTCTGTTTATCCTATTCTCTCTCTCTCTTTTTACCCTGTCCATTCTCAAAAGTGATTTGCATCTGACTTTTACTTCCCCCAAACTCCTCCTTCTATCAGCTCCCCCAACTCCCCTTATCGTACTGGAAAGTAGGAAGGGAGGGAGGATTCTTATCCCCCCTCCCTTTCCTATATTCCTATGTAGTAAGATAGATCTCTACACCCAACTGAGTGTGTATATTATTCCCTTTTTGAGCCAATTCTGATGAGAGTAAGGTTCGTGTGCTTCTCTCCCCACTAATCCATTTTTTCTTCCACTGTAAAATCTCTTTTATATTAGATAATTTATCCCATTCTACCTCTACCTTTCCCCTTCTTCCAGTGAATTCTTCTTTTTCACCCCTTAATTTTATTTTTTAGATAATCATACCATCACATTCAACTCACACTTTTGCTTTCTATCTATGTATATACCTTATAACTGCCATAATAATGAAAAAGATTTTTAGAAATTATGAATATTATTTTCCTATGCCAGAATATAAACAGTTTAATCTTATAGAATCCTTTACAATTTCTGCTTCATGTTTATCTTTTTATGATTCCTTTGTATCTTGTATTTGAAAGTCAAATTTTCTACTCAGCTCTGGTTTTTTCATCAGGAATGTTTGAAAGTCCTCTCTTTCATTGATTGTCCATTCCACCCCTCCTCTGAAGGATTATACTTAATTTTACTGGGTAAGTAATTCTTGGGTGTAATCCTAGCTCTTTTGCTTTCTAGAATATCATATTCCAAGCCCTCTGATCCTTTATGTAGAAGCTGCTAAATCTTGTGTTATCCTGACTGGGGCTTCACAATATTTGAATTGTTTTATTTTGGCTCCTTGAAGTTTTGGGTTTTTTTTGCCTTTTTATGAGGCAATAAGGTTAAGTGACTTGTCCAGGGTCACACAGCTAGTAAGTGTCAAGTGTCTGAGACTGGATTTGAACTCAGGTCCTTCTGACTCCAAAGCAGGAGCTCTATCCACTGTGCCACCTAGCTGTCCCCCTTGAAGTATTTTCTCATTGATCTGGGAGGTCTGGAATTTAGCTGTAATATTCCTGGGAGTTTTAATTTTGGGATCCCTTTCAGAAGGTGATCAGTCAATTCTTTCAATTTCTATTATATCCTCTGCTTCAGGTAGTGTAATAATTCTTAAATTATCTCTCCTGAATCTATTTTCCAGGTTATTTTCCATTGTTTTTCCAATGAGATATTTCATGTTTTCCTCTATTTTTCATTCTTTTGATTTTGTTTGTTTCTTGATGTCTCACAAAGTCATTAGCTTTCACTTGCTCAATTCTAACTTTTAAGGTATTATTTTCTTCAGTGAGCTTTTGTACCTCCTTTTCTATTTTGCCAATTCTACTTTTTAAGGAGTTCTTCTCTTCAGTGAATTTTAGTATTTTTTTTCCATATAGTCAATTCTACTTTTCAAGGCATTCTTCTCTTCATTGGATTATTGTTGCCCCTTTTTCCATTTTGCCTATTCTGTTTTTAAGGTGTTATTTTCTTCAGTATTTTTTGTGCCTCCTTTACCAAGCTATTGACTCTTTTTACAAGATTTTCTTGCATCACTCTCATTTCCCTTCTCAATTTTTCCTCTACCTCTATTACTTGATTTTAAAAATCCTTTTTTGATCTTTCTATGGCCTGAGACCAATTCATATTTTTCTTTGAGGCTTTGGATGCAGGGATTTTGACTTTCTGCTATGCTAGTGCTCCTCCTCCCACTGGGACCAAGACCCAGCTATGAGCCAGACCTAAATATAGGCAAGGCAACAAGTCCTGCCCCTGGTGTCAGCAAAGCGACCCTTGCAAATCTCCTTTTGACCCATTGCCTGATGCCCTTACCATCTGTGGACTGAGAGGTCTAGAAACCACATTACTGCCACTGATTTAGTCACCCTGAGGCTTGATCCTGGTTTGTTGGTATCTGGTTTGTGCTGTTGCAAGTGGCACTGGACTGTGCTCCTCTCACCCTTGTGCAATAGATATTTGCTGCTGACCTTCCTAAGTTGTCTTTGGCTGGAAAATTGTTTCACTCTGCCTTTTTGTGGGTTCTGCCACTCTAGAATTTCTTTAGTCATTATTTAAAGGTATTTAGAAGGGCTTGGGGGACAGCTCAGGTGACTCCCTGCTTTACTCCACCATCTTGGTTCTGTCTCCCGTACTCATCTTAGACTCAACTCAAATACCACCTCATTAGTTAAGCCTTCCTTGCCCCCCCCACTCAACATTTTCATTGTTCCCTAGCGTTTCATGTATGTTGATTTTGCCTCTCAAATTAAACTGCAAACTCTTTTGAGGGTATAGAGTATATTTTTAAGTCTTCTGTTTTTCACAATGTACTAAGAATCTGCTCAATAGATACCCGTAAATGCTTGTTTGGTTTCCTTTGTCTTTTTCTACTTACTCAATAGAGCCTCTCTCATTTCCTCTCTCCCTACATTCTCACCATCAGAGAGTTCATTCATTTAATTTATTTTTCCTTTTAATTTCCTTTTTCATTGTGAATATAACAAATAGCAAACACAAATATTTTAATATACAGAAAGAGTATTCTACATATAATTTTGAAGTTTTGTAACTTAGTGTAAAAAAATTATTAAATTGAACAAGGTAATAACAAAATTGCCTATTTGTGTCCCCTTCTGGACTTCTTTTTCTTTTTATCTGTGCATTTTCAGTGTTTTGTTGATGTTCTTAACTTTCTCAACTTATTTGTGCATCTCTATCACTATCCACTCCATCTCCCTCAAATGGAAGACTTTCCTCCTTAGGGATTAGGCAAGTCATGCAAAAACAAATCAACATATTGGCTCTGTTAGAGAATGCATATTTCATTCTGCACCTCTAGTCCGTTACTTCTCTGGCTAGAAGTGGGAGGCATTCTTCATCATCAATCTTCTGAAGTCATGATTATTTAATTGGTAGGTCAGAGTTCTGAAGTTTACAGTTGACTTTCTTTATGTTGTTGTGGCCATTATATGAATTGTTCTAGCTCTATTCATTTCATTCTGCTTCTGTCTGCTTAAATTTGTCTAAATTTTTCATAGTCATCATTTATTCCCATGATACAATATCCCATTAAATTCATATACCCAAATTAGTTTATTTATTCCATAATTAATGGGCTTTGTGCCTGGTTCTTTGCAATGACAACAATAAGAAAAAAGTGTTTTATAAATATTTGTGGTCACATGAATCCAACGACCTTATTTGGGGGTATATATGTTTAGGGGCATAAACCACTACTGTCCACTGGGGATAAAATTCCAAATTGTTTTCAGCTCGTGTATTTGATTATTACCCATATGCTGATGATTCTTAAATCTATACCTATTTCTTCCTCCCAACCTCTCACCTAAGCTCAATCTCCTTTTTCCTACTGTCTACTTGGAATTGTTCCAACTACCACCTCCAAAAGAACATGTTGAAACTTCAAATTACCCTGTTTAACCACAAATATACTATTTCCCTTTATTTTCCTTTTTTCTATCAATGGCGCCAGTCACTTGTGCTGGGAGCAATGGAGTCATCTTTGACTCACTTCTCTCCTTCATTCCATGTCACATATCCAGTTAGTCACCAAATCTTGTTGAGTCTTCCTTTGAACCATCTCCTTTATTCTCTTCCTATTCATTCCTATTTTGACTTTACTAGTTGTGCAGACTCTCATATCATATGGTTGGATTAATTCACTATCTTTCTTTTGGGACTTTAATGTCTTTTGTCACATTCCACAAATCATAAGCAGGCTAATTTAATTACCAATTCTTTTTATGTTTCTAATTAATGAAAACATCTATAAGGATTCCTTGTTGTTTCCTGAACCACATGTAAACTTTGCCAGATCATGTAGTCCAATGACCACTTTGACATTCTAGCTACATAGAAGCTAGCTTTGAAGACCTAGCTTTGAAGCCAACCTCTAACTCTTACTATTTATGTAACCTTAGTCAAGTCACTTAATTTGCCTTGATTTCCTCATCTGTAAAGTGACTGAGTTTGTACAAGATAGCTTCTGAGGTCCCTTGTAGCTCAGGATCAATGGTTCCAAGTCTCTTACCTTCATTGAGCCCCTGTTTCCTTATATATAAAATGAAGGTGTTTGGACAAGATGACTTCTGAGATCTCTTCTAATTCCAGTCAAGAAACATTTACTAAGTACCTACTATGTTCCATATTAAGCACTGTGATCCTGTGATCTATCATCCTATTATCCTAAGTTACTTCCTTTTTCTGGCCTCACTTTCTTCATATGTAAAAGTTGGACTAGATTATCTCTATGGTCTTTTAGGTACTTTTTTTTTACCTTATCCTGCGTGGAACCCAACCTTCTTATGTGCCAACACAATCAACCTTTTATTTCTTCTTATGTTCTTTTTCCCATTAGAATGTAAACTCCTTGAGACCAAGGATGGCAATATTTATATTTGCAGTGCCTAGAACATTGTAAGCACTTAATCAATGCTTTATCATCATCATCATTATCACTGTTGTTGTCATTGTTATCACCATAATCATCATCAGATCATCATCCCTCTGATTCTGTGACCTAAAGATGCTTAATTATTTGTGATAAGCAGCATTCTATAATGGAAAGAGAAATGGACTGAATTAAAACAATGAAAAAATACAGGAACAAACAAATATTTACTTGAAACTCATATCCTAGTCCTAGCCCTGCTACTGATTTTTGTATGAATCCAGGGTAGACTCTAAACCTTAAATTTCCTTATCTATGAGATAATGGGTTAAACTAGACAATAGTTCATATTTGTATTGCCCTTTTAGGATTCTAAAACATTTTTCTTGCAATAACTCTAAGGAGAAGGCAATATCAGCATTTTTATACCCCAGATTTGGGTTGAGGAAACTGATTCCTAGAGGTTAAATAATTTCTTCAATATCATATGGTTAATAAGAATTGAGGATGTGATTCAAACCCACTGGTTTGAATCTAATGGTTCTCACAACATATTCAGCATGCTTTCCACTCCAGCCCAACCCTGTCCTCTGATTCCAACATTCAGCTCAAAGTTGTCTATCCAACCTTATTTTCTACTCTTCCCCACCATGAAATCTCTGTTCCTGCCAGTCAGTGTCCTCACTACCTTTGCTGACATGGCATTATAGGACTGTAGTTTCAGACTTATTCAGTGAGACACTGGAGGTCATTGATTCAAACCTTCTGATGAAACTGAGGCCCAGAGAATTTGTGACTTCCTAAGCTTATACAAATAGTCAGTGACAGAACTGAGATTTCAACCTAGGACCTCTGAGTCAACATCTAGCAGACTTCTCAATGTGCCACACACCCTGCCTCACCTCCATCATCAGAGTCACCCATCCAAATGTGGTCCATCCTTCAAGGAGCAGCTCAAATCTTTCTCTTGTCTTATACTACTTTAGTCCCTTCTTAAGGCTTTCTCTAAGAGTCAATCAGTCAAGCATTAATAAGTATTTGTTCAGTGCTTACTATGTGTCAAGCATGGTGGTAAGGATTTCTCTGAATCACTCTAGCACTTAATGGCTTGCTACACAATTAAGAACTCAATTGTGTAATGTAAGTAGAGCCATGGCTAGCATGGGGCAGAAGGGGCTTTGTCCCAAGATGTCAACATCTAGCTGGGGTGTGTTTCCTTGGGTGGGATGGTTTTCTTTGTCCATGGAATGGCAAACTTCTCCTTGTGCATGCCTTATCTCTCCAAATACAATGCAAGATCTTTTGATGGAGAGACCATGTCTTATATTGCCATCTAGTATGGTATTGTGGAAAGACTATTGTACTTACATGTTAGAAGACATTTGGGACAATTAATAATTGTGCAAGTGACCTTAACAAAATTTCTCCCTCCTCCCTTCTTTCCACACACGTAGCTACTGCTTTAGCTCAGGTCCTCATCACTTCTTCACCCAGATTTTCACTACAGCCTCCTAATTCATATCCTTGCTTTAAGTCTGTCCCCACCCCAGTCCATCCTACATTCTGCTGCCAAAGGAATTATTTCTTAAGCATAGATCTAGCCACATAAGTCCCTTATTCAATCTGCTCTAGGATCTTCCTATTGCTTCTAGAATAAAATATACATCTCTCCATTTAGCTTTGAAAGCCCTATACAACCTAGCCTCAACTTATTTTTCCACTCTTATTGTACATTACTCCCTTTCTCACACTCTGAAATTCAGTCAAATTGGCCTTCTCTCAGTTCATCAAATACATCCCTCCATTTCCCTTCTTTTTGCTGGCCTTCTCACATGCCTGGAATGCAATCCTTCCTTACCTCTACCTTGCAGAGTCCCTCTGTTCATTTAAGATGCACCTAGGAACATCTGCCTGCAGGCTGTCATGACCCCCTAGCTGTTAGTGGCTTCCCTCTTAAATGAACTTTCATTTAATTGCTTTGTACTTATTAACTTTATATCTATGCTGCATCTATTTGTATATGTTCTTCTTGTATTCCTCATTAGAATGCAAACTTATTTAAGACTTGTTTCATTCTTCGTATTTCCCAGTGACTAATGCCATGCTTCATAGATGTTCAATAAATACTTGCCAATCAATTCATTGTGGGTAAATTACTTAACCTCTTTGATCCTAAGTTTTCTCATCTATAATATGAAGGTTACAACAAAATTCACAGGACTATTGTGGGATTCAAATGAAATAATGTAAACAAAATGTCTTTTGGGGCTGCTAGGTAGCACAGTGGATAGATCTCTGCACCTGGAGTCAGGAAGACTCATCTTCCTGAGTTCAAATCCAGCCTCAGATTCTTGCTAGCTGGATGATCTTGGGTAAGTCACTTAACTCCGTTCACCTTAGTTTCCTCATCTGTGAAAGGAGCTGGAAGAGGAAATGGCAAACCATTCCAATATCTTTGCCAAGAAAACCCCAAAATGGCATCACAAAGAGTTGGACATGAAACACCACCAAAATGTTTATAAACTTTAAAGCATAGATGCTGACTATGAATCTAGGATGAATCTGGATTTATTATCTGTCACAATGCCTGGGCCCATAATAGACAGTCAATAAATACCTGTTGACTGATTGTTTTGTCATTTGGAAGCAAGTTAGATGGTAGTTTGAGTTTTATTTCCTTAGATTCTGATTTCACAGATTAAATAACTTTTCAGAAAAATGGTTGTGTAAAAACTGTAATTAAAAGTTTTATTTAAAGTGATGGCAAGATGACAGCCTCAAATACCCAACTCACTTGTTTGTAGATCATTCAAGCAATCAAGCAATCATCCATTAAACGAACATCTACTAAGCATCTGCCGTGTTTGCAGCATGTGCCGGGGATCCCAGGGCAAAACTGAGGCATCTTTTGCCTTCAAGGAGCTTAATGTAGTAGAGAGGTCAAAAAGGGCGAAGCCTGAAAAAGGCGATTGGATTTAGCAATAAAAATCACTGGTAATATCGAAGAAAACTATCGGTTCACTGTTGGGGATGGAATCCAGATTATAAGAGGTCAAGAAGTGAGTGGGTTGGTAAAGAGTAGAGGCATTAAATATAGACTTTTCTTTCTGTAACTGTAAGGGTAACTATTATAGTGTTTCCTTGGATACAGATATATATAGTTTGAAGAATTAAAAAATGAGTTAATTAATAAATTAACCTTTTATTTTTACGTCACAGTCATTTATGGATATTAATGTCTCCTCCCATAGGATTTCCACTGTAACAAGAAAACAGTAAGCAAAACCAATTTGCAAATGCTTGAGTGTATGCAACATTTCATATTCTGCATCACCTATTTCTCTACTACAAGAGGGAGGTACTTTCTCATCCTTTCTTTGGGGCCAAAATCAGTTATTACAATTTCTCAGCATTCAGGTAAGTATGTGTCCTAGCTGTAGTTTGGGCTGTATTTTTATTGGTAGAATTTGAGCCTTACTACCTAGATTCACAATGTTGTTGAATCAAATATTGACTTTCAGTAATATAATGAGGAAATATTTTAGAGTTAGAAATAGGTGGAAGAGAGGTAGGGGATGAGAGGTAGTTTAAGGAGATGATGATACTTATATCTACTTGGGATCACTGTATCTTAGAAGTTGAGTTAGAAGGGACTTTGGCAATCATATAGTACAGCTTTCTCATTTTAGAGATGAGAAAATAGAGGCCCACAGAGATCTACTTAAGATAACATAGGTAGCAATTGGCTTATCATGACCCTTTTGTTAATTAATTTAAATTCACTAGCAAATTAGGAAAACATTAAAAAAACCACACGACCTTTGCAACCTTATTTTAAAGGAAAGATAGAATTACAACCCTGAAGAAGGAACAGATAGAGTCAGCATTGTTTTACACTTTTAAAATTAATTTAAAAACAGCATATGATTTTGAAAATCATGGATGTTCTTAACAAATATGCAAAAATTTGGGATGATGAGGAAAAATGGTCCATCACAAAATATGTGGCATGCTGTGTGCATCTAAATATAAAATACATGCATTTGGACTTTCTGCTGTTTCATTACAGACTATCTATAGAAATGACAGGGCTTTAAAATAAACACTAACAAAATTTAGGCTTGCAAAGGTTTTTTTTACTGCTTTACAACCAATAGAAATACAGATGAAAATGTCACATGGTTGTTGGTTTAAGATAGTATTCTCTTCAGGTATGATTTTCCTTTAAAAATTCTAACTTTTCTCCATTTAAAAATATAATAAATTTAATTTTGGTTTTCAATATTCATTTCCATAAGGTCTTGAGTTTTAAATGTTCTCCCCCTTCCTCTTCTCCCCCCTCCTCAAAGCAATGTGCAATCTGATATAGTCTCTACTTGTGCATTTATATTAAATATATTTTTACATTAGTCATGATGTAAAGAAGAATTAGAACTAATGGGAGGAACAACTTTTCTCCATCTTAGGGAAATCCTTATTTTATTTTTAACTTCACCTGAAAATCACAAGCTCTTATTGATTGGAAAATTTTTAAATGAATCAATAAGTGTGTTTTATCTGAATGCTGGTTCCACCCAGGTTGAGTGGGTGCAGGCAAAATGAGTACTGGTCACAAAGAGTTGCACAGTGTTCTATGATTCATATCTCAGAGCCACAGAGATGAAGTTTAGAGGGAAACCACTCCTATGTGAATGTCAGATATCTCCTTCATAGACAATTGTTTTTCAGTAAATAGGATTTTTGAAAATTGGACCACACCTCTTGGAAAAACTAAAAACATGTCATGCCATGACAGGCAGCATCTCCAATCTTGTTCATTCACAGCTTTGCTAACCACTGTCATCGTGAAGAAACCAGAGAGAATTTTCCTCTCGTTCCTTTTATTTCTGTGCCTGCCCCTTTTTTCCCTTTAACTTTTCATTCACATTCTCAGAATTTGGTAAATGAAATTGTACATGATTAATCATTTGTTCTATAATGATTGCTGAAAGGGATGGATAGCATTCATAACAGATTGGTTCCCTCTGTAAAGAAAAGAACACAATATCCCTGCTTGACATCTGTAAAGGACTCCAGGGGGAGTAGAGGCCATAGATATATTCAAAGAGAATCTTAAAGATATTTATTCTTCAGTCCATACCTTCTGTGATGAGAGGAAACAGTTATCATTTTAATTGGCCAAACTTTCTGAGTTTTCTGATTTGGATACAAGGCAAAAGAATGGGTGAAGGCAGTGTACTAGAAGGAAAGAATTTGATTCAAAATTGTTTAATATGGGTTTAAACCATTGGATTATAGATGGACTTCAAAGGCTATCTCTTCCAACCCCCTCATCTTAATGACGAGGAAACTGAGTCCAAGGATGGTGAAGTGATTTGTCTGAGGGAATTTATGAGATGGGATTTGAACCCATGTCTTTCCACTCAAAGCTAGCTTTCTTTCTGCTATATGTTGTCTTTTTGATTGTTTTTTTTTTAACTATAGACTTATGGATCAGAACAGCATAATACAATGGAAGCCACTCTGGTTCTGGAATTGGAGGAAAATTGTTTAAATCCAATATCTAATATTACTACCTGTAAGACTTTAAATAACTCACTTCATCTCTTGGACTCTGTTTCATAAAATGAAGATATTGGAAGAGGATCTCTGATTTCCCTTCTAGCTGACTGATTCTCTAGCATAAGATCGAGAGATAGAAGGGACCTTAGAAGCCATCTATTCCAATCCTCTCATCTTGCAGAGAGGGGATTTACTAGAGATGTTAAGTGACTTGCCCAAGGTTCCACAGCTATTTGATGGCAGACCCAAGATATGAATCCAAGTCCTTTGATTCTAAGTCCATGCCAGTAGATTCTTCCTGCTGCCTTTTCAACTTTGGGAGTCTGATGTCTATTGGTTAGACATTAGAAATATCTTTTACACTATCACTTTAATGCTGTTTTTTCTTTCTTATAGTCATTTTAAAGTATCCCCTTGTTGCTTTCAGAGACTTCTTTATAATGAAGCTCTTGGTGTTCCCCTTGCCCCCAACAGTCCAATTGCTGAATGATGGGAACTCTTTTTCAGGGCTTGTGTAGAGACCTCAGCAAATTCTCAGTTTCTTTTTTCAGGTGTTAATGTGGTTTTTAGACTTGCTGAACTTTGCCAGAGACAATTACTCTACACTGTAATTTTCAATAATCCACCAGGAAAGATTGCTGAGGCATTATTAAATGAGGGGCAAATAATTAGTTGTTGCTCCCTCCTAGTGAATTATGACAGTTGAAATAACAAAAAATAGAATAAAACTGCTTTGTTTGGCCATGTCATCAAAATATTATAATGACTTACATTTTCTTTCCATCCTTTCTCAGCCCAAATCTCACTGATGAAATCGTTCTAGCTTTAAAATCTTGCTTTTAGCTCTATGAATTATAGGATTCTGTAACTATCAAAGAAATGTAGAAAACTTCATGCATTCCCTCTCATTCATGCACATGTACTTTAATATGTTATGTGTCTCTCTTCATAGAATGTAAACCTCCTGAGGGTAATGACCATTTCAGTTTTGCCCTTATGTCCCTAGCACTTAGCATAGGGCTTGTACAGAATAAGTAGGTCCTTAATAAATGCTTATTGACTCATTATTTGACTGGTTGGTTTAAAAAAAAGAAGTAATGGAAGAGAGAGAATTTGGGTGCTATTGAATAAGGAATCAGGAATAAAAATAGTATTCTGAGGGGAAAAGAATAGTATCTCCAGTGCAGTGAATCTTTTCAAGGGCAAAAAGGAAAAGAGTCTACTCTTCCCCTTCATGACTTCAGGTTCTCAGTCATCAAAAAAGGAAATACTTGGATGCAGGTAATGGAATCCACAAAATTTAATCAGTTGCTACAGAAGTGGCAAACCACTTCAGTATCTTCGCCAAGCAAACCCCAAATGAGGTCACGAAGAGTCGGACATGACTGAACCAACCGGACAGCAACAACAAAGGAGTTCTGGATAAGCAGTAGCTACAGAGCTGTGACAGTTAAAAAATAATTATTGTTTTTGATTACTGCCAAATTTGTGCATGATAGTTATTTTTAATTCAGTCCTTTCAGCTACTTCAAAACAAGACTGATTATTACAGTTGGTAAAATTTGATAGGGTGATAGTTTCTCCTCTTTTTTTCCCCTCCCAAGATACATGGGTTCTCTTCCCTCCTCCCACCTAATCTTAAATTTCTCATGGTTAAACTATTCGAAGCCTCAGAGGAGGAGGGGAAATGGGAGTATCATCCCAATACAACAGGTAGAAAAGATTAAAACACAAATGAAGGATATCAATTTTTTCCAATCTAGCCTGTGAATCTAGTTTGTATTTGATAAGAAGGTAGAAGCAGTGGCTGCGGTGGTTTTCCCCTGTTGCTGTGACAGGTCACCATTTCTAATCTGAGGGTGACTGCCAAGTTCCCTCTTTAGTAATTGCTTGCGTTGACATCTATCTTGACCTTTATTTACTTTGGCCTTTTCAGACGGGAGGTCACAAAAGCAAAAGGAGATAGAAGTCTCATAAAATGTGATGATGATTAAGGAAGGAGAATGTCATCCCTTTGGCCCCATGTATGAATATATGTATAAAGAGTGGAGGCATTTTAACTCTTTAGTACCATCTAGAGTGCAAATACTTCTTGGTTTGGAGCTGACTTCAGAGATAATTTTAAATGACTTTTTTTTTAATGGGTGTAATAATCATCAAAAATGACAAAAACTGGTTGTGGCTGAAACTTATCCCAAAACAAGTAGGAACAATCTCCCTGAATTAGTCAGCACAGATACTTTAGAAAACTAGAATCATAAATATTCCCAGTTCCACAAATAGAAAGTTTTGATTCTGGAATTCATTAGATCTTTGCAAACTAAGATTTTAATACTTGCTTGAGTAGCATAGGACAGTCATTTGCTGTAGAAAGAGTAAAAGATCATGATTAATTTAAAGCAAATATATAATCCCTTTCTAAATTTGGGTATATAGATGGGATCGTTAGGGGCAGCTAAGTGGTGCAGTGGATAGAACACTGGGCTTGGAATCTGGAAGACTCATATTCATGAGTTCAAATCAGGCCTCAGACATTTACTAACTAGACCCCGGGCAAGTCATGTAACCCTGTTTACCTCAGTTTCATCATCTATAAAATGCGTGGAAAAGGTAAATCATTTTAGTACCTTTGCCAAGAAAACCCCAAATGGGGTCACAGAGAGTCAGACACAACTGAAAAATGACTGAGCAACAACAAAGAAATGGGTCATTAAGTCGCTGACTACTGAGGGTGAGATTTTCCCCTCCTTCTTCATCCCTCCACCCCTCACTAAATACTTTAACGGAAGAACTTACATTTTTCTTTTGCATAGTTTGCTCAGGATTGTGAATTTTTTTCTATAGGTATGGCCTTGAATTTTCTTTTTTGAGGCACTCCTTCTTGATTAAGCAATTCTAGAAAGTTACTACTAGCGATACACAAAGGTGAACCTTGGGAAGAATCTTTTGAGAAGATGTTAGTCCATTCATTGAGGCCCAGGATCATAAACTGGCAATTACAAGGGATCTCGGAGGTAAAGACCACATTTGACAGTATTTTCTACATTCTATACCTGTTATCTATAGAAAAGATCACCAGTTGGGAGAGACCTTTGAGGTATGTGAGCATCCAACAGTTAATGTTAACTAACTGAACCAAGATCATTTAGATAATAAATGACCAAGGAGAAGTTGGACGTAGGCTCTCTGACTCTGAATCTACCACTCTTCCTACTGTACCATGCCTGAAAGAAGAGAGGTTTAACATTTTTTCATGTAACTTTACACATTAAAAAAAAAATTCGCCAACGATGTGTGGTAAATTTTGTCTTTGTGAAAATCCAAAAAAGAATTTGAAGGGAAAAATGTTTCACTAAGTTGAAATTTAAGATTTAAAAAAAAAGTTGGGGCAGCTAAGTGGTACAGTGGATAGAGCACTGGCCCTGAAGTCAGGAGGACCTGAGTTCAAATCTGGCCTCAGACCAAACACTTGATACTTACTAGCTGTGTGACTCTGGGTAAGTCACGTAACCCCAATTGCCAGAAAAAAAAAGTTGTTTTATTGCTTCTTTTTCATTGATAATGTTGATTCATGGATGAACATTAAGGAACCACTACTGGACCACGTGTGGGGGCAGGGTGAAGATCTATACCCATGTCCTCTTCCAAAAGGGAACCTCTGTTCTAGACTCAAGTGTGGTACAGATAGGATTCAGTCCTGGGGAACTGAGGGGTTAAACTCCCTTTTCTTCTACTCTTTGGCTCATTACTCTCCTTATCCTGGTGCCCTGGGGAAAATTGTTTAAGATTTAGGTTTTGGCTCAAGTTTAGTGTTTTCTTTAGAAGAGGCAGAGTTTAAGGCCACCAAGTATACAATATGGATTAGATATAGGTCAGATATCTATTTCCTACATCAGAAAGAAGCAAAGGACATGCACTGACAAGAATGACCAAACAGTATTCCATAACTTAGCTTATAACTACATTTACAATCTAGAGGCTGGTACCTCATTGAAATACAAATCACAGATAGTGAAATTGAGAATGAGTCCATGAGGGCTTCCATGCCTTAGGACTGGGCTTGGAATCCAGCTTTTCCTAGCATGGGTCAGAGGCAATCTAATCTAACTCCATTCCCTAACACACATACTTTTTATACATGGTGATGCTGAGGACCAGAAAAATATAGTGTTAGCCTTAAGGTCATGCAGGTAATAAAGAAGCAATTTCTTCCATCTGAAACTATTTTCTATTCATTTGTCCATGCACATCTGCTGCAGTGGAATGCAAGCTCCTTGAAGACGGGAATTGTTTTATGTTTGTTTCTGTAGTGTTAGTACCTTGTAAATGGTAGATTTTTAATAAATGTTGTCAAATTATTTTTTTCTCTTAATAAAATTTCCTTTTGATATAAGATGTTAGCACATTTTCCAATTACAAATGTGTACATGATGGCAAGGGTGAGGAGGGATTGGTGAGATGGTCTTGAACTGCTGAGCTGTATAGTGGAGAGATATTCCTAGGGATCTAGTGATGGAAGAGGTAAGTTCCGATATGGCTGAATTACATACTACCTTCCTAATTTTCGTATATAGTGAAAAATCAAAACACAATACAGCAGAAAAGATCACTGGATTTGGAGTTAGAAGACCTGGATTAAAATCTTGACTCTACCACTTCATAACCTTGAACAATCACTTCCTCTTTAGGATTCTATAAATCAAGAGATTCTACAACAGTAAAACAATTGGATTCTAAGTTTTCTTCCAAGTCTAAGTCTATGATCCTATGATCCACTCTTTTATTCTGTTTTTAGCATTGCTAGCAATAAGGCTAGTGTAAGTGATGGAATTCTAGTTGAGCTATTCACAATCCTAAAAGATGATGTTGTCAAAGTGTTGCACTCAATATGCCAACAAATTGATAAAACTCAACAGTGTTTAGTAGATAAGATGTCTATGTCCCAATCCTAAAGAAGGGTAATGGCAAGGAATGTGCAAATTACTGAACGATTGCATTTATTTCACCTGCCAGCAAGCTTATGCTTAAGATTCTGCAAGCTAGGCTTTAGCAACATGTGAACCAAGAATTACCAGAAGAGCAGGCTGGGTTTTGAAAAGGCAGAGGAACTAAAGACCAAATTGTGAACATTTACTGGATTGTAGAGAAAGCAAGGGAGTTCCAGAAAAAATATCTTGTTCTGATTCATTGACTACCTACACTAAAGCCATTGACTATATGGATCACAACAAAATGTGGTAAGTCCTCAAAGAGATGGGAGAACCAGATCATCTTACCTGTCTCCTGAAGAACCTGTATGCAGGCCAAGAAGCAACAGTTAGAACTGAACATGGAACAACTGATTGATTTAAGATTGGAAAAAGGAGTATGGCAAGGCTATATGTTGCCACTTAATTTATTTAACATATGTGGAGACTTACATTACCTTACATCATGTGAAATGCCAGGCCAGAATAATCAAAAGCCAGAATTAAAGTTGATGAGAGAAATAATAATAATCTCAGATACGCAGATGATACCACTCTGATGGCAGAAAGTGAAGCAGAATTAAGAAGCCTCTTGATGAGAGTGGAAGAGGAGAATGTAAAATCTGTCTTGAAACTTAACATAAAAAGACTGACAACAACTGAGATCTTCTCAATTGGTCTCATCACTTCCTGGCAAACAGTGGGAGAAGAAGGAAAGCAATGCTAGATTTTATATTCTTGGGCTCAAAGATCACTCTGGACAGCAACTGCAGCCATGAAATTAAAAGACACTTGCTCCTTAGAAGGAAAGCTATAGCAAATCTGGGCAGCATACTAAAAAGCAGAGATATCACCTTGCTGACAAAGGTCTGTATAGTCAGTAGAAAGGTATTACTGTGAGAGTTGGCCTGTAAGGAAAGCTGAGTGCTACAGAATTGACACTTTGGAATTGTGGTGCTGGAGAAGACTTGTGAAAGTCCTTTGGAAAGCAAGGGCATCAGATCAGTCAATACTTAAATTAATTCAGGCTATTCACCAGAAGGTCAAATACTGAGGATGAAGCTTAAATACTCAGACAGGACTCATTGGAAAAGACCCTGATGTTGAGAAACATTGAAGGCAAGAGGAAAAGGGAACAGCAGAGGATGAGATGGATAGATGGTATGATGGAAACAATGAACATGAACTTGCACAGGCTTTGAGGGATAGTGAAGGATAGAAGGGCCTGGAGTGTTACGGTCTACAGAGTTATGAAGAATGAACAAACAACAACAAAATTCTGTTTTTGGAGAATATTATGTAATAAAGTCATGTTGAGAATATAAATCTCACCTAGGAATAGTATGAGCTTCACAAAGTAATATTTATTAAAGAACTACATTTTAAAAGGTATTCTAAATTATGTTCTCTGAGGAAACATGGTATAGTGGATAAAGAGCCAACCACAATTCCAGGAAGACCTGAATTTAAATCCTATCTCTGACACATACTGGCTATGTGACTTGGGCAAGTCCCTTAATCTCTTTGTCCTCTAGGCAACCCTCTAAGAATTCAAGTTGCAGAGAGGTTGTTGTCAGCTTACATCGGTAAAGTGAATTTTCTCACTTGGGAGTTCCCTATACCAATGGCATCACAGGGACCTAGCTCTATGAATGAAATTCACCATAAATCACCCTAGGGGAAAAAAAAACCATGGGAGATTATCATAACAGACAGTTACAAATAGGATCATTCCATATAGCTTGTTGGTCAATCCTGGTCTTTCAAGTATAGTCTAGGGATTTAGAGTTAGCCTCATTTTATCTTTCTCTTTAAGACAGCACAATTTCTTCTGTATTTCATTCTTGAGTCAGCACACTAGATGTTATCACAGAGGTAAGGTTCAGGCTGACAGATTCAGATTGCAAAGCTATAGATGTTTCAACCCTCTTAAAACTCGTATTGAAGAATCCCAGAATCTCAGAGTTGGAAGGGACTGTGGTGAATGTCCAGTCTCAGAAGCCACACTGATATTTGTCTTTCTCTCTGATCTTCTAAAACAGTGGTGATACTCAAGCATCATATAATAGGATGTATTCTATCAATTAAACACAAGTGGAATCTATATCATTTAGTTAGGTTAGTGACATGAGCAATGATTTTCCGAAAGCTTCTATAAATGTAGAAGAATAGGGTGAACAAATCTAGAGGCTCCAAGAAGCTGTAGCATGTGCAGTGGCCACAGCCCACTAAAAGCATCTTTACATATGGACTAAACCAGGTTGAGGGTAACCAACAGGCCTTAAACTCATAAGTAAGATAAAGGGATGCCTACCCCAAGTATGTGAAGACTTCCCCTGGCAGAATAGACAGATGAGAATAATTTGTTTCGGTGGCCATGAAGGCAGTTGAAGTAGGTGCTGCGGAGTGCTGAGAGTTTGGTCAGACATTGAAGATGCCAAAGTCATCTTGACTTTTGTCTTGCCACTGGACTTTGATGACTCTGGGAAAAAGAGTTAGTTGGATGCCTTTACCCAACTCTGCCTCACTTAAATACAATTCATGCACAAGTCATGACTTCACTCTGCAATGTCATTGATCCTCTTCAAAAATGAAGGACACACAAGGGCAACAAGTATGTCACAGTTGGCAGCAAGGAGCTATTCAAACATTCTTTGGATGTTAATTACATTTTCCTCTAAAACTGATGACTCTAGTGGAAGTTATATGTAGTCGCCACAGTCAGTTATTCCATTTCTTTTGTCAAATACGAACACTTCAAGTGTGAGGTATATTCCCAGTGAGTGGTGGTCACATCCAGTGGTAATCTAGATGAATAACAAAGGACCAGGGGACCTTTTACTTGGTAGACCAAATTTGATCCAAAAGTCTAAAAGTAAGTGGTTGGAGGACCGAGTTTCAAAGCAATCTGTTTTGTTATCACTTATACACAGATAAGAAGAAGGGTATGTTAAAAAACAAAATAATATGTCTTCAGAGAGTAATGACTACTACTAGGAGAAGGAAGCTGAGGTGACTTAGTGGACTAGCAACTAACTAGGTATACTGAATAGCAAAAAGGGAAACAATATTAAAAAAAACCCAGCATGGGTTTAGATTTTTGCTTTTTTTTTTTTCTTATTTCACATTCTTAAATACGGTATGCATAACAGGAGACTGCAAAATGGCAGAAATCTAGGCAATCCATCTGCTATTTTATCTCTAAGTTGTCAATATCCAGTTAGACTCCTTCTCTCCTTTCCTCTCCCCCAGTCTCATTTACTTTGGGAACTATACAGACATGAGTTTGGGAAGCTTTAGACGTTTTTTCTCCGTGAAAGGAGAGTCTGGTTAGCATAATATGGTGAGGAAAACACTTTGTAAGCTGTATATCAAGTCTCTTTCTGATGCCTTCTTTGCATATCTGGCAGAATGATTTTCCCAAAATGGACATCTGACCACATCCCTTCCCTCTTCAATAAGTCCCAGTGGCTCTTTATTACCTCTAGAATTAAATGTAACCTCTCCCTTTGTCAACACACTTTTTTTTCTTTTTGGTGAGGTGATCAGAGTTAAGTGACTTGCCCAAGGTCACATGGCTAGTAAGTGTTAAGTGTCTGAGGCTGGATTTGAACTCAGGTCCCCCTGACTCCAAGGCCAGATCTCTACTCACTGCAGCACCCAGCTGCCCCATTAAACACACTTCTTAAAGCTGGTTGCCTTTACATTCTTAATGTACATTACTCCTCTCACATACTCTGCAGTGTCTTCTTGTAAGTCTTCACACAAAATGTTCTATCTCCCATTCCCATGTGATTGCCCTAGCTCTCCCCACGCCTGGAACAATTTTGTTTGGAAACAAACAAAATTCTGTTTGTTAGAATTCCCAGGTCCTTCAAGGCTCATCTCAAGTGTCACCTTCTACATAAGGCTTTTCCTGATTTCTCTGTGATTGCCTTCCCCTCAAAATCCTTTATATTTATTTTGCATGTATGTATTATATATGCATGATCTATGTAGATCTGTCTATCTATCTATCTATCTATCTATCTATCTATCTGCCTTAAGCAACTAGGTGGCATAGTGGATGCCTGAGTTCAAATCCTGCCTCAGTCAATTACTGGAAGCTGGTGACACAGTTGATCTAATGCTGAACCTGGAGTCAGGAAGACATGAGTTCCAATGTGTCCTCAGACACTTATTAGCTGTGTGACTCTGGGAAATTCATTTAACCTCTGTTTGCCTCACTTTCCTCAACTATAAAATGAGAATTATAAAAGCATCTATATCCCAGGGCTGTTGTGAGAATCAGATAAGGTAATAGTTGTAAAGTGCTTACCACAGTGCCTGGAACATAGTAGGTGGGTACCATATAAAGGCTTTTTCCCTCCCTCTCTCCTAATTAGGCAGGTCAATTTTAACCTCCATTTCCTCATCTATAAAATAGGGAATAACAGTAGCAACCACTTTACAGGGTTGTTGTGAAGATCTTGAAAACCTATAAATCCAAATAAATATTATTTTTACTGCTAATATTAATAATAGCACTTTTTTATTTTATGTGCTAGCATGGCTAAAGAATTCATCACTCAGTGGCTAGAGGTGAAGAGCCCTATATTTACCTAGTTGTTATTCCGTCATTTCAGTAATTTCTGACCCTTTGTGACCCCATTTGGGGTTTTCTTGGTAAAGTATCAAAGTGGTTTGCCATTTCTTTCTCCAGCTCATTTTATAGATAAGGGCCAACAGAGTTAAGTGACTTGCCCAGGGTCACACAGTTGGTAAGTATCCGAAGCCAGATTTAGACTCAGGAAGATGAATCTTCCTGATCCCAAGTCCAGCACTTTATTCACTGTGCCATCTAGCTCCCTGTACTTAGCCAGGGTGGTCCCCAAAAAGCAAACTTTGTTTCTGCAACCATATTATTGTTGTTGTTGCTATTGTTTTAATTTTAGTTATTTTATCCTTCTCATTTTTTATTTTGACACAGATAGAAAAGATCATGAGACAGGTCACTATCTTGTTATTACATTTTTATGTCTAATGGTTGGCCCATGATTAGTCAGGAAAATAAAGTGATTGCTTTTCACAATTGGAAAAAAAAAGCAATGAGATATAAACTTATCTTCCATAGGTTCACTGAAAATATCTTTATTATCAACAAATAGTATTATCATTATTTGGAGCAACAGATTGGCAGTTGGGAGACTTGGATGTCGACTACATAGCCTTGTACAAATTATTTCACCTATTTGGTTCTCAGTTTCCTCAGGTGTAAAATAAGAGGTAGATTAGGTGCTCTCTGAGATCCCCCCAGCTCAATTTTTTAATGAAATTTTAATATATTTGTAGCTTGACTGACAAGAAAATCCTTACTGATCTTTGATTTAACAGTGAAATCTACAAGTGCACCAGACAGCTCATCATTACTCTGCACTTGCATTCTTGCAAGTAATTGGTTGGGTGAGACAGATGGCAGTGAGAAAGGGCTGTTGCCAGTTCTGTCCTTTTGTAATGAAATAAAGCAGTGGTGTTCTTTCATGTCCTCCAAACTTGAACAGTGCTTCTCTATAGACTGTCCCTTGGTGTTCTCTACAGTCTTCTGGTGGGACAGCCTGAGACCCTTTGAGAATGATTGAAAAGCATCTAGGCTAAAGTTAGAGGAAGCATATGTTTTGAAAGTAATTTGACCCATTGTACATCACAATCCATAATGTCACAACTCAGCATTGTATCCCAGTTTGGTTAAACCTCTTGAATTTGGACAAAAATTAAACTTTTTCAAAACACCGTTTGAAGGAAAAAAAAAGTGTGTTGGAAGTTTTAGATTATTTTTGTTGTTGATTTTTCCAGCATTTAATTTGCCACAAGATCGCTGGTATGAAATTGTCCTTGGAAATATATTCTACTTAGACAGATTATGGAAATTTTGATGGTGAATAATTGTGGAAAAGGATCAATATATTAACATTTACTTTTAAATCAAAATTTATTTTTGTCAATTGACAAAAATGGATTTTCTCTTCTTTCTCCATTCCAGTGGGGGAAGAAAGATAAAACTCTTGTAACAAATATGCATAGTTAAGCAAAATAATTTTTGCATTGGCCATGTACAAAACTAAATGTCTCATTTTGCACCTTGTTTTGGATTTATCTATGTAATATGGTTGCAAAATGTTGTGTTCTATACCTATGGTTGAAAAAGACTTTCTATATACAATGAAAGCCATAGATATGCAGGGGTCAAAGCGTTTTATCCAGATAATAAAATATATAGCAGTTTGGCTATAGCAATGTGGTACAGGAGAGAGAGAGTATTGGCTGTGAAGTCAGAGGACCTAAGTTCAAATCCCACTCTGATGGGATCTTAGTCAACGAGTCACTAAACCTCCTGGGGCCTCAGTTATATCATCTAGAAAAAGAAAGACTAGAACTTGATGGCCTCTGAGGACCCTTCTAGCTATAATTTTATGAACCTTTGGTCTACATGTCAGAACTGTAGAACTGAAAACTAAGAAAAGGTGATTTAACTACTCTAAAAAACATAGGCTGATAATTTGTTTTTGCATGTAGACATAATCTAAATCTATTTTTCAGCATGTTGGCTGAAGGATAAATGGAAGAAAGACCATTATGGACATGGAGTATTAAAATAAGCCTTAACTCAAAGGCTTCTGGTAAGAAGAGATGGGATACATTCAATTATAACAGCATGATGCAATGGAAAGAACACTGACGGTGTATTTGGAGGGCCTGGGTTTGAATTCTGCCTCCAACACTCATGACCTATGTGATGTTGGGCATAATTGAGACAGCTAGGTAGTCTGGTGGATGGAGGGCTATACCTGCAGTCAGGAAGTCCTGAACTCAGATATGTCCTTACAAACTTACTCTCTTGTGACACTAGGCAAGTCATTTTACCTTTGCAGTCTCAGTTTCCTCTTCTGTAGAATGGGAATAATAATAATAATCATAATAATACCTCCCAGAGCTGTGAAGCTCAAATGAGGTAATAGTTGTAAAGCAATTCACACACCTTAAAATGCTATATAAGTGCTAGTTTACAAAAAGGCTCTTTACCTTTCTGGTTCTTTGTTTTCTCTCCCATAAAATGGGAAGGGACAAACTAGATGGGTTCTTGCACTCTTTCTAGCACTATGATCCTGGGATGATATTAGAGGAAGCAAAAATTCAAGAAAGACTCTCCTGAAATTATTTCTGTTGGAGAAATCTAAAATTGGCTTGTGGTGACAAAGCAGAGAAGCAACATATCTTGGAAGAAGCATTGGCCTTAGAATCAAAAGTTTGAGTTCAAGTCTTAGGTTCACCACTGCTCTAGTTGGCTTTAAAATTTCATGAGAATATCAGGACTCACAAACTTAATCGGAAGTAAAAGGAGCTTGCCTGACTCCAGGAAAAGCTTGAATGTTGGGAACCTGCTCACGTCAAAGTGAAAGTAATTTTGATGAAATAGAATAGTGTAGGGGGGAAAAGCTGATAAGAAAAGGATAGTGATCACCATGTCCTTGGATAAGACAGTCATGCAACTCTCCAGACTCAGGCTTTTTTGATGCCAAAATACATGATTATCATTCTCAGGTTGGGAATTTCACATACTCACACATCACAATACACATATCCAAGTGTATGGGGAGGGGAAGCCCTAGGTTGAAGAACTTTTATTTATGCAGTTCTAGGATAATGGCGGTTGTTGTCGGGGCATGATTTAATAATTTAAGATAAACAGTAGCTACTGTCCAGATGATTGCTAAGGGTTTTAAAATTCATGAGTTAACTTTATTTCTTTCTGTTCTTTGTGTTCATTTCCCAGATCTAGGGCCATGAGCCTTAGGTAACCTTCTTATGTGAGGGGATGGAGGTTAATTTAACCCTCCCATTTACTTGTATACTGTGCAACTCCAGGCAAGTCATTTCCATTCCCTAGGCCTTCAGTTTATTTATTTGTAAGGTGAGATGGTGGCTCTAGAATCTGTAAGACTCTTTCTAGCTTTAATATTCTGGGAGACTTTGGCAGACACAGTGTCACATAGTGAAAAAACACTAGACAGTTTCTGAGGAATTAAGTTCAATACTGTATCTGCTGTTTATTTGTGTGAGTGACCATGGGTAGGTAAGTCACAAAAATCTCTTTAGTCCAAAGTATTCTCATCTAAAAAGTAAGGATGTCAGACTGGTCAAACTTGGACTTCTCTTCTAGCTCCAATTTTTAAGTCTATGTTGATTAGCACTATGAGACAATTAGGCAAAAAAAAATATGTGAATTGCTGAAATAATAATATAAATAGCAATAATTTGTTGTTGTTCAGTTGTTTTAAGTCATGCCTGACTCTTTGTGATCCCATTTGGATTTTTTTTCTTTTTAGCAGAATTCCTGGAGTGGTTTGCCATTTCCTTCTCCAGCTCATTTTACAGATAAAGAAACTGACACAAACAGGGTCAAGTGACTTACTCAAGGTTACACAACTACTAAGTCTTCCTGACCATGGGCTCTGCACTGTATCCACTGCATGATGTAGATGACCACCTTGTAGCTGTTATACTTCTGAAGTTATTAAAGGTTAGGACTGCATTGACATTTTTGGGATGTCTTGTATGCGGCATAATTCATTATAGAAGATATTTGTACTATTTTTCAAATGTAGGCCGATATTGTCGCAATTTTGTTTTTGGTTTGTATTTGTGATTTCATTGGTATATGGAACTTCGCAATGATGAGTTTATCTCTATCTATGTAGATCAGCAATGATTCTGTAACTTACAGTCTTGGAGAGTTTCGTGGAGAACTAAGAAGTTAAATGACTCAGACAGGGCCAGATAACCAGTATATATCAGATGTGGGACTTGAACTCAGGTCTTTCTGATTCTTAAGCTAGTCATCTATCCATTACACCATACTGTTGTGAGGAATAAAATGTAAATACATTAAAAATGGTAGGAAATTCCTAGTAGCTTTTTGTCATCTAATATTTTTCTCAGGGAATATTTATTGTTCAACTACTATGATGTGATGCTCCATCATTTTTTTTCCCGCTTCTACCTCTAATGGATATCATTGTGCTTGAAAGCTTGGGAGCCATAGGCTCAGATGACCTCTAACATCCCTTCCATCTATACAATTCAGTGATTCGATGGCTTCTTTTGAATCGTTAATTGCAATATCTACTACAGCTGTAGTACAGTGTCTCATTTTGCCAGTAGATGTCACTGTGTAACACAAAATGTAATCTGGTTGGAAATTCCTTGGATTTGAAGTTTGATATAAGATGAATTAGATCTCTATGAATAATTTAAATATGAAATTCTGCTGGTTGAGTTTACTTAAAATGGAGGGTTTTCAGACCAACATTTTGACCATCTAACTTTTTTCTTTTTTTTCTTTTTTCTTTTTAATAATTTATTTATTTTTAGTTTCCAACATTCACTTCCATAAGATTTTGAGTTTTAAATTTTCTCCCTCTCCTTCTCCTTCCCCCTTCTGCCCCAAGATAGCATGTAATCTGACATAGGCTCTACTTATACATTCATATTAACCTTATTTTCACATTAGTCATGATGTACAGAAGAATTAGAACTAATGGGAAGAACCACTAGAAAGAAGAAATAAAATAAAATGACAAAAGAAAAGGAGAGCAAATAGTATGCTTCCATCTGCATTCAGACTCCATGATTCTTTTTCCGAATGTGGATAGCATTTTCCATCATGAGTCTTTTGGGGTTGTCTTAGATCCTTGCATTGCTGAGAAGAGCAAAATCTATCAAAGTCAGTCATCACATGATGTGGATATTACTATGTACAATGTTCTCTTAGTTCTGCTCATTTCACTCAGCATCAGTTCATATAAATCTTTCCAGGTTTTTCTGAAGTCCCATTTAACTTATTTTTAAAACATTGTCTTGGAGCTCCCCTTGGACGCCTTATAAATAGATTTGGCCATGGATTCTGGAAAGCATGAGTGGGGAACATACATTGAGGAAGGCCTTGCTAAACTGGGAAGTCTTTGAGAATGTGCCAGTGATGGATCATGTATGCTGCTTAAAGACTTGCCTAGCTAAATTTGAAAAGGTTTAGCAGCACAGAGTAGGCCATCAGGTTAGGGAATTATTTTTTGGTCCCGGAAACTCATTAAACTTTTCACTAAAGCATGGCAAAGCTGTGATCTCCATTCACGCAGAGAATAACAACAAAGATGAAATGATAGAACCTTGAAGTAAATCATGGAGCAAGTCCATTAAGTCTCATCTTCCCATTTCCTGTTACAATTGTCACCACTATCATTATCATCAAAAATATTTATTAAATATCCAGAGGGCTCGTGGGCATAATACTGATTCCTGCAGTACTGGGTTTGTGTGATATGGGAAAAAAAAACCACATGGTTTTCATTTTCAAAGGGCTTGTAATGTATTTAAAGGCAAGAAAAAGCCAGGCAGTCAATCATGTCATATACCCAAGAGGGGTTGTTTGTTTTCAAATAATGGATAAGAGTACTGGACATAGAGTCAGTCATCTAACTTATTTTTAAAATAGTCTTGGAGCTCCCCATGGACCTTTACCTTTGCAAACCCACTTCAGACTAACTGTAGGACCCTGAGCAAGACACCTTGACTTCTATCAGTCTCAGTTTTCTTACCTATAAAATAGGCATGATATACTCCTATCTCACTCAAGTGAGATAACATATAGAAGAGCCTTTGCAAACCCTAAAACGTTACATAAATGCTAGCAATTATTATTAAAATTTTTAAAACTTGTTTGTAAGCATTGTTAAAATATGAAATATTCATTTGAGTGAAAGTTTTTCCAAAGTTTTTTGTATTGTTACTTAGAGGCACAGTAAATTTTTCCATCATCAGGGTTTTTAGAGTAAATAAGAAATAATGTGGAATACTTTGGAGAAATAAAAAAACCCAGTAGAACAAAGCATGGCCTCTACCCCACTCCCAACCTCAACTAAAAGAAACTTACAATGACTCCTTTGCTGAATTGAGGAGAAATTCTTTTGCAGTGAAGTCTGTTTCCTCAGGGATGATGATGATGATGATGCATCTTAATTTTATGTTTCTCTGAAAATTTAATCAACCGAGACTTTGTTCTCTGAGGTAAAATTTGGCACAGTGTCTTGAAAATGAGACTCATTTTTATCCTTTGTATATGGTATCTTTTTTTTCTTTACTGCTGTGTCATCTTTCATTTTCACCCTCATGCAAAACTAGGCTGATTATAAGAATATGCCAATTTTGGTAATAACATTGTCTTTCAACAAATGAAACTTTCTTTATCTTTTTTTTTTCAAATCATATAATTAAAAGCATTAACTACAGTTTAGGGATTTGGTTAAGTCACCTTTAAGTTAGTGAAAACAAGATGAATGGCCGTCCATAATCTCAGCAATGAGTTGTGGACTTTGGCACTCAATGAGAATCCTCCTACTGACAATCCTTCCAGGGTATTAATGCATTATGTGGTCCCAATCAGAGGCATTTTAAAGACTTTACCAGAGTTTTTATGTAAACTTGCTAAAAGACCTTAGGTTTACAAAGCAACCTCAACTAGTTATAACAAGCTATGCTTAGAGTTAAAATCACTTTCTAGAGAGAGGCTGTGTTTTTAGCACTGACAGTTTATGCGTTTTAAAGGAAGCATGTGAATGAAAGTAGAATTTCCAATTCAAATACACTTTTCAAAGTTGGGATTTAAAACTATGTTCAACTTCTTTACTTCCCTTCCCATTTTTTTTTTAAGTAAAGAAGTGAAAAGAGGGCTTTGGTCTGTTCATATAAAGGCCAATGTGTAGACTTTGTTCTTGTCATGAAAAGGAAACTTATCTCTCTCCCTGCCCTCATTTTCTTTCTCATCTAAAAAATATTCTTTTTTTTATTCTCAACATCCTTTCACACACACTCTGTCCTGTTCTTAAAACAAAGTTTTTTCTTGGTTATTACTATCATGGAAGAGATACAAAATCAGCTTAATTTTAGATGGTTAAAGGAAAGTTGTTCTTGCAATGATATCTTCTTCACAAGATGTTCCAATGGGAAATAGGGCTGCATGACCTCCACAGTCTAGGAAAGTTCTCATGGATAGGTGTTAAGGTTGGTAGGAAATGGCTGACATCTCTATGCTTCTTTTAAAATATTGAAAATCACTGGCCAATGGAAGTGGTGAGCTGTTCACAACGGGCTGAAATAAGACTGCTCCAAAGTCAAAGGAAAAATATAGTTGTTGAAAGAAATCCATGGTTCAAGAGTCAAAATATCTAGGTGCCAGTCTAGTCATGCCTCATTCAATGACTCCCTGTGTTATTTCCCTGATCCTCTGTTTCCTTCCTTTGGCTAAATCAGATTATTTCTAAGGTCCTTATTTCTCTGTTCTAGCAGTCTGATTTTGTCATATTAGAAAGAAGTGTATAGAATTTAGATTAAAATTTAAGGAATTAGGAACTATGGCTAATTTACTTATTGTAAAAGTGGGCAAATCTGAGAAGAAAGTACAGTCAAATTAACATCTAATCAGCTGTTGATCTGTTCATCTGAATGCATGGTCTGAAGGCCATAGAATGAGAAGAACTTAGCAGAACTGAGAACTGTTGAATGTCACTATCATTTTGTCAAATGCCTAGCATAATGGTCATTTGTAGGGTATTGCTTAAATGCTTGTGGGTGCAGTAACTTTAAAAAACATTACTTAGACATGCAAATGCTGCTTATTAGCATACATGATTTGAATTATGTTTGTTTTCTTCCAGAGGCAGCAGCAAAGAGAGAATAAAAAGCCAGCCTCTAGATCAAGAAGACCCAGGATCAGGGCCTCAGAAACAGACCAAACCTCTCTGTGCTCCAGATATTTCTCTAGGCCTGTGAGTTACGTAGTAGGTATCAGTCTATGTCGGGAGAAGTTAACTCATTGGGATTTCCTTATGCCAATGAAATCACCACTATGATTTTCTCTTCTGCTTGTGTGTGTGTGTGTGTGTGTGTGTGTGTGTGTGTGTATGTGTGTGCACGCGCACGCACGTGCATGCTTTTTCACCCTCCAGGAACTCAAAGAATAAATTTCCCAGCAATCATGAATACAGTGCTCTCCAGCTTGTGGTTTTTCCATAAGTATTTTTTGATTTGTGTCTAACTGGAGAGAATGGATGTGAGAGGAAGTACCTGTATTTCTAAACCCTGCAGAATGAGCAACAATTAAATAACCAAACCAGAAGACCCATTTTCCATGGAAGTCAAAACACTTATATAGAGCTATACCCAGAAAATGTGATCTTATCCTATATCAAGTATCATGGAAGAAAGCTCAGAATGAATCATGAAGACTCTCTGGTGAATTCAGAAGAAATCATAGCATCTGGCCCAAGGAAATGCAAAGCAACCGAAATGCTGAATAATGATAGATAAAAAAAAACAAGCAAACAAACAAAAAGACATTTTCAACAAAAATGGATTTGGGAGAAGAATTAACTATTGTGTCAATATTTCAAAAGCTGTTTCAGTTTCACGGAGCATCACTGTACTGACATGTAATGCTATGAGTCAACAAGAATTCATTATGGGCTTCCTTTGTGCCAGGTACTGTGCTAAGTGCTAAGGATATGGGGAAGGCAAAAGTATGGTCGTTTTTGTCAAGAAACTCACATTCAAATGAGGGAGACCACATATTTTAAAAAGCAATTTTTATGACTTTCTGTAATCAAAACTTGTAGTTAATCACTCAATATGGAGCCTCTGTAGGCTTAGATAGTCTGGTTCTACAGAACAGGCCCATATCCAAAGACTTCGGCCTTATACTTCAATAGTATGTCCTTCAAGAACCCAAGTTCAGCTGCACACCATGATGGGACATCAGAGGAGGATTAGACTAGAGGAATCATTTGGATGATTTTCTATTTTATTTTATCTTTGAACACCTGACCTAAGAAAAATTCCATTCCTTAATCTTTGATATATTTTTTCTTCCTTCTTCAGGTAAACTACTTCATTGTAAAAATTAATTTAACTCCACAAATGGCCGTCTAGATTATTGCCCACATATTGGAAACTAACGTTTTTGGTGAGTGGGTTAGAACCTGATGCCTTTTGATGCATGTTAACCTGAGATACCAGAACATGTAAAAGGAGATTGTAGGAAGTCAATCCCAAGTTAATAAGTATTTATTAAGCACTTACTTACTATGTGCCAGGAAATGTGCTAAGCAGTGGGGATACAAAGAAAGAAAAGAAAGACAGTCCTTGCCCTCAGGAAGCTTACATTCTAAGGGGAAGGTGGATACACAAATACAATATATATAAAAACAAACAACCACATAGATACAACACACACATATATATGTACCCACACAGGTGTGTGTGTGTATGTGCATGTCTGTTTGTGTGTGTGTATTAATCTGAGAGAGGTAGGATTTAGAAAGAGGAAGATGCAAGGTTTAGATAGATATGCTGCCACAATGCTTATACTCTATTAAGGGGGGAAAACACAAATCCAGATAACAATCTTATACAGCATTAAATGATAAGTACATCAGAGATTGCTAACCAAAGTATTGTGGATCCGAAGGAAAAGATCATTAATAAATGGGGCAATTAAGGAATATATGGAGAAAATATAATTTGAGTTTTAAAGATTGGGTAGGAATTCAACAGCTGAAGAAGCACAAAGAAAGTATACCAAGCAAAGAACATAAGAAAAATCATGGATTAGTTAGTATACGGCACCTATAGGGGACAAGGACAAGATTTTTTGCAGTAGAATGTCCTCAGTTCCCCATTTTCTTTGGCAAATTCATAATTAATAAATGATACTTCAGAGCTATGTTACCAGCTCCACTATCTTTTGTAATCTTGTAATTATCACTGGGCATTTTCAAGTTGTTTGAATGGGAAGAGTGGTAGGAGGACCTGACTCTCCCCAACATAGGTCTCCAGTATTGGAATGTTACCTAATAGGTCATGAAATTGAAAAGGCAACTTTCATTATTGAAAAGGTAGGATCCTTTTGATTGACTTGTTTGAGGAAGATGATGTCCTAGTCCTATAATGGAAGCTTTAACTCATTCAAAAATGATTACATGTCAGATGTTCTTGTATAAATAATATATTGCATCACTTTCACAGAGCTGAGATTGACTGACTGAAGACATATGACCTACTATGATTACACATAGAAGTTGTGTGGCCTAGTGGAGAGATAGGGCTCTGGTTTGGAGTCAAGAACTGGGTTCAAATCTTGTCTGTGACACTTTCTAACTACATAACCCTAGGAAAGTTGTTTAACTTCTTAGTCTCACTATACTAAAAGAAAGAAAGAATAATTTGTCATGCTGAAATGAATCAGACCATATTTTTGCCTACACACTATAAGACAGATGTAAATGACCTCCCCAGATGTGCTACAGTCTTGTATCATCATTATCCTTAGAATAGTGTATTGAACTACTTAGAACTCATGTACTAAATAATGTGTGGATTGCCATCTACACTGGTGGAAGGAGTTCCCTATGGTAATAAAATATCATACTCATGAGTTATATGAATAACTAGTGTGATTATTAATTTTTAAAAAGAATGAGTGATTTATTCACAGTTTCTTTGATGGAATGCGTGGGTTTGAGTATGTGTAGAGGAGATAAAAGAAAAAGAAAGCAATGTAAATGTATTTAAACCATACTACACAATTTTGAAGGCAAAGGCTTGAGAGAAAGGATGCAAAATTCTACACAGAACCCAATGGAGGAGGACATTAAACTACCGACCTCTGTCTATTAAAATGGGCACATTTAATTTGGAGGCAATTCATCTTTAAAGCTGCATCAGGCTTAATGGCAGTATGCTATTAGTACTTGTTGACTACAAACGAAGATGGAAGAGACCCTTCAGAGGAAGGATTGCCTCTGAAATTTTTGCTACATATTAAGTCAATGTTTACTTAAGGAATTCAGTAACCTTCACTCTTACATCCCTGTAATTTAACTGTCCATAAAAATCCTATTACTTACCTTTCTTGTATACTTACACAAAAATACTTTGTTTAATTTCATCTCTGCTGTTGTTTCTGTCCCATTCATTCATTACTCCTGCATTTTAACCTGAGTAGTTTTGGAGTACTCATGCTATTATAGATTTAATAACATACTCTGGAGATTGTACTAATGTCTTCTAACTCTAATTCTAACTCTTTTGGACTTTAACCCTAATTCCATTTTCTATCAGATTGCAATTCTAATCATTCACACTCTAATATTAACCCTAACTCCGACCCTGACGCTGTCTAACCTTAATGCTAACTTCATTTATTAGGGACTGATTATAGATGTGCTAAACAAAATATACAACCATCCAAGATTGGACCAACCAGAAGACAATTGGATATTGTTGAGGAAGCCTGTGGAATAACACAGTTATTTATTTTCTTCTCTAGCCTAAACATCTTTGATTCCTTCAATAGGTTTTAGCCATTCTGGTTGTTCTCTGGTGGCTTTCTGTCATATCAATAATCATCAGCTACCATTTTGTATGACATAGCAAAGGGTCAACATAGCATCTATGATCTTTTTATTGTATTAGTAATTTTAATCAATCAATAAGGTTTTATTAAATGCCAACCATGTGCAAGGCACTAGGGGTACAAATACAAAAAAATGAAGCAACTTCTCTTCTTTAGGAGCTTACATTATATTGAAGGATGCAAAGTATATATGTGTGTGTGTGTGTGCATATGTGTGTATACACACATAAACACATATACACATAGATGCATATATAAACATACAGAATATATGCATACATGTGTATATAGCAGAGATACAACATTGTTAGGGAGGTGGAACACCAGAATTTGGGAAAGGAGATCAAGAAAGGTTTCATATAGAAAGTGATACTTGACTGATATCTTAAAGGAAGAGTGGGATTCTATGAGTTGGTGAAAGGAGGAAATGCATTCCATGCATAGGAGATAGCTAATACAAAGACAGAGGAGAGGCCAGCACAAAAGCACGGATAAGGAAGATGACTGTTTGAGAACCAGAGAGAACAGTTTGATTGGACCATAGAGTACATAAAGAGAAGTAGAAGATAGTGGGACCAGGTTATAAAGGACTTTGAAAGCCAAAAAGATGAGTTTATATTTGATTCTTAAGTCACTAGGAAGAAACTGAATTTTGTTGAGTTAATGAATTTATAATTAGACCTGTGATTTAGAAAAAAATCACTTTGATGGCCATGTGGAGTATGGATTAGACAGGAGAGATACTTGAGTTTTAAGAATTGGCAAAAGTATAAAATATCTAGACACTGGTTCATCAGAAAAGGACATGATAGTTTTAGTGGACTACAAGCCTGATGTGAATTAATATTGTATATGGTAGCCAAAAGAGCTACTACAATATTAAAATAGGGAACTTTTGAGTGAGGAAACTCCCTCTACTATTGCAGATCAAAATCTTTCTTCAACTTAAAGTTTTAAAGCCATCAAGAAACAATAAAACAACGTCAAAAGAATGAAAAGTAGAAAATATGAAATATTGAAAAAAATGACCTGAAAAATAGATTGAAGACAGAGAATTTAAGAATCATTGGACTACCTGAAATCTATCATCCAAAAAAGAGGATACATATTATTTCTCAAGAAATTATGAAGGAAAACTGCCCTGGTATCTTCAAACCAGAATGTAAAATAGAAATTAAAAGAACCTGCCAATCATTTCCAGGAAGAGATCCTCAAATGCCAATTTTCAGAAATATTATAGTCAAATTCCAGAACTCCCAGGTAAAATAAGAAATACTGCAAGCATCCAAAAAGAAACTTCAAATAACATGGAGCCACAGTCAGGATCAGTCATATTTAGTAGTTCCCACATTAAAGGAGCAGAGAGCTTGGAATGTGATATTCTGGAAGGCAAAGGAGCTAATGTTACAGCCATGAATAACCTATCTGACAAAATTTCAGGGGAAAAGTAGACATTTAATGAAAAAGAGTGTTTTCAAGTATTTCTGATGAAAAGACCAGAGTTAAATAAAAAATTTGACATTCAGACAGAAGACTAAAGAGAAATATAAAATGATACACATTAATGAAAAATTACAAAAAGCTGAATAAGGTTAAACTGTTTAGAATACTGTATGGATGATAATATACATATGTATATCATATATATTTCTTAGGAGTAAATATGTATGCAAATATATGTTTCTTATGAGTTTTATGTATCTATTTCTTAGAATATATATGTATATACACACATACACACATATATATGTATATATATATCTATATATCTATACAGATATATCTATATCTATATCTATAGATATAGATATATATCCTCTGTGTGTGTGTGTGTGTGTGGTATATGGTATATGGTAGCCAATTCCATTATTAGAGCAGTTAGAAAGGGTCTACATAAAGGGCATGGGTGTGAATTTGATTGTATTGGAATGATTTCCCAAAAGTGAGAAGGGTGAGAAAGAAGCATAAACTGGGAGAAGGTACAAGGGAGAGGAAGAATGGGGAAAATTATCTAACATAAAAGGGGTATGCAAGAAAGATATTTTATAGTGGAAAGGAAGATGGGGGAGTAGGCAACACTTGAATCTCATTCGTATTTGAATTGGTTCAAAGAGGGAAGAATACACAGACACACAGACACATATATACACTCAATTAGGTACAGAAATCTATCTTGCTCGATAAGGAAGTAGGAGAGGATGGGGATAAAGGAAGGGGAGTGATAAGAGAAAGATCAGTTTAAAGGAAGCAGTGGTCAGAAACAAAACAAACTTTTGAGGAGGGACAGGAGAGATGAGGAGGGGAGGGAGAGGGAGAAACAAGAAGAGAAGTGAAGAAAATAGGATGGAGATAAATACACAATTAGTAATCATAACTGTGAATGTGAATAGGAATAAACTCACCCATAAAACAGAATTAGATAGTAGAATGGATTAGAAACCAGAATCTGACAATATGTTGATTGCAAGAAGCACAGTTGAAAATGAAAGAGAAACTCAAAGTTAAATAAGGGGCTGGAAGAGAATCTATTATGCTTTTTAGGTGAAGTAAAAAAAAAGGGAAGGGTAGTAATTATCATCTCAGACAAAGTAAAAGCAAATATAAACCTAATTAAAAGGGATAATCAGGAAAAGTATATTTTGCTGAAAGGTACCATAGACAATGAAGTAATATCGATACTAAATATACATATATCAAATGGCATTCATTTTAATTTGAAAGAAAAAATTGAGTTACAGGAGGAAATAGACAATAAAACTATTCTAGTGGGGGACCTCAACTTTCAACTCTCAGAACCAGATAAATCTAACCATAAAATAGATAGGAAAGAAGTTAAGGAGATAGATAGAATTTTAGAAAAGTTAGTTATTATAGATGTTTGGATAAAACTGAATGAAAATCTAAAGGATTATACTTTTTCTCAGCAGTACATGGCACCTTCACCAAAATTAACCATGTTTTAGGGCATAAAAACCTCACAAACAAATACAGAAAAGTAGAAATTCTAAGTGTATAATTATTAGTCTATAATGCAATAAAATTACATTCAATAAAGGGCTATTAAAACATAAATTAAAATTAATAAGAAACAACATATTCTAATTTTATAGAATGACTGGGTCAAAGATCAATGAAATAAACAATCAATAATTTCATTTAAGATAATGACAACAATGAGACAATATATAAAAAAATTGTGGAATGCAGACAAAGCAGAAGGGCAGATTAATAAATTGGTCATGCAATTAAAAACAACTAGAAAATAACAAATAAAAAATCAATTGTCCAGATAAACAGAAGAGGAAATAGAATACTTAAATCACTATTAGTAAAACAAATTGACCAAGCCACCAATGAGCTCCCTAAGAAAAAATCACCAGGACCTGATGGATTCACAAGTGAATTCTACCAAACATTTAAGGAACACTAATTCCAATATTATATAAACTATTTGAAAAAAAAACATAAAGGAGAACCCAAGTTCCTTTTATGACACAAATATGGTTTTTATAGCTAAACCAGAGAGAGCAAAATAGAGAAAGAAAACTATAGACCAATTTCACTAAGGAATGTAGATGCAAAAATTTAAAATAGAATACTAGGAAGAGAATATAGCAATATATCTTAAAGGTCACATACTATGACCAGGAGGAATTTATACTAGGAATGCAGGGTTGGTTCAATATTAGGAAAACTATAAAAATCATTGACCATATCAATAACAAAAAGAACAAAAATCATACAATTATATCAATAGATGCAGAAAAAACTTTTAACAAAATACAGCATCCATTCCTACCAAAAACACTAGAAAGCATAGGAATCAATGAAGTCTTTCTTAAAATGATTAGTAGTATCTAGCTAAAACCAAGAGCAAACATTATTTTTAATGTGGATAAACTTGCAGCTTTTCCAATAAGATCAGGGATAAAGTAAGGCTAGCCATTATCACCACTATTATTTAATATTACACTAGAAATGCTAGCTCTAGCACTGTCACAAAAAAGAAGTTGAAGAAATAAGAATAGGCAATTAGGAAAAGAAAAACTACCACTCTTTGCAGATGATACAGTGGTATACTTAGAGAACCTTAGAATTAAACTAAAAATCTAGTTGAAACAATTTGTGACTTTACCAGTTTCAAAATAAATCATTAGCATTCCTATATATTAGATACACAACCCTTCTGGAAGAGCTAGAAAGAGAAATTCCATTAAAAAATAACTCCAGGCAATGTAAAATACTTGGGAGTCTACCTGCCAAAACAAACCCGGGAAGTTTATGAACACAATTACAAAACACTTTTCACATAAATAAAGACAGATCTAAATAACTGGAAAAATACTAATTGTACATGGACAGGTCAAACAAATATAATAAAAATAACAATTTTACCTAAGTTAATTTGCTTCTTCAGTGCCACACCAAATTATCAAATAATTATTTCATAGAGCTAGAAAAATAGTAATAAAATTCATACGGAAGAACAAAAGGGATGTCAAGGAAATCAATAAACAAATAAACAATCAAAAATTTGGCACTGGCTAAGAAATAGAGTGGTGTATCAGTAGAATAGATTAGGTACACAAAATACAGTAGTAAATGACTATAGTAGTCTAGTGTTTGGTCAACCTAAAGATCAAAGCTTTGGGAGGAAGAAGTTACCATTTGGGGGGCAGCTAGGTGGCACACTGGATAGAGCACTGGCCCTGGAGTCAGGAGGACCTAAGTTCAAATCCAACCTTAGTCACATAGCGCTCACTAGCTGTGTGATTCTGGGCAAGTCACTTAACCTCAACTGCCTCACATTAAAAAAAAAGTTACCATTTGACAAAAATTGCTGGAAAAATTGGAAAATAGTGTGATAGAAGCTAGACATGGACCAATATCTCACACTGTATACCAAGATAAGGTCAAAATGAGGACATGATTTAGACATAAAGGATGATATAAGCAAATTAGGGGAGCATGGGATAGTTTCCCTGTCAGATCTATGCATAAGGGAATAGTTTATGACCAAATAAGATAGAGAGGTTCACAGGAAGTAAAACGAATAATTTTGATTATATAAAATTTCAAAGTTTTTGGCAAACAAAACTAATGCAGCCATAATTAGAAGGAGAGTAGGAGATTGGGGGAATTTTTTTACAGGCAGTTTTCATAAGAAGAAATCAAAGCTATTGATAGTCACATGAAAAATGCTCTAAATCACTATCGATTAGATAAGTGCATATTAAAACAACTCTGAGGTACCACCTCAAACCTATCAGATTAGATAACATGACAGAAAAGGAAGTACTAAATTCTGGAGAGGACATGGGAAAATAGGGTCACTAAAGCACTGTTGGTGGAGTTGTGAACTAGTCCAACTATCCTGGAGAAGAATTTGGAACTATGCACAAATGGCTGTAAAATTTCAAATATTTTTTACCCAGAAATACTAGTACTAGGTCTGTATCCCAAAGAGATGAAAGAAAAGGGAAAAGGATCTATATGTTCAAAAATATTTATATCAGCTCTTTTTGTGGTGGCAAAGTATTAGAAATAGAGGGAATGCTCACCACTTAGGGAATGGCTGAACAAGTTGTTGTATATCATATTGCTGGAATACTATTACGCTATAAGAAATGATGAGCAACACGATGAAAAAATACATTCCACATCCAGAGAAAGAACTGATAAAATCTGAATGCTGATCAAAGCAAGTTCTTTTCTATTGTCTTTATGTTCTTCATGGTTTCTTATTTTGGTCTCTGTCTTCTTTCACAATATGACAAATATAGAAATACGTTTTGTGTGATTGATCATGTGTAACATGTATCAAACTGCTTATTTTTTCAGGGTGGAGGGAAGGGAAGAAGGAGGGAGAGTTTGGAATGCATAATATTTTTAAAAAGTGTTAAAATTGTCTTTACATGTAATTGGGAAAAATAAAATAGTATTAAAAAAAGAAAGTTTCAGAAAGCCCTGGGAATACATATATGAACTGATGCAAAATAAAGTGAGCAGAGCTAGAAGAACATTGTACATAATAACAGCAATATTGTAACAATGATCAACTGCGACAGACTTAGCTACTTTAATTAATATGACAATACAAAGAACTCATGATGAAAATTGCTATTCACCTCCAGAGGTCTGAGTACAGACTGAAGCATATTTTTCCTTTCCTTTCCTTTCCCTTTCTTTCTTTCTTTCTTTCTTTCTTTCTTTCTTTCTTTCTTTCTTTCTTTCTTTCTTTCTTTCTTTCTTTCTTTCTTTCTTCCTTTCAAAATAAATGAATATTCAAAATAAATGATAATAATTTTTAAATATCTTAGGGAGTTATTTATTGTTCTGAAAGGTTCATTTATCCAGGGTCAAATAAGCAGTGTGCCAGATGTGAGACATGAATCTAAGTCTTTCTAGTTCTGAGGCATTATACTGCACTGCCTCTCCAATGCAGTCTAAGATTTCATTAGAAGGAACATGGTATCCAGGACTATGGAAATGATAATACTGTCCCTGGAGTATCACAGTCTGTTTTGGGTGTTAAATTTTTGTGATGACACTGATAAGCTGTTAGCTATTAAAAGGAATGTAATCGAGATAGTGAAAGGTATGAAGATCATGGCGCATGAGGATGTGCTTATAAAAGTAAAAGTATACAACAAGTTATTAAATTGTGATAACCTTTAACTCAGTCATACCATTATTAAGTCTTTATTCCAAAGAGAGCTATGTCCTTAAATAATTCAATTCAAATTTATGAATGACTGAAAGGCCAAAAGAAAGATACATCGTGATTGTATATAGCTTTACAAATATTGTACAAAGTTATTTTCATTGGAAAAGTGTTATGAAAGTGCAAGAATGGCTGGAAAGTGAGGTAGAGTGGTTAAATAGTGGGAATGAAGGATAACTGAGAACAGTCTGGTATCTAGATATGAAAGGAATCTCCCAACCAATCCTTCAGAGGAGGTGGGAAGTCCATAGGCATTGCACATTGCATGTATTTTTGGACTTTTTAAATATATTGATGGACAGTATTGATTGTTTTCCTCTCCTTTTTCTCTTTAAAAAATACACTTTCCTTTAATGTAAATATTGAACATTACAAAGTACTTATTTAAAAAAATATTATGTTTAATTCTAGCTGTCTTTGAAATCCACTGATTTCAGTCATGTCTGTAATTACTATTTTCCATGAACCCAGAAGAGAATAGAACTATTTTTCAAAAGAATTTAGCTTAAGAAGTAACTGAGCAAACAACAATAGCATTGTGAAGGAGGAATGGCCCTAGACATTGGAAGAATACAGCAAGGAGATCTAAATCTCTAGCATATGCTTTAAAATTGTTTTATTTATCAACGTTCATTTCTGCACAATATTTTTGCTTATTTTATTAAAAAGAACAAGTAGACTTACATGTCCAAAAATATTTATAGCAGCTCTTTTTTGTGGTGGCAAAGAATAAGAAATTGAGAGGATGCCCATCTATTGGGGAATGGTTGAATAAGTTGTAGTAAATGAATGTAAAGGAATATTATTGTGCGATGATAAGTAGGCATACATCAGAAAAACCTGAAAAGACTTGTATGAACTGATGCTGAGTGAGGTGAGCAGAACCAGGAGAAGATTGTACACAGTAACAGCCACATTGCGTGATGTCTGACTTTGATAGACTCATCTCTTCTCAGCAATGCAAGGATTTAAGACAGCTCCAAAAGACTTATGATGGGAAATGCTATCCACTTCCAGAGAAAGAACTCTGGAGTCTGAATGCAGATGAAAGTATACTATTTGATATCCTTTTCTTTTGTTATTTTGTTTTGTTTCTTCTTTCTTGTGGTTCTTCCCATTGGTTCTAATTCTTCTTTACATCATGACTAATGTGAAAATATGATTAATGTGAATGTACAAGAACAGCTTATATCAGATTGCGCACTGTCTTGGGGAGGGAGGAGGAGAGAGAGAGAAAATTTTAAATTCAAAATCTTATGAAAATGAATGTTGAAAACTAAAAATAAATAAATTAATTAGAAAAAAGTCAAGATGACTGGCAATGTCTTAGTGGGGCAGAGGGCACTCAAAATAAAATAAAAAGGACATGTAGATTAATTAAAGATAAGAAAACCAATGCTGTAGTAGTTTGTGTTTATAAAGTTTTATTTCTGCAAACATGTTAACTGGTATTATAATTTGAGGCTAAAATAAAGTATTTTATGAATATTTTTAAAGAAGAAAAAATTTAAAAATAATTAAAATGAACTTCGTCATATGGGATGACTCTCTGAGAGGCGTAGTGGAAGGAACAAGACAGTCATGTAAAAAAAATACTTTAAGGGCATCAATAAAAAACTTCTTTTAAAATATTAGAGAAAGGGTCTCAGTATGTTGAATCCAACCATTATGAAAGCTTTATTAAAGTACATGGGCAAGAATCGCATCCTATCAGAAGGCATGGATGGGTAGTGATCTGAACCATGGGAGTTGTGATCCATCATCACATGGAAGAAGTAGCTTATAACTTTCCTTCTTAGGCACTGTTTGATTTTGATTTAATGATTTTTTTCCCCCAATTCTATTGCATTATGGTTAGAAAAGGAAACATATAGACATTTTGCCCTTTGTGTTTAAGAAGTGTTTCAATGAACCAGTAGATGGTCAGTTTTCATTAATGACCTACTTAAGAAGAAATTGTATTTTTTTGTTTTTCCAATGAGTTCCTGCAACAAAGCAAATATGTTATCTAATTTATATGATTTTGAAGTGATCCCTGCTTTTCTTCCATTTGCATACTGATGATAGACTTTTTCCTTACAATTTTTTGCGGTAACAATAAGTAACAATATTTCAAATTTTTTCACTATAATTGTATCTGTTATTGTAATCTGTGATCAGTGATCTTTGAGGCTACTATTGGGATTATTTTGTGGTGCCAGAAACCATGCCCATGTAATGTGGTGAACTAAATCAATAAATGTTGCATGTTTTCTGACTGCCCCACTGAACAGCCATTACCCTGTCTCTCTCCTTCTCCTCAGTCCTCCCTATTCCTTGAAGCACAATAATATTGAAGAACATTACATAAACTTAGCTGACATAGCAGTGGATGCAGTTGAGAAAATTGACTCCGATTTTGGAAGAAGGTCTGCTGTGAGTAAAATGCTATGAAACATCATTGATTGCTACAGAGAAATCTTTTGTGAAAGGAAGAGTCAATCAATGTGGCAAACTTTATTGTTGTCTTATTTTTAAGAAATTGCCACAGCCACCCCAACCCTCAGAAACCACTACCCTGATCAGTCAGCAGCCATCAACATGGAGGCAAGACCTTCCACCAGTCAAAAGATTATGATTCACTGAAGGCTCAGATGGTGGTTAATATTTTTAGCCATAAAATATTTTAACTAAGGTATGAATACATTGTTTTTTATATGTACCATTGCACATTTAATAGATAGTATTTTCAGTTGTATTTTTAGTCATGTCTGACTCTTTATAACCCTATTTGGAGTTTTCTCAGCAAAGATACTGAAGTTATTTACCATTTCCTTCTCCAGCTCACTTTATAGATGAGTAAAATAAGGTAAAGAGTGTTAAATGACTTGCCCAATGTCCCATAGCTAAGTCTGTGACCAGACTTGAACTAAAAAAGATGAGTCTTCTTGCCTTCACGACCGATACTCTATCCACTGCACCTAGTAGGTGCTGACTACAATATAGTGTAAACAAAACTTGTATGTGCACTGGAAAACAAAACAATTTGTGAGGCTTGCTTTATTAAGATATTTGTTTTATTGCAGTGATGTGAAACTGATCCCACAATATCTCCAAGGTATGCCTGTAATTACAATTATTGTAATTCTATTGTAGAGGAATTCAATCCATTTGAATGTAATAATTTTATTCTTTTCTATATCCTTGTAAGTTTTCATTCCAATTTTTAATCTTTGATTTCTCTTATTATTTTTCAAATTCTGTAGTGATTGTAGATACAAGAAGACACTAGATCTTAGAGATCACCTGTTTCAGCCTATTAATTTTACAGATGCAAATACTGAAGTTCACAGAGTTACCCAAGTTCAAGAGTCAGAGCAGAGGTCAGAACCCAATTGTTCCCATTCTCTATCTAGTACCTTATGCTAGACTTCTAAAATTATCATCCTCCATATTAGGTTAAAGTGGCGCTTTTTTTGGCATTTTTTCTAATACTTAAAACATTATGATTGAACTCAACTCTTCTAATTATTTGTGGAAATTCTTGCTATTCATTTTATTTCTAAGTAAATAAACCTTGAACTCACTTCTGAGAAACAGGCAACTGGACAAAAAACTTTGTGACAAGTTTCTCTGAAAAAAATATCATAGGTAAGATTTATAAAAGCTGATTCATATTTATAAGACTAAGTCATAAATAGATAATAGATAAATAAGTAGCCAAATAAATAGTCAAATAATATGGTCATTTGAAAAAAAAATGCTTTGGGGGCAGAGCCAAGATGGCGGAGTAAAAGCAGTGACTTGCTTGAGCTCTCCTCCAAACCCCTCCAAATACTCATAAAAAATGGCTCTAAACAAATTCTGAAGCAGCAGAACCCACAAAAAGACAGAGTGAAACAAATTTCCAGCCCAAGACAACCTGGATGATTGATCAGAAAGGTGTATCACACCGGGCTTGGAGCGCAGCGCAGCGTGGGCATGCAGGCCGTAGGGAACCTGGAGCAGGCCTCAGTGGACTGAATTGCGGGCAGCTGTGGAGGTTTCCAGACTCCTCAATCCACCAATGCCAAAGACAACTTAGAAGGTCAGTGGGAAAAGACTGTTTATGTCGGTGCTGAGAAAGGAAGGCAGGGTCTCAGCTCCATTCCCCAAGAGTGTGGCCCTGGGGGGGGAGATGCTTCCCGAGCTTCTGGCCCACAGACTGAGGGGGAATCCAGTGGCTGATCAGAGAGGGATTGCAGGGATCTCTTTGCCAGTGCTGAGGCAGGAATCTCTTGCTTTGCCCGTGTTTGGATCTGGGTCACAGTTCTGGGCGGTGGTGCTGGGGTGAGGAGGAGCACTGGCGTGGTGGAGCTTGTAGTGGCTGTGGAGAGGAACCCCTCCTCACAGTTACAGGACAGAAAGGAGTACTTGTAGTCACAGGCCAGGAAAGCAGTAAACACCTCCCCTTATCATACCACTTGGAAGAACTGAAAATTTACAGGTCCCTACAAGTATCTCTGAAAAGCTACAAACCCCTGAAGCTTGGGACAGTACATTCTCCACATTGGAAGCAGACTTTACCTTAACAAAGAGTTTAAAACTCAAGTAATTGGCGGATCATGAGCAAGCAGCAAAAAAGTCAGACTATACTATCTTACTTTGGTGAAAAAGAAGATCAAAATATACAACCAGAAGAAGACAACAAAGTCAAAGCTCCTACATCCAAAGCCTCCAAGAAAAATATGAATCAGTCCCAGGCCTTGGAAGAGCTCAAAAGGGATTTTGAGAAGCAAGTAAGGGAAGTAGAGGAAAAACTGAGAGTGATGCAAGAAAATCATGAAAAACAAGTCAACAGCTTGCTAAAGGAGACCCAAAAAAATACTGAAGAAAATAACACCTTAAAAAATAGCCTAACCCAAATGGCAAAAGAGGTCCAAAAAGCCAATGAGGAGAAAAAAAGTGCCCTAAAAAGAAAAATTGGCCAAATGGAAAAGGAAGTCCAAAAGATTACTGAAGAAAATACTTCCTTAAAAATTAGAATAGAGCAATTGGAAGCTAGTGACTTTATGAGAAATCAAGACACAGTAGAACAAATCCAAAAGAATGAAAAATTAGAAAACAATGTGAAATATCTCATTGGAAAAACAACTGACCTGGAAAATAGATCCAGGAGAGAGAATTTAAAAATTATTGGACTATCTGAAAGCCATGATCAAAAAAAGAGCCTAGACATCATCTTTCAAGAAATTATCAAGGAAAACTGCCCTGATATATTAGAACCAGAGGGCAAAATAGAAATTGAAAGAATCCACAGATCTCCTCCTGAAAGAGATCCCCAAAGGAAAACTCCTAGGAATATTATAGCCAAATTCCAGAGTTCCCAGGTCAAGGAGAAAATATTACAAGCTGCCAGAAGGAAACAGTTCAAGTACTGTGGAAACACAATCAGGATAACACAAGATTTAGCAGCTTCTACATTAAAGGACCGCAGGGCATGGAATATAATATTCTGGAGGGCAAAGGAGATAGGATTACAACCAAGAATCACCTACCCAGCAAAACTGAGTATAATCCTTCAGGGGAAAAAATGGTCATTCAGTGAAATAGAGGACTTTCAAGCATTCTTGATGAAAAGACCAGAGCTGAATAGAAAATTTGACTTTCAAATACAGGACTCAAGTGGAACATGAAGAGGTAAACAGGAAAGAGAAATCATAAGAGACTTATTAAGATTGAACTGTTTACATTCCTGCATGGAAAGATGATATTTATAACTCATGAGACCTTTGTCAGTATTAGGGTAGTTGGAGGAAAAAATATATATGTATATGTAGATAGATAGATAGAGGGCACAGGGTGAGTTGAAGATTAAGGGGTCATATCTGGAGAATAAAATTAAGGGATGAGAGAGGATTACTCAGAGAAGAGAAAGGGAGAGGTAGAATGGGGTAAATTATCTCACAAAAAAAAAACAGAAAAGTCTCTTACAGTGGAGGGGAAATGGGGGAAGGTGAGAGGGAATGAGTGAATCTTATTCTCATAGGATTTGGCTTAAGGAGGGAATAACATACACATTCAATTGGGTATGGAAATCTGTCTTACCATACAGGAAAATAGGGGGAGAAGGGGACAAGAGAGCAGGGGGATGATAGAGAGGAGGGCAGATTGGGAAAGGGGTAATCAGAAGTAAATACTTCTGAGGAGGGACAGGGTCAAAAGAAAGAATAGAATAAATGGGAGGGCAGGATAGGATTAAGGGAAATAGAGTTAGTTTTTCACAACATGTCTACTATGGATGTGTTTTGCATAACTGCACATGTACAACCTATATTGAGTTGCTTGCCTTTTCAATGAGGGTGGGTGGGGAGGGAGGAAAAGAGAAAATTTGAAACCTACAGTTTTAAAAACATATGTTTAAAAAAATGTTTTCACATGCTACCTGAAAATAAGAAATACAGGAAATGGGGTACAGAAGTCTATCCTGCTGTACAGGAAAATAGAAGGGGAAGGGGATAAGAGAAGGGGAGAGAGATAGAAGATAGGACAGACTAGGGGAAGCAATATTCAGAATGCATGCTATTTTGGGCTGGGGGGAGGGGGAGATGGGGTGAAAATTTGGAACTCATAAACTTGCGGAAGTGAATGTTGAAAACTAAAAATAAATGAATAAATAAATACTTACCAAATTGAAAAAAATGCTTTAAATAACTAATAACTTGAGAAATGTAAGTTTATGCTGTCCTGAGGGCATACTTCCCACCCATCAGGTTGGTGACAGTGACAAAAGAGGAAAATGACAACTATTGGAAGGATCACCAGAAAACAGGCATATGAATATTCCATTGGTAGGTTTGTGCATTGGTCTATCCACTCTGGAAGCAATTTGGAACTATGCCTCCAATATTACTAAAGTGTGGATATATTTTGACCCTGATTTCCACTACTAGGTCTATACCCCAAAGAAATAAAAGAAATAGGAAAAGGATTCATATGTACAAAAATATTTATAGTATGTCTTTCATAATAGCAAAAAAAAAAAGTAGAAACAAAGGGCATGCATACTTATTGGGAAATGGCTAAACAAATGATGACATATGTGCAGTTGAATTTTATTTTGAGATAGATGAAAATAAAGAGTAACAGAGAAACCTGGGAAGACTTTTATGAAATGATGCATTGTGAAGTAAGCAGAACTAGAAGAACAGTTTATATAATGACAATGGCATTGTAAAGACAAACAACTTTGAAAGAATTTTGAACCTTGATCAATGCAGGGGCCAGCTATGATTACAAAGTACTGAAGTTGATGAATATTATCTGCCTCCATCTGCCAAAATGGTAGTAGACTTAAAATACAAAATGAAACATTTTTGGACATTGCCAAGGGGAAAATTTGTTTTGTTCAACTATGCATATTTGTTATCAGGTTTTTTTCTTTCATTTTTAATTGTCCAACAGATGTAGGTTGGGAGGAAGACAAAAAAACCCCCCACAAATTGGGAAATTTTTTAAAATGAAATTAGTTTTAAAAATTAACAAAAAAATTCCTTTTTAGTTGATATGGAGTCTAGCTTTTAGGGTTGATCTCCTCTCCCAGTTCCTCAGACATTTCTGAAAATCCTTATTTATAATCTTTTACTTTTCATAATTTTTGTCTAATTTTTTATGCCCTTCATCAAGATTGTGCTGCTTTATTTTAGTCTCTGTACCATGTATTTGTTTATTTCATCTACTGGTGATCTTTGCAGCTGTGGCGATTTTGTTGACAAATTGTTTCAGATCCTCTATTTCAAGAAATGTTTTCTTTCTTCCTTCACAAAGAAAAGGCAGTTTGGACGGAAGCTTGTGGCTACAGCTCAGTTTCACTTACCTTTTTGCAGATTTTTCCTTAGGGCTTTTTTTCTCCCTGGAAAGTAGGTGGATTGGGGTGGTAGTAGAGGTGGGGGAGGGCTAGTTGATCTTTCCCTTGCAAATTTGAAAGTTATGTCATCTTTCTTCTTAGCAGTTCATCAAAAACTACATATGTATATTTCTTGATTTACCTAGGAGTTAGTATTTATTACATCTTCCCCAAATTCCCTTGTATTTAATTTGTATAGAGGCCAGGCCAATGAGTGTCCAGTGCTAGGAGTATGTGGATATTTGGTCAGCTTTGTTCTAGACATATAATGGAGGGCCCTGTCATGTCCCTCTGTATAAGCTATTTGACCTGGTAGAATACAATATCCTTGAAGTGAGGGATTCACAGATTTTCTCTCTCTACTGATTAGCATGGAAGCTTTGACCTGCCTCTATTTTTCTGAATCAGGCCAGTTTGTACCTTCTTAAATAGTCTATTGGCTCACCAGTCCCAAAGGTTCACCATATTGGTGTGAAACAGTGTGGACACCTGAGCTTAAACAATCCATCACCTTCAGTCTCTCTGTTAGTAGGGATTATACCCATGAAATACCTAGCTCATTGAGGGTTATATCTGAATACAATCCTGAATAATTTCTGAATATAATGGACATATAAATGGATTTTATATGTCCTCCCAACATCCAGGCTGGGGTGTTTTTCAGTTGAGGAAACTTTTGCACAATTCCCTCATTATGATTTCTACATCACTGGTCAGAGGCAGCATGGTTGAATCAAAAGCATTGGATTTTGGAACCAGGAGATACTTCAAGAGAGACGTGGGAGAGAATCACTTGAATCACAGCTCTGCTTCTAACCAAATAACTTGACCTCTCTAAACCTATTTTCTCAGCTATAAAAATGGGATGATAAGGAAAGTTCAGGGTTGGAGCCAAGATGATGGAGTGAAAAGGTAGTCACTCTTACTCTCCCCTATCAACCTCTGAAAACCCAGAAAATATCACCCCAGAAAAAAAAAAAACTGGAACACCTGAACTAGAAGAAAGATGAGAAGCAGCAGTGCAGCTGCCCAGCAAACGGGTCTCCCAGTGCCTCAGCAAAAATAAGGGAGGCAGAACTACAAGGGGCCCCAGGCAGACAAGTACCCTGCAGCATTCTACCCTGCAGCATTCATCTGAAAGGAGGTGAAGAAAACAACCTAAAGGCTTCCTAAAGCCCCTGCCTTGCTGATTCCAACCCAACACCAGGTGAGCTGTAGGAGCCCTGAAGCCTCCAATTGTGAAGAAATCCTGAAGCCCAGGAAGTAGAGCAGGCAAACACCAACACCTGGACCTCCGAGTGCCTCAGTGAGGGCAAAGGGAACCTGTGGAAACCAGCTCAGAAAACCACCAGAAGCCTCGGCACTCCACTGCAAGGGAATCTCCTGGTGCATTAGCAGAACCGAGAGAGACAACACTGCAGGGGGCTCCAGGCAGATAAACATCCTGCAGCAGCCATCTAAAAGGAGCGGAAGAAAGCTGAAGGAAAGGAAAAGCAGGCAACCTAGAATTGCCTGAAAGTTCCAGCCTTGCTGATTCCAGCCCAACACAAGGTAAGGCACCAGAAACCTACAGCCTCCAATTCCCAGCATAAGAAGCCCCAGCATGCAAAGCCAGTGAGCAAGACCTAGGCTCCCAGCACAAGAAGCTTGGGTCAGTAACCTCTGTTCCCCAGCAGGAGAGCTCAATCTCTTTAAAGGCCAGGGAATAAAGAAACACCATGAGTAAAAAGAAACGCACCATAGCTTCATATTATGAGAAGGGTGAAGATCAAGACAGAAATTCTGAAGAGGACAACATTGTCAACAAACCCACGTCTGCAACAACAAAAGGGAATATGAACTGGTCTGAAGCCCAAAAAGCCTTCTTAGAAGAGCTCAAGAAGGATTTTAATAGTCAAATGAGAGAGGTAAAAGAGTCCTTCAAAAACACAATTGGCCAGTTGGAAAAAAAAATACACTGAAGAAAACAAGTCCCTAAAAAACACAATTGGCCAGTTGAAGAAGGAAGTTCAAAAACTAACAGAAGAAAACAATCTGTTAAAAACTAGAATTGGACAAATGGAAACTAATGTCTCTATGACAGAGCAAGAATCAGTCAAACAGAAACAAAAAAATGAAAAAATAGATGAAAATGTAAAATACCTCATCAGTAAAACAACTGACCTGGAATATCGACTCAGGAGAGATAATTTAAAAATTATTGGACTACCTGAAAATCATGATGAAAAAAAGAGCCTGGACAGTATCTTTCAGGAAATCATAAAGGAAAACTGCCCAGAAGTCCTAGAACCAGAAGGGAAAATAACCATAGAAAGAATCCAATCACCACCTCAAAGAGATCCCAAATTGACAACAAGAATATAATAGCAAAATTCCAAAATTACCAGATGAAAGAGAAGGTGCTGCAAGCAGCCAGAAAGAAAGAATTTAAATATCATGGAACCACAGTCAGGATTACACAGGACCTTGCAGCTTCTACATTAAAAGACCGAAGGGCATGGAACATGATATTCCGTAAGGCAAATGAGCTTGGAATGCAGCCAAGGGTCAATTACCCAGCAAAAATGAGCATCATTTTTCAAGGGAGGAGGTGGATATTCAACGAAACAGGAGACTTCCAAACTTTCCTGATAAAAAGACCAGAGCTCAACAAAAAATTTGATCTTCAAGTACAAGGCTCAAGAAGGACTTAAAAAGGTAAATGGGACAGAAGGATACAATATATTGTTAATTGGGGGGGCTGTTTAAACCCCTACAAGGGAATATGAGACTTGCAACCCTTGAGAACTGTATTGCTATTATACCTTGTTAAAGGAGTATACATAAAGAGGGTGGATATTAGTTGACTTTGATGTAATGATAAAAAAAAGTCTAATCAAGTGGGTTAAATGGATCCAAATAAGTGGATCAATCTGATCTTAGAAAAGGTACTGAGAAAGGAGGAGGCAGACAAAGGTAAATTACATTACAGGAAAAGACACAAAATCCTATTACAGCAGAGGGAAAGAAGGGAGGGGGAGCATCGTTTGAACCTTAATCTCATCAGATTTGGCTCAAGAAGGGCATAATATAATCAGTTAGGTATAGAAATCTAACTTGACCTATAGGCAGTAGGAGGGAAAAGGGGAAAGAAAAGGGAGGGGTGAAAGAAAAGGGCAGGGGAAAGAAGGGAGGGAAGCAGCAGTAAGACTAAAGGGGAAGAAAAGGGAAAGGGATAATAAAAGGGGGAAGGGACTGAAGGAGGCGGTGGTCAAAAGCAAAACACTAGTGAAGGGGGGAAAAGAAAAAGGAGAAAGAAAAATGGGATGATAATATAACAACACTACTTACTTCACATGGTTATAATAAGGAAAGTACTTTGTAAACCATAGAGCAATACAGAAATAAGGAATTGTTGAATCTGTTATTGTTAAAAATGATATTATTCAGATTTTGGTTTTCTGTGATTTAAGTGGCTAGAGAAATTACTTTGAAACCAAGCTGGATAGTGACAAGGTCAAGTGTAAGAGAAAAAGGAGACTTCCAAAAGACTGGCTCACTAAGATTTCCTGGAAAAGGGAAGAAGTAGACATGCCAATTTATACAGACAACACAAATTACTAAGGACAAATTCCCTGGAGTGTAGTAAGGAAAGCCAGGAAGCACAGACCCAGATTTTTTCTCCAGGCCAGGATATGGTATGTCTGTCTGTCAATGTCAGGACTTCAGATCCTGGTTCTTCTTCCATCCTTTTTATCCATATTTCTTCCTCCATTGTTCTCACTTTAAAGAGAATTGGCTTTTGTAATGCATGAAGATACACAGCTTTAAGGTATCATTCTCTCAACCAATGGGGAGAGTCCTATGCAAATGATTCAGCTTTGGATCTGAGTTACAAATGATCTACTATCAAATGTTATAGTGAAATTAGTTATCTTTTAGGTTTAACATTCATGGAAGATCTTTTGCTCTAGAACACCAAATCCCAGGGCCTCTACAAGCACAGAGATATCCAAGACTCAAAGTGGTTCATAGTCAGGGAGAGGACTCTTGGGTAACCCTTTTCAATTAATATCTCCTGAATTTCTCAAAAGTGTCTGGTATTCCCTTTGGCCCCTAGAACCACAGCACTTTGCTCTCTCAAGAAAGGTAGTCTAAACAACCTGTTCTACTCAAGAGTAATCATTTCTCCTAACAGGTGTCTTCCATTAGGAGAGGAAATTGCCATTTTTGTCACTGGCCTTGGTCAAGAGATTGTCATTGAAAAAATGTAGATCATACTTCTCTACACAATAATGCACCTGAAACTACAATGAATTCTTGACCTGATTTCCATACTAACCAAACAGATCCATAATCCTTGCTATTCCTACCCCTCCAAAATCTCTTTAATTGTATAATCAGCATATCCAATCATCACCATCCACAGGTGGTGACCATCTATAAATCCTCATCCACGTAACACTACGTTGATTTGTATAATTCTCATTTTTTTGGAAACAATATTTTCAATGAGAAGAACTTTTAGAAAACAATATTTTCAATGAAAAATAAGTAAAGTATGAAAAAGAGTTTAATAGCTGTGGGGCAACTCTGTCCCATATTTGTTGCAGTATCTAAGGAAGGAATAAAATAGAAAGTCATTGCATGTGACTATTATTCACATTCATTTCTAGTTCTGAAGATATAAACTAATGTCCCAGTTTGAAGACTCTTTATGTATAAAAATTTTATTTTGATAATATATTATATATACAATTTATTTATATATATTCATTTATATAAATATATATAATAATTTATTTCAAAAATAAATTTATAGATTGGTATCTAAATACATGCAAAATAATGAATTATTTAGTTATACACATATTAGGAATCAACCTAGGGGCAGGGACTGATTTTGCTTTTTCTTTATATCCCCAGTTCCTGGCACACAGTAAGTGCTTGATAAAGATTCATTGATTGTCTAATAGAACAAACCTCTCTCTAATCATATCTGTCTCTCTCTCTCTGTCTATTTCTATCTCTGTCTTTCTCCAATTGAACTTAAAAAGCTACTTGCCTTTTTTTAAAAAAAGTAATTGCCTAGAGACCTTTGAAGTCAGGAAGGATGACAGTAAGGGCAAGAGGTTTATTCCAAGGGTCACAGTTCATTTGCATAAGCAAGTAATCATAGGGCCCTGTGGAATGTCTGTAAGTGGATTTCATTACAGAAGTTCAGCTTAAAGGGACTATAAATAATCCTCCAACAAACATTTTATATTGCTTCAAGTTCAGCTGTAATAAAAAAATATTTTAGTAACACAACAATCTATGAAGGCAGGAAATTAAACAGAAGGGGTTGCACATCTTCCTTTTGGAGCTCTGTTAGAATATGCTTCAAGGAAGAAAAACATGATATTCCTATTATTTTAGCAAAGTAATCCTATCAAAACAGGATTATATTATTCCATATGGCTGACATAGGGTACTAAAATAAATACAAAGCTGATTTCTGCTTCATGTCTCATGCCAACTCTTATTCTCTAATCCTGCCAATCTTTAAGGCTCACTGCTTAAAGGCTTTGTCCAACAGCATGGCTGGAAATATATATTGTTTCTTCCCCTCTCCTTTCTTTCACTTCCCTCCCCTTTTCTCCCTTCCCCTCCTGTCCTTTCCTCTACTCTTTATATCCCCAATTCCTGGCACATAGTAGGTGCTTGGTAAAGATCCACCAATTGGCCAGTGGAACAAACCTCCCTCTGTTTCTCTCTCTCTGTCTTCTCTGCTTTCCTGTCCTCCTCTTCTCTCCTTCTCCTTCTCCTTCTCTTCCCCTTCTTCTCCTTCTTCTTCCCTTCTTCTCCTCTCCTTCTCCTTCTCCTTCTCCTTCTCCTTCTCCTTCTCCTTCTCCTTTTCCTTCCTCTTCTTCTTCTTCCTCCCTCTCTTCCTCTTCCTCCTCCTCTTCTTCTTCTTCTTCTTCTTCTTCTTCTTCTTCTTCTTCTTCTTCTTCTTCTTCTTCTTCTTCTTCTTCTTCTTCTTCTTCTTCTTCTTCTTCTTCTTCCTTTCCAATCCTATCCTCCCTCTCTCTTCCTCTTCCCCCACAAAATTTCACCTCTGAATGTAAGCACTGGCATGAGTAAAGAATTATTGATGTGTAATTAGATACGATGTTAGGATTTTTTCACAATAAGCATAGATTTGCCACTAGGTAAAATGTCAGAATACTAGAAAATTTGCATGAAAACAGGGGAAGGCAATTTTACATATGCTTCCAGCTCTCCATTTAAATTACAAAGAGGATGCAGAGAAAGGTGGTGGTGGCAGTGTGTGTGTGTGTGTGTGTGTGTGTGTGTGTGTGTGTGTGTGTGTAGGACCATGAGCCTTATATTAAATGTTTCCTAGTGTTTGTCACAACTCAGACCTTTGGATATTTGGACACCTACTATGATCAAGTCTGATTTTAATGATGTTTATAACTGGTAAAAATGAATTTTAGCTGTTTTTATGCTAGATTGAATATACTTAATAACAACAAGGAGGGCAGCAGCATCAGACTTGTATTTCTCTGTTATGGTTGGACCTGTTTCATGAAAAAGGGCTTAGATTTATTCTGCCTACTCCAAGGACAGAACAAGAATCACTGTGTAGGCTTGTAGATTGGCAGATTTTGGCTAATAGGGAAGGCTTAGAGTGAACTATGTTGTGTAGTAGATAGAACACTGGACAGATAGGCACAAAGACCCAAATTCAAATCTGGTCTCAGATACTTCCTAGATCTGTCACCCTGACTGTTCAAAAGGAATGCATCATAAAGTAGTAAGCTCCCCATCACTGGAGGTTTTTAAATAAAAGCTGTCTTACCACTTATCCAGACATTGTACACTTGCTACAGCTATAGGTTGAATTAGATGACTTAAGTGGGCCCTTCCAAATAGAGATGCCATGATACTAGTTCTCATAGGCTTATGGGAGCACATATTGAAAGCAAGAATGGACTTGAGAGGTCAAACCACTTCATTTTATGGATGTGAAACAGAGACTCAGAGTGGCTGAGTGACTTGCAAAGCTAAAATTTGACCCCAACTGATTTCAAAGCCACAACCTCTTCTACTGCTTCAACCTGCCTTCTCATCTCCTCTGGGAGGGCTATTCCCTCACATTTGAGATTGTGACAGACATTGGAAACATGAATCGTGTAATTTTGCTCCAGATTCAATGGGGATATATTTCATTATTGTAAATGCACTGAAGTTTTAATTTGCAAAGGGCAGCACTTTATTTCCTCCAACAGAGAGGGGATATAGTTTGGCTTGCACCCACAAGAGTTCTGCACAATTGGCAGAAGTTAAAGAGCTTAAATGAGATTATCTCAATATCACTAGTAGCACATCGGAGGCACGTTAGGCTTAACCTAGGGTTTGTATAGAAGCAAAACACCTCTTGATACTAGTAGGAGATTTATTGCATGTGAACTGCAGGATCAGGCCCTAAACATGTAATTTCATAGTATCTATTTCAGAATACATACAAAACAATTATTTTCCTGCTTCAAATTACCCCCTCACTTTCCACAAAGTCATTTCTTGCTCTTTAGAAAAACATTCAAGTTCTAACATGGCAATCTGCTAAAGAAAAGGAAAGGAAAGTACAATGTGCTTGGAAATGTAGGTATGTTGGGGATATAGTTGTTCTGTTTGGGGGTAATTTAATCAGATAATATCAGTTTACGTTACCTTGTGTTTCATCTTGTTTACCTTTCTAATAACTACAATTATTCTCAGGCTGATGTTGCCATTTTCTTTCCCCTTGAATAGATATGCTTAAATGGAAAAAAATCCAATTCAATAAGAACATATAACGAGAAAATGTTATCCATCATTATTAAAAAAGGCAGCTTACCTTTATCTGGGTGTTAAATAGTACAAATCCAGGAGAGCCAGTGAATGTTTTGAAGTCAAAATGAAGGGCATTACCAAGGCTGAAGTGGATTTGTCACAGAATTATACGCATTACCTCAGATATAAGTTGTTATATATTATTAGTAGGAGGGAAGAGAGGGCACGGAAGATGGGAAAGAACAAAATGGAAGGAGGCCATGTATTTCTTTGCAAGAAAGAAGGAATACTTTTTGGATTCTCATATAAAGATACTTTAGAGAACTCCTACCAAATAACACCACCACCCACATTGACCCTGCAAATGAATCTATTTCATTAAATAGAATATGATTTCTTATAATAACATCAAAATAAAGAAAGCATAGATTTACAACATTACAAAATACACTAGATTAAAGATCATTCTACATAATGGACAACGTCACTTTAAAATAATTTACAAATACCCATATATTTAATTTCTAGCACTCATCTGGGTTGGCCTTTCCAGCTCTAGATACGTGATTCCAATGAACTCCTGATATATATTTTCTTATAAATTTTATTTTTTATGAGCTTAACCAATATCAAAATTTAAATACATGAAGGGGACTATTCATGAAATTTTCAACTTCCTTTATTCATTTCAAGTGTATGTTAAGTTTGAAATGGAAGAAACTAAACTTCTCTGATTATCTTTGTTTTCTTCTTGAATTGCTTTTGTTCTCTTCTGTGTATTTTTTAAAAAAAGATTCTCTTTTCTTTCCTTTATTATTCTTCCTCTTTATCACTACCTACCAACCTCCACCCCTCTCCCACCCAGAAACCATTCATTATAACAGGCAAGTATAATCAAGCAAAACAAATCAATACACTGTCTATATCTGAAAATGTCTGATGCATTCTGCAACCCTAATCCATTGCCTCTCATTCAAGAGATGAGGCACACTAATATTATCTTTGATCAGAATTCTGAAGTCTTTCAATGTTGTCCATTAATCATATAAACTGTTTTCTTGGTTCTGCTCCCTTCGCTCTTCAACAAGTCTTCCTAGGTCTCTCTGAAGCCATCATATTGTTTACTTCTTATAATATTTCCTAACATTCTTATATCATGATATGTTCATCCATTCCTCAATTAACAAGCTCTCATTTTGTTATGTATATATATATATGTTATACATATATATATATGCATATTATATATATATATATATATATATATATATATATATATATATATATATACACACACATACATACAGACACATATATTCCACTATAAGTATTTTTACATATGAGTAATTTATGTTTCTTTGACCTCTTTGGAGGTATATACCTGCTAGTACTGTCACTGGATTATAGGCTGTTCCCATATTGGTGACTTTTTGGCTGTAGTTCCAAATTGTTTTCCAGAATGGTTGGAACAATTCAGTCTCACAAGCAGTGCATTAGTGTACCTGTCTTGCCATAAGCCCTCCAACAATTGTCAGTTTCCTATTTTGTCATTCTTTCCAATCTGATGCTTATGAGATACAACCTAAGAGTTCCATTTTTAGAAAACTCTGGTTGCAAGGAAGTATCTGTTTTCATCAAGTTTAAATTTGCCTCTGCAATTTCTTTCCATTGTTCTTGATTTGACCTTTTGGAGAGAAATAGAATGAGCAGAAAAATCCTTCCTCCACATGGCTGTCCTATAAACCTTTAAACAAATTCCCCTGCTGTATCTTTTCTTCTCCAGGCCAAGTGTGCTCAGTGACTTCAGTGATTCATATCAAATTCAAGTTTGAATTTATTGATATGAATTTATTTGATATGAATTCAAATTCAACAATAATTCAAATAGAATTCTAGCTTTCAAAGTTGACCTTTTTATGTGTAAGAATAATAGATTTATTTTTGCCCATTCATCTTTATTTTCTCAAATCAAACTCAGTGCTTTAGCCTGTCAAGACTTTTTGGATACCAGCCTTGTCACCTGAGCCTCCTTTTCTTTCTCTCAATCCCATAGTGTCTACTGAATAAACTACAAATTCATTACCTTACCATTCTGTTAATATAGTTAAAAAATCACTACTTCTATTAACCTGATCTACTATCTCACTAGTAGCTTTAATAATCATAATCATAATAGTTGACATTATATAGTGCTTCAAGTTTTGTAAAGCCCTTTACATATATTGTCTAATTTGACTCTCATGGCCTTGTGAGTTGGCTCTGTGATTATCCTAGATTCCTGATACTATTTTGAGAGAATTGTGCCAAGTTCCTATAGTCATTTTAGTTAGCATTTCTGTATTTATTAGTGATTTGGAGTACTTTTTCCCTGTGGATGTTAGTAACTTTCTTTTCTTTTCTTTTTCTCTTTTTTCTTTTTTAAATTGCCTGTTCCTATACTTTCATGATTTATCTCTTGGGGAATAGCTTTTCATATATACTTGTATCAATTCACTATATATGTTAGATGTCAGACCTTTATTAGGGACAAACAGAATCCAAAAGAAACATTTAAATATGAAAAACAAGCAGGTAGAAGAGGGAGTCATGGGTTCCAGGGAGAAAAAGGAATATGTTTTCGTGGGTCAGAGAGGAGAAAGATATTCTCCAGCCTTCAAAAAGGGCTGTAAATTTAAAGGGAACTTTCCATAATTCTAACTGCATTGATTTTGCTTGAGGAAAAGTGTTTTGAATTTTATGTAGTAAGAATTATGCTTTTTTCTTCTATGATCATCTCTATTCCTTGTTTAGTTAAAATTATCCTTTTATCTATAGTTGCAGAGTCTACATCCTTTTATTCTCCAGTAATTTATTTATGGTGTGATTTTTTTTTGACAGGTCAAGCATCCATTTGGAGCTTATTGTGGAGTATATTCTGAAATGTAATTCTAAACTTAATTATTCCAGATTGCTTTCCTACTTTTCTATCAGGTTTTTGTTGAGTATGGAATCTTTATCCAAGTAGTTAGATTTCTTTAAGTTTAATCTTGTTTTAGGTCTTATTCGCTTAGTATCGGCAACTAGGGAGCACAAAGGATGGACACTGGACCAGAAATCTGAGTCCAAATATAACCTAAGATACTTTCTGGTTGTGGGATCCTGGGCAAATCAGAAACTTTCTCTATCTCAGTTTCCTCATCTGTAAAATGGTAATAAAACTACTATCTACCTATGGGGTTGTGAGGATAAAACGAGATATTTGTAAAGCACTTCAGAAACCTTAAAGCACTATATAAATGTTAGCTATTATTGTTGTTTTTATAATAATAATAATGTCTATTGACTTAGTGAGGGAGATATTAGCCATCTTTATTGAACCTGACCTATTGTCTATACGTTTGCATAAGCCATCCTTTATGCTTTCCTTCACCAGTTAATGCCAGTTAAAATCCTACTTTCTTCAGGAAGCCTTTCTCAATCCTCTTTAGTGCTGGCCCTCTTCCCTCTATTGATTATTTCTTCTTTATTCTGTAAATAATTTATTTGTATGTAGTTGTTTGCATTTTGCCTCTCCTACTCTCTATTAGACTGTGAGATCTTTGAGAGAAGGGACTGTTTTTTGCTTGTCTTTGTATCCTCAGTGCTTAGCACAGTGCTTGGTATATATATATATATATATATATATATATATATATATATATATATATATAGTAGGCACATTTAACAAATGTTTATTGACTGGCTCACTGACTTTGGCTTTAAAATTTTTTTTCTCTTCTTTCAAGGCTCAAGTCAGGTGGCATCTCCTCTATAAAACTTTAACTTATTCCCCTCACTGAAAATATTAATTTACTCTTCAAAATTTCTCAAAGCACTCTGGCTGGATTTCTTTTATCCCATAATAAATTAATATGGGATAAAATTAAACTAATAATGCTTTGTACCATTATATATCTATGTACATGCTATTTTTTGCCCTTGTAATCCCAATATCTAACACAGAGTGTTGGAGAAAGTAATGCATAGTTTGACTTATTTACTTTCAATTGTACAGTGATGAATAAAAGCCATTGGCAGAGACATTTAATCTTCTATGTGGCCATATCTGTGGAGTTTATAGGGAGCATTTCCCCCCACTCCTTGCCTAGCACACAAACTGTAGGTCATGTGGTGGTTAGAAGAAAACCTCTTTTTTGTTAGAGCATACCAAGTGAACTGGCTGTTTGTTGAATATTTGCAATATCCATATATTGGGTACTTGTAAATTAATTAGCATCTCTACTGTATTCCAGTGAAGGACATAATGTTGGCCCTTTGCTTAGCAATGATTTTATCATTACATGATGTGGAGAGGTATGTATTTATGGAAAGTTGTGAGAGGTATTTATGAAAAGTTTGCTAAACAGCTTAAAATGACTCTCAGTTCATTGACCCTTTCCATGTTGCTCTTCTCTTCCTAACCAAACAGCTTTTCAGTTTTGTTTTGTTTCATTTTGCCATCTGCTGATACTTGTGGCCTTCACTGAGGGCCACTAGCATGTGCTGACATGTTATTCTTTCCCAGATGGTAGATGATGATCAGAGTTCAGTCATGGCAGATCAATAATGGAACTGAGAACTAGTGCGTAGCAATAGAAGGGGGGGTCATCAATCAATCAAGAAGCATTTATCATGTACCCACCTTGTGCTAAGTACCGTGCTCATCACTGAGGATACAAGACAAAAATGAAAAAAAAAATATTCTGCCTTCAAAGAATTTACATTCTACTGGAGGAGACAATGTGTGTGTGCAATATGAAAACATGGCTTATTGCAGATAGTACTTTGGAAGCCCCAGTTGAAAGTAAATGAAGAAGTACTATTTCTTAGTGTCTATTTGTAATTTCAGTTTCTAAGTCAGTTTCTGTTAAGCAAGATGTAGTGATCGGCACATGGCTTACAGAAAGCGAATTATGATTTTGTCTCTTTGTCTACAAAAAGGGAATTAACCAACTATTAGGCCTCTGCCTGTTTTGACCATATTAGATTTGCAATTGAGCAATCATCAATTAAAAAAACCACAATATGCAAGTTTCCCATCATTAAACCATTATGTTCCTTGTCCAGAAGGCAAATTTACCTCCACATCCATAGTATCTTCTCCAATCAGATTCAAGGCTTATAAAAATCAGGCAGCCCAGTGACATAGGAGATGAGATCCTAAGATGATCTGGGAATTTATGCGATAGGAGAAACAATATTAAGGGCAAGAGATAGAGTGGAATCATAGCTTTAGTGCTGGAGGGATCTCTGAATTTAGCTAGTTTAAGTCACTCATTTTACAGCTGAAGATAATGAAATCCAGAGAAGGTGTGATTTGCCTAAGGTCATGCAAGTAGCAACTTGCACAATCTGGATTAAAACCTATATTCTCTAATTCTAAATTTAGTGTTAATTATGCTGCCTCCAACTTCTCTCTCATACTCTCTCATCACATGCCATGGTCAAACTGAAAGCCTCCAGATGTATCCATTTCATAGAACCATAAACCTTCTAGTGGGTTAAGGGTGAGGAGAAAATAAAGAGGGGTGCACAGACTGACAAATAATTATTAATTTAAAATTTTTGTTTTGTCCATCCAACCAATGCTGCCTTTTAAACTGAACCTATGCTGGCCACAACCTCTTATTAAATGATAGAGCTACTTAGTACTGGAGTTATTATATTAACTAGAGGTTATACATCTTAGCAGACATTTCTGTCTTTGCTTGGGTACAGGAAGTTAAAAAGAGGCACATGTGGGAATGCATTCTATTATCTGGATTATTTTTTTTTTTCAAAATTAGTCTTATTAATTAGAAGACTGTAACACTATCTTCACAACCACGAAGTTGCCCAAACTATGATAAGGACCTTACAACTCATACATTTTTCTGTTACCTGGGGACCTGTTCCATGTAAAATTGAGCATATCTAACTATGAGCTTACTTTAAAGAACTTGAGGATTGTAAATTAAGCCAGACTTCAAAGACACTTTTTTTGGAGACAAATTGTACTATGGTGATAGAGTAGACCCAAAGCAGCAAACTAATCTAACAGAAGACCATTTTCTGAAATCTGTTTTTACAGTCATTGACCATTTGAAGATAAAAAAAAAATTCAAGGCATGTCTGTGCATTCCCCAATGGTATACACAGAAGTATACAATAAGGGACTGTGGTTTAGATTCGCTCTTTCTGCTTTTAGGTTTCCCAGGTAGTTTCTGAAAAGTTTTAGTCAGCCTCTGAAGTTAAATTTAAAGAAAAGCACAGATGGGACTTGTAAACTTTAAAAAATACTTAGAATTTGTTTAGACTTAAAGCGATGGTTTTTATAGTGTGTTAAGCATCATTTTCTTTACTCTTTTTAAAGACTGAAAACAGGTCAGAGGAAATGAAATATTTTTACTTTTTTTCTTGTGTACATTTATAAGCTATACTGTGAAAACAAGTATAAAAATCTAGATAAAAATTATTGACAAATCTCAAGTGAGCTCATGCTTCCCTACGAAAAAAATTTAGCAAAACATTTCTCAATCTGATTGTGTAAGCAGAATTATCACCTCCTTCAATCCATCCTGCACCTTGTGGTCATACTAATTACTCTTAAGCACTAGTTTTTTCATGTACCTCCTTTGCTTAGAACCTCTCAATGGCTCAACTTCCCTATTGGTGTGCCTGGCTTTATTTCTCAAATAATAACATCCCTCATACTAATTAATCAACTAGCTCTGAGACCTTGCAGCAGGTTGTTAAATGTTATTTATTCAATAAACTCAAGAAATTGGTTTTTCATAAATTTTATTTATCTCTTTCCCCATTAATTTATACATATATATATGTGTGTGTGTGTATATATATATATAATTTTATATATATTTATGTATATATAAATATAATATACATACACACACACACACACGTGTGTGTGTCCATAATTATCTGTTTATATAGATGATTTGGGGATTGATGTCTCTCTGTTTCTCTCTCAACCCCACTTGTTTTCAAATAAGCATCAAGGTTACCAACTATATAATCAATTAACAATGTAACAAATACACAAAACTGACATAATTATATGTATCAACTCTGAGAAAGCTCGCAGCCAACATAACTAAACATAACTAAGACTGATTTCTCAGTTACAAAAACATGGTCCTACCATTTAGCTCTTTGAAACACTTATTAAAGTCTTTTCCTGAGAATTCTCTTCATATTTTTTTCTTTCTTACATAAGGGTTAAAATTTCTCTCAGGAAAAAAAGAAGTTCTTTTAGTCCCTTTTCTCTGTCCTTTTATAGTCTCTCTCTCCCCCCCTCCCTCTTTCCCTCTCTCTCTCTCTCCCTCCCTCTCTCTGTCTCTCTCTGTCTCTCTGTCTCTGTCTCTCTCTGTCTCTCTGTCTCTGTCTCTCTCTCTCAATCTCTCTCTCTCTCTCTCTCTCTCTCTCTCTCTCTCTCTCTCTCTCTCTCCCTTTCTATCTCTGTCTCTCCAATCATTAGTAAACTCTCCAGGAGAAAGTTTAACTGTCACTCTCCAAGATTCCAATGGCTTTTTAAAGGTACAGTAACAATATCCAAATTCTCTGTGGGAGATCTTTTAGAAGCTGTCATTACATTTGTATGTGTGCATTCCTTCAAAAAATTATGATCTTTAGTTTATGGTGAAATCTTAATCCTGATATTAAATGTAGTCTGTCCCCTCCCTCATCACCAAATGTGGGCCCATGAAAGCCTAGTTTAAGGCACTGTTTGGATGACCGTCTATTTACTTCTTTTTCTTCCAATTTAACAAACATATTTTAAGCATCCGCTATGTGATTGTCATTATTCTAGGTACTGGAGATACAAAGACAACCAAAGTTGATGCTTAGTCCAATAGGGATATTACAAGCACATAAATAAGAATGATATAGAGAAAAATTTGATAATTCTTGGAAGTGTTCTTTAAAAAGTTGCTTAAGGAAAAAACCAATTCAAATGGTGGAGAAGGAGGAAGCAGTGCAGTTCAGCTCCTCCCATAACTCTTCCAACAAAGATCGAAGAGGAACATGAGACTGAGTAGTAATCATATGTTTTCTCTCTCCCATTAGTATCAAGGGAATCTGTAAGAGAAGGCGACCCCATTTTGGTATGGAAAAGATTTTCCTTTGTTGTATGGGGATTGAAATTGTCCAACATACAATAAAAGAGACTGAGGCAGAGCTTTGAGCCATGGTCTCCTCTAATGAAGTGGACCTCAGATCTTCCTCATGTCCTGATTTGCCCCCTTCTTCCAAGGCCTTATTTTTATAAGGCTTGATAGTAGATTTGACAGTGGAACATTTCTAAAGGGGCTATACAAAGTACAGAGTCCACTGGTTTATAGACCTTGCTTTGCAAACCAAAAGTGATGCATCAGCTAGAAATGGTATGTGAGTGGGAGGTTGGGAGGTGAGGTGGGAAGGGGATGGAGAGTCTTGGATTGGGCAAAGCATGGGGCATTACCATTAAGTGGCCTTAAGATGGTCATAAGATAGTCCCCTGTTGATGCTGGACGAGAAAGAATGGTCTAGAGGTACAAAAAAAGTTGGGGGATTTTCCACATTTTTGAGTCACCTCTGCCATGTTGGGCTTGGTCACCATAGCAAAGAAAGACAAGGGTAGAGGACCACTAGTTAGCTTCCTGTGATTAACCAAGTGAACTTACAATCTGCAGTTCACAGCTCTGGGGATAATATGAAGAACTTATAATCACTGCCCCTATGGAATCATACCAAACTCCCCAGTAGGAAAAATGTATGTACACAGACTTTGATTTTAATCTGTATTATTAAAACTTTTTGAAGCCTAGAAGTCAACAAAACTATAAATGAAATCTTCATTTGTAGCGATTGCTGATTTGTGAGATGTAAATGCTAACACTGAACATTTAACAATCAGATCTGGTAAGCTGGTCAGAGCTGGCTCCAGCACACTCTGGAATGAATTTCCTTTTCTGCAAAATGAGGCAGTGGGGCTAGATGTCCTCTGAGGACCCTTCCGGCTCATACTTATGATACTAAGTTACAGAGAAGTAGATTTCAGGCTCAATGTTAGGAAACACTTGTTAGCAATGAGGATTGTTCAAAAGGAAACAGGCAATCTTTAGATAACTAGACATTATTGACAATATTGTGGAAGAAAGTTCTTTATAAACTTAGGTAGGACTTGATGGGTTCTCCAACTCTGAGATTCTGTTATTCTCTGAACTAGGACACATTGATTATTGATTCCTAGTCTAGACTTTTCCTGCCATATCATGATAACTTTAAAAACAAGTATTTATTAAGTACCTCTTATACATTTGGCTCAGGGAATGCCAAGTTGTATAAGGCCTGGATCATGCCCTCTCAGAACTTGAGTTTAGTTAGGAAGATAAACTATAAACATAGAAGATAAATTATAAGATATGGCAGCATATAGACAAGGGTTGTAGGAATTTGGATGAGAGAAAAATAATTGAGAACTGGAAGGTTTGGGGATGACTTTAGGGTTGCAGTATTTGAGTTTGGTCTGAAATAAAGGATAGGGCTTTAAAAAATAGAGTAAAGGATAGAAGAGGGCATTTCAGGTAGGGAAAAAAATGAATGAAGACTCAGAGATAGGCATCTACATGGCTTGTGGTGGTGTGAGTGGAGAAAAGGGGAAATATCTGAGAGAAAAGGTAGAGAAAGAAGTGAGAAGGCATAGTCACTAATGTGGTTGAGAGGGAGGACCCGTGAATATAAAAAGAATGAAAAAGTCTGAGGGGAGTGTAGTGTGTGGAGTTAGGAATAATACTGGAAAAATTTTGAAGCTTGGAGCCTTGGGGTATTTTTATATATTTGGTGTATATATATATATATATATATATGTGTGTGTGTGTGTGTGTGTGTGTGTGTGTGTGTGTGTGTGTGTGTGTGTGTGTGTGTATGTATGTGTATATATATGTATGTGTGTATATATATATATGTGCATATATATGTGTGTGTGTGTGTATGTATATATATATATGTGTGTGTATATATATATGTGTGTGTGTGTGTGTGTCTTAGAAAAGCTTAAACACACATATTTAGGAATATATGTGTTAGAAATCCTTTAATACAGTTTCCAACCCCCCCCCCAAAAAAAAAACAAACAAACCCACAACTAATCTTGCTTAGAAGTGAGAGAATCATTGCAACTAATTGGAGCTGATTGAAGCAGGCTAATAAAACTCACAGCTAGAGGGCCTACTTTTTTCCTTCTGTTCATTTTAGTGTTTATGACAAGACTTAATAATGCCTTAAGAGTTTATAACTTAGAGCCTCAATTTTGGAATGATTCCAAGATGGCACCTAGACGATCCCAAGTGCTACAGAGGCTGAACCTTCTTTGAAAAGTATGTCTTCATTTATTCTTGAATTTTCCAAACATTTGTCAGATGAGATGTCTATAGATGGCTTTAAATCATTAACATTTAGCCACTTTTCCTTCACATATAGAGGTACTTACATAATCACTCACATTATTCTTTATCTTTTTTATATTTATTATTCCATTGGAGAAAACACAATGCTTTTCTCTAATCAGGACATTCTAAAGCCCTGAGGTTTAATATGCTTATGAAAACAGGGGTCAAATCTCACTGGGGCTGGGGTTTTCTATGGGCTTATAGATAGAATTATCCGTCTATCTGCCTACATGGTTGGTTGGTGGTAATTCTTTATTCTCTAAGAGGACCACAATGACATCATTATGTTAGAGTCAAGTTACAGTGTGTTTGACTGTGGCTGATCAAACCGATACAAGCTTGGAATGATCTGCCACAGGTTGGGCAAGAACAGTCCATGTGAACATTTGGGGTGTTCTCTAAATTTGTGCATGTTGTGTTTCTTTTGAGCTGCTTCAATTCTGCTTTGCTCATGGAGCACAGCACCTTCTCTGATGAGAGCACCATGCTGGGTCTTGTGCCAATGTCTCCCACATCATACTATCAATTCCAAAGTTCTGAAGAAAGACCTTGAAAGTGTCCTCATATCACTTTTTCTGACCATTGTGTGAGTGCTTGCCGTGCATGAGTTCTCCATGAAATAGTCTTTTTTGGCAAATATACATTTGACAATTGAACAATGTGGCCAGCCCATCAGAGTTATACTCTCTGCAGTACAGTTTGCATGCTTAGCAATTTAGTTTGAGAAAGCATCTCAGTGTCTGGTTTCTTATCCTGCCAGATGATCTTCAGAATATTCCTAAGACAATTCAAATGGAAGCAATTCAGTTTCCTGGCATGGTGCTGGTATACTGTCCAGGTTTCACAGGCTTACAACAATGAGTTCAGCACAACAACTCTGTAGACCTTCAGTTTCTCCCACACTTTCTTTCAGAGTTGCCCAAAGACTGAGATAGCTTTGGCAATGCTTACATCAACCTTATTATCAACGTGTACATTCCTGGAAAGTATATTGCCAAAGTAAGTGAACTCACCTATAGTATTCAAAAGTTCTCCATTTGCTGTAACCAATGGTTCCATGTATAGATGATGTGGTGGTGACTGACGGAGCACCTATATTTTCTTTAGTGTTAATTATTAGGCCAAAGTTAGCATAAGCAGCAGAGAATTAATCCATGCTTTGTTGCATCTCAGCTTCAGATGCTGCCTTAAGTACATAATCATCTGCAAACAAAACATCATGTACCAACACTCCCTCTACTTTAGTCTTGGCTTGTAACCTTTTCAAGTTGAAGAACTTACCATCAGTGAAGCAGCTGACCATGATGCTATGTTTGTCCTCATTGAAGGCACTTGACGACATGGCTGAGAACATCATGCTAAAAAGCATGGGAGCTAGCACACAGCCTTGTTTCATTCCATTGGTGATTGGGAAAGCACAAGAGTATCATCCATTATCCATTACCTGAGCAAATATGCCGTCATGAAATTGACGTATACAGAGCAACCAAATCTACCTATCTACCTATTTACTGATTATCTATCTATCTATCTATCTATCTATCTATCTATCTATCTATCTGTCTGTCTGTCTGTCTGTCTGTCTGTCTACTTGGTTACAGAGAATCATACAAAGGATTATAGATTTAGATCTGGAAGGAACTTACAGTGGATCTCTAGTCCAATCCCCAATATTATAAATGAGGAAATAGTTCTAGAGGTGAGCTAAGTGACTTGGTCAATGTCACACGTGTAATAAGCAGCAGAAGAAAGATCTAAACTTCCTTGTAACTCCAAATTCCAGCTGTATGCTGCTTATCTTTTCAAAAGTATCTGAATGTCCATTCTCCAGCTGAATTTCCTGGCGGCTCACTAAGATTAACAAGTACCAAGTGCTTAGACTTAAGAGAAGGAAGTGGATGTAAAGATGGTTATCACATTGTAGAGGTGGGAATGAGTCTAGTTAAAGTGGCTAAAAAAATTATCCTTTTAGATATTGGTTTCAATCAATCAAACAACAACCATCCATTAAGAATTTATTGTGTGTCTAGTATGGTGATAAGTACTGGGATATCAATAAAAAGCAAAAAAAAAATCCCTACCTTCAAGGAGCTTATATTCAAATAGGTACATTCACGATTGAAGAGAGAGAACCTGTCCTTGCTCTGTCATATATTACCTGTGTATCTCTGAATAAGTCATTTAAACTCTCTGGACCTCAGTTTCTTTAATTACTAAATAAAGAGGCTGGAATATCAGGAGTTATTGGTAAATATTTAACAACGAATTAGAAAAAAAAAGAAAGAAAAAGAGAAACAGCATGCAGAATTCACTTTTAAGTAAAATTTGCATCTGTGCAGGGTTAGGTGGCCATCACATTCTTGAAAATGTCTCTGCCTCTTATCAAATTTATCACTCAAAGTAGAGATGAAAGGAGCAGAAATCCCAGAAGTGAAAGCTCTAAGGACTCCAAGGAGACATCGATCTTAGAACCTCTTTAATAACCCTTGGCACAGGAAGTAAAAAAAAATGTATCTTAAAGTTCAAAGAACTTTAATTCATTGGATCACATTAGTTGAGCAATGTTATTTTAATCAGTTCCAAAATTAGTCAGAAATAGCTTTAGGGTTAGAAGAGAAAAGAGGGGCAAGACTGACCCTATCTTTCTTGAAAATCTTTCTAATCCTGGGATTTTAATTAAAAAAAATCTTTCTGCTCCAGATATTTTAATACCTGGGAGTATACCTGTCAAGGCAAACCCAGGAACCACATGAACATCATTAGAAAACACTTTTTATACAAATAAAGTCAGATTTAAATAATTGGAGAAATATTAGTTGTTCATGGGTGGGCAGAGCCAATATAATAAAATAACAATTCTACCTGAACTAATATACTTATTCAATGCCATCCCAACTAAATTACCAAAAATTATTTATTGATATAGAAAAATAACAAGAAATTGATTGGGAGAAAGAAATGACAACATTATCAAAGGAATTAACGAAAAGAAATGTAAAGGAAGAGATGTAGTGGTACCAGATCTTAAACTGTATAATAAGGCAGTAATTATCAAAACTGTCTGATGCTGGCTAAGAAACAGAAAGGTGGATCAGTGGAACAGACGAGACATACAATACATAGTAGTAAATGATTTTAATAACCTTGTGTTTGGCAAATGTAAAGATTTAAGCTTTTGGGATAAGAATTCACTATTTGGTAAGAATTGTTGGATAAACTGGAAAGCAGTCCAATGGAAATTGGGTAAACCAATATTTTACACCATTTCCCAGGATAAGGACAAAAAGGATACGTGACCTAGATATTAGAACACAGAACATATTACATATAAGAATTATGGATGAGAGAAGAATTTATGAATAAGAAAGGGATAGAGAACATTATGAGATGTAAAAATGGATAATTTTGATTACTTTAAATTATAAGGGTTTTGTACAAATAAAACCACTGTAACAAGATTAGAAGGAAAGCAGAAAATTGAGGGGAAAATCTATAGATAATTTCTCAGAAAAAGGTCTCATATCTCAAATACATAGAGAACTTCATCAAATTTATAAGGCTATGAGTCATTACCTAATTGGTAAATGGTAAAAGGATGTGAACAGACAGTTTTTCAATGAAGAAATCAAAACATTTTATAGTTATATGAAAAAATGCTCAAAATCATTATTGATTATAAAAATGCAAATTAAAACAACATTGAGATATCACTTTATACCTATCACAGTGGCTAAAATGATTTAAGGGGAAAGTGACAAATATTGGAGGGGATGTAGAAAAATTGGGACACTAATTCACTGTGGGTGGAACTGTGAACTGATCCAACCATTTTGGAGAGCAATCTGGGTCTATGCCCAAAGAGTTATTAAACTACCTATACCAGGGGTGGGGAATCTACAGCCTCAAGGCCATGTTTGGTCCTCTAGGTCCTCAAGTGTGATCCTTTGACTGAATCCAAACTTCATAGAACAAATCCCCTTAACAAAAGGATTTATTCTGTAAAACTTGGACTTAATCAAAAGGCTGCACCCAAAAACCTAAAAGGCCGCATGTCGCCTTGAAGCTAGAGGTTCCCCACCCCTGGCCTATATTCTTTGACCCATTAATACTACTACTAGGTCTATTTCCAAAGATGATTAGGGGAAAAGGAAAAGAACCTATATGTTCTACAATATTTATAGCAGCTCTGTTTGTGGTGGCAAAGAACTGTAAATTGAGGGAATACCCATCAAATGGGGAATGACCAAACAAGTTGTGTGCTATAAGAAATATAAAAGTTATTTAGAAAAGAAAAGAAAAGTTTTAGAAAAACATGGAAAGACTTGCATGAAATAATGAAGAGTGAAATTAACAGAACCAAGGGATTGTTGTATACAGTAACAGAAATATTGTTCAAAGAATAACTGTGAAAGACTAAGTTATTCTAAATATTCTAAATACTCAAATCAACTACAAAGGACCAATGAAAGAAGAAGGCATCCACCTCCAGAGAAGAGCTGATACATAGAAGTACATATACTCTGGTTTTACGTTATTTATAAATCTGTGTTAAAAAGTGGCCTTCTCTAGTGCCAGGTGGGGAGGAAGGAAGGGAGGTAGTTTGGAACTTAAAATTTAACAAAAAAAAAGACAATAAAAAAAGAAAGAAAATCTTTTTTATTCCTAGCATTTCTGTATTGGCAGTTTATGTTTCTATTAAATCTTTTGTTTGTATTTCAAAGTTCTACTCAGCTATGGTTTTTTTTTTTACTAGCAATGTTTGAAGCTTTTTATTTCATTTCAATTTGTCATTTCAAAGATCCATTTCCATTGTGTAAGAGAATATTCTAAGTTTTTTGGTAAGTTTTTCATGGCTGTAAGTCTATTTTGTTTTCCTTTTGGAATATTATAGTACATATTCTCCATTTCTTTATAGTGGTGGCTACTACAACTTGTTAATACTGACTGATTTTCCTAAGTACTTAAACTTTTTGGTTTTTTGGCTGCTTTGTAATTTTTTTAAAAAAAATTAATCCTGAAACTCTAGACTTTAGCTTTGACATCCCTGGGAGTTTTCATTTTGAGATTTCTTTCAGTGGATTCTTTCTGGTTTCACTTTGCCCTATTGTTCCAATGGGTCTTGGCAAATTTCTTTAATCATGTCTTGAAATAGGATATCTAAATTCTTTTGTGGATCATGGCTTTCAGGTAGTCCAATAATTTTTTTTTAATTTATCTATTTTTGATCTGTTTTCAAGCTCAATTGTTTTTATATAAGATACTTAACCTTTTCTTTTATTTTTCAATGTTTTGACCTTTTTAAAAAACATTTCTTCTTATCTCATGGAGTTTAGTTCATTTCACTTTTCAGGGAATCTGCTACTTGTGCTTTTGTTCATTCTATTTCAAAGTCTTTCCCCTATAACTCTCATTTCCATACCAATTTTTTGCTCTAGCACTCTCATTTAATTTTTATATCATTTAACTTATTTATCAACTTACTTAATTTCTTTTAGGAATTCTAATTTATCTTGTAGCCAAATAATGTTTTTTCTTTTAAATTTTGTTTGTAGATGTTTTAGAATTATTCTTCATTTCTGATTTTCTATCTTGGACATCTCTGGCATTATAATAATTCCTTATTTGTGTTTGTTTATTCATTCTTCCAGCTTTATTTCATGAATTAGGACTTCATATTTGGACTAGGCTATGCATACTTCTGGTGAGATTGTCGTGACCTTGATGGTCCTGACCTGTATTATCTGGGTCCCTACTGCTACATTTTCTAGGTACCATATGCTATGTGCTTTAAGCATCCCAAGAGTGGCTAAGGTCATAGAGATACAAAGTTTCAGTGGACCTTATGTGGTTTGGTCAAGAGGAGGGTCTGACAGCTATTCTCCTGAACTACCCAGGCTCTAAACCTTGGTGTGGATCCAGGTAATGTAACTGTAATATTTGCCACTGTGAATGCTCCCTGACCATTTTAAATATTTTTTATCTGTTAGCTAGCTGGAGGGATCTGAAAGTTCACAATGATAGTGTCAACTACTTAGTCATCTTCTTACCTGAACACTGAATCTGCTATGTTCTTCTTTGGGTCAGAGGGACAATGCTTTGTCCCTTTTTATATGCAAAGATTTGGGTCCACTATCCTGGCCCACCCCATTTTATAGTTCCTGCCTTGGTCACTTATCTTGGGTCAAATATGTGATCTTATATTATGTAGATGACCCACTGTGTTTTCTCCATATATTTCCTAATTACCACTTGGTCTTGTTCCCAAATATGTTTGGTTGGAGTAGTTGGGAGGGATAAGCTCATGTGTGTGAAACTGGGCTGTATTGCTTCTTCCCATTCCAATATTTTGGCTACTCTCTTTTGTTCATTTAAAAAATGTTTTAATGGCTCTTAAGAAAAACACACAGTATTTCTAACTTCTCCATCTTCTCTCAATCCCTTCTAAATAAAAATCAAGAGAAAAAAAATTCTTGCAACAAATAAGCACAATTATGCATATCAATTCACACAGAGGTTGTTGTTCAAAATGCATTTTCTTTCTGTACCTTAAACCCATCACTACTGTACATTTTGAAAGTTGGTATTATAAATGTCTTTTGTTACCTTCCCACTCTGCATGTGTCATATCACCCAGGGAGTCTGCTGACCTTGCCAACCTCTAGTCTTGATTCTACCCTGAAAATCAGAGAATGTTGCTGCCCTGTCCTGAAGCTGAAGTTAAGAACCAAGGTGAAATTATTAGTTTTCTTTTGACAACGATAGGGCTTTTTGATTAGCCAACTTAGTATTAGTGAGAGTCTTCTTAACTAGTGTCTTCTGAGTGATATTTAGCTTAATCCACCCTTTTATTACCTTTATTACAGTTCTTTGGTGAGATGTTCCTTGTGGTCAAGAAGTTGCGTTTAATAAGGGACTGTTAGGGAGCAAAGCAACAATAGAGATCCTGATCCCACAGGCCTTGCCCGAAATTTACTTTTGGGTTAAAGTCACCCATCTATTCAATACATATTACAGAATTAGGCCAGTTGCTGAAGATCTAAAGGCTTCCAATACTCATTGCTATTATTTTAGCATTGTCTAATACTTAGAATTTTTCCAGTTGGCTTAGAACTTGCTTCTTTGCATCCACATCCTGATATTGCTACTAGATTCATCATCTGAAGAAATAACTTGATATTATCTCTGTGGTCAAAAACCTTCAATGACTCTCTATTGCTTATTGAATAAAGTCCTTAGTCTTGGATGCAAACTCTCTAAACCTGTCCCTTCTTATCTTGATAGATTCTCAGATACGATTTAGTGAAAAAAAGGTTTTTTACTATTAGTAAGAGAAAGAAGAAGTAAGCTGCAAATAGCACTAATACATGGAAAGCATTTCTCAGTTCTAGATATTGTCTTTTTATGACTCATAGATTTTCTTCAGGTAATTCTTCCTTAATTCTTTATATATGCCCCCTTCACAATCTTATGTACTTTCTTACAGCTTCAGAAACCATCATTATTTTTTGACTTTCAAACATATACTACTAGCTACAATCTTTTTTATAAGCTCTGAGCTAACATTACCAAAAGCCTACTGCATGTCCCATCTGGATTGCCTGATGATACTTCAAACATGACATATCTAAAATAGAATTTATCACCTTTTCCACCAAACTGACAATTCTTCCTAACTCCCTTCTTTTTGTAAGTTATAACTCCATTCACCTAGTTTCTCATGCTGAAAACCAGCATTAGTTTTGATATTTTCTTATCCCAACCCTAGAAAGTGCTAAGATCTCTTAAGACATTGTGATTCTAACCAGGAGACTGACATTTGGGAGAAGAGACCTCAGGATGGTGATGTGGGGAACTGCTGTTCTGGATCTGATTCTGACCAAAAAAGTAGAAATTAATTGCTGAGGAACAATTAATAGGAGCTTTAGGCAAAAGTTACCATGCTATCTTGATACATAAAGAGGTATTTGGGATTGTGACTTTAAGAGGGCAAGTTTCATAGAATAAACAGAGAAAGGATCTAGAGTTCAATATGAGAAGTATAATTAAGATGGGATTCTCTAAAGAACCAGATTCTGATGACACAAACACAAATGATTCTGATGGGGAAGAAAAATGAGAATTGTTTAAAGAGATCTATTGTGTTGAACATGGTCCAACTCAAATTTTAAAATAAAATATATAGAAGATGGAAATAAGACTAGGTAAATGAAGATAAGTACAAGATGCTGGCATGATCCTGTTTGAATAATCGCAAGAACATTAAAGACTAGTGTTTATGGTGGATACTATGGACATGATCAATAGAACAGCAAGGTAGCACAGGCATAAAGTCAGAAAGACTCATCTTCCTGAGTTCAAATCTGGCCTCAGAGACTAGCTGGGTTACCTTTCGCAAATCACTTAACCTTGTTTACCTCAGTTTCCTCATCTGTCAAATGAGCTGGAGAAGGAAATGGAAAACCACTCTAATATCTTTGCCAAGAAAACCTCAAATGGGGTCACAAAGAGTTGGCATAACTGAAAAATGACTGAATAATAGACAATAAAAAAAGAGTTATCTTGGGAGTTAGAAGATCAAAGGAGGGATAGCATTGCTTAAACTAGTCAGAACAATGGTAATGGATTTCAAGAAAAAAAGACAAAACTACTTAATTCTCATTTTCCTTGTATTTTCTGAACATATGTGAAAGAAATAGAGAGATCATGTAGAATGATCTTCAATCTGATAAGTATAGATTTCTAGGAAAAAAAGATTAGCAGGGAATTGAAACCAAGGCATATATGAGGATGGATAAAGTGTATCTTAGTGAGGCTCCATGATTTTAAGTCACTAAGATTAGACAAAGTAGCACACAGGGTACTAAAAGAACTAGTCAATATAGGTTCTGAGCCAATGTTGACTATTGTTAAAGGATGTATGAAATAGAGGAGCTGTTTTGGGACCTGATGTAGGCAAATAAATATGGGCCCAATTTTCCAAAAGGTAAAGAAGGCAAATTCTTTTTATTATGGACTTAAGATCATAAAGTGAATGAAGGGTAGTAATGCAAGGAGATATGAGCTATGAGGATAACCACTTAGGTATTGTTAAGACTCAGTAGGCTGGGGCTCATACCTGGAATATGTCAATAGAAGTCTATGCCAGGTTGAAAATGCATTAGAAAAGATGCTACTATGCAACAAATAGTGGCGTCATACTTGTGGGGCATACAATGTGTTCTCTGAGCCCACAGGAAGTAAGGAATCACTATTAGTTAGCAGTGATCAGAGAAAACTTTTACTCTCCTTACTGTTAGACTTCTTGCTGTTAGACCAGTAAGGAGTCAGGTGATACAATGTGAGGTGGAGGAAGTGGGAAAATATTTTGTAGTATTTTTTAATCATAATGTTATCATGATTTTAAAGGCTTGTATTTCTACCATTTAATCAAGTCATTATTTTTAATCATATGACTAGAAAAATCATGAACTCCCAGTTGGTTGGAACCTTAAAATCTAATAGTCTAAATAAATCAGTTCAACTTCTTGTGCCAAAATGGTAGAGTGAGGAAGGAATTCCTCGAAGCCCTTCCAAATTCCCCTTTAAACAACCTCAAAAAATACCTCAGAACCAATTTAGGAGTGAGGGAGCAACTTATCAGCAAAGCAGGGAAGGTCTATCTCACTGTGGTGGGATACAGAAGCAGCAGTGGCATGTGAAGTCTCAAAGGAAAATGTAAACTGGTCTCAGGCCCAAAATGAACTTTTGGAAAAGCTTAAAAAGGATTTTAAAAAGCAAATAAGAGAAGTAGAAGAAAAATTAGGAAAATAAATAAGAGTAATGCAAGAGAATCATGAAAAAAGAATGAACAACAAGGTAAAAAGAAGCACAAAAAAAAGGGAAAAGATATACAAAAATTCACCAGAGAAAATAACTCCTTTAAAATAGAATTGACCAAATGGAAAACAAGGCACAAAAGCTCACTGAAGAGAATAATTCCTTAAAAATTAGAATTGGGCAAGTGGAAGCTAATGACTCCATGAGATTTCAAGAAATAAACCAAAATCAAAAGAACTTTTAAGAAAAATAAAAGAAAATGTGAAATTTCTCATTGGAAAAACAACTGACTTGAAAATAGATTCAGGAAAGATAATTTAAGAATTATTGGAAGGGTCATTTAGTTGGCACAGTAGATAGAGCACTGGCCCTGGAGGGTTCAATATCAGGAAAGCTATTAGTATAATTGGCCATATCAATAATAAAACCAATAGATATCTTTTGATTATCTCAATAGATATAGAAAAAAAACTTTTGATAAAATAATTCATCCAGTCCTATTAAAATGCAAGAGCATAGGAATAAATGGAGCTTTCCTTAAAATGATAAGTAGTATCTATCTAAAACCATCAACAAGCATTACCTGTAATGAGAACAAGATAGAATAGGATTGGGGTGAAGCAAGGCTGCCTGTTATCAGCACTATTATTCAATATTGTACTAGAAATGTTAACTATAGCAATAAGAGAAGAAAAAGAAATGGAAGGAATTAGAATAGGTAATGAAGAAACAAAAGCATTACTCTTGGCAGATGATATGACAGTATACTTAGAGAATCCTAGAAAATCAACTAAAAATCTACCTGAAATAATTAACACCTCTCGCAAAGTCACAGGATATAAAATAGACCCACACAAATCATTAACATTTCTATATATTATCAACAACCCCCCCACAGGAGGAGCTAGAAAGGGAAATTCCATTAAGAATAAATCCAGACTACATAAAATACTTGGGAATCTACCTGCCAAGACAAATTCAGCAACTATATGAACACAATTATAAAACACTTCACACAGATAAAGTCGGATCTAAACAATTGTGAAAGATATTAATTTCTCATGGGTAGAATGAGGCAATATGACAAAAATGACAATTCTACCTAAAACAATCTACTTATTCAGTGCCATAACAATCAAATACCAAAAATTATTTTATAGAGCTAGAAAAAATAATAACAAAATTCATCTGGAAAAACAAAAGGCAAAAAAAGGTCAAGAATATCAAGAGCGTCAACAAAAAAATGTGAAGGAAAGTGGCCTAGCTAACAGATCTCAAACTGTATTATAAAGCAGTAATTATCAAAACAACCTGGTACTCATTAAAAAATAGTCATGGATCAGTGGAATACATTAGGTACACAATACATTGTAGAAAATGATCATAGAAATCTAGTGTTTGATAAACCCCAAGATCCAAGCTTTTGGGACAAAAACTCATTATTTGACAAAAACTACTAGGGAAAGTAGAAAACAGTATGGCAGAAACTAGGTGGAGACCAACATCTCATGCTGCACACTAAGATAAGGTCAAAATGGGTACATGATTTACACATAGAGGGTGATGCCCTAAGCAAATTAAGAGAGAATGGAATACTTTACCTGTTGGATCTATGAATAAGGGAAGAATTTAGGACCAAAAATGTATAGAGAACATTATAAAATATAAAATGGATCATTTTGATTATACAAAATTTTTTTAAATTTTGCACAAAAACCCAATGCAACCAAAATTAGAAGGAAAGCAGAAAACTGAGGAAAAAACCTTATAGCAAGGATCTCTGATAAAATCCTCATTTCTCAAATATATAGGCTACTGGGTCAAATTTATAGGAATATCAGTCATTCCCTAATTGATAAATGGTCAAGGGAGATGAACAGCCAGTTTTCAGACAAAGAATTCAAAGCTATCCATAGTCATATAAAAAAGTGCTCTAAATCATTATTGATTAGAGAATACAAATTTTTTTTTTATAGAATACAAATTTAAACAACTCTGAGGTACCACCTCACACCTATCAGGTTGGCTAATATGACAGAAAAGGAAAATGGAGGGGATATGGGAAAATTGGGACATCAGTGCACTTTTGGTGGAGTTGTATTTAAAGTATTTAAATAAATTTTTGATCAAGCTTTCTTCTCCATTCCTAGTACATATGTGTGCATGTGTTCTTATGTGTAGAACTGTGTCTGTGTAGCACATATGCACTCAAAGTAAAAGAGATTTTAGCAAAACTATGAAGCTAGCAACACAAAACAAAGAAAAACTATTTATAATATATTCATATTTAAGAACCCCCATTTGGTACATTGGTTTCTCAGTGATTTAAATTCATTAACTGGAAGGGTTGACTCACCCATGTTTAGAAGTGGCTCATTTCATTTCCTCAGATTTCATTGTGTTCTCAAATTGAACCTAGTGATGACAGAATGAATATAAATGAATTTTGCCTTGAACCAAATGCCAAGATCTGTAAGTAAGGAAAGGAGAATCAAGTGCCAGTAGGCAGCCATAAGAGGCAAGCTGCTCACCTCCTATTTGTTCATCCAGGCATCAGACAATTTGAAATAGCAGATTTGCAGGCTGGGGAAAATTTTCCAAACAAGTTAACTCCCTTGCTTAGAGAGTAGAGGCAGACAGGCAGGCATTCCCTTTGTATCTCTTGGCTTGGCATTTGAATCCTTTTCTTTCTGAGCCCTTGTTTCTTATGCCATCAGATCCTTTGGAAGCAGCTTAGGATAATGCTAGTTTCTTTATTCTGTGTATCTCCATGGTTACAATAATCACATTTCCCAAACCAAAAATTGGTGTCTGTGGTTTCATAGATTTCATTTTTCTGGTCTGTGAGAATATTGAGGAAACTAGATGGTGTAATGGATAAAACAGTGGCCAATGAGTAGGAAAGACCTGACTTCAAATCCAACCTCAGCCACTTATTAACAATGTGACTCTGGCCAAGTCTGTTAACCTGTCTCAGCTTCCTCATATGCAAAACCGAGAGTATAGATTTATGGCCTCTGAGGTCCCTTTCCGTTCTAAAATCTGTGAACAAGTCTGCCTTGCAGCTACCATTGTGTAGACTTGAATAAGCACAAGCAACACAGTGTATCTTGGCTTTTTGGCTAGAAGTGTGAAGCCAGGTGTTACTGCTTCCTACATAATGCCAACCGGGCACCTGGCTTGCACGTTAGGTAAAAAGGTTAATGGACTCAGGTTTTCATGAATAATCACACTATCTCTCCAGATTGAGATTGTGCCTTAAGATTTAGGAATACAGGACATTAGCTTTTGAGCAGAAAAGGAACTCAGAGGTCCAAATCCCTCATAGTACATTTAGTGAGATGATTCTGGTAAAGAGGAGAAAACTGAGGCCCGGAGTTGTGATTTAATCCAAGGTCACACTGATAAAAAACCCTGGATGAAATTCCAAAGTCATTGATACGATGGCCGTTCCTCTTTCCAACATCCCGTACTCCCTCTCACTAGGTGGTCAGTTAGGTGGTCTGCCAACGCATCAGATGGTTATGCTTAGTCTCAATGAGAAACATGGAATATTGGACAGAGAGCAGGCTTGGCAATATAAAAACCTGGCTTCAAGTCTTGTCTTAGGCATACTGAATGGATAATCATGGACAACTCACATTTTTTTTTTCAGTTCCTTTAGCAATTCTTTAAGTCACAGATAGAAAGTCTTCCATACAGATTAAATCACAGATGCAAGTGGTAGCTTAAATTTCACAATAGAAGAAAGTGAGGCATAAAGAGTTGTGTACTCCAACGAGATCATACAATTAATCAAAGTGAGATCTCTGAATTCTAGTTTAAAATAGTAATTCTTCCAATACTCCCCCCCCCACCGCATTACCATGACATTTTAACAATGGTTAAATGATTTCAGGGAATGCAAATCCATAATCATTCATTTTGGATTTGAAAAAAAAGTTTAGATTCTAATAATTCCCCTGGAAGAAGACATTTATTCATTTCAACACTTGGAGAATGTTATTTTGTCAAAGTCATAGCTGTAGGGCTAGAAGAGACCTCAGAGGTCATGGAGTCCAGCCACTTCATTTAACAGATGAGGAAATTGAGACTCAGAAAGGTTTAGAGGCCTGCCAATGGCCACATGGTATCTGAACTGGGATTCAAAACCAGGTCTTCCTGACTTCCCTATCCATAAGGTTATACTATCTTTCGGTTTATTTCCTCTCCACTGAGACATTGCAATCTGTCCTATACCTAAGTAGTACTGGGAATTGTGGCTAAATAATTCATCACTTAGGTGATAAACCTCTTTGAATTAAGGTGGGGTGGTTATGACAATATGTGGAATCTATCACCAACAACCTGGCAGAAATAATTCTTTAAGAAGTAACCTTTGTACCACACTGAGGCATCAGACTAGTGGTAGGGGGGATAGTTTTTGAGAATAAAATCAATGTGACACAAAAGTATACATTGAGTACAAAAGGTGAATTCCTAACATATTCGTTTACCAACTTTACTCGCCCAATTACTAACCACTTATCAAAATACTGTTATGGGGCTATGTCTCCAAATACCCCAGCAGAGTAATAGCTCTACTTCTTTGGATCTACCTTAAGTATACCGGCAATTTTCAAAAGCAACAGAATGAGAATTGTACTCTTTGTGACTATTTGGTGTTCTGAAATTTTTGAATTAAAAAAAACCAACTCCTGTCTAGGTTAACTTTTTATTGCTTTTTAAAATAAATGTTATTGATATCTTTTATTTTTACATCTCCTACAAATTCCAATTTATTCCTCTTCTCTCCATCTTCCGGTGAACAATCCCCTTCAACAAAAAATTAAGAGGAGAAAAAAAAAGTTTAGCAAAACTAACATGGAAATATATAGTCTTCCATATCCATGGGGCCCCCACCTCTGTAAATAAGTTGATGGAGGAGCTCCTCATATCTCTTCTTTGGGGCCAAGCTTGGTCATTAAATTTTGCATCAGTAATCTTATGGTTGCTCTTTGCTTTCTTTTCCTTGGTCACTTTCCTTTCTTTGCTGTGTTGTTTTTCAGTTTCACCTGAATCTTCATGACCTCATGGACCATAGTACACCAATACTGTCCATGAGGTTTTCTTGGCAAAGATACTGGAGTGGTTTGCCATTTCCTCCTCCAGAGGATGAAGGCAAACAGAGGTTAAATGACTTGCCTAGAGTCACACAGCTAATCAATGTGTGAGGTTGGATTTGAACTCAGGTCCTCTTGATCTATCCACTGCACCACCTAGCTGCTTTCTTTGTTGTAGTCAATCTATATACTTTCCCTTTTTATTCCTACATTTCAATTGCTTCTCTGTATTCATCACATTTATAACTTTTTACAACATAGTATTATTCTTTTACATTCATGTGCCACATTTAGCCATTCCCTGATCCACAAGCATTCACTTTGTTTCCAGTTCTTTGCTACCATTGGAAAGTGCTGTTATAAATACTTTGCTATGTAACAGATCTTTCTTTTTGCCCTTGACCTCTAAAGAGGTCTATAATTAGCAACGGAATCTGCGGCTTAAAGAGTTTGGGTCACTTTCATCACATAATTCCAAATTGCTCCAGAATGGATGGACCAGTTGACAGCTCCACCAACAGCGCATTATGTTCATCTTTTCATAACCCCTTCCATATTGATTATTCTTATCTGTTGTCAGCTTTTCCAACTTGCTGTATGTATTGGGAAACCCCAGAGTTATTTTGATTAATATTCCTCATTACTAATGATACTGAGTATTCTTTCGTGGAGTAGGTCACAGTTTGCAAGACTGGTTGAAAACTTTTGGTTCATATTCTTTGTTTATTTAGCTACTGGGGAATTTTATATACACATATATAAAATGTTACACACATTATCTCTGCATTCATGTGTCTGTATATCTTCATGTATATGTGTGTGTACATATGCATATTTATAGTTATAATTATTGTTCCTATATATGGTTTCATCAAAGTAGGAAACACATTTGCAACCAATAGAGATCATTAACTTCTACATAACTTTTACCTTAAAGAATTGTTTGGGACACTGAAGAGTTTGGTCTTACAGCAATGGTCTCACAACTACTATGTGTCAGAAGCAAGACTCAACTTCCTAACTCCAAGGCTCTAACCACTATGCCTAAATGAATATGTGTCAAATTTGTTTCAGGATTTGCAATCGTTATGATCACTTTCCAGGCAAGAAAGCAAAAAAAAAATATTTTTTTCAATTTACCTTAAGACAAATTTTCCTAAGCCATGTATGAGTGGTATTACCTCTGGATTCTATGAATTAGTAATTTTTTTTTAACCTAGATTTGTAATTAAATTCTATAGGGAACTTCTTGTGAGGAAATAAATGCAGCTTAATATCTGCACAGTAACATACAGTCTTAATGAGTTTCATGGAGGTATTGAAAGGTTAAGTGACTTGCCCAGAATCATAGTCATATATGACATAAACATAGTTTGTCTCAGAGGCAAGACTTAAATGCAGGTTTCTTGGCTCCCAACTGTAAGTCTCAATACCATAATTCTTCATAATTAATTTTTAGAATAAAATCTCCTTTTTATTAAATAAAACATTTAGCTTACCTTTGTTTTCTCCTTTTAGATTTTTCCCTGTGTATGCACTTCTTTATTTTACCTTGGTCTCGTGATCACTGGTGGACCCAACCCTTGGAAAATTTATGATTTACCAGCTTTGGAGATTCATGAACCACTTCTGCATGCTTCTGCAATTTTTGGTGGTTGGCAATAACTGCACCCTGCTAATTTTTGGATTCTACCCCTCATCAATTCTTGTTTCCAAGCAGAGTTTTCAAGTAATGTGTATATAGTCAGTCAAACATGTGGATGAGAGATCATGGAAAATTTACAGTCCTTTTTAAAACTTCTCTTACATTGTTGCAATTGGGCAACTGTACAAAAGTGAGAGCAAGATTTATTAGCAGCTATTTTCCCAAAGATTACATTTAATAATGTTGGTGTGCCCTCTGTAATTTATTTGATTAATAATATTTGATTTGAACCCAAATGATGACTTTCCACATCTATGACATAACTAATGAACCGAGAAAGGGGAACTATTCATATGGTCACCAATAACCAATGCTTAGTTAATCCTTTAAATAAACTGGAACTCACAATGTGTCCCTTTGAAGTCATAAATAATGTATATTTTTCTTTTGACTTTTAATAAGCCAGTAGGGTTCATCTCACAGTCTCCAAACACATATATTTTATTATGGGCCTCTGCAGTTTACTTTAATTAGTGTGTCTGAGTGCTTTGGGAGACTTAGCCCTACTGAAAACAAACAGAGTCTTACCATCTATAAAACATTAGCTCCCTTTGGTTTATCCTGATACAGTGGGGAGGCTCAGTGAGAAACACATGGTATAAGTAAACAGTCATAATTGCATTAGCATTCTCTGGTGGATTGGTAATTCAAGCTCTGTTTCATGATATTGCTAAAGCAGTTAGAACAGGTTTACCAATTTTGTGGTCTGGGGGGGATTTCTTAAAATTCCAGTTGAAGGAAACTTTAAATGACATTTAACCAAAACAGAGGACAAAATAAGATGTAGAAGTCAAGAAATGGAAACATTGAACATAGTATAACCACCTTTTTTACCTCACAGTGATGACACTTTTGTGTTGTATTTACTATTCCAATTTCTGTTTGATGAGAGATAAAAATAGATTTCATTTTATTCCTCATATAGGCCTAACTTTTTGTCTAAAATATGACACCGCAACAACCCTCAAAATTTACTAAATTGATAAGGAAAATATTAGCTGAATCATTTCTTTGGGTTGCAATTAACAACTGGTAATTGCTGTGTTTACAAGTGCATGTATCTATCTCCAGATATCTATTTGTCTTAGATATTTGGATGTAGATATATCCATATGCACACATGTGAGCATATATACATGTATGTATAGTATATATGTACATATACATGCATGAATGTCTATGTGCAGTCATATATATATGTAATATGTATATATGTGTATTTATTATATTTGTGTGTGTATTTATGTATTCTGATGCTGTGCTTTCATCAATGTAGAGGACTCCCTTTGCTCTTTCTTTCACTGATGCAGATGAGTATCTTCATCATGGAGAACTGCCTGGGAGACTAAGAGATTAAGTGACTTTTCTGTGGTCATACATCCAGGATATATCAGAAGCAGAAGTTGAATCCAGAGTCCCAGATTGTTGTCTGTATTACACAGAATGCCTCTTATCTGAAATAATAAGTCAAATCAACATACATTTATTCAGTACCTGATATGTACCAGGCATGGAATTAATTTTCTTTTTTATTAATTAATTTATTTTGATTTATCGACAATCATTTCCATAAGCTTTTGAGTTTTGAATTTTTCTCCCCCTCCCTCCCCACCTCCCTTGCCAAGACAGTGTGCAATCTGATATAGGCTCTACATATACATTCCTATTAAACATATTTTCCCATTAGTGATGTTGTAAGGAAGAATTAGAACCAATAGGAGGAACCACCAGAAATAGGAAACAAAACAAAACAGAAGAAAAAAAAGAAAGCAAATAGTATGCTTCGATCTGCATTCAAACTCCATAGTTCTTTTTTTGAATGTGGATAGCATTTTCCATCATGAGACTTTTGGAGATGTCTTAGATCCTTGCATTGAAGAGAAGGGCTAAGTCTATTAAAGTTAGTCATTACAAAATGTGGCTGTTACTGTGTACAATGTACTCCTGATTCTGCTCATTTCACTCAGCATGAGTCCATATACGTCGTTCCAGGTTTTTCTGAAATCTGCCTGCTCGTCATTTCTTACAGCACAATAGTATTCCTTTACATACATATACCACAACTTGTTCAGCCATTCCCCAGTTGATGGGCATCCCCTTAATTTCCAATTCTTTGTCACCACAAAAGGCATTGCTATAAATATTTTTGTACATGTGAATCCTTTTCCCAACCAGGCATTGCATTAAGATCTGGGGTTACAAAGAAGGACATTAAAAAAATCCCTGGCCCTCAAGGATCTCACAATCTGATGGTGAAGACAAAATACACATAAATATTGACAAGTAAGAAAGATATGAGATAAATGAGATAATTGACAGAAGGAAGGCACTGGCATTAAGGGTGGAATTTTAAGTGGGACTTTAAGAAAGTTGGGGAATCCAGATGACAGAGATGAGGATGGAGAGAATTTCAGGCATGGGGGAATAGAAAATAAAAATGTTCCAAATGGGGAAATGGAGTGTTATGTGTGAAGAACAGCAAGGAGGTCAATGTCAATGGATCACAGAGTATGGAGAGGAGTGGGATATGAGAAGACTGGAATGGTAGGAAGGAGCTAATTATGAAGTCAAACAGAGGATTTTATATTTGATCCTGGAGCTAGTAAGTAATATTTAGAATAGGGACATATAAAAAAAATATGATACCACTGTCCCTCTGATGAATTAGCGGCTGCCAAGTTGAGCTTAGACTCTAACCCTAGATTCTGCAAGGTTATAGAAAAGTGTCATGTTAGCATCAAGAACTGATCATTGATTGAATTAACATATTATTTAAAAATAATCTATTAATAGACTAAACTTAATATTAATTTTAAAAAATATTTGCTACTCTATAGCCTTAGTTCATTAGGTCATAGATACATAAATTATCCATTGGTTATCTCTTCTCACTATATGACTCACCCATCTTCTTTTCCCCTATGAATGTCTTTGATGACAAAAGTAAAGCTAAAACAAACAAACAAAAAAGTAAAAAAAAACACCCTTCAGTTGTCTAAATGTGCATTGGGTTGTGGAGTTTTAACTTAAATGACAGTCAATCTATATACTGTATCTTTAAGTCCAAATCAATTTAACAGTTTTGAATGACTGTTCTGGTTGTGTCTGAAATTACCTCAACTTCCTCTCCCCAGATTCTACAGTAAAGTTGTACTGATTTATTTGGCTTACGTACTTATCATTGACTGGTTTTAGATGTGATCTTCTTTTTTTGACAAGTAATAGGCCATCAGTAAAAACACTCAAATTACTTTGTGCACATGTAAAACCAAAGGCAAGTGGTCCAAAATTTAAGCAAACTAGTAACTTATTTGATTAAACTGATTATTTGTATTTTATTTATATATGTGCAACTAGATGGTGCAGCGGATAGAGCGCCAAGCCTGGAGTCAAGATGACTCACCTTTGGGAGTTCAAATCTGGCCTCTGACACTTACTAGCTGTGTAACTGTGGGCAAGTCACTTAACCCTGTTTGCCTCAGGTCCTCGTCTGTAAAATGGGCTGAAGAAGGAAATGACAAACCGCGTCAGTATCTTTGCCAAAAAAACAAACAAACAAAAAACAAAGGAGGTCGCAAAGAGTTGGACATGACCGATCACATTATATATACATTACTCTCATCTTTTAAGGACAGGAAAAATGAATGAATTTTTTGAATGGGCTTGTGTGTTATGGTTCATCACAAAAAATATTTTTGACTGAAATCCTTTTCTTTATGCCCTTCTTGGTCTTTGTAAAAAGAGTCATTTTCCTACTGTTTTCTATTCTCTTTGATTCTAAGGTGAATTTATCATTTTTATTTCACCTTGCAGTCTTTTACTTTGAAAACTGTTATAATAGGCATAACTATGAATTTATTCTCTTCACAATAACATCTATGGCAGCATATGATTATGTCACAACTGTAGGTTTAGGATTTCAGTGCAGGTGGATAGAAAGAATTATGCGATCCTGAATTCTTATTCAAGCACAGAACAGTATTCTCTAAACTGGCAGAAGTTACCAGAAAGTTAATTACACAAAGAAACAAAAAGGTTTTCATATTCAACAGTACTATTTTAAAGTTGTCTTTTTCAAAAATGGAACTATGGGTAAGAGGCTTTAACAATCTGGGATTGAAACAGTCAAGGAAGTGAAAGAGATGGTAAACTTTTAGAAATTTTGAAGTGTGTTAGTGGTGGAAGTCCTACTATGATCCAATTGTGGTGTGGGTATGGCTTTAGATACTGGAAAACTATGGCAAAGTACACACTTTTGCAAGTGAAGAATCTGAGATACAGAAAGATTATGTAATCCCCTAAGGTCATAAAATTAATCAACCAGGGATGCCTGAGTCCTAGTTTAAAGTAAGATCGCAGATTGAGAGTCAGCAGAGATCATAGAGATCATTTAGTCCAAACTCCTCATTTTGTAGATAAGAGGACATAAATTCAAATGCCGAAAAAATCTGGCATTTGAATCTATGTTGTCTCATTTTGAATTCCATAGTCTTTCCATTATACTTCCCACTGTACTTCTGATGAGTTAGCTGTAGCTAAATGGATCTTGGACAGTAACTTTAGGTTTTACAAGGCTTTGGCAGAGTGTAAATGCCTTTGGTTGACCACAGGATGACAAAATTTTCAATCACTGTCACTATGAAAGACTTTCTGCTGAATTAGAGAGGAATCTGGATTCTCTACAGGATTAAAAGGATTTCCCATGCCATTAAGTCACCGATCAATGGAGTTGAATAATAGTAAGGTTTATTGCTGTTCAGTCATTTTCAATCAAAATCCGTTTGAGATTTTCTTGGCAAAGATACTATAGTGGTTTGCCATTTCCTTCTTCAGCTCATTTGACAGATGAAGTAACTGAGGTAAACAGGGTTAAGTTACTTGCCCAGGGTCGCATAGCCAGATTTGAACTCAAGAAGATAAGTCCTCCTGACTCCAGGCCCAGCACCTAGCTGCACTGAAGAACAGTAATAGGTGTTGTAAATAGGTTCCTATAATTTTTACTCAAATTTGTAAAAAAAAAAAAAGCAATGGCCTAATAACATGAAATGATTCAAACAGAGCAATGTTGATTTCCCCACATATTTGAATTCTTAGGATGGGGCATGATTGTGGGTTTATTTAAATTGCAACTGATGCCCCTCAGCCAATGCTTCAATGGATTGTGCAAGCATCAACAGCAGTTTAAAGAAGTGACACGGACCTTACATTTAAAAAAAAAGCTATTTTTCTTATCAGGTTTTCATTAGACAGGCCAACTCACTCTATGTGTTTGTACAATTTAAGTAGGCTCTTAGTCTGTTAATAGATCATGTTTATTTAAATCTCCCAAAGGAAGTTGTTAATCCGTCAAAACTTTCAAGATCTGGACTTGATAACCACATGAATGATGCTAAATAATTCTCTAGAATTGTCTATGAAAAAGCTGTCCACGGTGCTGGGAGCCGAAGAAGGCTGACTCGCTTGGAAATTACTCAATTTTTGCCTGAAGTTCATGACTGCCAAACCTGGAGGTGTCTGATTAGCACACCCACTGGCTTAAGCAAGGTGCCTCCCAGACTAGAAAGGTTGGTGAGGAATCGAAAATATGCTTTAATCCGGGTTTCATTTTCCTATCACAAAAGGTGGCACAGAATGCTTACCATTTGAAAAAAAAAAGGGAAAAGAAAAAGGTGAGCACAATTTAAAAGTCAAGCTTCTAATCCCCCCTTTTGCCTGGGATTAGAACTGGAGCCAGGAGAAAGGGTGTTGAAACAGGTACATTTCCCTGAGGGTGAGCACACCCTGGACCACCTAGCTGGGAAGATGAAGAGATAATGAGATTCAGTTACATCAGTGGCCAACAAATTGTACCCCAACTTCAGTGGCTGACAAGAGACCACAGAATTGGTGGGTGGCAAATGAAAGCTCTGTTTTTTTTTTTGTTGTTGTTAAAAGGGGGTAATGAAGGGGCATAGAGGGACATGAGAGGATAAACATTTTGACAGATCAAACTGAATCTTTCCCAGCTTTCAAGGTCCTGTCTCAGAAGCCTAGTCTTCCATTAGCAAGAGGTGAGAAAAAAAATTTGTAGTGTAAGTACCTGATGTTTCTGGAGATAGACCTTTAGGAGTGATTGAGGGGGCAATCTGAGCTGCTAAACCACTAATTAGGCTAATTGACACTAAATTGCAGGGGGTGAATTACCTCCAGGTAGAACTGCAATCTCATCAGGGTTTTGTGTCCCAGCTGTCTGAATGAAGAGTGATTATTAGCTGTCCCCTGTGGAGAGAGAAATTCCTGCATCACATTAATATTGGGGAAGCAGGGGATTAAGCTTTTTTATTAATCTGACTGCTAGGCTCGCCTCACCCTGAAAGCACCCCAGTCGTCAGCAGGGACTAAGACATGCTGGGTAAAAATATTTAATCTCTACTGTTATTAGACTATAATTCTTTTGCCCCCTTCTGATTTCTATTTGAGTAGATGTCAAATTGTAAGGCGATTGGTTTTCTTAGACTAGTACCCTGAATCAATGAATGAAAACATAAGAATCTCATAAATTAATCTAAAATGAAAACCAATCCCTCTATCTCCTTAAAAAAAAAACAGAAAGGAATCCCAGTGGGGGTACAGTGAAAAGAATCCTGTCTTTGCTATCAGAGGACCTGGGTTTGAATTCTATCTTAGCCACTTAGCTGTGTGACCTTGGAAGTCATTTAAATACTCTGGTCCTCAGCTTCTTTATACATGAAATGAAACATTTGGGCTAGCCACTGGATAGTCTTAAAGATCACTTCCAGCTTTAAATCTACGGTCCCTACTGTTTTTATTCATATATAATGTGTTTGCAATAAATATTTGCATTATTGCAAATAATATATTTGCAATAAAGATTTTTTTTTCATAGAGCTGATAAGTTGAGTTTCATTTTTTGGCTCATAGTATAGGTGAAGAACTCCTGAACTTGTAGTGGGGAGATTTTCAATCTATTTCTAGTTCTGCAATCACGATCTTGAGCAAGTCCCCTCAATTCTCTAGCACTGCGTCCCTATGTGTGAAATGGGTTCTAAAGTCCTTACATCTCTGCCCTTCTGTGTTCTAAGTTGGAAGGTCCCTTCTAACTTTAACATTTAGAAGGTTCCATTGACTACTTGCCATGAGTTTACAACATCTATGAAGGTGACTCAAGTCATTATCTCTCACTCTGACTTCTATGCTGAGTTCTATATTCTATGTGGTACGATGTGTGGTGTGGTGTGTGTATGTGGAAGACACTCACTGCTTTGGAATTCAGCATGCCTAGATTCAAATTCTCCCTCCATCAGTTATGACCTGTGTGACCTTAGACAAGTCTGGGCTTTTGTGTCCTCATACATAAAGTGACTGGGAGTTTGACTGAAGATCTCTTCTAGCTCTAAACCAGACTGGTCAGAAGGTATTTTTCAACCACAGCAACCAACCAAACAATCAGTAAGCATTTATTAAGTATGTGCTGCATGCCAGACACAATTCTAGGCACCAGGGATACAATGAATGAAACAATTTCTACTCATGAGGAGCTTGTTTTCTAATGGGGAAGATAATAAATATGTAACTCTCCAAATATATATATATATATATATATATATATATGTATATACACACACACACACATATATACATATATATATGTATATATGTATATATATATATGTATATATGTATGTGTATGTATATATAATGTAAATCTGTATAGCAATTCCCCCTCCAACTCCTGAACCCCCTCCCTCAATCAGGAAAAGACTTTTGGAGAAAATGAACTGGAACAGTTGAACTAGAAGATGATGTCCTTGGAAGAAGAGAGAACTCTCCAAAGTCAAGGTGAGGAAGGAGCTCATTCTAGGTACAGGAGAAAGTTGCTTATAAAGACAGAGAGAAGAACAGTTTTGCAACTTAGGAGGACTAAAGCAAATGGGTTTGCAACTTCTGTAGGTGGAGAAGCATAGACCAGGAAAATCACCTACAATTTAAGGAGAGACCTTGGGCAATTCACATTTCCCCTTCACCCTTACCCCTACCCCTTGTTCAGTTTCCTGTCTGTAAAATGAGGGGGTTGGGCTGGCTCTCTCTAACTGCCCTTCCTGCTTTAAATCAAGTGAACCCATGCTCATGGGTTCGCTCCACTGGATTAGAAGGGCCCTGAGTTTGTAATTCAAAAAGTAAGCTGCCTGTGTGTTCAAGTTGGGGAAGAGAGTGACTTTTAGTTACCTTAAACTCTGAATAAAAGTTCAATCAAAGCTCCAGGGATGAAACAAGGGATAGAGGCCAGATAGCAGGAAACGTGCAACTAAACTCTTTGGGTCTAAAGACGTAAGGGTAGTGTAGTGGATACAGCATCAAACTTATAGTCAAGAAGACCTGAGTTCAATCCTGCCTGAGACAATTCCTAGCTGTGTGACCCTGGGAAAGTCACTTAGCCTCTGTCTGCTTCACTTTCCTCATATATAAATGGGCATAATAATAGCATCCATTTCTGAGTGTTGTTGTGAAGATAAAGGAGATAACATATGTAAAACACTTTGTAAATCTGAAAGTGAAATGTAAATGCTAACTATTATCATTATGAATTGACCTATCAGCCTTATCCCACAGGGTTGTTGTGAGCACCAGATGACAAAATTGCTTTGCTTTGCAAACCTCAAAGCACAATGCAGACATTAGCTACTACCATTAAGCAACAGCAGGATTGGAACACTGGTAACTCTGGGCAAGTTATTTTGACCTCTCTGGGCCTCATTTGTTGAATTAAGAGGTGAACTAAATGACTCTTGAGGTCCCTTCCAGCTCACTCTAGATTAAGAGTTTTAAAACTGGGTTCTGTGGATAAATTTCAGAAGTTTTGTGAAATTAAAAAATTTCAATAATTATATTGCAATATAATTGGTATTCTTTGTAATCCTATTAATTTTATTTTATACCCTTAAAACCATGATTCTTAAAAGGGGTTCCCACAGGTTTCACCAGACTGACAAAATATTCCATGACGCAGATAAAAGTAAAGAGTTCCTACTCTTTATCTTAAATATACTACAACTTGTCAAGGAAGATGCTTCTTTCTGGAACTTTTTTAAATCTGTAGTTAGCAGTAAGAGCTATATAGAAGTAAAGGGAGATCCATTGGGTGTCCATAATACTAGGTACTCTGTAAAAGGTCCAAGATTAGTAGCTGGAACTTTGAATGAGATCTCAGGATAGGTAATAAAGAAGGTTTGTTGTGCCTGACTCTTCATGACCCCATTTGGGGTTTTCTTGGCAAAGACACTGCAGTGATTTGCCATTTCCTTCTTTAGCTCATTTTCCAGATGAGGAACTGAGGCAAACAGGGTTAAGTGACTTGCCCAGGGTCATACAACTAGTAAGTGTCTGAGGCTAGGTTTGAACTCACAAAGATGAATTTTCTTGATTTCAAGACCAACACTCTATCCACTGTACCACTTACTTACCCAATAGAGAAGATTAGCAGAAGAAAAAGTTTGGGCATGGGGAAGGAAGAAAGAAATGGGGATGACAATGTTATAAATACGTCTATGTACATACATACATATAGATAGACATAGATATAGATAGTTGAGAGAGATGATAGTTCTTGGGCATAAGGAAATGTGGGTGGCACTGGATTTTTATATGATATTTCCAAGATAGCTGTAAAGGACTTAGAACATCAGTGAATCATCTAACCACATGATACTTCAGTGTGACAGATTGTTGGGAATTAATACTTTGCTATTGATACAACTTGAATAGTCTTCAAGGCAGAAGGGAAACAGGTTACCCAAGATTTGCTGTGTCAATGACACATGGACATGTCATATGGCAATTGTTCACTTGTGCAGGCTGATTGTGTAATTGACAGCCAAACCTTGAACTGTCTAGGACTGTAGCAGGTACCTCTCACTTTACATAATGGTAGTACTCTGCCAAGAACTCTCTCCAAATCCCCACTGAGTGAGAGAGGAATTTTTTAGTTTAAAGGTAAAATATTCTCTATAGATTATTTTTGCATTAATTTTGCTATTGTTGATGTATGGAGGCAAGAGATGGCAAGTTGTTTTTAGAAAATAACCCATAGGTAAGTTATCCAGCCTAGTTGAACCAAAGAAGAAAACAGTGTGAAATAAAGGCAGACATATCGTTTGAATAGGGATTGTACAGGCTATCAAATGCTGTTTTTATGGAGTTTGCATTTTATCTTTCAGGACAATAAAATACCATGAAAGTTTTTCAGTAGGAAAGTGACATGGTCAAACATGTAATTTATTTTTTTTTTGAACCAGACCTGTGATTTATTCTATGTAAGGATCTCTCAATGTGAAAACTTTCCCCATTATACAGATTAACAACTTCTCTATAATTGATAGTTTGGGAGATTAGTCTATAGCTCAGAGAGGTTGTCTCTTGCTCCCAATCATTCAGTGAACATGTATCAGAGACAGAACTTGAACATGGCCTCTTCCTGACTCAAGGCAGTATGGTACAGTAGGAAGAGCATTGGCTCTGGAGTCAGAGAACTAGCAGTCAAATCACACCTGTGTTACTAGACCACCTATGTGATCTGGGGTAAGTCATTTAACTTCTATGGGCCTCATTTTCTTCATCTGTGAAATGGGATAGTGGTGGTGGAGTAGATGGCTTTTGTGGTAGCTTCTAGATTTATGATCCTGTGCTGTATATGTTTCAACATAGCACTGTGCTGCCTCTTTCCCACAAACTTTGAGGTCTATTTTGGCAGCTATGTGAAGGATAAATTGGAAGAGAAACCAATTATGAGTTCTTCGTAATAGTCCAGAGAAGAGGTTAAGAGTGTCTGAACTATGGCAATATGAGTAAAGAGAAAGGAATTGATAAAAAAAAAAGATGGAATATAGGTAGGTTTAAAAGTGATTAGATGGGGGCACTGCTGAGTGAAAAGGAAACCTCAAAGATAGTTCTTAATTACTCTTAAGTAAGAGCAATTATCTTTGACTCTTTTCTCTTACTCAGTCAACCCTGTCTCCATTTTGAGATGGACTGACTGAAGATGGTTTTGCCAGACATAGAAATAAAATATTCAGAAGGGGTGGCACTCTGTGTGTGTGTGTGTGTGTGTGTGTGTGCGTGTGTGTGTGTATGTGTGTGTGTGTGTTTGTGTGCTCATGTGTTGGAGGTAGATGAGGAATTGCCTTTTGAACATGCTAAGTTTGAGGTCCAGGTAGGACAAGTATATGAAGATTTCCAGCTGGCCATTTGCAATGCAATGCAATGCAAAGTTTAGAGGAAAAATTAGGCCTGAGACCTTTGAGAAATTACTTCATCCTCTTTTTCCTCAGGATCATTGGTTTAGAGGGTTTCACAGCAATTTGCATTATTGATTTTTACCTGGCAAAGTCCACCAAGCTCATTTCCAAGAAACCACTTGGTAACATTTCTGAGCTTTGCTCCTCAAAGTCTTGGGTTGTAGACATTAAAAGTTAACTTGCTTTGTTGCCCATATTCTAGTATTACTCTTGGGAATTTGGTTCTCTCCTTGTTTCGCAAATCATTTTGAACAATATTCAAAACTTAGTCTTTGCAATTAGTTACTTAAAAAAAATCAATCAGTACAATAAAAACACAAAAGTGAATGAATGAGGGAATGAAATATACAATATTTATGTTATATTATATAATAAATAATAAAAATAATAGTGATGGGGCAAAGGCATATATATTCTTTGCCTCTATCTTTTAAAGGCAAACTCAAATGACCCAGGAGACATCTATTAATCCATATTGCTACAGGATTTATTTTTTAGGCAAGAATCCATTGCCATGAAAAACAGATTAGTCCTGTCCTGCTTTAGCTGTAATCTACTTTGGGAAACAAGGGAAGATCCAGTTCAAATGTTTTTATTTTGTATGAATCCAATGGCCTGCAGCCTACTGTTACTATAGCTTGCCCTGTGGACAGAATTTTTTCACTAAAAATTAAAAATTCAAATTTTCAAAGCTAAAGAAAAAGTAAACTCTTCAAAAAAGGGGAAAACATTCAAACTTCAGTGATTTCACACACTCTTTAACTAGACAAAAGTAACATTTTAAAAGTCTCTGGATATGAGTGAAACATTCTGTGATGTGCTGTTGCTACATCTCTGCAGCTTTTTTCCCCCAGTCTAGCGCTATTTCGGATCTGATTGTGGTATGTTTGGCAATACACTTAAAAGATTACTACTTAATCTACTAGTAATCTGGCTTCAAGCAAGTATCTGTCTGTCCATCTAGGTGCCAATTCTTTATTGTGTCTTCAAAAACTCAAAAATGAAAAGCATGAAAAAACCCCAACATACAAAAAAGAAGAAACTATATTTTACTTTTGAATATCTTACTGGTTTGCAGACAGATAGATACCAGAAGGTTAATTTACAAAGACTACACTTTACCTTTCATTTTTAAAGAATTGTTTTGTGGGGTTGGGGCAGGGTGAGGGAAGCAGTAAAAACAAGAATAATTGTACGTGCATTATTTTGTGTTTTAAGTTTTCCCCTGTAGTCTTTTTAATTTTGACTTTGAGAGAACAAAGCCTCTTCGAATTCTGAAGACTAGGGGATAGCCAATGATTTTGATGTGGCTTTGCTTTTAGTATCTTATTTGAAGATAAAGCTAATAAGATTGGGGATGGGAAGTACTTAGGAAAAAATAAGAGAAAATTCTGAGCTTTTTTCAGTCACTGAGGTGAAAATAGTTTGAGGGATTATATACATTTTTATTTTAAAAAATAGAAATAAGCTATTTGAAATTGGAAGGAAATCCTTTGATTTTGGTTGCTTACATTTCTCTATTGGATCAAAGATTTAGAGTTGTAAGGGCTCACAGGATCATAACTTTAGAACTGGAAGGGCCCATAGACATCATCAAGTCTAACCCTCTCATTTTATAGATGAGGAAGCTGAGGCCCAGAGATACTAAATGTCTTCATGCAGGTGGTGAATGTGATCAGGTCTGCTGACTCCAAATCTAGTATTCTTTCCACTGCGTAATTTCAAGAAGAGGAAAAGTATGTCTTTTCACAGCAAAAACAAAATGTGAATAACAATTTCCTTTCTAATATGTGTATCTGTCTTTCTTGTATAGGAAAAGGTCCTTATAAGATATAATTTAATTATTATTTTATATGAATGTTTAATAAAATGAATGAAGTATGTGAAACTTAGCAATAGACTTTTATGGCACAAGAACAGGATTCCTTCAAGGCAAGAGGCTGTTTCATTTTATTTTTGTATCTACAGCTCTTAATACAGTGCTTGATACACAATACTAGCACTTAATTTACTAATCTACATAATAATAGCACTTTTCTTCCCCTCTTTCCCTCCTTCCTTCTTTCCTTCCTTCCCTCTTTCCTTTCTTCTCTTCCTTTCTCCTCCTTCCTTCCCTTCTTCCTTTTTCTTTTCTTAGCTTAAAAAACAGTCTGTCAGTTTTCCATTTGTAATTTTTGCATCATTCTCTTAGTGCATTCTGCCTTTCTTTCCTTCAACCCCCACAATCACCTTTCATCAAATGTGTATATACCTATACATAACATATGTTCTCCCATGGCTAGTTTATAAATTCCTTGTAGGCAAAGATTGGCTTACTATTGTCTTTGTATCCCCAATTCCTGGGACAGTGCTTGCCATATATGTGTGTGTGTATATACATATATACATATATAAATAATGTATATACACACACACACATATATACATACACATATAAATATATATATATGTGTATGTATATATGTGTGTGTGTATATACATTATTTATATATGTATATATGTATATACATACATACACATATAAATATATATATATATATATATATATATATATATATGTAACTTAATGGATGCTTGTTGATTGATTTTTTAAAAGTGAGCATATAATACTACTATAAAAATGGGGTGTGTTTGTGTGTGTATGTGTGTATGTGTGTGTGTGTAAAACAGTATCTGGACACCTGGTTTTCAATGATTGCCTTCTTGATAAACCTACACATTATATTTTATTTCTATGCTACATCTGTGAGGGTAAGGACTATATTATATTTCTCTTACTCCTATCTCCCCATTCTTAATAAATCAGGAATATTCAATAAATCTTTAACTGGTTGAAGAATGTTTCTTGTATTCATTTATTTTAATCAGATTTTAATTTGTTTTGAAATAAGCAGGTGAAATGAAGCAATTAGAACCTGTAGAAACTGTCGGCATCTAGGTGGTACAGTGGTTGGCATGCCTGACCTGAAGTCAGGAAGACTAATCTTCCTGATTTAAAATCTGGTCTCAGACACTTACTAACTGTGCAGCCCTGAGCAAGTCATTTAACCCTGTTTGCTTCAGTTCCTTATCTGTAACATGAAGTAGAGAAGGAAATGGCAAAACACTCCAGTATCTTTGCTAAGAAAACCTCAAATGTGGTCATGAAGAATAGGACATGACTGAAAAATGACTGACCAGAAGCAAAAACAGCAACAAATTGAACAGAAATTTTTGATGACTCTCTCTAGACATGGTCCATTAGAAAGAGCACTGACTTGGGTTTTCTTCCTAAGTCTGACTGGACGAATGCACTAAATGAAGTTGCTTGAGGTCACAAGGCTTCTGGATAAAAGGGGTACCAAATGATGGGAAGAAGGGTAATTAAAAGGAAAGTAGTAGAAGAGGATTTACTGAATAATTCATAGTTTTGTCTAGGGCTACCTGTATAGGTAATGTGATATAATGCAAAGTTCACTTTACTATTCTATGGCTCAGTTTCCTCATCTACAAATGAGAGAGTTGGTCTAGTCAATAAATTCTCATTAAGCACCTACTATGTACCAGGCACAGTGCTAAGCACTGAGGATTCAAATATGAAAAAGAAAGATAGTCCCTGACCTTAACGAGCTCAGGATCTAGTGAGAGTGGACAATACACAAAGGGAAGCTAAAAATTAAGGGTGGGGTGGGGTAAAGAAGATGGTATAGTAGAGTCCATAGTGAAGTCCATACAAAGAAGTGGAAGCTAGTGAAAAATGAGGAGTGAGTCTGGGAACCCTCTTTTAATGGTATCTTTGGGAGGAATTTTTTGTTCTATCCTCCAGTCATCCAATCAGAGGGTAGTGAGGATGCTGATGAGAAGTGAATATTAAAGTTGATGCAATCTCACAAAATTATGAGTTTTCCTGAGGGCATGGTAATATTTAGTCCAAAGAGCACAAGCTGGTGGGAAAGGAAAGTGATGATCTCCATGATTCCAGCCAATTCTGATATTCTATCAGTTGAAAGGGGCCTTTGAAGTCCTCTAGTATAACTCTTTCTTCTGGAGGCTAAATTACTTGCCCAAGGTCACATAGGAGGTAAATATCATTGCCAGATTCAAATCCTTTCTTGGACTTCAAATGAAGAGCTTTTTGTACAGTGCCCTCCAGAAGGTCCTAATATTCAGGGACAATTCCAGACAAAATGATGTCTTCAACTCCCTTCCACTTTTTGTTTCTTTGCTTTTTCTTCCTTTCATTTGATTCCCTTTTTCCAAGTAGCTCATGATTTCATGCTGTCCTTTGGTTATCCAGATTTCTTCATTGCTGTAACTGAGTCAGACCTGCTTTCATTCCTCACAAATGACATATAAAGTAATGCAAACAGAAAAGTGGTCCCCCTCAGAATAGTATACAGGATTACTTCTAATGAGAAGATGCTCTCATGGACCACAGTAATTAAAGTATTTTCTTTCTATTTGATCTGTTCTGATTGGAACTTTTCCTATAGCATGCAACATCACTGGTTTAGGTCTTGTTCCAACCCAATTGGACAAACATTTATTACTCACATAGCATGCAACATCACTGGTTTAGGTCTTGTTCCAACCCAATTGGACAAACATTTATTACTCACATACCTATGCAAGACAGAATTCCTTTAGGTACCATTTCCCAACAGAATGTGGAACACAATTAATGCATTTGCAATTATTTGAAAAAGAGATGCATATGAGTAAGTGGGTTACAAATTCATCAACAAAAAGCATTCACTATGAATCATAACAATAAAATCCTTTTAAAGCCATAACTATGCCAATAATAGAAAGATCTGAGTTACAACCCAATGTGATTTGAGAACCATAGAAATTATGACTTGTCCAGGTCATAATCTAGTAATTACTGAAGCTGGTATTTGGAGTGAGTATTCCTCACTCCAAGCCCTATACTCTATTAATGATGATGATAATGATGATGATAACAATAATAATAACAACAATAATAGTATTTATATGGTATCTACTGTATACCAGGTACTGTTGGTAAGTGCTTTACAAATATTAACTCATTTGGTCATCAAAACAACCCAGAAAGTTGATGCTATTAGTATCCCCATTTTATAGTTGAGAAAACAGAGGCAAAGAGAGGTTAAGAGTCTAGCCTGAGACCATATAACTAATAAGTAACTCAGGCTGGATATAAACACAGGTGTTCCTTTTCATAGGTCCAGAATTCTATCCACTGCACCATCTACCTGCCACAATGTAATGGACAGCATTTTAGATTTGAACCTAGGAAAGCTTGGCTTCAATTGCTGCCTCAGAAACTTACAAGTTGTGTGAACTTGGGCAAATTAACATTTCAAAGCCTCAATTTCTTTACTCTTGAGATAAAATAGTACTGAACATTATCTATCTATCTATCTATCTATCTATCTATCTATCATCTATCTATCTATCTATCTATCTATCTATCTATCTATCTATCTATCTATCTATCTATCATCTATGCATCTTTATATATTTGTCAATCTATTTGTCCATTTTTTCATCTATGTGTTTTTTGACCATGTGTTCATTTAGCTATTCATTCATTCATTCATTCATTCATTCATTTGTTTGTTTGCTTATATGAAATATAACATCCCAAACATCCCATTGATTCTTTTGCTATGAAATTATCTATATCAATGACACACAGCCCTGTAATATGATGATTGCTCACTTGTGTTATACACCAATCATTTGTGAAATTGATAGCAAAAACAAGCCATTTAGCACTTGTAACTGGTATCTGTTACTTCACTGAACAGTAACATTCTTCCACGAGCTCTGTCCAAATTAAAAAACAACAAATTTAGTAAAAAGGGAAAATAATTAATATAAAGGGAGAAAGTTTCCATGTAGATTATGTAGAAGTTGATAACTACCTCTTGTTTGTGCATGGACTAGTCCAATTTAGTTAGCTAATAGTCTAGTTTAGTTGACACAGAAAGGAAGTAATGTGAAATAAGGCTAGAAATGTTGTTTGGATGTAGACTGAAGAAGGCATCAAATGGTGTTCTATGGAGTCTATATTTTATCTTACAGACAATAGGATATTTTGAGCAGAGCAATGAGATGGTCAGATATGGACTCTTTTTTTTTTTTGGTCTCGTCCTATGATTTTGTCTGTATGAAGAGCTCCTAGTGTGGAAACTCTCTCCACTGGTACAGCTCAGTAACTTGTCTAAAATTTGTTTTTTGGAGGAATTTTGAGGAACTTTTTTTCTTAGAAAATGCAAAATTAAGAAGAGTAACACAATAATTCCTTTTTGCCTTAGCATAGATAGGTTTATCCATTTAATAGGGAGTCAATCAATTAGGATCTTAAATGATGTTTGGATCATCGTGATGGATGTTAAAGATTGTCAGATGAAGAAGGTACAAGAAATTGAGCTAAATCTGTATATTTTAATACTAAACATATCTTTTTTGAATAAATAAATACCTGATCTCAACTTGTTAGAGTCATTGTGATATAGGGGACAGAATGTTGAGCTTGAAGTCTGTGTCAAATATTGATGTGATATTTACCAGATATGTGACTTTGGACAAGTCACTTCATTTCTATGTTCCTCAAGTAACTACTGAACACTTACCTACCAACTCATAGATAAATTGGGGGAGGGAGTTGACATACCCAGAAACATACAAGCTCAGAAATTCATAGATACCTTGTATATTTAGTTTGTAATTACCTATAAAGTGACATTGCTGAGGGGAAAAACATAATTATCTGAACTTTAGTTTGGATTTTAAATAAACAAAAGTTATTGAATGTTATTAATTTTCTCAACATTGCTGGAAGATATTGGGAGTAGGGTCCAAAAGGCTATTATAGTTGAAAAAATGTGGGTACAAGGATCTGAAAAGACTTGGATTTTGCTTTCCTGGTAACATTTAAATATGAACCATATTTTTACTATGTAGTCAAGAAAGAGGAGACCAGACTGGATCACATTACTGTTCTAAGCATGTCATGGGGATAATGATGGATAATTAAAGCTGTCCCTAAATAAAGCTTTTTCTTTTGCTCTATGATTGAGCAAGGTAGGTTATATTTCTCTCTTCCCTTCAGGAAAAAAAAATCAATTTTTACTTATTTTTCTGGACCTGTTTTATCAGAACAATTAGCATAATTGTGAAATCATCTTCTAATATTACCCAGTCATCAATCACCCTTAGGTTCTGTCTCTGAAGAAATGACCTTCAGCAAGAGGCAATGAGAAGTTTTGACAAGGAGAGATTGTCTTGTAATAATAATAGCCCCAATCCCTAGGGGTCAATCAAGTAGTTTACCACATCCTTCCAATGAAGGCTTAGCCTCTTAGCTCATGTCTAGCACCACAGAAAGTACCCTCTTCTGACAAAAGTCTATGTCCTATAATCTCATCAAGTTGATTGGGGGAAACCACAAAATTCATCAAGGGTTCTCCTTATCACCTCAACTACAAAAATATGAGACAAAGACATATGTTGGGAGAAAGGAGAGTGGAGAAGTTTGGGGATGTTAAGGAGAAAAGAGAAAGTTTATAATAGTTGCTGAAGGAAGTGAGTTAGAAAGCCAATCAAGGAAGAATGAAAGTTTTCTTGTCCAGCATTGAAGGCAGAAGTAAGATAAGAAAACAGGAATTTAGATCTTAGGGTCTTAGATTTATAACTGGGCAGGATCTTAGAGGTTTTTTAAAAGAACTCCCTCATTTTATCAGTGGCCACGAGGAGGTTAAGTGATTTGCCCAAGGTCACGTGGGAATTAAATGACATTGTCAAGAGCCAGAATCTCTGACTCTGAATTCATTGCTTGTGCCTCTTTGCCATTTGGTAATGGAACCAGCTGTCACAATAGTGTGACCTCTTCCAACAGCATGTTGTAGCACAATAATACAGTGGAGAAAGGGATTGTGGAGGTGTTAAAACTGACAGGATGTGATAGAGGACAAGAAGTCTGGAAATAATCTGACCATATGACTTATATCTAGGAAGACCAGGTTTCAGAAGTATCATGAAATCATAGCATAAAGTACTTTCACTTTAAGGTATTGTCCTTTTGTGTGGAGAGATTTGGTGTGGAAAGAACTGAAAAAAAATTCTGTTGTATGAATTAAAACAAAAATCAGCTAGTAAAGGACAAAAGATTTTGCCATTTTCCTGAAGCCTGGAAGGTTCAGCCTGAAAGGAACAGCAAAAAAGCTTTAATAAAAAAAAAAAACCCTAAAATCTGTGTGTAAAGAAACAATTGTCAGATGTGAGCTGAGCAGCTTATGGCAGAAAGTGAACTCTAATATAAATATAAAGGCTTAAATCACTTTATAATAGGTATAGGATGATCTTCCTTTTGCATGTGAATAAATCTGTGGTTTAAAAGATCAGAGAATTAATTTTTATTTATATTTTTAAAAAGTAATAAAATGTGAATATAGAAGAAAAAATTTTCAAAAATATAGAATGTGAAAGAAGACCATTTTGAAAACTAATACACAACATGAGGCTTATGACATTTTAGTCCTCAGTTCATTTGCACAGAAATGTTTTAAGACTGAAGAAAAAATGAAAAAAAAAGTCATTTCCCCCTTATCATCTGATGGAAGTAAGGTGGAACTACAGAGTTGCTTTAATTCACATTCCTCTGATTATTAGTGAGTTGAATTTTCTCCATTACATATAATATTTGTTTTTTGTTTTAGAGAAGTTTTATTTACTATATTAAAGGAAGGTCAGTTTATTACTGTGATTTAGTCTTTTTGATAGCAGAAATGGGTTGTAAGACTTTTTAACAGCCATGTATATCATCATGTGTTATTAGCACAATTTTTTTATGTTTGCAAACTTTCCTCTATTGAGCCAACCCTGAATTCCTGGTATGAACAGACTTGGTCATAATTTATATTTATATCATGTAAATATAGCTTCTTTGCTCATATTTTGTTTAATTTTTTTGTATCAGTGTTCATAAAGATATTGGTCTATAGTTTTCTTTCTATGCTTTGTTTCTCTCTAATTTATCAAAACCATATTTGCATCATAAAAACAATTATATAAGTTTCCACTTGTATTTTTGTAAAAATTTTATGCAACGCTGTAATTTATTGGAAAATAACTTATTTCTAAAAAAAAATCTAGTGGGTCAAAGAACAAATAACCAAAACAATAGAATATTTAATCAAAGACTACAACAATAAAGGGATAACACACCCAAACTAATGGAATATATCTAAAATATTCCTAAAGGGAAATGTACATATCTAAATACTTTCATTAACAAAAGAAAGAAGACAATGAATTGGTCTCAAAAATAATGGAAAAAACCCCTAGATAAACAGCTTCATAAATGCTTGTTAATTCATTCATTGATTCATTAATTCAAAGTAGGAGGGATCATTTCTACCAATTCCAAGTTTTATCTTTATCTAGGGCTCACAATTGATGCATTCAAAGGCAGCTTTATTCTGCTTACTCAAGTCAGATGTGAAATGGGCAGATCTGAGTCAAGCCTGTCCCTTCACAGTTGTGGTTCGGTTTTGAAAGAAAATGATGCAGTCGTAGGTCACTCAACAGTTAACAAAATGTGGTTTACTCAGCCTTAGAGTAGAAAGGATTAAAAAAAATAGTTTTGGTATATTTATATTCTGAACTTATACCTTAAAAAACATTTCTATACATATAATGGAACATGAAATAACTTTATATGAAAACATAAATCTATATTTCGTATCATGTGTTTTTTTAAAAAAAGTATATCATAAATTATATATATAATATTGTCTTTTAAAAATTAATTTTTTAGTTTTCAATATTCACTTCCATGAGCTTTTGAGTTTTAAATTTTCTCTGTCTTTCTCCCCCATCCCTCCCCAAAACAGTGTGCAATCTGATATGGGCTCTATATAAACATTCCTATTAAACATATTTTCACATTAGTCATGTTGTAAAGAAGAGTTAGAACCAATAGGAGAAACCATAAGAAAAAAGAAACAAAACAAAGCAGAAAACAAATAACACACAGTATGCTTCAATTTGCATTTAGATTACATAGTTCTTTCTCTGGATGTGGATAGCATTTTCCATTATGAGACTTTTGGAGAGATCTTAGATCCTTGCATTTACTAAGAAGAGCTAAGTCTATCAAAGTTAGTCATTGCACAATGTGGCTGTTACTGTGTACAATGGTTCTGCTCATTTCACTCAGCATCAGTCCACACAAGTCTTTCCAGGTTTTTCTGAAGTGTGCCTGCTCATCATTTCTTACGGCACACACACACACACACACACACACACACACACAACACACACACATTTATATGTATAAACATGTATATATATATATATATAAATATATATAAAACTTTTAAAACTGTACTTCTTGTCTACTCTTTCTTATAAACTTCCATTTTATTACATGATTTAAAAATTAATTTATTTCAATTAGCTAAAAGCTATTTTATCTGCCTACTAGCTCCAACTCCTCTAACTGAAAAAAAAAATGACATCTCCATAATATATATTCATAGTTAAGCAAAACAAATTCCAATGTAGGTAATTTCCTCAAATTATGTTACAATGTGCACCCTGAATTCATCACTTCTCTATCAGGAGGTGGGTAATGTGTTTCATCTGAGGTCCTCTGAAATCATGTTCATCATCTCAATTACAGTTCTTAAGTTTTTTGAAATTGTTTGTCTTTATGATGTTGGTAGTATTGTCTAAATTGTTCCAGTTCTGCACACTTAACTCTATATCAGCTCATAAAAATCTTTGCAGGTTAGAAAGGACATTCAATAAAGATTCCACAGCACTTAGCTTAGGTAAATGTGTCCTGCCTCTATCCAGCCTTCATATAGCAATTGCCTGGTCAGCAAGGCAATGGATGATGACTCTCAAGGCCTCTTGATATATGGCAAGTCCAAAGAACCTAACTTCCATGTGGGTGGGTCAGTTTATATCTTTAGGTGTCCAGGAAGCCACATCAATATGACTCAAGCTTTGAGCCTTAAACACTTCTTGTTCCACAAACTTTGGGGACAGCTTCTTTGCCTTTTAGGGAAATAATTACTTTAATCTGTATGGGGCAAGGTATACCTCATATATAGTGATCCCATTACAAGATGTCTTTGTAAAATAATGCCAGTTTAACTTGTCTACTTCACTATAGAACCCAAAAGAACCTAAATTCCTTGGGCCATTCAGAATTAGTTTGCAAAGTGTTGGACGAGATTACTTTATCTGTCAGAACTAATACTGAAACCTAGGAGGTACCACTGAATTTTCAATATACTTTGTCCATACTATAATGTTTTCTATATCACTGGTAACCCCAAGAGGGCAATGCTCCCTGAGTGTGATGCTTATTGAATCTATCTATCCATCAATCAATAAGGATTTATTACGTGCCTACCAATGAAACAAAACTTGCTATAAAGGAAGAGGGAGATGTGCATGTATGACACAGTGTGTATGTGTGTGTATATGTGTATATATACATACGAGGTAGATGAAAGGTGTTTTACATGTAACAGAAAATACATAAATTGTCATGTATAAATTGTCATCATGAAAAGGATATTAGTAGCTGGGAGAATTGGGAAAAGCCTCATTTAGAAGGTAGCACTAGAGCTGAGTTTGGAAGCATTCTAAGTATTAGAGGTCAGGAGGGAGAGCATTCCAGGAATGGGGGAAAGCCATTGCTAAGGCATGATGCTTGGAGATGGGGTGTCTTGTGTAAGGAGTAGCAAGATTAGGTTCGCTGCACAAAAGAACGTGGGAAAGGAGTAATGTATGATAAGGCTAAAAAAGGTAGACTGGGGCCAGATTATGAAGGCCTTTAAAAGTCAAACAAAAGATTTTAATTTGATCCTTACAGTGATTTGAGTTTATTGATATATTTATAACTTCACTTTAGAGAAATCACTTTAGCCACATTGTGGAGGATGGACTAGAATAGGGATGGACAAGAAGGGTAATTAGAAAAGGCCATTACAAGACTCCAGGATAGAGCGGGTGTGAAAATGTGGGGATGGAGTTGAAACATGTGAAGGTAGAGATGATACAATTTGGCAGCTGATTCCAGAAGTGCAGTGAGAGAGAAGGAGGAGTCAGCAATAATACTAACATGGCAAATCATTGGAGTATGAAAGGCTCTCTTAATGGAGTACCCTTGACGGAAATAGGAAAATTTGAGGGAGGAGAAGATTTTTTTGGGGTGAAACAAGTCCTGAAGCTTTTCAAGGCCTCGTAGATTAGATCTATGATCACTCAAAAGCACTTGGCCTAACTATAATGATAATTCACGTTGATATATTACTTTAAGATTTGCGAAGCCTTTTATATAATTCATTCCAATTGTGCATCACTACAACCATATGAAGTAAGCAGTACAATTATTATTATACTCATTTCTCAATTTAGGAAACAGATTCTGAGAGATTAAATAATTTGCCCTTCATTAGGCATCTAATAGATTTTTCAGGTCAGATTCATACCTAGGTCTTTTGACTCCAAGAACCTTGTGGCATCCATTATACCACAACAAAACCATAACCATCAGAATAGCTTAAATCAAGTAGATGAAGAATTGATCCAATTATGATATATGGTAGAATGGACATGTCATAGAAATCATCCAATAGTACGGTTTCAGAGGAAACTGGGAAAATATCTATAAGTTGGTGAGTAGATGAGTGATCTATAAGATGAGTGAGTAGAAGTAGGAGAACAATGACAACATTATAAAGAAAAAAACAACTCTGATCAATGCAATAATAAACTATACTTCCAGAGAACTGAAAATGAAGCATGTACCTGAAATCCCATCAGAGAAGGAGTAGACTTAAAATGGAAATGAAACATACATATCTGACATGGTGAAATTTGTCTTTCAAGTTTGTCATGCTATACATATTTCATGAAGACTTTTTACACTGAGGGAGTAGGAGGGACAGATATTAAATACTTGTAAATTCTTTGAATCAAAAATATATTCATAGAAAAAATGAAGAGAATAACTTGACTTATGGATAAAATTATCTCTTTTCTAGACTCCAATTGCTCTAGCACTGTGGATAATCAATGAATTGGAATAGCATAAGAGAAAGAGCAAATTGGATTGCCTAAGGGAAATTGTGCAGTGCTTTTATGGTCCCAAAGCTTCTTCTTGAAACAGGGCTCTGACTTCTTGACATTCATATCCAACCAGGGAAGTATGGTTGTGGATTGCAGAATACCATAGCTTCTGACGAATTAAAGTTGGAGCTCACACAAAGGACAGCAGAGAGGCACAAGGTAGGTGTCAGGAGTCTGCAACATATACCAATGATGAGTTGCAGACATGAGGTAGTACGAATGTTAGCAACAGAGAGATAGATGACTGGAAAGAGGAAGTGGTCTGGTCATGCAGTGAGAGTGAGGAATAATTGATGAACTCACCATGTATTCCATGTATTCCTCTAGCATCAAGGGTGCTAGAGGAATGTTCTTTAAACACTGAGTGAAACATCTGTGCAGGATTCATGGACGAATGTTGACAAAAGTCACCTAGAGTGAGGAGTGGATAAATAGTAAAGTCCTTCATTTGAAAGAGCCCCCACATCTGTGAGTTCACAGATCATTGAAGTAACCATGGGGTGAAGAGTTAGGTGCAGAAGGAGTGTGCCACTAAATAAGGTTGGTAAGGAAGCCCTGAAACAGATCTTAAAAAAGGCCTTCATGACAACACCCTGTGCCCTAGAAAATCTTCCTAACACCATTATAAAAGAATTGAAAAATAGGCAGTCTTTGGTATCCATCCATAGCAGGAACCCAACCTTAAGCTCCATTAACCTTAAGCTGCTTTCTCTTCCTCTGGATTGATAGGAAATGTACCTGGAATATTTTGAATCCAGAACTGAAGGGACCTTAGATGTCTATTACTGAAACCAAGCCCTTCATTTTAAGAATGCGAAAACTGAAACTCATAGATAGGAAATGACTTGCCCAAGTTCACATAGGTACTATAAACTGTCCTGCTACTTTATTATAGACCAAGAATCTTTAATTCTCTTGAATTCCAAGATAACATCAAGCTACTCAGAGGATTTAAGTAAGTTTCATGTGTTTTTAGGAGAGGACATGGTGGTCACCCCAGGTAACATTATATTTTAACTATGGCATTCTGGTGACCATGGTTTCCCTTTTGTAGGCATTACTGACCATAATGGTGGGCATTTCTGAGGAATTTTGGAAGTTTGGGGAACTAAGGAGTACAAATCCCACCTTCTATTTGTGCTTACATGTTGGCCCAGTTATGCACCTAACTCATGACTCAGAGTAAAGGTCTTTGAAAAAGTTGCACGTTTTGAAAAAAAAATGATGGTACACAAAGGATTTCTTTTTTTTTGAATAGAGTAGAAAATAAGTTAAACTAGAATTCACTATAAGCTAGTAAACCTTTATGCATGAAATCAAAATTTTAAAAAAGTCTGAAAAATGGTTTACAAAAATAGTGTTCATTTGGTTATTTATAAGAATACTAAAGGTCTCTGCCATTTATCTTCCACTGTGGAAAGGTATTCATATTTTATCTTAGCTATTCGAAGATTTTTACAAGCCATTAAAGTTCTCTTTTCACATTGATATGAACTTAAAAAAACCCCAAAGATCATGGATTTTGAGCTAAAGGGATCTCTGAAGGTACGGAGGCCTATCCCTTCATTTTATAGATAGGAAAAATTGGAAAAGCTGATAATTGAACCCAGTTCTTTTGACTCCAGAGTCAGTGCTCTTTTCACTGTGCCATGATATTTCCTCTCCTAGTCTCTAAAAATTTTAGATTAGCTAATTCCCAATGACAGAGTAAAAACTTGATCTGTGATTTTTTTGGCATATGGAACTCTCAGGTGTCTACCAACACAGGTAGCACCTTCTCCTCATATTATATTTTAGATTTGCCTAACCAGCAAGAGAGTAAGTGACTTGTCCAAGGTCACACAGCTAGTACATGTGTGAGGCAAGATTTGAAGTTAGGTCTCCTCAGCTTCAAGATTAGCTCTCTTTCTACTATACCATTCTGCTTCACTCTACAAAGTTATTTGAAAGAACAAAATATTTCACCGATGAAAATCAGTTCTTCAATATTCCAAGCATCTATGATTATAGAGGAAGCATGGATATGTCCTTTCAAGATATAGATAGTGAACATTCTGTGTGACATAGTAGACCATCATCATTTGCTAACTATGGCTGAGGAAATGTGTTGCTTAATGGTCAACTCTCTTACGTACTGTATGGAAAATATTTTTGCATGGGCCTATGCTTAAAATTATTCCAGCTTAGTAAAGAAGAATCTGGGATTATCTTCATGTCATGATGACAAATCAGAATAGTGAAGAATTAAAAGAATTAATGAAGGATTATTTTTTTAAAAAAAGTAACACACACAAAATTGAATGCCGAACAGTCCATAGCCGAACAAGAACAAGGGAAGCTGAGTATTCCGATATCTTTTAAAAAATATTTTATTATTCTATTATTCAGTATTATACTGGCATAACACCTGAAGAGCCAGCCTCAAGGCAAGGGGGCCTGCATTCAATTCACACTCTGATATATACTGACTGTGTGACCATGGGCAAGTCACCTAGCCTCTTGGTGAAATCAAAGGTCTACAACAACCATAAGAAAGTCTTAGACATCCTATGACTGAGCGATTACTATTGCCTTTGGTTTTTAACTTCAAACAGTGTTTTCCCTGACAAAATAAACTTTTATGTACCATGTTCATGTAATCCATCTTATGAATGCTATTGGTAATTATGCCCAAATGAAATTTTAGAATTCAGGAATGCTTATGAGAAGAGAAAATAAGGTGGTCATCCTAAAAATCTGATATCGCTGTATAAAAGCTTTCTCAAAGAAAGTCCTATAGATATAAATATTGTTAAATAAAGATGTCAAAAATAGCTACCATTTACACAGGGCTTTAATATTTATTTACAAATGTCTCATTTTATCCTCACAACAATCCTGAGAGGTAGACTTGATTATTATCTCCATTTTACAGGTAAGGAAACTGACATGGAGAAATCAAGTGACTTGCCCATGGTCCCTCAGCTAATAAATATCTGCAGTAGGATTAGAATTCAGAACTTCCTAACTCCAAGTCCAGTATTCAAAGTCCAAAAGGTCTGAATTTAGTGTGTGACCCCTGCTGTGACCATGAGCAAGTCACTTAACCTCTCAGCCTCAGTTTCCTTATCTGTAAAAATGGGACAATAATAGTATCTACTTCATAGGATTATCGTGAGGATCAAATGAAATAATATATATAAAGTGCTTGACAAACCTTTGAATGCAATAAAAATGCTGGACACAATGCTCCAGAATAACCTTTCTCGTTCATGGTAATACAAATACAAGCTGGAAAAAGACAGTTCCTGCCTCAAAAAGAGCTTCATTCTAATGGAAGAAGATAGAATATGAAAGGATGCTGAAAAGTAGTCCCACGTCCCACCTTTTGGAGTGACCCTTTCGGAATCTACAGAGTGAGGAGGCTTCTGTAGCATGATAGAAAAAGTCCGGAGAGTCAAGTGGAACCCAGAAAGGAATAAAGACATGGTTTTTGTGGTAATTTTCTTTAAATGAAAGTTCAGTTTGTTTCATAATACTTAATAGACTATATACTCCATGAAGGTAAGGACCATATCTTGTGTTATCTTTGTATCTTCCTAGCAACCCAACACTTGGTAGATGTTTACTCTTTATTCACTGCCTAAATGAATGAAGTAGACTATGACTGTTTTTAAAAATAATTTTGCAGAAACTCCTCTGTCACTTTGGGGAAGCCCCAGTGATCTTTTAATGATGCTTTTATTTTCTTTTGGAGGTATACTAGGGAATAGTAGTGATGATTATGACCAGTGGTAAAAGTTCACAGGGATATAACATGATTCTTGTCCAAGTTTTTCCAAGTTTGCTCCTCTACTGTTCTTCCCAGTCTTGGCCATGAAGTAGCTATTGAGTTAGGGCCGAATACCTATCTCCCCTACACTTATTTCTTGAGCTGAGGAGCCAGATTACCAGCTATGGAAGGGTCGTAGGTATAAGGTTGATTGTGAAGTGGAAGGAGTTGATAACAGGAGATACCTGTTGCTGAACTGAGGGGCTACAGAATGAAAGTGGATTCTACTCTAGAAGAATGAGTCAGCAAAAAGATCAGAAACCGAGACAGTGAGGCAGAAGAATTTGGAATTGAGAGAGAAGGGGAGGGGTGGTTTAAGTTCTACATTACTTTCAAATTAATATGCAGCACTCAGCTTCTTAGGGGTATGGGCCTGCTCTTAAGCCAGATCTATCTTGTAACTTCCCCTAAATAAGGGGATGCTGGACAGCTCCCTGAACTCCCAGCCTCAGCATTACCATCTGAGGAAAAGGTTGTCTCTTAGTGGTGATGGACAGCTCTCTTTTCTTTCTTCTTTTCACCACAGTCAGCCAGAAAGCCAGACTTTGTTAAGCCCTGGAGACGCAAGCCAAAGAATGTGAAAATACTCTTCCTGTCCTCAAGAGTCTCACATTCTGATGTTGGAGACCGCATGTAAATATATACATACAAGATATTTGGAAGGTAGATGAAGGTAATCACAGAAGGAAGAAACTGAGGGCAGGGGGAGGCTAGAAAATTCCTTCTGCAGGAAATAGGATTTAAGCTAAGTCTTGAAGGAAGCCAAGGAAACTTCAGATCCAGTACTCTCCCTGCTTCACTTCAGATATTGTTGAGGTGGGGAGGGGCACTATAAAAAACAGATTCCCTAAACTTAATTGCCATTTGTGCTGAAGGCTGACTTCTTGATTTATAAAGATGTGATATAGGGAAGTGAGCAAAGATATGAAATCCAGATCATTGGAGACATTTCTCTTGAGGAAACTTTTTTTTTTGAAGAAGCATTGCCAGATTGGGCTGGGGTTAGTAATTACCTTTCTAAAGAAAATTTAATTGATGGTAGGCAATAAGTTACTCTTTATTTTATGTCATATGTAGCTGGTGATATTGCAAGCAGACATATATATGACTTACCCAATGATTTGTGTGTATTAAAGCAGTGTCCCAGATGAGGAAGGAACTGCCAGAAGGGCAATCAAAGTTATAAGATTCAAGCATCTGTTTCCCTCCCACGCCACCTCAACCATTTGCTGAGAAGTAAGACCATCTGTATTTTCAGGGTGTTCCAGTGACTTCAAGGTGGTGTTAAGGGGAGGGAAGTAGAATGCCAGGAAATTCAAATGTTGTCAGGCTTTGCTAAGTTAAATTGAACTAATCTGAGCCAGAGTGTGTGGGGGTTGGGGGGGGAAGGTTGACAGGATGGATTTTATTTTAAAAGACTCACCTCTGCAAGTGAGTAGATACTACAAGACTAAAATATAACTGTTGTTATTATGATCATGGTGCAGTGAAATGAGTGTTAGACTTGGAGCGAGGAGACATGGGTTTTAATCTCTAATCTAAAGCTAGCAGTATGACTGTGGGTAAATCATTTAACTTCTCTTAGCATCAACTTCCTCATCAATAAAAGGGGTAGGATAATATTATTTCACCATGTTTCTTGCTTTCATTGAACCCTTAATCTGATCCTTAATTGTTTTAAATTTAGATTTAAATTGTTTTTCTTATTAACAAGCACATGGTTTTCCTCCCTTTCACTTTTTATCCCCTGAGTGAACAGTTGAAAAAAGGAAGGAAAAAAAAACCCTCTATATAATAAATATACATTGTCAAGGAAACACATTGTCAAGGAAAATAAATTCCTACACTGATTATTTCCCAAAAGGGCATTTCTTATTCTGCATTTGAAGTCCATCTCTCTGTCAGAAGGTAAGTTCATTGCTCTGGAATTGTGATTTGTCATTGCATTGATCAGAGGAGTGAAGTTTTTCAAAGCTGTTTTTTAATATAGTTTTCATTTTATAAATTGTTCTAGTTCTGCTTACTTCACTGCATCAGTTCAGAGATCTTTCCAATTTCTTCTGAAACTTTATTTCACAATTTCTTATTGTACGATAACATTCCATCACATTCATGTGCCTTAATTTGTTTAGCTATTCCCCAGTAGATGGGGACTTTCTTAGTTTCCTTCTTTTAATTAAAAATAAATGCACTTGGGGGCAGTTAGGTGGCAAAGTGGATAAAGGCCCTGAAGTCAGGAGGACTTGAGTTCAAATCCAGCCTCAGATCAAACGCTTGACACTTACTAGCTGTGTGACCCTGGGCAAGTCACTTAACCCCAATTGCCTAAAAAAGGAAACAAACAAACAAAAATATGCTATAATTATTTTTGTCCGTATGCATCCTTTTCTTCTTTTGTTGATCTCTTTGAGGGATACACTGCATTTTGCATCTGTTGTTTTGGCTAGTTTCAACTCCACAGAATAAGATTCCCCTCCCAGAATAGGCTTTTGGCTTATAACTCACCACCATTCTGCTAACTTAAACCTTGATTGACACCCGCTCCTTCAACCTCCTCTCCCCTCTGATTGGAGGGCTAGCGGGTAAAACTCCTCCCAATGCCTTCCTGTACAGAGAGCAGATACTGGACTTTCAGCTCACTTCACTTTACATATGTGGCTCCTCCTACTTTCAATTCCATGGAACAAGATAGTACTCATGCAGGATACCCCATGAATTTCCTCCTCCACTTCCCTGCCTCCTATTGTGCGCTGTCTCCTCCCATTAGATTGTAAACTCCTTGAGATCAGAGGTTGCCTTTCTTTCTTTTAAGTGTATTCCTAGCACTTAGCACAATGTCTAACACATAGAAGGTACTTAATAATGCTTATTGGATTGAATCAGATATATGTATGCTTAATTGTAGAACACTGGCCCTCCTGGATTCTTGAAGCCGACGCCAAGAGAATCCAGGTTTTGTCAGATTTTATACTAGAAAGGCTTTAAAGATGGGTTCAGTGATCATTAGAGCAACAGCTTTGCCAGACTCTGAGAGGTTCATCATGATAGGTTGGTGAAAAGGAAATGATTTTTTTATACCTCTTCCTACACACACACACACACACACACACACACACACACACACACACACACACAAAACACACCCAACCTCACGGAGAAGATTTGCTAAAGTGTGGAGGATTTGTGCATTGTACTAGAGGACAGTGATGACATCACAGATCCTATTTATCTCTTGTGATTGCTATAAGAGCAATACTTGGAAATGTTTACGTGCTATGGAGGCATGCTATATAGTGGCACTATTGGACAGAGAAAGAACAGTGGATATAGATTCAGAGGACCTGGGAGCAAATTCTGCCACTGTCACTTCCTATGTATTGCACTTCAGTCAAATAATTTTGCTCCTCTGGCCTTCAGCTTCTCCAGCCATAAAATGAAGGAATTGGCCTAGCTGAACTTTAAGATCACTTCTACCTCTAAACTTATGACAATGTGTAAATGTGAGGTGTTGTTTTTATCACTTGACACACATCAAAGTCATGCTTGCCACCTAGGGAGGATGGATTAGAAATGAGCAAGGGAAAGTTGGGTTGGCTGCTTTCCACCAACTCTACCCAGAAAGCAGTGGTGCCTAAGTAAAATCCCAGCCCAGACCTCTGGGTCAGCATTTTCTAGGCATTGAGAGAAGAGATAATCATTCTCTAAAAATGACACCATTGATCCCTTGGTTTCATGTTTTCACCTATTTGAACTGTGACAGCTTTATGCCTGCATATAATTGGTATTTACAGTTGCCTACTGTTTTGGATTCTAGGCCTTTAATAAGCCTTTCGCAGTGATGAACCCATTGTTATCTCTGAAACAGTGGAGAAAAAAAATGCCAGCAGATCTGCAATTATCCACCAATAGCAAAACAAACAAAAAATCACAAGGAAGACTCATTTTAAAAGAAGTAATACCTCTCCTTCCCCTCCCCCACCTCCGCCACTAGGTATCCTTAAATGGCTTAGGCTGGAAGTGCAATGACCCTTCATGGTCCAGATCCCATCATTCATCATCACTGGAGCTTTGACCTGCTGCATTCTCAATATGGGCTAGTTCGATTTTCCTTAGGTAGGCTGGTGGTCTCCCACCATACTGGTGGGAGCTTATCATATTGGCTATGTACTGAGTGATTATCAGCTGAATGTGCTGTAATTCAGAATTCATGAGCTCAAAAGATCTACTACCCTTAGCCTCCTCAGGGTCAGGGACTGCAGACGTGTGCCACCTTGCCTGGCTGAGAAGTAATTCTTAATGGATATTGGCAGGTGAAAGCAATAAATCTAAGAGGAGACAATGCCATTTCATCATTCCTATAAAATTCCCAGAGAAGAGTAATTTATCAAAGGGTTAGTGACATATGTTGAAATGAAGAAAAGCAAAAATTGAAGGAGGAGATATTTTTAGTAAAAACACAGATAAATTCTATTTTTTTTTGGAATTAAAAGTTTTTAGGTTAGTTTGCTGCCTTTTATTCATGTAGTTATGCTGAAATAGTTTTGTGCTCTTTTCCTAAAATTGTACTTTACAAATGAAAAGCAACATGGTCAGCAGAAAGAACAATGCAATTGGAGAAAGGAAACATGGATTGTAGTCCTCCCATGAACACCAGCTGTCAAGTCACTCAATTTTTCTGCCCCTCAGTGGCCTTAGCTGTAAAATGAGGGCGGTTATACCTTACCAGCATGAAGGGGGAAGACTGTATCGAATGATTATTTGACATCCCTGGCTTGTAGTAGGTGCTTCTTGGTAATTTATCCTCTTGTTGTTCAGTTGTTTCAGTCATGTTCCACTCTTTGTGACCCAATTTGGGGTTTTCTTGGCAATGGCCCTGGAATGGTTTACCATTTCTTTCTCCAGTTAATTTTTCAGATGAGGAAACTGAGGCAGAGTTAAGTGACTTGCCTAGGGTCTTACAGCTAGTCGGTGTCTAAGGCCAGATTTGAACTCAGGTTTTCCTTACTTCGGGCCCAGTGTTTTATCTACTGTGACATCTAGTTGCCTAGAGACTGTTGCCCTGAAAAACCCCTCTGTTTTGAAGGATCAACAGTGAAAGGATTCCTTTTATTTGACACTTTGACTTTAAAAGTCCCCTCATTGGCTAAATGTTCAGGAGAACTTAGATAATGCAGTGAAAGCTGGGAACCAGGTATGCCAGGATCCCATCAGGTAAGCCAGGATCCTGCACAGTCTTACTACTGTGAATGTTAGTGCTGTAATTCAGTAAGCAAAGGCTGCTATACCTGCCTAAACTCATGTGATCAGTTCAGGTGGGAGACATTCTGGTGAGCAGGTTTTCTACAGCTGCTGGCATTCCTCATCTCTGATAGCTGTCTGGGTGACTAATTTCCTGGCATTTAATCTTCCTCTGGTTGCCATATTTCCACTGCTGCTCTGTAGGTTAAGCTACTGATGGAGGACTCTGGAGAAAAGTGCATCAGCTCTCCATTTTTCTCTCCTATCACTTCCTCCCTTGTCTCTCAACTCCTGGCCAAATAGATCAAATCCAGGGAGTTCTATTTTGTTTCTTAGTTTACTTAAAATGTGTTTTTAAAAGAAAATTCTTTCATATTTGACCTCTAATCTTCTTTTTTCTTTCTTTTTTTGGTTCCATTGTTTCATAAATCTAGTTACTAGAACAAACAAAACCAAACAGACCAATATCTTCTGATTTCTTGCTGTTCCTTTTTTCTTGAATGTTCAGTTTGGAGAGTGCTGGTATTCTTAGTGCCCACCAGGGGGAGTTGCATACACACAAAGAGCTCAGCTTTTAAAGAGTCCCTTTTAATGGAGACAGCAACAAACATTCCAACCTGTAATAATGATGGAAAGGAAACTGCTAAATATACTTTGGATTGCAAGGGAAGCAGTAATTCAAGTTGGCAAATGTAGGATTCAAGATTTGGAACAATTGTTTTATGGTGTTCTACTCTTCCCCACCCTTTAACCTCTCCTTCCCTACCATAGGCATGGAAGCTAATGGAAAAGAAAGAACTATTTTATTGAAAAATATACCTCTTCCCTTCCATAGGCACCACCTTTTCTTTTTTCCTACACTTAAAAAGTCTTCATTTGAATTAAAAAGCGTGAATATTCACAATAAATATGTTTTATATAATAATTTTGTATAATTCTTGAATAAAGTAGTCATGATATATGGTTATGAGACTTCTTTGCAGATGATTAACCTTAGACCTACCTTATAGGATCATAGATCCAGAGCAGGAAAAGACCTCAGAGGCTATCTAGTACAATCTTGCATTTTATAGAGGAAACTCAAGTCCAGAGACATAAAACTATTTGCTCAAGGTCACACAGGTGTTAAATAGCAGAGCAAGGATTTTAATTTAGTTCTATGATTCAATGTAATCCTCTTTCCTTTGCACAATTCCTTAGTCCTGAATCGTATTTCCCAATCTATTTCTTGCTATTTTTTATGTTTATCTCCTAACATCACCAAATCTTAAAAAAATGGGTCAGTTTAATTGGGAAAATCAATCAAGTTCTTTATAGAATTTCTCTAGTTACTCAGCCATTACAACTGATGCTGGTACAAAAGCTTTGATTATTTTCAGTCTTTTTGCAAATCTTTTCATGAGCACTGGAATCTATGATGACCAAGTGCCTCGTGAAATGATGTTTCTATACATTTGTTTCTCTAGTTGTACGAGGGCTAAGTGCTTCATATGTCTTTCTAACAGAGATTATAAGCCCATGTTGCTTATATTACAACTCTCATAATTATTCTGGGAATGTACAAGAAATTTGCCCTGGTCCCTCCAGCTGCTTATTTCCCCACCTCCAATTACCTTATGTTTGTTTCATGTACAAATATATGTATAAATATTGTCTGAGAAGTTCAGCTACTTGAGCATGAACTAATTATTTTTTTCCTGGTATCTCTAGATGCTTAGCAGAGTCCTGGAAGCATACTAGATGTTTAATCAATTCTTTAACATTTTTTTTCCTTGTCTTCTCCATTTATTGTTGTTTAGTCGTTTTAGTTATGTTCCACTCTTCATGACCCCATTTATGGTTTTCTTGGCAGAGATATTGAAGCTGTTTGCCATTTCCTTCTCCAACACATTTGACAGATAAGGAGTAAATGACTTGCCCAGAGTCACACAACCAGTAAGTTTCTGAAGCCAGATTTGAACTCAGGAAGATGAGTCTTCCTGACTCCAGGCCCAGCACTCTATTCACTGAGAAATCTAGCTGCCCCCCATTTACCATTTTCCAATTTCTCCTAAGTTGAATTTCTTTTTATTTTTTCTCTCAATTAGAGGTAATTTTCTTCAAATTTGTCAAAGGACAATAGTGAGGACTCAATGATTATGAGTGGTAGAATATCATTGTAATGTCACCCATAGTACTTAATACTGTGGTGATCTTTCTTGATCTTATGGATTGCTGAATAGTGCACCCTGAGAACATATGGAAAAGAGGGGAAGATATGGGATTCTACATTTCGTCCAATCTACTCAGGATCTTCTTTTTGCCACAGAAAGAGGGGAGGTAGTATCTTGGAGATCCTGATGCATTAATCAAATACCTACTATGGGCTGGGAATAGTGCTAGATATTGAAGTCACAATTATAAAAATGAAATAGTCCATACTCTCAAGAGGCTTGCATTCTGTGAGAATAAACATACTGCATGACTGTCCAGATCACCTGTCACTAATGACTGAGGTTTTTTAATTCATGTGATGAATTTGGAATCTCAGTCTACCAAACCTCATAATCTTATTCTGTACCCCATTTGATTTCTCATTAACATGTTACTTGTAATTGATTGGCCATTGTCAGAGGAGCCACTTAGTGGAAATGATGGCAATCAATTTACCAATTGTGGTGATGATGATATGATCATAATAACAATAGCATTTATATAGCATTTTAAGGTTTGCAAAGGCTATCCTCACAAGAACCCTGAGAGACAGATTCTATTATAATCCTCATTTTACAGATGAGGAAGAAAGAGAGAAAACAAGCATTTGTTAAGCTCCTACCATATACGCACCAAGCAAAATGCTAAGTGCTTTACAAATATTATCTCATTTTATCCTCACAGTAATCCTCAGAGGGAGATACTATTCTTATCTCCATTTTACAGTGAAGAACCTGAAACTGAGAGAGGTTAAATAACCCAGGCAGGGTCCTGAAGCTAGGAGGTATTTAAGGATGGATTTGAACTCATGTCTTCCTGACTCCAAGTCCTGCACTGTATCTACTGTGCCACCTACCATCTCTAATCAATTCTGGGTCCAACTAAAATGCTTGTCCAAAATATTTGAACTTGGTAGCTTTCCCCTTTATCTATAAATATGGCTATAGGAAAACAGAGTAGTTTGGATAATTTATGATGTACACATTTAATATAATTAGTCAGTCAACTAGCATTTATTGAATATCTATTATATTTTAATTACTATACTGTATTCTGGAGATATAAAAGGGGGCAAAAGCATTACTACTTGGTTGCATGACTCACCAAGGGAGTGAGTTGGCTTATACCCTCAACCCAAATCAACTATGTTGATTCTTACAGGGGCCTCTGTTATATTAGATCCCAACCCCAAGAATATGTTGGTGTCCACCATTCCTTCTCCCTGTTTATTCCCTTTGTCCCAGCTATCTCCCAGTCAGACCCAGTTCTCCTTGGTGTGGCCTTAAGGTCCAATTCCTTTGTGAACATAGAGCATACACAATCATTGTTTGTTCCTTATCTGACCAACATATCCCTAGACTTCCCTTGAGTGCATTTGTAGCCAAACTTCCTTATGTTCCACACATTCCATATATTCCATTACAAGGCTCTAGACACTCAATGACTTCCATCCCCTCCTAATTCCAATCTCATCTCAACACTCCATCTTCTAATCTGTTGATTTATTAAAATAAAATCTCACCTTGTTCCTCTCTCTGTAGCCAATCCTTCCTTCAGCCCTTAACCAAAGCTGTAATTCTTCTCACCCACACATCTTCCCATGGCTCTTCTTTCCTCATTGCTTATTAATACTCTCTTATAAGTCAGTCCACTAATAACCCATAGAATGATAATACATAAGGGGTCAGGGAAGTCATGGCATTCATTAAATCACTGAGTTAAGTCAATGATTCCTTAAAACTTGATAATTGAACTATTTATTATTTAGGCCTACCTTATTCATTTACCTGGGTCTTCCAGCTAGGTTAACACTTTGACCATGGTATTTAATCAATGAACATGTATTTAGCATCTATTATATCCTAGGAATTGTGCATTCATACTAATAGCCTAACTCAGTGGGTTGTCTTATTAATGATATGACATGATTTAGTCAACATGTATTTTTCATCCACTTGGCTTTTCCTGTGTGTATTGCTAAGCTAATTTTTAATGAGTGACCACTGATTTCAATGAGGTTTCACTGTAGTGTTCTAGGGATTACACAATCATAAAAATCTTATTCACAAACAAAAGCATTAGGAGACCTTTGTAATCCACAGGGAATCCTTTTCTTTTGGAACCTCGCACAGGAATACTCCTTGACACTGACATTCCCCTTCTGCGATTTTCTACTTTTATGCTTGATACCAATACCCAGATATTTGTTGACCAAACTTATCTCTATGGTTGCATCTATTGAGGAATATTATAGGATCTTAATATGTGAATGGGAGACATCTTATTGAAACAGAGCTGCCAAATCTCCATTGTACTCTATAGAGTAAAATGCTATATTTTTGTAAACAACAAACCATAAACAAAGTGACATCTTTATGACATATTGGCAATCCCAACATAACTCAGTCAAATTAGATGCTGTGAAGATGTGATCAGTTGTGCAGAGCTGCTTGGAAAAGCTAACTGGCCCACTCTTTTGTCATGTTTTAAGCAAGGATGAACTTGATAGTTGCATAGATCATCCCCAACAAACCTTTATAGAAGTTATTAAACTGGGTGTTCCTAGAGGGCAGGCAAGTCTTTTGCCTTTCAAAGCTTAGCAGGGGATGCCTGTCACATAGATGGAGTCTTTTGATTGGCTGACAGATGAGAAACAAGACAAATGGGCCAATAGTTGCTATTATCTCAATCATATTAAAAGTTTTCATTCTTTTGCAAATGGAAGAATCTTTTGGAAGATTCTTTTGGAATATTCTCCTCTTTAAGATAAACTGATTTCTGAGTGCCTTTTAAACAGTATTGCTCCTAACAGAATTCTCTGTCCCACTTTCCCCAACCCTGTATTTAGTCAGGTTCAACTGTTCTTATCCACTTCATCTTCTTAAGTAACATCAGGTAATGAGGAGGTCTAGTAGAGAGAGTGCTAGCCTCAGAGTCTGATGACTCAGATTTTGCATCCCAACACTACCACATACTACCTTGGGGACCTTAGGCTGGTCCTTAGCCTCTCTGGCCCACAGTTCCTTATCTGTGAAATGAAAAGTTGGTCTAGCACTTTACAAATGCTTGATAAATGCTAGTTGGCTGACTGGCATGAAGGCCTCCAAGATCACTTTTAAATATAAATATGTGATTCTGAGAGTCCAAGTGGGATGATTTTTGTAATCATTGTTGTTGATGAGAAAAGGTTGTTACAGGAATCATAACAGATCTGTTCCACTTAAGATGTATTTTTGGGTGAGACAACATGTCTTTAAAACCTTGACATAACCTGCCAGAATTTGTATAGCTTTTGAGGACCGAGGCTAGCTTCATACCATTGTAAGGTTTTGGTTTAGGACTTTGTGGAAAATGGAGTATATTGCATGTTAATTTTCATTGCTATATTTTGTTTTTATCATCACTATCTTTTCTGAATACATTGCCTCTTTGCTACCCTGACCAGCAAAACAGCCATTATCACAAAAGAGTAGAAAAAAAACAATAAAGCTAATCAATATGTCAGTTATCTGATATACACAATATTCCACAATGGTAGTCCTTCAACTCTTCAAAAAAAAAGGAGAGGAATCACCTATTACTTTTTACTATAAAGTCAGGCATGGTGATATACACTTATGAACCCTGCTACTAGGAAGGCTAAGGTTGGAAGATCTCTTAAGTTGTATGGTGATTGGCTGTCCACTCTGAATCTGGCATTAGTATGATGAGACTTCAGAAACGGGGCTATTGAAGGAGGGAATTAGCCTAGGTTAGAAAATGGAACAGATCAAAACTTCTGTGATGACCAGAGTGGGCCTGGGCCTATGTGTGTCTTCTGCACTTCCAGCGTGGGTGAGATAGGGAGATCTAATCTCAACAACAACAACAACAACAAAATACCTATATACACAATAAACCGAGTAGATGTCAATATAGTAGATATACATGATATAGGTATAGATAAAGATGGAAGTATAGGTATAGGTACAAGTGTAGCTGTAGACACAGTTTGAAGATTCAAGATTATAAAGATTTTCTAGGCAGTATTAATGTATCAATTAGTGCCACAATTTTAGAAGTAGAAGAGGGCTTACAGATTTTCTAGCCCAAATCTCTTTACATAAGATGCCTCCCATTCACATGTTAAAATCCTATAATATTCCTCAATAGATGCAACCACAGAGATAACTTTGGTCAACAAAATATCTGGGTATTGGTATCAAGCATAAAAGTAGAAAATCACAGAAGGGGAACGTCAATGTCAAGGAGCATTCCTGTGCCGGGTTCCAAAAGATAATTGAGGAATGGAGAAATGAAGTGAGTTGCCCCAATTTTTTTAGTTTGATTATGCCAACTAAGTGGGACATTGGTTGTTGGTTTACTAAGCTATTAAGATGCCATCTCCATAAAGAGTCAACATTGCAATTTCACAGATGGATCTTCATGACAAAGCCTACCTGACTGGGGCTTTACTTTAAGAGAAACTATCCTCTTTATTTCTTTTTAAATAAAGAAAGTTAATTTGAAGGTTGTATATGTTGAATTGATATAAAGCAGACTCATTTTTCCTATCAGTGTCAACTTATGTAGAGAGTTCAAGACTGCTATTCTCTGAAGACTGTCACGTCTGCTCACAATTATTTCCCTTTCACGAGAAATCTGTTTTTTTGTGTTTATTGAAGTGTCCACTGTAAAGGAGAGAAATGTAAGTTTCTTTCTCAGTCACTTATCTCCATCTTACTTAAACTTCACATTAAGAATAAATATTGGATTTTAATCAGTCACTTCTTCCAGCTGCTACACCAAATTCTGACAGAGCTGGAGGTGAATGGGAATCACACATGTATACCTTAGAAAGGAATCTGACCTTTTTATCTCAGGCAGCTCAACTATTCCATAGGAGCAGATGGCTATTGAACAACAAGGAGAAGAGTGTCATAACAGAGTAGATAGAAAATACAGAGAAAGCTGTTTTATTCACAGGTTTGGGGGAAGTACTGATAGACAGTTTAAATAATGAAGCACCATAGCACAGTGGAAAGAATGCTCGTATGGGTTTGAATAGTGGCTCTGCTGTTTTCTGTGTGACCTTAGACAAATCACTTCAGCCTCCTCCTGGGCCTCAGTTTCTCATTTGTAAGATGATATGGTTGGACAAGATAGATAATCTCAAAAGTGTCACCCAGACTCTAAATCCAGTGATAATAAAAGAGTTGTATTCTTTTTACTTCCTTACAAAACATGATCATTTTTCATATTTTTTTCTTTTTGAAAGTTTTCTCTTGCTCCAAAAGCAAGTCTTTGACCATAAGAAGAAAAAGGGGATATGGTATACAATTAAAGGAATGGACATTAACATAATCAATGGAAATTATAACAACTATTAGCATGGGTTCTCCAAAATGTTACTAAGGTAATATCTTAATCAAAATAACTGAGCAAAGTACTTTTTGTCTCTACAATTGCCATTTTCAGACAATATTCCAGGCTTATAAATCAGAAAAATGTTGCTTATTAGACATGTGAAGGACCTTCAGAGAATAAAAGGATTGTGAGCTAAAAGGAGCCTTCTGAGTTCCCTCCAGCTTACTCGTCTTACAAAAAAGGAAACTGAGACTTAGAGAATTAAGATAAATGACTTGTCCAAGAGAGTTATATGGGCAAAATTTGTCTCTGATGATCTCCCATCACTGGGGTAAATTGGATGAGTTAGGATTCAAGCCCAATTCTTCTGGCTCCTAATCTAGAACGAAAGTATGCCTGAAAAGCTATTTCCTTATTATCCTAAATAGATTTTTACCACTAGCATACTATTTGATGTTCTCACTTCCATAGAGGCCTGAATTAGCTTTCAAAGTTATCTAGTTATTATTATTAATAATACCATTATTAATAATAATAAGAAGCATTGAAATGGGAAAAAGCTGATCATTGAACACTGTGTAGTGACTTCAAAATAACTATGAGAGGAAATTTTTTTGAACTGATGGAAGGGAGATAACCTCAATCATAACTAGTGTAGGTGGCTGACAGCATGGTGTAATTCTATAGACACTTTCCTGGAAACCATAGTCAAATCTCCCTTCTCCTTTCTCTACTCCCCCCTGCCTCCATCTTATAGATCAGGAAATTGAATCCCAGAGAGTGACTTTCCCAAGGTCACCCAGGCACTAACCTAGTACAAATTCAAACACACTTGCTCCACCACACCATACTCCCAAATAGGCCCAACTCTCTCCAAATATCCCTCCACTAGATCTAGTATTAGTTCCTCTATTTGAAGTTTATTTATTTGAGTACAGAAGGGTTTTTGTTCTTTAAGAGATCTTTTAAAATGTAAATAACTCAGTGAGCTGTAGCAATTCTTGGCTCAGTGAGAGATGCCTGGTAAGAATGAATACAGGGAAACATAGATTGAATGGAGGTAGGAAGCAATCCAAAAGTTGAGCTATCTCAAAGAGTTGACAAATCTAGGAGATTCCTACCTGATCCATTCATTTCTTCAAACATAACATTTTTTTTCCCTGCTCCCCATCACATCCTATTCCTTTCTTTTACTCCCACTCATCATTTCTTCCTGTTTTTCTTCTTTCCTAATCTTTCTCCTCCCACAGTCATCCTTTGCCTGGACTCTTTCCTCTACCCTTTTGATACTTGAACTTCCTTTCAGAATACTCCCAGAGGTGGGAGGGGCCTAAAGACAAATTTTGCCTACTTCATGATTTGACTTATGATCAGCCCTACTTGGAGCAAGGGGTAATGGCAAGATTTTTAAAAGTGATTTCCGTTTTAGAAGAAATTTAGAAGTAATTTCCATTGATGACTCATGACTTCAAATGAACCTAAATAATGTTCCATAAGCAACCCTCCCTACCCCCCACCCCAAATCCCCAGCCTATACTCTCTAGCAAGCAGTCCTGTGTGAGGTCTCATGTGGAAGGTAGCATTGCAAAGTCTTGTGTAAAATTTTCTATTTTCATAGAAGTTCGAGTTCAGGTATCTCTAGGTTTTGCACCTCAGCTTTTAGCTGAGAGCTGCAACACCAGCTACTTGAAGGCTGTGCAGCTGTAATTCAGCCTCAGGTTTCTAGGGATCAAAGGTCGGTACATTAATCTGTTGAGGATAATTCACAGGAGCTCTTTGGAGAAAGAAGGAGTGAGAGGCTGGTGAGCAGAAAAGGACCAGCAAGTCAAGTGGTTGTTATATTTTTCAGTTGGTAATTCGGTCTAGGCTTATCTCATATTGGTTTTCTTTTTTATTATTATTATTTTTCATCATTCTCATGAACTGACCTGATGATATTGCTGATTGGGAGGAAAGTATGTTCTGAAGTTGTTAGGGTATGCAATAAATCATGTATGACACCTTAACTCTGTTTAGTAATAGAAATGTATAACTGTAAAAGGATGGTTAGTGTCCTAGAGAAATGAACATTAATTATAGGGAAGAGAACATTTTACGATGTACATTATTTACAGATGATGTCTATACATACTTTATAGAGTAAGTGTTAGAAAAATCCTGCAGGCAGGTTTTGCAGAAACCAACCATGCCTGGCTCTGAGTGAATTCTATCAGAATTAACACCAAGAGTGGATTATGGTGAGACATTACCTTGATGTGTGACTTTATTATAGATCACTTGTTTACTTAGCTTTTGGCTTTTTCTACTTAATTCCTTTTCAAAATCTTTAACATAGTCATATGAGAATGCATTTTGCTCTACTTTTAAATGAAAAAAAAATTTGAAAGATGCATATAAGTGTAAAGATATGGTAGAAACAGTCTTTGGGTAATAATCTTTTATTTTCCATATTAGCTTTATGACTCTAGAATGCCAGCAGAACCAATAAATTCACAAAGGAAAAGTCTGGCTCATCCCATGGAGAATGGGGAGGGGGAGATCATTAGATCATAGACTGAGAGTTAGGAGAGAGCTTACAGGCCATTTACTTCAACCCTCTCATTTTATACCTGAGGTAACTAATATTTAGTCTAAAGTCACATAGATATTAAAGGTCAAAGGCACAATATTGTAGTGGATTTGGAATTGGGAAGCTGTGGGTTCAAATCCTGATTCTGAGACTTATTAGCTGTGTGACCCTAGGGAAGTCTTCTTATCTCATTGAGCCTCATAGAAAATGTGGATTATAATATGTGTAGCATCTATATGATTAGGGCTAAATCTTTAGTGAGATAATGTATGCAAAATACTTTGCACTCTTAAAAACACACCATTTGATTGACAGTGTGGAATAGTGGATAGAGACTCAAGAAGACCTGGATTTAAGTTTGCCTCTTATACATACTGACTGTGTGACCTTGAGCAAGTCCTTTAACCTCTAAGTGTCCCCAGACAATTCATTCAGATTTTAAACTACAGAGAAGATTCTAATTTCCAGTGGTAGAAAAAGTTCGTCATTGAGGATTTTCAAGACCAATTATAGGGTAAAGCAAGAACTTTTTAAAGTCCATTATTACTAGAGAGCCCACTAAGCAGTCTTAGGTAATCAATGCATTTGGGGATCACCCAAATTGTATTTTTATTACCCTTAAAGTAGCTGTTTCTTGATTTTTATTTTTCTCTCTTCTTTCCCATCACTGTCAAGGGTTAGAGATGAATGATCATTCTTTTGAATGACATATTTATGCTGAGAAAAAGGAGATGAGCTGGCTGTCTGGAGAAGCACATACCATTTTATAGCCACATCTGGAAACCTGAATCTGTGAAAAGTCTCTCCCTGAGATCAATGGGAAAGTTGTGATTGTCTGAGTACAGACTAGCGTGGGAGGAGGAGGACTCCAAAAGCCCTCAAACCCCCATATTTGTTTTAAATATGTACTTCAATTGACTACTTGTTTGTTTAGTGGGTATCAGAGTTCATATTCTTATGTTTCTCCATGCAAGCTAAAGCCAGATGTGAAGGCAGTCCACATATTTTAACTTCTTTGTATTTGAGATTTGATTTTGTGTCTTTTTCAAACACTTGACCCAAACAAGCTGAATCCAGGAAGAATCAATCAAGACATCTATTTGATCAATCACAAAGACACAAAGAATACAGAGCCAGTAGAACTGAAAGATTCATCCATCTACAAGCATATATATATATATATATATATATATATATATATATATATATATATGTCTATATGTATATACACATGTATATATGCATATAGACATATATACACATGTATATATATACATATATACATATGCATATAGACATATATATGTACATATATACACATGTATATATGTACGTATATATATATAGCTTCACATTGCAGTATAAAAGGGAGTACATTTATCATTTTATTTTGCATTCTATTCACATGAATTTAAAGCACATATTCATTAGTTACCAACTAGGGGCTTGGTTCAGCCATTCTCATTCAAGAACTTCTCTATTCATTGGCAAGAGAATCTTTTATATTGTAATTTGAATTTAAAAATGAATTTAGCATGGGGATTTAAATTATTAATAAATCAGACTGCCTATGTGATTGTGGCCAAGTCAGTTAATATCTATAGGCCTCAATTTTCTCATCTGTAAATGATGAATTTGCAGGAGATGAGCTATTGCTCTGGATCTATTTTCACTAGCTGTCCTTCACAGTATTCTCTCCCTTCTGATCTCTGCCTCTTGACTTTCCTGGCTTCCTTCATAGCTCAGCTAAAATCCCATATATTCTATTACGGTCCCCTTTAATATAGTTCCTTCCCTTTTATAGATTATCGTCATTTTATCTTGTTTGTATGTACCATTTTGCATGTTTTCTCTCCCATTAGCTGTGAGCTCTCTGAGTGCAGGTGCATGTTTATGTTTTTCTGTAAATCCCTAGTGCTTATTATAGTGTTCGGCATATTTTCCTGTTGTTGTATTTCAGTCATTTCAGTTGTGTCTGACTCTTCATGACCTTTTTAGGGTGTTTCTTGGCAAAGATACTGTAGTGGTTTGCCATTTCCTTCCCCAGCTCATTTTTACAGATGAGGACCTGAGTCAAACAGAGTTAAGTGACTTGCCCAGGGTCACATAGCTATTAAGTTTCTGAGGACAGATTTGAACTCACGGAGATGAGTCTTACTGAATTCAGGCCTAGCACTCTATCCACTCCTTTACCTAGCTGCTTATAGTAGGGCTTATGGTAGAGTACATAGTAGGTGCTTATTAAATGCTTGTTGGCTTAATTTATGATCCTATTCTCAGTGCTCAATTAAAATCTTAAATACATGTATTCTAACAGGAAAACAATTCCAAGATCTACATATTTTAGTTATATTAAGGAAAGAGGAGGATAAAAAAAGGATAAGACTTTTTGTATGAACAGGATAATAAAGATTGACAAAGTAGGGCAGATTGAGCTATTTAATTTTTATTCCTGTTTTATTGTCTTTTTTTTCTTTAGAAACTTTCCCTTTTGCTGAACATGACAGAAAGAAAATGGTGACGAGCTGCTTAATAAGTGGGAAGACTATAAGCATGCACTCAATGGCCCTTGATGAACCCAAGTGTCCTGGCCCAGATGAATTACATCATTGGGTCCTGAAAAACTGGTCAATGAGATTGATGGACCTCTGTTAATGATGGCAGAGAACAAAAGTACCATAGGACCAAACAAGGGTAAATAGAAACAAAGAAAAGGAAGAAAAGAGAAAGAAAAAAATAGTTTTCAAACTATAGGCCAATGAATTACACTTAAATTTCTGAGAAAAATCTAGAATAGATCAGTAAAGAGATTGTTAGTGAGTATCTGGGAAAGGAAAAAATGATCACAAAGAGCCTGCGTGGCTTCATAAAGAAAAATTCCTTTTCTGATGAGAATACTCTACTAGCAGAGCAAGGGGAAATTGTAGATATTGTTTAGTTACACAAAGAAAGCATTTATTTAATGTTGGAGAAGATGTGGGAAAATTGGAACACTAATGCATTGTTGGTGGAATTGTGAACTGATCCAATCGTTCTAGAGAGCAATTTGGAATTATGCTCAAAGGGCTATAAAACTGTGCATACCTTTTGACCCAGCAATACCACTTCTAGGACTATATCCCAAAGAGATCATAAAATTGGGAAAAGGACCCACATGTATAACAATACTCATAGCAGCTCTTTTTGTGGTGGCAAAGAACTGGAAATTGAGGGGATATGAGTCAATTTGGGAATGGCTGAACAAGTGGTATATGAAGGTAATGGAATACTATCATAAGAAATGATGAGTAGGCAGACTTCAGAAAAACCTGGAAAGACTTAGATAAGCTGATGCTGAGGAAAACGAGCAGAACCAGGAGAACATTGTATACAGTAACAGCCACATTGTGTGATAACTGACTTTCATAGACTTGGCTCTTCTCAGCAATGCAAGGATCTAAAACAACTCCAAAAGACTCATGATAGAAAATGCTATCTACATCCAGAGAAAGAACTTTGGAATCTGAATGCCGATTGAAACATATTATTTGCTCTTTCTCTTTTTATTCTTGTTTTGTTTCTTCTTTCTCATGGTTCTTCCCATTCGTCCCAATTCTTCTTTACAACATAATGTGAAAATTAAAAAAAAAAGAAAACATTTATTTAGCACTTACTATGCCCTGTTCTGTGCCCTGCTATGCCCTCTTCTAAGCTTTAGGGAAACAAATATAAATATGCAAGACAGTCCTTGTTCTCAAGGAGTTTATGCTCTAATGAGGAAAACAAAACATAAAGGAGAGTTTGAAAGAGAAAAGAGGGTAGGGAAAGAGAGCTGGCCGCAAGGTAGGGGACTAAACAGGAAGTTTAGACATTTGGGGGTCTGGTTTTGGGCAAGATAAGGTGAAAACTCATCTACAGTGAGACAGTGGTTATTCCAGGGGGTGAGTCCAAAGTTCCTGTGGTTGGAGTGAAGTTGTAGTACTGTGAAGATGATTGAGAAGTGTTTACCTAGACTTTAGAAAAATATTTTAGAAAGGTATGTTATCTATTCTTGTAAAGAAAATGGAGATATAGACTGGACAATTGTAACAATGAGATGGATTTAGACCTGGTTGAATGATCTGAACCAAAGATTAGTTGTTCAATGTTAGCTTGGATGAAAGTCTCCATCACAATAAGTCAAGGATCTATGCCTGAGGTCATTTGAGATGTTTATCAATGGCTTACATAAAAGCCTAGAGGTCATGCTCACTAAATTTGCAGATGATACAAAGTCGTGAGGGATAGTGTACACACTGAATGACAGGATTCGATTTATTTTTAAACTATTGGAAAGCCAGTGGACTGGGCTGAATCTAATATGGTAAAATTCAATAGAGACAAATGTGAAATCTTGAATAGGCTCAAGATATCACCTTCCCAAATACAGGATGGCTCAGTATACAAGACCCAGGGGTAGAGAACCTTGAGTTCAATATGAATGAGCAGTGTGATGTAGCAATTCCCTCCTCAAAAAAAAAAGCTAATGAGATAGTAGGCTGCATTAAGCCTGTAGCTTCCAGGAATCAACATGTCATAGTTCTTCTGCACTGTGCCTTGCTCCAAACACATTTGGAGTATTGTCGGCAGCCACAGTACAAGAAAAAAAATATTGATAAGCTGGAAAGGGAGCAGAGGATGGCAACCAGGATGGCGAAGGGTCCTGAGTTTATAGAAGGAAAGTTTATAGAACTGAAAACGTTTACAATAAAGCAGAGAATACTTTGGGTGATCCTACTGTTACTGGCACCTGGAAGAGAGTTTAGATTTGCTTTGTTGAACCTGGAAGCAGAATCAGGAGGAAAAGGTAGAAATTACAAAAAGTCAAATTTAATAGTGATATAAGAATACAAAACCTCCAAAGAATTAGAAATACCTAAAAGGGAAATGGTTAACTCAGAAGATGTTAGGTTATCCCTCTATGGACTTATTTTGGGTCTTTAACAAAGACTGAGTGACTACTTGCTACATATCTTACAGGGGAATTCTTCTTGAGATATTTGGATTAGACAGACACTCTTCAATGCAGTGACATGGGCATCCTAGTTGTTCTATGAACAAGACACTCCATCTCTTGGCTCCAGCTATTTTCACTGGCTGCCCACCATGTCTGGAAAACTTTCTCTCCTCCTCTGTGGCTGCTAAACTCCCTGCTTCCTTTAAGTTCCAGCTAAGATCTCACCTTCTTCAGGAAGGTTTTCCTATGCCCTCTTAATTCCAGTGCCTTCCTTCTTTTAATTATTTCCTATTTATCTTGTACATCTTTTGCTTTCTATGTATTTGTTTGAATGTTGGCTTGCCCATTAGATTGTAAGCTTCCTGAGGGCAGGAGCTGTTTTTTTTTTGAATCTTTTTCTATCCCCAGTGCTTAACAAAGCATCTGACACATAATAGGCACTTAATAAATGTTTACTGATTGATACTTGAGTCTCTTTCAACTATAAAGTCTTAAATTGGGGGATTTTCTGTTATTGATTTTTTCATTTTTATAGTTTTGGCTATGCATCTATGTTTATATAGTAAGAGCAAGAGCTGGAAAGTCAATTGGAAAGACCACAATAGACAAGTCACTTGCTTTATTGAATAGACAGACTAGTCTATCCACTAAAAAGAAAACAAACAAACAAACAAAAAAACCCGTGAAGTGGATTAGTTAGATCTGTGATAATGTAGAGAGAGTCTGCGTGAAAAATGTAAAGACGGTCCAAAATTTCCCATGACAGCTGTTTTATTTTATTTATTTCTTTTTCAGCTTGGCTTTCCAAAGCAAAAACAAATAAAGCATGCAAAAGCAGATGGCTACTATGTATTTTGCAGCGTATTTCCAAACATTCACAATCCATGACATCTAGCATAAGCTGGAAAGACTGCCTAGAATATTATTTTGACTTGATTTACAACATACAACCAAATATAAATAATGAATGCAGAGAATGTATGGCTAAGGCCTATAGGGGCCATTTGCTGAGCATGTTTGCCAACTTCTGTCCTTAGATGAATGTCTTATTGAAATGGAATTTTTTCGTCAGGCTCACACCCAGTTATTTGCTTGCAGCATGAGGTTTGACCTCAAGCAGGTCTAAACAACTTCTAAATCCCTTCTTATTCCCTCATGAAAGCAACCATCATTTAATTTCAGAGATATGGAGAGATTTGATGTATCTAGATTTTCTGCCTATCTTAAATCAGCACCAACATTTGACATCTGAATGTCATGGACATCAGTAGGAATTGCATGAGTATTTGAGAATGGAATCTGGCCCATTGAGTTCAAACAAATGCTTGCTTCAAAGCCACTTTAGTGACCCAAGCTGCACATAATAGAATGCATGGTTTTTCTAGGGAAGTAGTGAAGACTGTTGACACATTTGGCCTTCTTGTAGGCAATTTGCCACAATTTCATAGCTTTGATGTTCAAAATTCCTTATTGGTCTGCTGGAAAATTTGGAAAGCCTGAAAATCAAGTTAGGGTTGAAATGACAGTTCTTCATGGTAGACATAATATCAAAGCTAAACTGAAGATATACAGTTAACATTTTGGCAAACATATGCACCTGTTATAAATTAGTTCAGCCATTCTAGATACATAAGCATATGCATACTTAGTTCCTATCATATATATATACATATATATATATGTATGTATATAATTAGACTATATAAATATATATTTACACAGCAAATATAAAATATCTAGAATGGATCAGCTCTATTATAAAATAAATCTGCACAGTATATATTCTGAATCTCTATATTGTCAAAATGTAGCACAGCTATATGTTTTCCAATTCAGAATTTGATTATTGTCTATAAGCTTATGAATACATACTTTATAATTAGAAAATATATGTCTCTATGATACTTATATATAATATATAGTATAAATATATGTTTTGCAATTTAGAGTTGAAAAATAAAATTAAATAACATTCTCTCATGAAAAAAATACGGAACTATGTGCTTGGTTGTTCAGTACCACCATGAGGATACTAAGGATGTTTTGAAATGGCATTTTAGGATTTTCAAAACACTTTTTAATTATGTATATAATGTGCTATAATATGTATGCACACACATAATATATACACATATGTGTGCATATACATATATGTATATATATTTTATATATATTCATATACATGCATATATATGTATGTATATGTATATATCTCAAAAGGAGTATAAAGAATTCAGAACAATAGGCAGCACAGTCAACAGAGTGTAGTACTTGGAGTCAGGAAAGCCTGAATTAAAATCTGATCTCAGATACTTACTAGTTGCATGACCCTAAACAAGTCACTTAACCTCTCTCTAGCTCAATTCTTTATTTACAAAATGAGGTTGATAATAGTTTCTACCTCCCAGGGTTGTTGTGAGGATAAAATGAAATGTAGATGAAATGTAGAATGCTGTGAAGATCTTAAAGTGCTATGCTAATTATCATTTTCATCCTTATCCTAGTTTTGCCTCTGGTCAGCTGTGCGCCTGTATAACAGCTAGAGAACAAATTTAAATCTGCCTTCTCTGGGCCATTAATCTACTCCAGGGGTGGCAAACCTGCAGCCTCGAGGCCACATGTGGCCTTCTAGGTCCTTGGGTGCGGCCTTTAGATTGGGTCCAAGTTTTACGGAACAAATCCTTTTATTAGGGGGATTTATTCTGTGAAGTTTGGATTCAGTCAAAGGGCCTCACTTGAGTACCTAGAAGGCCACCTCTGATAATCTGTTTGAATTCAGGGCTAGAGCCCCTTGATGGGAAAACAGATCCTCTGGGCTGCAGGTTCAGCCTTATCAGTCCTGTTACAATGATATTCGTGTATGCTTTAAGGTTTACGAAGCATACGTTATTCATTTTATCCTCATAACAGCTATGGTGAGCTAGGTGGTATTATTGCCCTCATTTTACAGACAAGGAAACTCAAACTCAGAAAAGGTTATTAGTTGCTCAAGGACACAAGTTGTCTAGGATGGCATTTGGAAACAGACCTACTTCAGCATGCTATCTACTATATCACATTGCTTTTGTTTTTCTCCCTCCCTACTTCCTTCCTTCCTTCCTTCCTTCCTCCCTTCCTTCCTTCCTTCCTTCCTTTTCCTTTCAGGGCTGAAATTTCAGCAGCCACGCACAGGATTGATCCCAATGCTGATTTTCATGCTCCATTTCATTTTTCCAGCTCAACCTGGTTTACCTCTCCTTAGGCAGCTCTAGAAGCTCACCGTATTAGTGCCACATTTAATGTGAAGACACCAGATCAGCTTTAGCTATACTATAGCTCAGACCCCCTAAGCTCAAGGGATGGACCAGCACCAAACACCCTAGTAGCAAGGCTTATAGGCATGCAACTTCATGCCCCAATTTTTATCATAATACATTTCAAGGTGGAATGGATGGGCAAAGCCATGTGAAATTGGAATTGATGGGACTTGATTCGCTAGTTAAATATTCAAAAATTGTTTAACTAGATGTGTTAGGTAAGAGACTTGAGTGAAAGAGTGGAAAAAAAACCATCAGAAAATTTTGCACATGAGAAACTTGGTCATTAGTACTGCCGCTGGCAGAAAATGTGAATCCAGAATATTTAGCAAGAATAGAAATAAGCTCAGGGTGGGGCATGCTGAATTGATAAGATAATCATTAAGAGACTTCTTATAGGCAGAGATGAAGGTAGGGATCTTCAAAGACTAGCTAACTTTGGAAATATATACACATAAGTTATTTATATCATATTTTTGGAGCTGTGGGAGCTGCAAGTATTTTCAAGGCAGAAAATATACATGTATCCGCTCATACACACATATGTGTGTATAACATCCATTTCCAAGCATATCTTCAAACCAAATGCAATGGGAATTGTGCCCTACACATTTTCTCTCAAGATTGGCTTAAAAATGGAATTAGCCCAGTTATCAGTATACCTTTAGTCTTTCGGGATAAAGCAATTAGATTGGCACATCACTTCTTCCTATTCCTGAGACTCTGAAACAGTTGTGATGATTTTTTTTTTTGCCAATCTAATTCTTCTATGGAAAAAAAACAAATGATGAACTGAAGCCCAGAGATCTTTAATCTTAAGAAGCAAAAGCTAAAATGTAGAAAATAGTGAAATTGCAAAGCCACTGCAGGACATATGTGGGATAGGGTACAGTTTGTTTTAAAAGCATTGTCATGACAAAGTCATGATGTAAAGGGGAAGCAAGATTAGCACAATTGCTAATGAATTAGGGAAGATTTTGTATTACAGTAATGATGGGGATTTTCTGAAGTCAACATCTGATTCTTTTTTTACCCCAGAGATCTGAGAATCATGAATCATGGGATCACAGAGATCATTTATTCTAAAACCCTTGATTTTACATATGTGGAAACTAAGGCCCCAAAAAGTTAAGTGATTTCTGCGAGGTTGCACAGCTTGTAAGTGGAAGAGCTCATATTCAAATTCAAGTCCAACATTCTTTTCATTTTCCCATGCTATTTTTCTATTTATTTTCTTTTTCTTATCTTTCGGAAAATAGGATAAAATTTATCTTTGTAATTTTAGAATGGTTTTACACTTCTACATTGCATGTGTTTATATACACACACATGCACATACACATGCATAAATGTGTGTATATACATGCATACTGTATGTGTGTATATACACACATTTATGTAGTTTTGAAAATATCAATGTTAAATTATTTGAGGTAACACCAATTTATGTCTGAAATGACCTATATCTCATAGTTCTTCTAGGTTTCATCAATTACTTAAGAAGGAAATCTGGTTTTGTTTCAATTTTTATATGGATTATTTTCATTTTCAGGAAAAAATAAAATAAATATAACAAAAATATCACCCAGAGTGAAAAATAGAAATGCACTGAAGGAGAATGAGGGAATGAGGAGGCAAGAAGACACAGGATTGACAGATATTTCCTTTGAAAGCACTCTTTCTTAGCATCTCTGACTCTGTCTCTTAGGGAATGGGGCTGTGTTTAATATCCAGAGAGAGATTTTTCACCAAAGGTCAGGAAATTATTAGTCTTCTAACATGTCCCTCACATATAATCTGTAGAATGGTAGAATGGACATTTTAGTAACCTCAGTGAGAGCAAAGTTCTACTTCAACTACTATATTCACTGGGGCCCTGGTCTCTGCTCAGAAAAATAGCCTCAGGGCCCCAACGGCCAAGGAAACAACTAAAGCCAAGTTGATTTCTGCTAATTCCACATTAATGAAGCTTCTTTTTACCTACCTTCAGCACAGAGAAGTACAAAAGAAGATCTTTGCTCACAGAAGCCTTGCAGAGCTATGAATGTACCCTCTTGGAGCAGCTCCAATACCCTCACTCTACCTCCAGTGTGTACTTTAATTGAGTTTCAGCATGTTCACTGGAATCCAGAGAGGTAGTAATCAGCCTTCTTTTTAAATCTGGCAAGTAATGCAAGCCCTTGTTTGTTAATCTTTTTCTTTCCCACCTACTACCCACTTTAATTTGTGGGCTTGTAAGTTTCCTTTCAAGGGGTTAAAAATTTCTTTAATTACCCTGTAAAATTAATTGCTTCTATGTCATTGCACTAATAAACATATATTGGTAATCCAGTCACCATCACGGCAATTTATTAAAGCTTATTTATGATTAAAATAAACACATCAGCAAACATAAAGTTATCAGCTAGCACGTTGCCTGAACACCGGTCAGGTCATGCCTATACTTGAGCTAATGCAGTGGCCTTTTGCAATGATTGATTTGGGCCATTAACTACAAACCAAAGCTGGTTTCAGTTCATCCATCTTCCACTAGTCCAGGAAAAAATGTTATTCAAAATAAACATTATGTCTGAGTCTTTTTTTGGCAAAAGGAAGACTAGGAAACCTATTGGCCTATCACATGCTTATTTCTTCATCTGATGTGACAGGAGCATCGTACTCCCAAGTGGGCTAACCAAAGCCACTAATTTTGATATGTCAACAATCCTGGCATATCTAACAACTGTGGGGAAACAAAGAGCCATCCCCTACTGGGTACTTAACTTTCTCCCCTTGGATGGTTGCAGTGACTCCTAAGAATAGCCTGAAAGACCTGAGAATGTAAGCTAAGAATGCTAAGCATATATTTAAAAAAAAAATCTGAAAATATGGTACACTTGCATGTGTATATATGTGTGTGCTTCATGACTTCACATTTGTATTCACAAAATCCTGAAGAATTGACATTTACAAGATACAACAGAAAAGATATGATCCTTTTGGCAGCCATTTCCTGACAGAGGCAAACTGGTATACTGGGGCTTTGAGTCAGTGAACTTTGAGTGAGAAGACCTAAGTCTGAATCTAAGCTCTACTAGGAGTTAGCTGTGTGGCTGATCAAGACATTTGACCTCTCTGAGCTTTGGTCAGAAGCTCCTGACCAGGTTTCTTCCAAATGTTGCAATCTATCTTCTAAATCTACGACTCTAGTCTACTTCCAAGCCTTTCCATTCTGTGCACTGATTCTTAATGACTATACATACTTAAAAAAAAATCTGATTTCCCTTTTTTTCTCAATGTTTTCTTCATACTTTTTTTCTGACACTCTTCATCCATAAGACAGATAACTAAAACAAACTGACAGTGGCATAGGCCAAAACTCCACACCTACCTTCTAATAAGACAAAGAAACTATACGCTTATTCGTCAATGTAATTGGATGTATAAAATTAGACATTATTTATATTCTAAATTCTGATGCCTTTTTAACTTTTATTAACTTTTATTTTTTTATTGAGAACTTACTCATCAGTAAACACAAATATTTCAATACATGAAGATGAACAAGAAAGATTATATGAGAAATTGAACCTGTTACATGTACTTAAAGATATTTATATACATACTTAAATATTTAAACATATATACATATATGCATACACATACAGAGTGTTGCAAAAGTCTCAGTGCTGTTTTAAGTTATGAAAGCTTAAATAACGACATATCATTCAATACTTATTTATTTTCACATATTATGTGTCATCACTTTTTTTAAACTCTGGGAATACAAAGAAGGACCTTCCCTCAAGTAGACTGCATTCTAACAGGGAGACAATGCCATAAACTATGCATACAGTGGACATATACAGTTAAGTGATGAAAAACACCTCTTTGCCAAAATGTTTGTATCATCAAATTCTGATATCTTCATGATGTTTTCATTTATTCTATTATAATCACTGTATACATTGTGTTCCTAGCTCATCTGCTAACTTTGTCTATATCCATTCATACAAATCTTCCCAAGTTTGGCTGACTTCTCAATACTCATAATTTCTAACAGTATAATATATGCCACTATATTCACATACCAACACTTTGTTCAGCCCACTGAAGTGAACAACTGTCAGGCACTCACTTTGTTTCCAGTGTTTCAGTTTTGCTTTTTGCTATTACAAAAAGTACTGTTCTGAATATTTTAGTATGTATAGCACCTTCCTTTCTGACTTTGACCACCTTGGGACATATGTAGAAAGACTAATGGGTCACAGTGTATGAACACTTTAGGGCCTTTTCTCTTACAGTTCAAACTGATCTGAACAATTCACAGCTCCACCACGAATAGATCAGTATGCCTGACTTCATGAAGACTGCTTTTGAGAAAAAGAGATTTTTTAAAAAAAATTCTGTATCCCATAGCAACCATCAGTGCAATCTGAGGATGATTTGGAATTATCTTAGTGGGAAGAGTCTCCAAGAAAATGTGTTGCTGCCATTTTCTCTTAGGTTCACTGCTCTGTTCTCTGCTCTGCAGTAAGGCACTAAGGGCCTTCCAATAGAATCTGAGCTCATGCTTTTACCAAAAAATAAAAAAAAAGATGCAAAGAAGGATTTAGTGCAAATTGAGAAGGCACCCCATACAGTGTAGGTCCATTGAATTGATTAGGACTAAGGCTATCTTTAGACCAAACATGTCCTGGGGAGTCCACAGTGCTTTGGCTGGATTACATTCCCTCCCTTTTATCTTTCAAATGAGCTTTCTTGTGGTCCACATTGTGACCTAAGGGAGTAACATAGCTTTCTCTTTCTTTTCCTCTTTAATCCTATCAGTGGAGCCTCAGTTTTTCACAGGAAGATGGAGCCAGCCTTCAAGGTTAGCCAGGCAGCTATGAAGTAGACTTCCTCTGTGAAGATTAACCCATTGTTCACCTCATGTATTCCAATGAGGATAAAACCAATAGAGCAGAGTTTTTTTTTTTTATTGGTCATGTATCCCTTTCGTAAAGCCAATAGATCGCTTCTAAGAATAATGTTTCAGGGGCAGCTAGGTGGCACAGTGGATAGAGCACTGGCTCTGGATTCAGGAGGACCTGAGTTTAAATCCAGCCTCAGACACATAACACTTACTAGCTGTGTGACCCTGGGCAAGTCACTTAACCCCATTGCCTAGCCAAAAATAAAAAATAAAAATAATAAGAATAATGTTTCATTGCCCACATGCATAATTGAAAGAAGTGTCAAATTACAATTAGAAATTAGTGAAAATAAAGCCTCATCCATGTTATCAGATTCTCCAAAATCTATCCATAATCCCCTTATCCCCTACGGAACCCTGATTAAGAAGCCCTGCAAAAAAGTTTTCTTGTTTTCTTCAAAAATAGTCACACAAACTGAGTCTTCCACACCCTCCTCTCCCAAAAGCAAGATGTGATAAAGAATCTCCTGGTTCTCTACAAGTGTGAGAGCTGAAAAAGTAGTAGATCCCACTTGTGATAATTTAGTGAAAAATCAGATAGAAAGGGAATACTGACTACCTGTGGGTTCTGGAAGTAGCAGGTCATACAACATGTCTACCTGCTTACATCAAGGGAAGAGTCTTAAATGGAGACTATAGGGCATTGTTTTCTAAAACCTCTCCTTCTGCTTCCAAGTCATTCTTTTATTTTAGACTATAGGCTCTTAACCCTGTGTGTGCGTGTGTGTGTGTGTGTGTGTGTTATGGACCCCTTCAGCAGTCTGGTGAAACCTAAGAATACTTTCTCAAAATAATGTTTTTAAAAGCATAAAATAAAATAAATAAGATTATTAAGGAAACCAATTATGTTTAAACACCAGTTACAATTCAATAAACATTTATTAAACATTATCCATATCTTTTTTTTTTTTAAGAAACAAGGAATGCTTCTAAATGTTATAATAGGAGACTGGGCTAAAAATAACACACATACATACACATATACATATATCTAAATATACACATAGATGTATGTGTCTATCTATCTATCTATCTATCTGTCTGTCTGTCTGTCTGTCTGTCTATCTATCTATCTATCTATCTATCTATCTATCTATCTATCTATCTATCTATCTATCTGTCTCTATGTATATGCACAGCAAATTCCTGGGGGGGAAGGCATATGCTTACTATGAAGTGCAGTTTGTTAACAGACAAAATAAGAATTCCAGAGGATATAATGGAAAAAGAAGGGAAGAGCATGATAAAGATGCTGGAAGAAAGAGCCTGAGACCTGGAGGAGGAAGACTTAGATTCCAGTCTTTATTCTTCCTGGGTAAAATCATCTAGTAAATGAAGTTTCTCTTCAATTCCCCACCTTCCCCCTTCCCTTTTCTCTTCATTCAATGAATTCCTTGCTTCCAGTCTCCCAAAGCCATCAGAATGAGTCCTGGCTTCCCAGGGGCTTCCTGATATGATCCTCTCACTGGGCAATGGTTTGTCTTCACTTCAGTTCAAATCAATCCATTACGTTTTTATTGAGATGCTCTACTAGTCACTGGGAATACAATGACAAAGATGAAAAGCAGTCTCTGTTGCCAAAAAACTTAGATTCTACTGAAGAATAAAACACCTCCCCCCACACACGTACACACAGAGAAAAGTAAATATGTGACAATTTGAGAAGAGATTAAAGACAAGCAAGGAGCAGGGATGAAGAAGCTAAAGATTCTAAGAGGCAGAAGCATGGAAGAAACAGGCAATGTCTGGACTATAGCATATCTGGAGGAGACTAATATGAAATTAGTTTAGACATGTAGCTGGGTACCTTACTGATACTTTGTAATATTATCTTACATGATGGTGAAAGGGAGATTATAACTCACTAATCATTAATAACAAATATCTATCTCTATATCTATAGGATGAACATCATACAGTGGGGAAAGCCCTGGACTTGAAATCTGAGGCCCTGGTTCAAATCCTGGCTATGCTGTGTGTGACCTTGGACTTGACCTCTTAACTTCTTAGGGTCTCAAAAACTAAATGAGGGTTTTGAACAAATCTATAATGCCATGATTCTATAACAGTTTTATGGATGGCATAGGGATATGAAGGTTCTTTTCAAATGGGGGTGACAGGTAGCAAGGAAGGAGTAAGTAGAGAAAGAAATATAAAGAGGAGAAAAAGAGAGAGAGAGAGAGAGGGAGAGAGAGAGAGAGAGAGAGAGAGAGAGAGAGAGAGAGAGAGAGAGAGAGAGAGAGAGAGAGAGAGAGAGAGAGAATGATTAAAGGGGCAAGTTCCTGAGGGAGAGGGGAGGGAATGGAATAAAGGGCATAAGTAGAGCAGTTGACCTTGACAAAGAAGAGAACCAAGTCATTCTATGAAACCAGAGTAAAGGACTATGGGAAATACATTAGAGAAGTTTTGATCATGGAATTAGATAAAGGAAAGAGGTTGCTACTTCAGGTTTGAATAAAAAGAGGAAGACTTGGAACAATTTTTTTTTTTTTGTAACAACCCTCACATAGAGTGTGATATCCAATCAGTGATGAATAAATGAATTGCTACGCAGTAGCAAAGGACCTATTGGCATTAGGTAACATAAATTTTTTTTTGTGTGTGAACAGATGCAACACAGTTTCCTAACTTTATCTATGATTGTGCAGGAAGTCTGGAATATAGAAAACAGTGATCTAATAATGAGGACCACCGATGCATGAATGATGGAAGGGCAGTGTGGCAAAAAGATTCAAGAGTGAGGGACAGCACATGACTGAAATGGTTAATTATATATTTAAGACTATGGAGGGCAAAAGAGGGGCAATGGACTAGGAGAACAGGGTGGGATAGAGGGGATGGAGTTTGAAGTAATGAAGAGTATGGTTAAGAATAATGAGATGGTGAGAAATGGAAGCATAAGAGATTGTTTTCAGTGAGATTTCAGAGTTTGAGAAAATGGAAAAGTTTTAAGTCATATTGAGGTCCATGGTGACTGAGGAAGAATAGAGTTATAAGTTATGGGTGTTCAAAGGAAGGCCAAGGCATTTGAGCATCACATTACTCCTAAGGATTAGGGCAAGGGGTAGAATAGAGAGAAGACTTTGATTCAGTACACATCTCCTTTAAAAATGAGGAAGAGTGACATGAGACTGATAGATGGCAATCAATCTGAACAGGGTGATATAGACGGGTGACATGAGCCTCAAATGAGGAGAGGTTTCTGATAGAGGGTAGCAGATTGGAGATTGGGAAGATGGGGGCAACCTTGTGTTATATAAACAGCATAGGCTAATGAGTTAGAGGCTTTAAATCTCATCTCACTACCACCTATGTGATCCTAGGCAAGTTACTTAACATTTTCTTGCTGGTTTAGTTTTTTCCTCTGTAAAATGAGATAATTCCTTATATTACCAGGGCCTAGGCTTCTATAACTCTTTCTACAGCCTCCTCACCACCACCCTTCTGCTTCACTCCATGAAATACTTGGGTTCTACTCCCTTGTTCCCCTTACTGTGATGGATAAACTTTTTATCTTTTCATGATTTAGTCCGGTTCTCATTGCCACTTCCTACAGTCTCCTTGTCATGCTCCCTACTTTCTAGCACCTCTGTTGTCTTCTCCCATTATAATTCCTAACTAAATGTCTAAGACATCTCAAACTCACCATGTCCAAAACTAAACTCATGTTCTTTCCCTTATGATACTCCCCTCTTCCTAACTTCCCTATTAATATTGAGATCACCATCCTTCCACTCACTCAGGCTTACCATGTGTCATTCTCAGCTCCTCATTGTCTCTCATCCCCCATATCCAATATGTTGTCAACTACTGTCCATCCTACCCTTCTGTCCTCTGACACTACCACTACCCCAATGCAGGCCCTCATCACTACAATAGCTCCTGGTGGGTCTGCCTGCCTCAAGTCTCTCCCCACTTCAGTCCATCCACCCCCCACTCAGCTTTCAAACTGTTTCTCCTAAATTTCAGGTATGATCACCCTCCTCTACGTCCCTTTGGTAAGTTATGGTAACTCCCTATTGGCAAAAGGATCTAATATAAAATCCTCTGTTTGGCTTTTAAAACTTGTCATAATCTTACACCTTCTGCCTTTCCATTCTTGTTACAACTTAGGATTCTCTACTTACTCTGCTATCCAGTAACAATGACCTCCTTGCTCCTCCTTGAACATGGCAATCCATTTCCTGCATCCTTGCATTTTTATTGGCTGTTCTCTAGTTCTGGAACTCTCTCCCTCCTAATCTCCTGGTTTCCCTGACTTCCTTCAGTTCCCAGCTAAAATCCCACCCTCTGCAAGAAGCCTTTCCTGATCTCCTTCAATACTAATGCCTTCCCTTTGATATTATCTCTAATTTATCATCTATCTATCTATCTATCATCCATCTATACATATACATATAAACTTACATACATCTCTCTCTCTCTCCCCCTCCCTGTTCTAAATCCATGATACTATGAAGGAGTTAATGAATTATATACATATCATTTCATTTTTAGCACCAGTTGGCACTGCCTTCTCCTTCCTCAGTCAAATGCTTCCCTGGACTCCCCAAAAGCTGTTCATGGTGGCAGTTTTGGCCCCACCAAAATGAAAAGTAGTATACAATCATCTCCATTTAGCACACCTTATGCAAGCATATGTATTTTAACATCTGAACCTAATCTTGTCTAATCTTTTTAATTCCTCTTCCACAATGGCTACTCTTCAAATAATTAAAAGTGTTCTGCGTTCTCCACCCTACTCCCTCTGCCACCACCAGTTTTCTCTTCACCAAACTACACACCCCCAGTTCCTGCAATGGTCCCCATGTGCAAATTCACTTAGGAAATGCTTATTGACTGAATAGTTTCATTAAGTTTTATTGGCTACCCATTGTACACCTAAACTCCATTAGCAGTTTCTGAAATGTTTGTCCTTGTCCCATGGAGGGTTGGAGAAGAGAATGTTGATGGATAATTAGAAATCCCTCACAACTGCTACAATTGTGTGCTATTGTGAGAAAAATTTATGCATGTTCAACATCCAAATTGACATGTCAACATTCACGTTTTTGAGTTTGAACCTGTGATTTCATTGTCTTAGGGACTTCAGATGAGAAAATTTAATGCAACTCCCTCTACCAATGAAGAATCATAGCTCCTTTTGTAAAACACTATGCAACTCTAAAGTGTTTGAGAATTTTGGGGTGGGGGAACCCAGGCTTGTGATTATATCAGTGCAGAAGACACTGGTATGGAAAAGACCTAAACTAATTCATATCAGCAACTCGTCTGCTACTTAAGAGTCCTAGAGAATTTTCCATGGTGCTTAGAGCTTAAGTGGTCTGAGATTTCATTGGCATGGGAACACTGCATGAAAAAATGTTCTTTATGCATGCAGATCAACAACTGTTCTGCAACTTATAGTCCAGAGGGAATTGTCTGGGTACTGAGAAGTCTTGTGACTTGCCCAGGGCTATGCATCAAGCACTTGTTAGAGTCTGGACTTCAACCCACGTCTATCTGAGTCCAAAGCCAGAAATCTATCCACACTACCAGGTGTCTGCTCAAAGTAAATAAATTAACATGATTATTTGTCTCTCTCTCACACATAAAGGATTTACTATATATTTCTTTGAATTACAAATGTGTTTAGGTACGACAGACAAAAATTTGATTTATATACTACAGCAATGAAATAAGTATATGTACAAGTGGTTTAAAAATCTAGTTTGTAATTATGGAAATGCTACTTATTATTATGCTTATGATCAACTTGTCTGGTGTAAAGTGGGAGCTAGCTGTAAAGGAGAAACCCTCCAGAGCACCTCATCTACTGATGCTGGGTCTCTGGAATCACCTTCTTCTTTACAAGGTAACAATTCTCAAAAGATACATATAAGCTGGAAGGCAGGAGAGTTGATGGCAGGTCCTCAGGCTAAAGATCACTGAGAAATGTCAGAGGGCTTTTTTAGTGCTGTCTTGCTGCTTCAAAATATAAAGAGAAGCTTCAGTGACAAGAGGATATGCTATGCTTTTAAATTGATTTGGGAATGAAATGTACATAAAATTGATGGGAATGGTGATGCCATATTAAGTAAGACTATGTGTGTGCCTTTTTGATTATGAAATTCCCAGGAGGCTTATTCATTCTTGGGAGTCTTGGGTAAAGAAACTCAATGGAAATATAGAATCATAGTACTTTCATCTTTTTTATGAGGAGCTAGGTGGTTCAGTGGATAAAGTACTGGACCAAGGGTCATGAAGACCCGAATTCTAATGTGGCACCAGACCACAACTGTGTGATCCTGAACATGTCACTTAACTTCTCTCTGCCTCAATTTTCTGACTCGTAAAATGAGTACAATAATAGGACCTCCTTCACAGAGTTGTGAAGATAAAATAAGATAATATTTGTGAAATGCTTTGTAAACTTTAATGTACTATATAAAGGCTAGCTATTTATGACTAATTTTTTCCAACCCATTTGGCTTGCTATAAAACCCAGACATGTAGGTCAGATACCTTGTTCTAAACTGTCTGCTAAGCTAATGACCTTTACTAGTATGGGGCTCAGAACACGTGCTGAGCCTTTTCTAATTCTAACTTGAAGCCAATTAGAAAAAAACATTTTTCCATGCCCTCCCCCTCTTTATCTTTCTAATATTTGCACTGTCATGTCTTTGTAATCCTTACATGGCTGTTAACATGTTGTACCTATATTGCTCTATACTAGATGGACTCAGGCTTCTTATCTGACTCCACTTTTATGTATGCCCTAGGGGGAAAAGAACCACAGTAGGGAGACCCTTTGGCTAGGGAAACTAGCAAGGACTGAGTGAAGCTGACCTTTTTTGAATCCAGCCAATATCAGAAATGACATATAAACTACTTTATAATTAGAACCATTCCAAAGTAGAATGGATTGCCACTACAGGAAATGGGCTTCCTCGTCAATTATTGGCAGAACTCGGATCTCTGAGGACCCTTTTAATTCTAAGACAATTAGATCTGGTCTGGACTGAACATTATTCAGCAGGTTGAAAAATAATCTTGAGTACATTTTTTTTAAGTTTTCAAAAAAAATAGCTTTTTTTTTTCCAATCAGAGAAAAGTTGCCTGGCCCTGATAACAAAATGGCAAGATTTTGAACTAGTTACTTGTCTCAGATATACTACATCTCACAATGAGCTATTGGTTCACTTGAGACTCTTGTGAGGAAGAGACCTGCTTTTGAAATATAGTTAGCCTTTTTATAGCACATTGAGGTTTACATATATCATCCCATGTGGGGCTCACCACAACTATGGGAAGTAGGTGTCATTTGTTATCTCGATTTTACATATAAGGAGACTGAGGCTGAAAATCTGAGCTGACTTGCCCAGAGTCACACAGCCAGTCCTCAGCCTCCTCTTCAATGCTAGATGGTAGACTCCTAGAGAGCAAAGTCTTGTTTCATCTCCCTCCTGTTCCAATGTGAGTGATGGAGCAGGAGAGTGATAATTGTTATACTATATTGATGACTTAAATATAGTACAATCTCACTAATTCAGAATAAATGCAAGAAAGGCCAGTTTAAATTAATACTAAGTTACAATATAGACTTAAAAATACAGTTTAATTGTTTTCAAACACACACAGTAATTTATTTGTTTATTTTTGGTGAGGCAATTGAGCTTAAGTGACTTGCCTAGGTCACAGAGCTAGTGAGTGTTATGTGTGTGAGGCCAGATTTGAACTCAGGACCTCTTGACTTCAGGGCCAGTGCTCTATCCACTGTGCCACCTAGCTGCCCCTACACAGTAATTTAAACTAAGGACTTAGAAACTACTTCTAATTTACACAGTTACAGCAATATGACAGAAAAAACCCCCAATATGGCCATATTTTTAAAAAATGTATTTATTTTCATAAGCATCATCTCATTTTCCCACTGCTCCTTATATCAAAAAGAAAAGAGAAAAAAAATAAACTCCACAAAGCAAATATTTGTAGTACAACAAAACAAAGCCCCACAATGGGAATATATGTCCATTTTGTATTTTAAGTCCATCAGTTCTCTGGCAGAGAATGGGAGATGTGTTTCATCTTCAGTCCTCTGGACACATGATTGCATTGATGAGAAGACTGAGCATCAAGTTGCTCTTCTTTGTAATATTGCTGTAATTTCATAAATTCTTTCTCCTAATTCTGCTCACTTCGTTCTACATTCATTCATAGAGGTTTTCCTAGTTTCTCTGAAACTGCCTTTCACATCATTTTTTGTGACACACCAATCTTCCATTCTATTCAAATAACACAGTTTGTATAGTCACTCCTCAAAAGATAATAGCCCCTTAGTTTCCATTTGGGGATGTTACATAAAAAAAGCTGCTATCATTTTTTTTGTGCATATATGTCTTTTTCCTCTTAGTAGAGTGGTAGTGGGAACAAAGGGTATATGTTGTTCAGTCACTTTTTGGATATGGCCCCAAATTATTATATGTCTATTTTAACTGTTGGTTTTCTTAGTATGAGATCTTTGTCCAACAGCAAATGAACTGATACACTGCTGGAGAAAATACCCCCCTCCCCCATATACACACTGACATTCTTGCTGTAAATGAGAGAGAAAAAAAAAGTTGCATCTAAGTGGAAGACTGGCTCACAGGCTCCTTTTAGAGGCCAATGCAAGGATTAGTGTCACTGTCTGACAAATAATACAAGAATGAATGAATGAACAAAAAGCATTTATAAAGCATTTACTATGTGTGAAGCACTGTATTTTGAGGGATATTTAGTCATCTCAGCTTTCAATGCTCATGGCAACTCCTCCCCATGAAGATGATTGCATCCTTGGTATCAACAGATTTGTAGAGAGTGAAGGAAAAAGATTAATTGAAGATAATTGCTAGATCCAGAAACTGTCAACTTATTCTATCAATGTATAGGTATAGTTGTTATTGTTCAGTCATTTCAGTTGTGTCTGACTGTGACCCCATTTGGGGCTTTCTTGGCAAAGATAATGGAGTGGTTTGCCATTTCCTTCTCCAGCTCATATTACAAATGAGGAAACTGAGGCAAACAGGGTTTAAGTGACTTGCCCAGGGTCACACAGTTAGTAAGTGCCTGAGACCAGATTTGCATTCAAGAAGATGACTCTTCCTGACTCTGCCACTTAGCTCCCTATAAATACATAATACAAAATATTTCTTCAAGTAATAAACTAATAACATAACAAATATTTATATGTCACTTTTCAAAGCTTGAAAAACTCTCTTTACATACATGATATAAATTGAGCCTCACAACAAATTTGTGAGGTGGGTAAATAGAAATCATTATTCCTTTGAGTCAAAGGGGTTGAGTAGATCACACAACTACTGTGTTAGAATTGGCTACATTAATGACACTTTCATTAAAAACAAAACAAAACAAAACAAAATGAAACAAAAAACCCCCCCAACTTGTTGGGAAAGTATCAAGTACCAGCTGGGTTAGATGGATCCTGAAGTTTCTTCCAGCTTGGAAATTCTGTGAGACTACGTATAAATTGATTATTTAAGATATTCATTAATAAAGTTATTCCTAGAAATTCTTTTTTCTGGGGCACAAATTAAGGTGAGGTGAGAAGATCTACTGAAAGTTCATAGGATAGCACCAAAATTACTGGAGAGAACCACAGGGGTGGGAAATGGCAATGCAGAGGACATTGTGACTGTGTGATTATGTTGAAAGTGGGCATCCCATGAGTGCTGGGGAAGAATTCAAGCACAAGGGAATCATAGTTCTCTTCTTCTTATCTCCCTTCACTGGGAGGGACAACCTAGGGCCTGAAAGAGAGAATGGGATTGCACCTCTTAGTGCAGAAAACATTTACTGTTTCAAGGAAACACAGTTCTCTTGACAGCACCCACTGAGAAAGAGTCTGGTCATGCCGCCTTAGTTATGGGCTCATTAACTCTATGAGGATCCTGGGGGATATATGTGAGAACAACCATCAATAGACTGGATATTATTCCACAAGCCTATAATGTTTCTCCTACTGGCTAGTCCTCAGCATATAACCACTGTCTTTATGGGAAAAAAACAAACAAACTAGTAAAGTACAATTGAAAAAGTCTGAATTTAAATCCTGACTATGCCACTTACTACCTGTGCAACTTTGTGCAAGTCGTAATTTTTCTTATCTATAAAATGAGGGCGTTGGATTACATAACTTCTATGGTCACTTCCTGCCTTAGATTGTTGATTAGTACCAACTTCTATTTCTTTGATTGTAGGTTATAATACAACACAGGAATACAAGGGTGCCTTTTTCTTATTTGGACATTGGTTATTTATCGATGGAAAGAAACAAATTAGTGTGTGTGTGTGTGTGTGTGTGTGTGTGTGTGTGTGTGTGTGTATGTATACGTGTGTGTAAAACCCAGAAAAACAATGCCTCAGTACTTGGGCAGAAATATAGAAGGCTATGCTAGGACCTGAGAGAAAGCAGCCTCTTTGAGGAATATAATGAGAGGACCAATTCTCCCCTCCGAGAAGAGATATAGCTGAAATGTCTTGCTTCCTAGCAGTTCGTTAATGTATGACTCTGAGGCTGATACCTGGAAAACCTTGATAGCTAGAACTTTTGGGTAACCATGGGACAATTGTACATTGCCTAGCGGTGTATGGGCTCTAATAGATGTGAATGTTGGTTTTTCTCTAAAAGATTGAGTTGAGTCACCTCACCCAAAGTCCCCCAGCAACTGAAGTCAGTAACCAAAGATGCTGAGTCAATAACCAGAGGCAGAAGCAGAATTGCCTGTTATAATTGCTTTGAAGACTCCTACCAGAATTTCAGCTTTTAAGTATGTTTTGTATTCCAGGAAAACATGAAGTAAGTTCTTTAATGCTTACTTCTCAGTTCTAGTTGTTACTTACTGTTCCTCATACAGCAGTACTCCATCTCCTAAAGCTATGCTTTGCATTGACCTCACCCATCCATAGAGGGTCATCTTCAGTCGTCCTGACCTCTGTCTTGCCACTGGACGCACATGGCTCCAGAGGAGAATGTGAGGCTGGTGACCTTGCACAGCCCTCCCTCACTTAAATCCAACTCACTTGCAAGGCATGGCATCACCTTCCTGATGTCATGGTCCTCTTTGAGAACAACCGATGAACAACAGCCACCCACATGTATCTCTTTCTCTTAGATACTCTGCCTTTCATAAATTCATGTCCTACTCTTCATGATCCCATTTGGGGTTTTCTTGGCAAGGATATCATGGTGATTTTCCATGTCCTCCTCTAGCTCATTTTACAGAAGAAGAAACTGAGGCAAACAGGGTGAAGTGACTTGCCCAGGGTCACACAGCCAGTAAGCAACTGGGGCCAGAGTTGAGCTCATGAAGATGAGTATTCCTGACTCGGGTATGGCACGCTATCCACTGTGCCACCTTCTTCAGGAGGTCATTCTTCTTGATCCCTCCCCTCTCCCCTTTCTAATGCCTTCCCTCTGAGATTCTCTTTTCATTTATACTCTCTATATTTTAGATGAACTTAATTATTTGCATTTTATTCCCATTAGAATGTGAGTTCTTTAAGGGCAGAGGTCATATTTTGGTCTTTTTTTAACATCACCTCTTCTCCACACAGTGCTCAACACATAGTAAATGCTTAATAAATGATTGTTGATCAGCTGTGGCAAATGAAAGTGATATTGCAGCTGTTGGTGCTGCAAGTACTGATCATAGCTTTATTACCAGCTGGCATGATTCCCACTGGGTAAGTGCTGACCTTCCCTAAGGCACACACATTCTTCCTGCTGATGGCTTTTGTTACAGCCAGTCTCTGTCTCAGTAGAGCTTCTCCTTGTAGGAAAAGAATAGGGGGAAGCTATGCTACTACTCCACAAGTCATTATACTTTGCCTCTCTTGAATTCAGCAAATGGAGTCTTTTCTGGAGAGAGATGATATTACTAATCACTCTTAAAAACAAGGAAATAGAAATCCCAGTACGAGAGGTGGTTCTACGTTAAGAAATGACAACATTTCTCTTGAGATAGACTAAATGCAATTCAACCAACTTTTTTTAGCTACTTACTACGGACAAGGCACCAGGCACTTACTAGCTGTCTGACCCTGAGCAAGTCACTTCATCCCTCATGCTTCAATTTCCTCGTCTGTAAAGTGAGAAGGAAATGGCAAACCACTGCAGTATCTTTGTCATGAAAACCCCAGATGAAGCCAGGAAGAGTCAGACATCACTGAAACTACTGAACAACCACACCCTCTAAGAAAATGAAAGAATTCTTGCCCTGAAGGTGCTCACATTCTGCTGGTGGCGATAGATATAATAAAAGAAAAAAAAAAGAAGTATTTGTATAGTTGTACAAAGTAATTTCAAGGGGCAGAGCCCAGTAATATCTACTATTTAGGGAAAGGAGGGTGGATCAGGAAAGCTTGGGGAATGAGGCGGCCCCAGAATATGATTTCAAAGAAAATTAAGCATTCTGTTAGGTGAGTTAAGAACGGAACACATTTTCAGATATATCTGTGCAAAGACATGGAGGTAGGGGATGGAATATGATGTCTGGGGAAAAGCAAATAGGCCAGTTTGATTTTAATGGGGAATGTATGAACAAAGACTGGATGACTAACTGTATTCAACTCTATTATCTTGTTCTATCTGAACAGGAGGTATTTCAGCTATTTGTTGTATATGACTGATAATGATTATTATTATATTCTCTATTAAATCTTATATAATATTAAACCTATTATATAATTACAAATGATCTATACATTAAATTTTATATAATATTAATTCTATTATAGAATTATAAATGATCTATATATTAAATCTTATATAATATTAAATCTATTCTATAAAGAATGTAGGATGTGGGGTCAGAGGACCTGGGTTTAAATCACATCTCCACCATTTGCTCTCTATATAATCTTAGGCAAGTCATTTGACCTCAACATAAATTTCCTCATCTACAAAGTGATAGGATAAGGCAAGATGGCCTAGAAGGTCTCTTTTAGCTTTAAATCTATGGTCTTATGATTCAAACTAATCATTTCCTGGGCCTTTGGGGTATATAATTACAGTTCTAGTTACTCATTTTGGTTATATGTTTTGGTGGTGACTGAACATCACTTTTTTTCCAATGGTAACAGTAACCATAATTCATCCTCATTGGTATTTTATTGTTTGATCACATTGGGAAACCACTTTCATTTTATCACATGGCCTGAGAGCCCTGAATGTGGGGATCAAAGGCAAGTGATATGCCAAGTTCAGATAGGGAGCTGCTCGCCTGAAAGTGTTCTGGGATCAAGGTGGATAAACACAGGCCTTCAGCCTGTAGTGGTTTGACGAATCCTTAGAAACCTAATCCTCACTCACTGTCAAACTGTCTGCTCCCTGCACAGTCTTCATTTTATCTCCTCCTCTTCAGGCACTAAACAGTATTTGAGAAGGTGAATCGAAACAAAATGAGTGTCCCTGATTAGCCTAGCAAAGACAGATTTTTAGCTAGTTCTTTGAAATTTGGCTGTACTTCTAGGCTTATCGGTTTATAATCCATTTGTTGTGGTTTAAAATAATTTTTTTTAAGAAAAAAAAGCAACCGAATAAAATCCCATGGCATCAGCTTTTTTGAGTGTGGCATTTATATTTATTTGTGGGGAAGATGGAGCTTGGGCTTGTCTTGAAATGGTTAGATATGAAGCTGGTGCTGTTTGGTGCTAGGCCCCACTGACAGATTTACAGGCCGAGTAGAGCCCGCTGCTGCCGCCTGATGAAAATGGCAGGTGTGGCTTCTACAAAGAGGATTCCTGTCTCCACTGTCTGCCCTGCACACGTGTGTAACTGAGAGCTTCCAGGGGTCATGGAGGGGCAAGTCTGTGTTTAAAGAGAGTTATATATAATATTGAAAAAAAGAAGGAAAAGTGACTTTATTTAATCTCTCATATGACAGAGAACGACTCTTCACTATTCTGGGGCAAGTTAGGAGACGTTCCAAAATGACCAAACCCAACCCAGTCATCTAATTTTGAAAATTTGATATGGCTATTATTTAAAAAAAATTATATTGAATGATTTTATTTAAAGGAGGATTAATATAGCAACCAAAAGGATAAGCCCTCATCAACATATTTATATTCTTGATCTCTCTCCAATAATCATTACTGACACTTATAGAAAGTAGAAAGAGTTTTAGATTTGGAAGCAGAGTTCAGATCTTGGGTTCAAATCTTGACTCTGCTATTTATTAGCTGCCTGGTATTGGGAAGGTCATTGAGTCTCTCTGAGCCTCCATCTTTTTATCTATAAAACAGAGGAATTGGACTAGAAGGCTTCTGAGGTTATTTCAAGCTCCAGATCAATTATCTTATTAATTATACAGGGTATACAGCACAGGATATAAAAAAGGAAGTAGGATTTTTCCCACCCTGACATCCTCAGAATGTAATTACTCAAAGATGTGAAGGAGGAGGATGTTATCTTAGTGGAATATGTCCCATTAGGTCAGGAGCTATTTTCTTGTCTTCATATATCCAGGACCTGGCCTGGCACCTTGCACGTAGTAGGTACTTAATCACTGCTGGCTGAATTGAATTGGATTGAATATTATTCAAAGACTTGCAAGTGTTGGAGTTATAGGAATATGCAAATACATGAATTAATTCTAGAGATAAGTTATTCCTCAGAACTTTTCTGGAGTTGTATAGCCATGCTTAATTGGAGGTTACCTGCCTCTCTGAAATGAAGAGCATTCAGATTAAGGTTAACAGAGAAATTTACCACTTCCTACTCATGGTGGGTGCCTTCCTAGGCTTGAAAGGGCTGGAACCTTTCATTCTTTTTCAACAAAATATGTTTTTTTTCTTCCTTAGACTCTTTATCCTTTATGCCTGGTCTTACAAGTACATAATACCTTTTGTTATTCCATTATGTGCTATGTTAGCTACCACAAAAAAGGATGTCCAAGAGTTCTAATGTGTTACAAGTTGCTTGTTTTACTTCTGTGCAAAATAAGTGCAATGGAATGTGAATAACATATACGATTAGACTAACAACATACATTTTTGGCAGACAGCATTGTAAATAACGCACACATTTGGAACAAAATGTATATATTTCATAAAGTGCTCAGAATACTTTCAGTTTGGAATTCAAACTGTTAGCTTAGAGTAATGTAGTGTCTTAAATCTTGCCATACAGTATGATTTGTACAAGATAAGTTTAATTTTCTCTTTTGGTCATATCCTGTGATTTCACTGGTTTGGTGAATTCCCAGTGTGGAACCTTCCTCTGCTATTGGGGCTCAGCAACTTGTCTGTTTCTTCACATCTAAGAGAGTTTTCCTGGACTACTAAAAGCTAAATAACTTGCCTAGGGTTAAAGCCAGGATGTCTCAGAGCCAAGAATTGGTTCCAGTTCAGACTTTCTGACTCGAAGGCAGGGGTTGTTACCATGGGGATGATATATATATATATTTTTTTTGGTGATTGTTGTTAACTATTTTTCAATATAACTGATTTCATTTTTAATCCTGTATATTTTATTTTATTCATTTAAGAACATGATTCAGAGAAGGGGTTCACTGGCTTCCCCATCCTGCCAAAAGGGTCTGTGATATAAAAAGGGTTAAGAACCCCTTGTTCCAATGCCAGCCCTATGTTCTCCATGACATATCACCACCATACATGAGTACTGTAAATAGCTGAGTACTGTGTAGCCTATAAATAATTCCATACTTTGCATTTCCTAAGAATTTTGAAGTTGAAACTTCACTGGCTGGTAGCCATTACCTTGGGGTCAGTTGTTCTGTGGAAGAATTTTCAAGTCAATTCAATTTCCATAAAATAGGGAATGACCATTCTGTCTTTCATACTTAAAAAAAAATAATCAAACAAAGACATTTTGAGGAATAGGGCTATACAAACATATCTATCTGTGTATTAGAAAGTTCCCAAAAGAGACGTTGAGGAGTGAATAGGAAAAGGCTTTAATGAATTTGAACTGTAACACAAGACTCATTTATTTTTGGCAGCTTGCATCCTTCCATCCATCCATCCTGTCAGTATACAGTACAACAGCCCATGATGACATGTAGTAACACTTTCATTTTGACTTATGCTATCTGGTGGTGGCCAAAGAATGTTGATTAGCCCTCTGGACCATCTGATTTATGTTTTGCCATGCAATACATTTTCCAAAGCCTTTGCCCATTAATGCATAAGGTTAATAAGTGAAAGTGACTGACATTGGGGCCAATGCTAGAATCCAGCTTGGAATATGCTTGAACGATATGGTTTCCTGAGATGGATCTGCAGAAGATATCTATATAGATGGGGGAAAAGGTGTTAACATATCAAGCCTTGTATACATTTTAGAAAACATAATTTGTAATTTAATTGTGCGTGGTAAGATTATTTGTTTTAGGGGTATACTTTACCCCTTGAAATTTTTTTTCAATTGTTTTCTATTTAAATTCAAATTTTTGTTTTTAATTATGAACTTGAAATGAGTGAATACATTAAGAAAGCATTTATTAAGTGTTTATAATATGCCGAGAACTATACTAATTTCTGAGAATAGAAGTAGAAAAATAAAAGGCTTTTGCTGCTGTCATAGAGCTTATACTTCATTTGGAGGAGATGACATATGAAATAAAGTTCAGTTCTAGGGCAAAGGAAAAGATCCAGAAATCATAGAGGTACAACTGTTGAGGCAAGAGGGACAATGCATAGATGTTCTTAGGTACATAGTTGAAATGACCATGCCAGCAGGCTGCAGGGAATAAAGGTAGATTATAAGGCCTGGAGATCTTGGGAAGCAGTGCAGATGGTAAGGCCTGGGAGTCCTCCATTTTAACAGAAGAAATGTAAGCTTCCAAGCATCTTAGGCAAAGAAGGATGGAATTTCCTTGGTGGTACAGCCTCTTTCCGTCTCCTCCCACCAGTACATAATTACAAAAATGAAACTTGAATGTAAAATTTTAAATTTCTTTTATATAGTTTTTAAAATTATATATTAAATTTATCATGGCAGTAAGAAAATTTCTCTTTTGTTTGAACTTTTGATTCTTTTGGTGGTTGCAAAGAATTGGAAATCAAGGGGATGCCTAGTGACTGGGGAATGACTAAACAAGTTGTGGTATGTGATTGTGATGGAATACTAATGACAAGCAGGATGGTTTCAGGAAAATCTGGAAAGACTTCTACTAACTGTTGCAAAGTGAAGTGAACAGAACCAAGAGAACATTGTGCATAATAATTAGTCACATCTTATGAGAATGAACTGTGAATGACATAGCTATTCTGATCGCTTGAATGATCCAAAGGGCTTATGATAAAAAATGTTATCTGCCTCCAGAGACAATTGATGGAGTCTGAATGCAGATTGAAGCATAATTTTTTCTTTCTTTGTTTTTCAACATAGCTAACATGGAAATATGTTTTACTTCACTTCATGTGTGTAGTTGAGATCATATTTCTTTTTTTAATTTTTTTTGTTTTGTTTTGTTTTTAAGTAACTTGCCTATGGTCACACAGCTAGTAAGTGTTATCTGTCTGAGGCCAGATTTGAACTCAGGTCCTCCTGACTCCAGGGCTGGTGCTCTATCCACTGCGCAACCCAGCTGCCCTGGTATCATATTTCTTGCCTCATATTGGGTAGGCGAGGCTGGGAGGGAGGGAGAGAATTCAGATCTCAAAATTTTTTAAAAATGAATGTTGGTATCTTTTTTTTAAAAAGAGTAGATTATTTATTCTTACTGAAAGTTTAATTGGTATATTTTTAGAAAGAACATTCTTTCCCTCTCTATCTCTTAAATCTTCCTTTGTGTCTGGATATCTAATTTCAGTGAGTACAAAATAAAATGACTATTGAGAAGGCAGGTATGCCCTCTGCTTTGAAAAGTTCACATTTTGCTGTATAGTGTATGAAGTTCTCATGGACAGTGAAACAAGTAAGAGACGCTACATAGCATGTATACTAAGAATTTCTTTAAACTTATGAACATAGGGAGGTTTGAAGTTCAAAAATCCCAAGGCATTGATGTGAGCTTAGGATGGCAGTTTGACAGAGTAAATAAGCAATTATTAAGCACTTATTATATGCCTAGCCCTATAGGCCCATTAAGTGATAGGGATTCAAAGAAAGGTAACAACAACAGCATGGTGCCTTTCCATAAAGGAACTCACTTTCTAATAAGGGAAACGATTTGCAAGTTATATACAGTATAAATGGAAGTTAATCCTAGTAGAAAGACAGCTGGGGGAGAGGAGGATGGGAAAGGCCTCTTGAAGAACATGTGAATTGAATTGAGTCTTGAGGGAACCCAGCAAAGCCAGGAGGCAGAGGTGAAGTAGGAAAGCATTCCAGGCATGGGGATGCCAGGTTTATTCTCCCTCCTCCGAAGTTTTTATGTTACAAATAATTTATTACCTACAATGTCTCAACGTGAGAGTTGTGCCTCATTCATGAACTAATAATTAGAATATTATCATGATTGTCAGCTGTTTGCTTCAATTTTTTTTTTGCTTTCTCATAAAGAAAGGGAAAATGCAAACCCTTTACCAAACCTTTTCAAGACCTCCAAATGTACTGAGATCTTTGAATTGTCTGCTGACTGTTTCTGATAATTCCATTCTTGGTAGTAAGAATTGTCCTAGCATTTTTGTTTTCTATAACAGAAGGCCCATGGGTGATCAGTAGCACTAAACATTACATTCAATTCAATAATTTATAAATATGTTGCAGGCATTGGAGATAGATGATAAAAAAAATTCATGAGGGAACTCACAATCTAGTAACAGAGAGAAGACATGTATACAAATAACTCTAATACATAATTCAAAGAAAGGAAGAATGGAGTAGAATGTTGTGAGAGAATCCAGAAGGACAGAATCACTTCTGGTTGGACTAATGAGGAAAGGTTTCACAGAGGAAATGCACTTGAACTAGACCTTGCTGAAGGACTAAGAGAACTCAAATGTAGGGGAAATATTTTTCCAGGTAGTGATAAGTACATTGAAAGAAGAATGTAGAGGGTCTTGAATGCCAGCCTAAGGATTTTATATTTTAATCTGCAGTCAATATATCAGTGAAGCTGTGCATTAAGATGATTACTTTGGCATTAATATGAAGATGGATTGGAGAGGGGAGATACTGGAGGGAAGCAGACCAGTTAGGAAGTTGCTATAGCAGTCCAGGTTAGAGGTTATAATAACCTGAATTAGAATGTAGTTGGTGGGATGTAACAAAGTTTATAGTGATATCAAATTAATAAGTTATGTCAAAGCTAATTTTGAAATTTTCCTACTGTACTACATAGAAATAGCCATTGTTATTATTAAATTGTTTCAGTCAAATCTAACACTTTGTGATTGCATTTGGAATTTCTTGGCAAAGATACTAGAGTAGTTTGCCATTTCCTTCTCCAGCTTGTTTGACAGATGAGGAAACTGAGGCAAACGGGGTTGAGTGGCTTGCCCAGAGTCACACAGGTAGTAAGTGTATGAGTCTGGATTTGAACTCAGGAAGATGAGTCTTCCTGATTTTAAGGCTGACGATTTATCCACTGCGCAATGTAGCCACCTTAGAAATAGTCATAAAATTTCTAATTTACATGTGACTAATTTAATTTGAAGCTCATTGAAATTATCAGGTACCATTTAATGATGTGAATCTCCCAATGCTCTAGTTTACTGAACTTCATAGAATATAAATTCTTATCAGGAAACTAAAATAAACTATTTAAAGATATCTTCTTTAAAAACATCTTTTTTTATTGTGAATTTGAGAACCATAAAAAGCCATAAATATTTTATATATGCATACGTGGATAAATACACATGTATGTATTTACTCATGAATATATTGATTCATATATATGCTATATAACATAACTTCAAAGTTTCTCATATAATGCTCTTTCTTCTTCTACTTTGTGTATGAAATATTTATTTTTTTTTATCAAAGTTGTCAAGTTAGCATATAGAGACACCTAACCTGTAATTTCACTGATAATAGGCACCTCTGAGATAAGGAAACTCGCTTTGCTACTGCAGATCAGTGACTTCTCTCCACCTTAGAGTCTTCAGAATCTGCCTAGAGCTCTGAGAAGTGATGAGCCTTACTCAGGACTGCAGAGCAAGGTGTGGCAAAGCCAACCCTTGAATGGAGCTCTTGCTGGTCTGAAGGTACCCTCTGTCCATAACCCAGGATAGTTCTTCTATCTGTGGCTGTGGCTGTAGATGTGGGTGTGAGTGTGTATCACAAAAGAAACACAATACTCTTCAGGTGCTCTCAGGACCAAATATGCCAAACTTCTATTACTTTGCCTCATTACTTATTAGCTCATTATTTATTTGCTTATTTTTCTTACTTGATTCAAAGACCATCAAGACGCATGATATTTCTTCATAAAATGGTAGAGATGCAAAATCGCTAATTAAGTAATTAACCAGACCCCCTACCCCCATTTATTAAAAAAAAATCAGGAGATGGAGCCAAGATGGTAGAGTAAAGGCAGGAACTCACCTGAGCCCTCCTCTAAACCTCTCCAAATACCTTTGAATAATGACTCTAAACAAATTCTAGAGTAGCAGAACCCACAAAAGATGGAGTGAAACAATTTTCCAGCCGAAGACAACTTTGAAGGTTGGTAGGAAAGGTCTGTTATATCAGGGTGAGAAAGGAGCACAGTTCAACACAGATGGTGCCAATATGGACTTGGCTCTAACAAACCAGGAGCAGGTTCAAGGGTGACTGAATCAGTGGCAGCAGTGATGGTTTCCAGACCTCTCCTCCTACAGATGATAAGGGGATTGGACAATGGATTGGAAGATTTACAAGAGTCCCTTTGTTGGCACCAAGGGTAGACCCCTGTTGCATTACCTATACCTGGATGTGGGTTGCAGTCCTGGGTTTAGTCCCATTATAAGGAGGAGGAGCACTAGCACAGTAAAGCTTGCAGCCATAGGAGATCAGGGACCCTGGTCACAGTTCTAGGATTAAAAGAGTACTTGTGATCACTCATAAACCAATGCACAGTACAGGAGAGGAGCAAACATGCCTCTCCCTAGATCATATTGCCTTGGAAGAGCTAAAAACAAAAATGTTCGGGTCCCCAGAATTACCTCCAAATACAGCTGCACAGAAAACCTGAGGACAGTGCCCCCTGCACTTAGGAAGCAGAGGCAAGTAAAATTGTGTTTCATTGACACATTTGAAAGCCATCTAAATATTGTTGACTTTGGAACAACAAAAACAAAATCCTTTAGAACAAAGAGTCCTGGAGCTACTGAATGAACACCTCACTACCCATCCCATCCCCATCAATCTAGCATAGACAAAGAAGAAAAATAAAAATGTTGTAGACAAGTACATGAAAAATAGCTAAACATTCAAGAAAGGAGATTTGTCTTGAGAATGATAAAAAAAGAAACAGATCAGCACTTCTGGAGACTGAAGTCCTGTGTTTATCCATTATCATAGAATCAATTAATCAACAAGCATTTACCAATACTTTCTATGGTCCAAGTACTGTACTCGATATGAGGTGCAAAGAAAAGGGAAAACACAGTCCCTACCCTCAAGGAGCTCACCTTCCAGTGAGAGAGACAACATATGAATGATTAGATCCTGGATCCTCCCAAGATAAACTCATTTCATAAACTTAACCACCATGCTGCTAGCTCTAGACTTGACTGACATCTGCTCTCTGAGCCTCCTCATTCCTCTGATTGGAGGACTGGAGGGCAGAGTACCATACTCCTCTCAACGGCTTTCTTTACAGAGAGTAGGAACCAGATTCTTAGCTCACTCACCTTTGCATCTATGGCCCTACTTGGTTTCCATTCCATGAAAAAAGATGCCTCTGTGCTGGGTTCCCTTCCCACCCACCCCACTTTTATGCCTCCTTTTGTGTTGTCTCCCCTTTAGATTGTAAGCTTCTTGAGGGTAAGGACTTCCTTTCTTTTTATTAATTTTATCTCCAAGACTTAGAAAAGTGCCAGGCACATAGGAGGCACTAAATAAATAATTATTGAATTGGATTGAATTAGATCCATACAAGATATGTACAGGGTAGATGGAAGGTAATTTCAGAGAGAAGGCATTAGCAAGTAAAGGTGGAGTGGGAAAAGCCTTCTACTGAAGGTAAGATTTGAAGGAAGCCAAGGAAGTTAAAAGTTGAAGGTGGACAATAAGGACATTCCTTGTGTGGGGTAAAGCTAGGGCAAAGCTAGGGGTACAGTATTTGAGGACCAGCTTGGTAGTTCTTGAAATAAACATTTTAGCTGAGAAATCATAACTTTTTGTGTCCAGAGAATCATGACTTAATGAGCTTAATTTTATATTACTTCCCACATAGCTCTTCAGCTCCAAACAAGCTAATTTACTTTCCATGTCCCTCCCCCCAACTCATACCTCATGAGTGATTTGCTCATCCCCAAGGCACAGAACTTTGTATATGAAATAATACTCAAACATCATTACATATTATGTACATATTACATATTGTAACTTTAAATTTCCAGGAGTTAAAAGAGTCAATACAATTTAACAAACATGTATTAAGCACCCCAAGATAGTTTCAAATTGTTTTTCAAAATGAATGAACCAATTCTTTCTTCCTCCAACAGCATATGCATGTCCCCAACCTTCCACACTCTGATATCTGTCATCTGAAATCCTTAAATTAAAATCACACTTAAAATTCATATACAGAGCCATCCTATGTGTGTGTATATCTATATGCATGTGTTGTGCATGTGGGGTGTGTGTGTGTGTGTGTGTGTGTGTGTGTGTGTGTGTGTGTGTGCATGTGTGCATATACTCTCCCTTCCCAACCAGACAGCTCCTGAAGTATCATTGATTATTGCATTATCTGTGATATTCAGTTTCTAAGGCCTGGTATACTTCCTACTAAATCCCCTTCTTCTTATGACGTTCTTAACCTCCATTTCTTTTTCCATTTCTCCTCTACCTTTACTCCAAAGGAGAGAACCACTGGGTATTCTTTTTGCTTTTACATCTTGCCATGAACACGTTGATGTCCAAGCCCACTCCTGCCATTTATAAATTCTTGTCAATGATTCTAGTTACCAATGGTGAAGTCATGGAAGCACGTGGAAATTTCTCTCCTTCATGATAACTGGACACTAGTCCAAAGCAAAGCATTTCCCAGTACCTTTATTATCTTCCTTTCTATAGTTCTCCAAACTTCATTCTGGTTATCCATCTAGACCTCTTATGTAGTAATAATTTCTGCCCTATGTGTGACCAAAATTCATTAATTTTGCACCAGTGGCAGATGCATTGAGGGTTAGCTTTAGGGTCAGGAAGATATAGGTTCAATTTCTTATTCTAACACTCACTAGTTGATGATCACTGACAAGTCACCTAACCAGTGCTCCAGGGAAGACTTGAAAACTAGAAGCCACAGACCAGTTGACAGTCTTGTTCTAGTATTTTCCCCACTGGGAGCTGCCTTTGCTGATGAGATCACAGATCTGAATGCCCCCACCCACAAGTTTGCAAAAAAAAAAAGATGAATTTAAGAAGCATTTAAAAATCAACATTAAATTTAATTCAGTGTCTACATGTTTATCTTAGTTAAAAGCACAATACCATGAAAGCTATTGTTACAACAATGTATGTAATACTGCTGCTGCACCTGCAACAATAATTTTTAAAGCCTTTTATTCTTCCTGGATTTAAAGTTATCAGAAAATGCTATAGTTTAAAAATCAGTATATGAATAAGCGGATTTAGTCCCCATAACTAAAGTTAACAAAACCAGAATTTAGAGAAGAATTAAAATAGGAAATAGTACTTATGAATTGAGATTGTAGGAAAAGATCAAATGTATTCCCATTTTCTAAAGAAATATACATATACATGGTGGCACAACAATGCATCTGCATATTTCTTTTTCTGTGCCACCATTAGAAAATGGCAACATATTTGATCTTTCACTCTGTTATAGCTGGTGCATCCTAAGATTAGTTTATATCTTACTTATCTTCCTGATTCCCAAGAATATAAGCAAGTCAAATCAAGTAAAAAAATCCGAAGTGCCTAATATTTACAAGACACTTTGCTAATTGCTAAATAATGCAAATTATTATGCTAGTGGATTTCTATTAGCATAAATTGGTACTGTATATATGTTTGTGAATGAATGAATGAATGAATGAATGCAAAGCCTTATGCTTTCCTCATAATTAATACCACTTAAAATTATTCATCATCCTTGATCTTTAGGGATAAATCAGTGAAGGCGTGTATTTTCAGAAAGAAAATAATCAGAATGTTCACCTTAAGAAACTCCTAAGCATCTCCGACTGGAGGGAGGCTTGTTGTCTTAAGGTTTGAGCTGTTTTCACTTTGGAACTTTGACCCTATGAATTGCTTCGTTTTATTTTTGTTTTTCAGCGTGTTAGAGATATATGTATATGACTGACATCAGGGTCATTGTTTGTGGCCACAGTGTACCTCACAAGAGCGTCACGCTTTTGTAACCTCAAAGTTGTCATCTTAAAACTCTTGATTTCTCATTCTTTCTGTTTTTACTGGGGTTAGTTACTTCCATTTCACTGGTGTTTTCTGTGTAGCTTCTCTCTCCACTGATGTGGACATCATGCAACTAGGGAGATACTCTCAAATTCTTTAAGAGTTACTGTTATTGAAAATAACAACAGCAATAATACATTGTATGGGGGGTGTTGTTTGACTCAAAAGGAGTCATAATAGACATCTCTAGTCTCTTCTCCCCACACTCCAGTCTAAGTAAGATTTTAATTCTTGCCAGGAGGGGAAGCAGGGTATTGGAAGCTGACTCCTCATCTCTGAGAGAGGGAGTATGGGGCTAGAATTATATTTATCTGCCCCCTTAAATATTGTTAGCCTAGGTAATGTGGTTTCCAGATTCAATCTAACTTCTGATCACTGTTTTATTAATGAAGAGAAGCAGAAACCAAAGCTTTATATCCAAGACTTGACACCTTTCCATCCAATTACCAGTTTCACAATTAACAAACAGTGAGTAATAAAAAGCCCCATTTATCCATGTTCATAGTAAAAAAAAAAATCAAAAAGTATACGTGGAAGAATATATAGCAGACAATACAGAGTGAAAGAACTCTCCCTTTGGGAATAAGGTAATTCAGCTTAATCAAGTGAGAAAGTCCCAAATTTGACCCTAGAAGAACTTTCTTGAAATCACTAGGAGATAGGGGTATGATGGAGATTACCAGCTCCTTTTATGTTAGTTTCTTCTCAGAGTCTTTTGCTTTCAGCAACCTTAAGTATGGTTGGCTCTACCCATCTCTTCCCTGAAAACCAGAAGAACAGGAAGCCACTATAAAGTCCAATAACCCGAAGAGACTTGAACAGACTTTCAAGTTCAAAGAAAGTGAAATTGTCTTGCTCTCACCAAGTCTGCCCAGCCCTTCAAGTCGGCATGAGGCATTGATTCCTACCAGTAAGGAGAGAATCTCATTCCAACAGGTATTGGGACTCAGTTTACAAGTAGTATAGCATTAATATAATTCTTTAAGGTTTGCAAATACCTTACAAGTTTTAAATCTTATTTTATCTTCATAATAACTCTGGAAAATGAGTGCTATTACTATCCAATTTTATAGAAAACTGGGGCACAGAGAGGTTAAATGACTTGCCCAGGGTCACATTATTAATAAATATCAGAGGCAAGATTTGAACCTAGGTCACTGAAAAAACAAAAACCATTCTGTAGTCGAGTTGATAATGAACCTTTCCAAAATGATGCTGCTGCTTGGAAAACAGTCATATGATCCATGACCAGGCCCACATTTAAAGCTTTCCCAGCTTGGTAGAAACTACCAAGATTTATATAACCTCCACTAGCACTGCCTTTGAATTATATTTTGGTACCTTCACTTCTTGATGAGACATTAGAATAAGACTTTAGTGGAGGACTGGGGATAATTAAGGAGAAAAATTTTATTTAAAACATTTTATTTATGTCAGTTGTGATGATATGTGACTGGATTAGTACAAAAAGGAGAAGAAAAGCAATTTAATGCGCATTAAATCATCCTAGACACTTGGCTCTCTCTCACCCTCCCATACCCAAATCAGTTGCCAGATCTGGTTGATTACGTCTCCACATCTCTCTATTTGCACCACAAGCAGCCTGCTCTAGGTCCTGGTGGCCTCTCACCAGAATTATTGCAATAACCTCCTTATTCCTCTCTCTACATCCAGTCTTTCCCTTCTCCAATCATTTTCTACACAGCTGCTAAACTGATATTCTTGAAGTGCAGGTCACCCATCCTCTGCTCACGAAGCTTCAGTGGCTTATTCTTGCTTTTATTTCATATTTAAGTTTATAAAGTGTTTCTTTTTTTATCACATATTTAAGTTTTAGCATTTGTCTAAAATTGAAAAAAAATTAAAAATAAGTGGTTGTTGATTGGCTGGTTACACTCACTCACACTTATTCTCCTTTTGGTGAAACCATCTTGGCCTCATATTACTGAACTCAGAGAGAGCAATTTTAATTTTAAAATGTGCTGAATGAATGAATGGGAGTGAATGAATGAATGGAAAAACATTTTTTAAGTGCTTCTTATTGCCAAGTATTGTGCTGAATGCTGAGGACATATAAAAAGAGAGTTCCGGTTCTCAATTAGCTTATATTATAATAGAGAGAGACAACACATAAAGGAAATTTCGTCTGTTATTCAAATGGAAAGGCCTAGTGGTCCTTAGAGTACAGCAGCAAGGTACATGGATTAGTTAGCACCTTCTTCAGTAGCTAGCATCTTCTTTGGTAGCATTTCCATTTTTTGGACTTTTTTTTTTCAAATTTATTCTTTATTTTTGACATTTTTTTTTAAAATATTGAGTTCCAAATTCTCTTTCCCTCCTTTTTGTCACCAAGCATTGGCTGCTTTCAAAATGATGTGATCTGGAAATAAGTGTGGTCACATACATTTTCTCCCTGAATGCTTCTGAACAAATACCAGCTTATAAGGAAAAGAATTTAAAAAAATACTAAATTTGTAGTGCTGAATTGGAGTCACAGGACCTGAGTTCAAATTCTGACCCTGACACTTACTAGCTGTTAATTAACTTTTTTTTTTGGCAATTGGGGTTAAGTGACTTGACCAGGGTCACACAGCTAGTAAGTGTCAAGTATTTGGTCTGAGGCTGGATTTGAACTCAGGTCCTCTTGACTTTAGGGCCAGTGCTCTATCCACTGTGCTACCTAGCTGCCCGTAGTTAACTTTTCTGTACCCATTTTCCTCACCTGCAAAATGAAGGAGGCTGTTGGACTATACAACCTTTGAGATTTCTTCCAGCCCTAAAACTATGATCCTATTATAATATTTTAATTTAAAATTATATATAAATTCATATGTATGTAATTAATAATAATTATATATTTATATTATATATAATTTATAATATAATTTTTACATTTTTCTTTTTGTTGTTATGAACTTGCTAGCTATCATTCAACATGAATATTTTCATGTACAAGAAGAACAGTAAGAGACTTACATGTGAAACCACAACTACGACACAAACAAATAAAAAGAAGGAAACAGTAAATATTCGGTTACTGTTGGGTCTGGTAGCTGGCTTTTGTTGGTCCTGTTACCTGATTCTCTTAAGATACCTGAGCAGGTGTTCATTTTCACAATTGTGTTAATCAGGGTCATGAATTTGCGATGATGGACTTCACAGGGTGCGTGTTTACCTATGCTATATAATTTCTGAAGCATAGATTTAGCCTTTTTTTTTTCAATTATGTAGCCCAGCCTGGGGTCCTAGATTTTGAAAAGCCACATTTGTACAGTTGCAATTAGGCATTTCACAGCATGTAGAAAGATGATCCATCTGTGAGTGTGTCTTTTTTTTTTCTCAAATTTTATATAGACGTAGGCTGAAGAGGATGAAAGTGTCAGTTTTTACATTTAAGGATTTGTGCTTTATGAGGCTTGATATGTTAATGCTTCCTTTGGGGCTCTTCTGGATGAGTGCATTGCACAGGTGGCCTCCTGCAATTTATAGACACAATAATTGAACAGGAGAAATAAGAGACAAGAATATTTGTGGCACATGGGAGGCAGCTGGTCCAGCTACTTTAAGAGCAGGCATAACTTTTCTATGACAGAGTCACTTTCTGAAACATAGGAGACTTTTTTTCTTCCCTGGGACCCCCACATGCTCCTTTTTGTGTTGTCACCTCCCCCCTTCTGTGCTCCAGTACATACTAAGGACACATTTAGTCAGCCATTTTGTCAACCCCCTAAATTAGCAATTTATTATTATTTATAATGCTGTGGAGTGCCTTGAAATGAACATCTGTTAAGTGCAGAGTCAATTTGAGAAAAGGACAAAATACCAGTGATTTAAGCAGAAGAGTACCTAGACACTTTAAATGGGTAAATCCCATAACATAAAAAGCCAACCAGATAGCTTTTGTGCTTAGCAAAAAGAAATGATTATTTCTTACTGCTCACTTTAAATGTATATCATTTATCAACCAACACATTTTTCACATTACAGCCATTAACAATTATAACATTTTGTCCCATCTCCTGACCCTTCACCCCAACTTCCCACTCCACCAATCTACACATCTGGGCAACATATGTATGCAGCATTCCACATCCATGGTCCCTCACCTTTTCGAGCTAAAAGGAGGGAGGTGTACTTCCATAGGATCAGATATTTAGAGGTGGTAGGGGACCTCAGAGTCCATCTAGTTCTCCTTCATTTTGCATGTGAGGCAATTGAAGCTCAGGAATATTATTGATTATGAAATGTCATGGATGAATGGATGGATGGATGAATAGATAGATGAATGGATGCATAATTTGCAAAATATTTATTAGATAGTTACTAGAGGCAGCTAAGTGGTACAGTGGATAGAACAATATTTCTAGATTCAGGAAAACCTGAGTTCAAATCCACCTCAGATGTTTAATAGCTTTGTGACCCTGGGCAAGTAATTTAATCTCGGTGTGCCTCAGTTTCCTCATCTGTAAAATAGAGATAATAGTACTACCTCTGAGGGTTGTTGTGAGGATCAAATGTGATAATTATTGTAAAGCACTTAGTATGGTGCCTGGTATATAGTAAGTGATATAGAAATGTTAGCTATTAATAGTGTTGCTGCTGTGTTATGTGTCAAACACTGACGTGGTTAAGGGACTTATCGAAGGTCACACACACAACAGTATCAGAGGTTGAGTCTGAAGCCAAGTTCTCCGGCTCTAGAGCCAGGGCTCTTCCCATGGCTTCTCCTTTTTCCAAGCCAAGATTGTTTATAATTATACTGACCTGAAACTTTTTCTTATGGTCTTTTTAGTCTACAGTACTGTAGCCAATGTGTGCACTATCCCTCTAGTTCTACAGTTGCTGACTTTCTAATTTTAGCTATCTCACTTCATCTTTTTGGTGGCATTTGTTACAATAATTTGCATCCTCTGGAGAGGCTGAACCAAGAATGATTTAGAATGGCTGTAAGAAATAAGTTCTGAAGTGAATTCAGTTAAAAAAATCAGAATAGATTTTTTAGAACTGTGGAAAATAGAAAAAGCTACTGGCACACATTTCTTCAGGTTTAAGAAAGCTTTAATCAATTTAATAAGCTGTAAGCTTAGAGACCAAGGCAATCGGATGAGGTCAGCAAAATGATGAGTGTGAGCTTGGAGGAGGGAAAGGAAGAGAGAGAACACAACAATTTGTCTACCTTCACATAGTGTTTATTTTATTTCAGTTATTTCTTAGATACTTTTACACATTTCAGTTGTTTCATGTCTTTAAAAGATGAAATTTTCTTGAAAGAAAATCATGAACTTGACAGACATCAACAAACAAGAATGTATCCATATATACAGAACAGAAAGAATTTTATATATAAAACCATTACTCACATCACTGGCCTCATTTCCTAGCTTTAGACTGTGCCAAGGTGAGGCTCCAGCTTTTGCTACACTCTTGGATATGGTTAGTAGTTTCAGTTTGGTCCTGTCTCACCTATATTGGACGTCACTACCCTCACAGTTTTAGATGGCATGGCTGGTACTAGGTTTCATATTCTGCCTCAATCTTTCACTACTTTTTTTGGTTATTAATACTTCAGTGAAGGTGTTGGCCTAGCTAAGGGTGTGGAACTTGTGGCCTCGAGGTCACACGTGGCCCTCTAGGTCCTCAACTGAACCCAAACTTCACAGAATAAATCTCTTTAATAGGCCTCACGATGGAAAATGCTATCCACATCCAAAGAAAGAGCTATGGAGTTTGAATGCAGATCAAAGGATACTATTTTTTTCTCTTCTGTTGTGTTTTGTTTCTTCTTTCTGGTGGTTCCTCCTGTTGGTTCTAATTCTTACTTACATCACTAATGTGAAAATATGTTTAATAAGAATGTATATGTATAACCTATATCAGATTGTGCGCTGTCTTGGGGAGGGAGGTGGGGAGGGAGGGGGAGAAAAATTTAAAACTCAAAAGCTTATGGAAGTGATTGTTGATAATTCAAAATAAATTAATTTTTAAAAATACCTTTAAAAAAAGGATTTACTCTGTAAAGCTTGGACTCCATCAAAAGGCTGCACCCAAGGACCTAGAAGCCCACGTGTGGCCTCGAGGCTGCAGCTTCTCCACTCCTGGCCTAGGACAATCCTTGTCTCCTTCTTTATAAGCTCCAATTGTGAATTGCTTCTGTTCTCACCTGAGTGGATTAAGTCAGATGAGAGATTGCCAGGGTTTCAGTCATCCTGGGAGACAAGCCCTTCCCTCCACCCTCAGTCTATGACCCAGTGGCTGTGAGATGGCTTTGTCTCCTGCTGTGTCTCCCAATGCCCAGAGGAATATAAAACTGGGAGGTGTCTCTGTATACAGGCATCTGCAAGGGCTGGGTCTGTTCCCTGTTACTCTTCTAACAATCTAGGGCTGAGATCCCACTGGCTTTAGGTACTAATTACTAAAACTTGTGAGGGCAGCTAAATGGTGCAGTGGATAGTGAAACAGCTAGCAGTCAGGAAGATCCGAGTTCAAATCAAATACTTACTAGCTGTGTAACCCTGGGCGAGTCACTAAACCCTATTTGCCTCAGCTCTCGTTTGCAAAGTGGGGACACACTGGGAAAAGAAATGGCAAATGGTTCGAGTATCTTTGCCAAAAGAACTCCTATAGACTTTTGGGATTTTGTAGACCACGGGATCATATAGAATCAGAAACAATTGAATGACTGAAGAACAACAGAAGCCCTGGCTTCTGACTGCTGATCCTTCCCATTTAGAGCACCTGGAGGCCATTTACCATTTACCTATTTAGTCTATCAGGGAGAAAGAACCTTAAGGTAACAACGTCCAGTTTTACTACAGATAATAACTTCATGAGCTAAAAATGATTTTATATGCATGACACAAAGAAATCTTTGCACAAAGCTATGCACAGTGCAATCATTTAAAAAGGTCTTAACTTTGCATTTATAAGTTATAAATATTGTACATGGTGTGTAATTTTTCATGTATTCATTTGCAGTATTTGTATTTAAAAGAATCCTTTATTGTGATGTTTGCATAATAGAACAGTAATCATTTATTATGATCTAGGTAAGTTGTAAACAAATTCATAAACCAAACTGCCAGTACATATGCATATATGGGAGTCCTATTGGGAACCTATCTCTGTTTTACCTACTGGTCTAAAGCAGCAAGAAATCTTTGCAGATATGTAATTATACATATAAAGTATATATATTATATATATATATATATATATGTATATGTATGCATATATATGTGTATATATGTGATGCATAAAATATATTTAGAAATCTTCATAATTTTAATGAATATATTCTTTGGTGTGAATATTGCTGAATGAATACAGAGTTTTTTAAGTATCAAAAAAAAAAAAGAGGGGCAGCTAGGTGGTGAAATGGATAGAGCACCACCTCTGGAGTCAGTGGGACCTGAGTTCAAATCTATCCTCAGACACGTGATACTAGCTGTGTGACCCTGGGCAAGTCACTTAACCCCAATTGCCTCCATCAAAAAAACCCCCGACAACAACAACAAAAACTATGGTATATATATTGGTATAACTTTTTTTTTCTTCTGAAGACCTGTAGGTTAATAGTTATCTCTTCCCTCAGTGGTGAACCGGATGGAGGAGCTTATTAAATTTCTCTTTGGTCTTCTTTACCATTAGATCATTTTCTTAGATCTTTTCTGGGTTATATATAGATGGCACCCTCTATGCTGGACCCTCTATGTCAGCATTTCAATGGGAAGTCTATTGTTTCATTTCTAAAAAGTGACATTAGGCAGTGTAGCAAGCAGATAGAGTATTGCTGAGCATAGAATCAGAAATCCTGGGTTCAAATTCATCCTACCCTCACTAGCTATGTGATCATGGGGATATCACTTATACATCTCAGGTAACTGCCTGGAGCTTGCCAGTGAGGTGCAATGGAAAGAATGCTAACTTTAGGGATAAACAATATGAATTCTTATCCTGGCTCTGACATTTACTAGCTGTGTGATGTTGGGTAAGTCACACCTTCCCTGAGCTTTAGTTTCTTTATCTATAAAATGAGAAAATCAGAATAAATGCACTTTCAGCTCCAGATCTATGAACCTGTGAAGTTTTTGATGAGTTTCTCACACTGGGAAGAAATTATAGACTGTTCATGCATTCTTTTACCTCTTTGAGTAACACTGACATCAAAGGATCAGTTTGCTTGGTTATCACTATGACAAATCAAAGGTGCTAGCCAGTCAGTCAGTCAATAAATATTTATTAAGTACTTACTCTGTGCTAAATACTGTCCTAAGCACTGGGTATACAAATAAGTGTAACCTGAGTCCCAAAGCCCATTGATATGGGACTCTCTCCTCATTGGTAGAGATAAATATCCCTGTGTTTACATGAGGAGTGGGGGTGGGATAAGAACCTAAAAAGCAAAGTGTGCTGGTGAAGGGAAGGGACACTGCATGAAAGTATGATAGAAGAGTCCAAAGGAGTGCAGGCAGGTATGGGAGATGGAAGCTGGAGGAGGAAGAAATGTCTAACTTGAGCATCCTCTTTTAATGGAGGCTTTGAAAGGATCTCTTCTTTCCTTTCTCCCATCAGAGGGGCAGAGGGTACTGATAAGTATGAGTGCTAAGACTAATGCCATCTTGCAGGATGATGACATTCCTGCTAGTGAGATTCTTAAGAACATGATGGGGAAGTCCGAAGTTGACCTAGATTGCCAAATAAAGTGTAATTCAAAAAGAAAAGGGAAAAAAATACTTATTTTTACATCAAATGAAACTTCATGAATATAATCACCATTGATTGAGGACAGGAACTGAGCTTAAAATAAATGTGACGCATACAACATACATAGCATACAACATGTTGCAGGACGAAAACAAACCGCTTTTCAAGTTTACTTTTAGAAGCAGCATTTCCAAACGAACAGCTGATATGATGATCATGAAACACAGTCATCTATTCATTAGTTATTCTTCTAAGGGTCTCTACTTGGCATTATTTTGTTAGCTTAGTTTCAGTTCTGTTTTTTTTTTATTTGAACACAACACCAGAGTGCTTCATTGAAACTAGTTTACAATTCAAGTTATTTATCAATTCTGATTGTCCTCCCAATAGGTCTTAATTGGTCAGAGTGATTGCTGTACAAAGATGGCTTCATAGATGGCTTGCCTCTTGAATAAAATATAAACTATACTCTTTAACTCTCTTTAACTTTTAAAGATCATCCCAACCTAATCAATTCATGGCGGTGCCCCCTGTCTATGTAGACTATTATTAACTGCTCTAATAATGGTAAAGCTCTTAGGAATTACATGTATCATCTCTCCATAGAGGAATGTAAACGGCTTGACTTTATTGAATCTCTTATGATTTTTTTTTCATGTTAACCTTTTCATGCTACTCTTGAGATTTGTCTTGACTGTCAAATTTTCTATGAAAGTTCTCTATTTCATCAAATACACATTTTTATGATTATATTACATTATATTAATGTCATATTATGTCATGTCATGTCATGTTATACTATACTATACTATACTACTATACTATACTACACTATACTATACTATGCTGTGCTGTAAATATTATACTACTCAGTTCTTCCGGAGTAGGTTATTCTTGGTTGTAATCCTAATCCTTTGCTTTCTACAATATCATGTTCTAAGCCTTCTGCTCCTTTGACATGGAAGCAGCTAAATTTTATGTGATCCTGATCATGGGTCCATCTTATTTTCATTGTTTCTTTCTGGTTTCTTGCAATATTTTCTTCTTGACTTGGGGGCTCTGGAGTTTGGCTACAATATTCCTGGGAGTTTTCTTTTGGGGATCTCTTCCAGGAAGTGATCAGTGAATTTTTTTATTTCTATTTTACCCTCTGAAACAGGTTCCCTGTTCCCTTCTGATCAACCACAAGTACTCCTCTCTACTCTGGATATCAGGGCAGTTGACCTTGAGAATTTCTTGAAATATGATTACTAAGCTCCTTTTTTGATCATGGCTTTCCAATAAATATAATAGTTCTTATATCATCTCTCCTTGATCTATTTTCCAGATCAGTTTTTTAATTAAATATTTCAAATTTTATTCTATTTTTTTCATTATTTTTGCTTTGATTATTTTTCAATGTCCCATAGAGTTATTAGGTTTCAGTTGCTCAATTCTAACTTTTAAGACATTGTTTTTCCCTCAATGAGATTTTGTACCTCTTTTTTTCATTTGGCCAACTTCTATTTTTAGAGTTCTTTTCTTCAGTTAATTTTTGTGCCTTTTTTTTTTTTTAAGCCATTGGGCCAATTCTGTTTGCTGAGGTGTTATTTTCTTCAGTATTTTTTTTTGTGCCAAGCTGATAGTTCTCATCACCCTCATTTCTTTTCCCAATTTTTCCTCTACCATTCTTATTTCTTTCTTTAACTCTTCCTGCAATTCTTGTTGAGCTTATGTCCAATTAGTGCTTTTCCTTCAGGCTTTGGTTATAGCTTTTTTAACCTTGTGTCTTTTACTTAGTTTGTGTTGGTCTTGCCTGCCACTATAATAGTTTTTTATGATCGAGTTTTTGTTGTTCACTCATTTTTTTGTTGTTGTTCACTTATTTTTCCAACCTATTTTTTGACTTTGAACTTTATTTTTTGGGAAGATAATATCCCATACATCAGGATTTTTCAGAGCTAGTTTTGGAGATCTGCAAGTTTTAGTTGCTTCCAAGGTAGTGTAATCTGGGGAAAGGCGTGGTCACTGTTTCCTCATCTGAACTCTCTTTACCCAGGAAAAGCCTCTGCTCTCTTGTAACTATAAGCCCCAGTACTCCTCTTGGCTATGAATATGAGACGAAGTCCCCTGTTCTTCTACAGGTGCAAGCTCTAGTGCTCCTCTTTATGTACCTGGTACTTGGTTAAATGCTGAGAATACAAATACAAGGAAGAAGACAATCTCTTCCCTTAAGGAACTTCCATTATAATGGTGGAAGACAATAAGGAAAAGAGAGCTGAAAAGGAGTAGGGAAGAAAAAGAAGAGATGAAGTTATTCTGGCAAAGGCATTGTAGGGAAGAGAGGGTCAAGAGTATAAAATGGAGAGGAATAATGCTATAGCTAGCCTGAGTGCCCTCCTTAAAGTGGAGATTCTGAGAGGAACAGAGGAACGTGCCAATCAGAGGAAGAGACCAAAGGTATGGAAGGTAGTTCCAACGTGTTAAGTCCATCTGAGATAGAATGCACTTTCAGGGTGAAGAGATTTCTGGGGCATCATAAAGAAAGTCTATCTTAGTCAGAAATACAGCCTGGGGAGGACTGAAGACACCTTCCTCACAGGGTCATCAGTAAGGATCAAATGAAATGGTGTAGATAAAGCACTTTGCAAATCTCAAAACACCATAGAAATTCCAGTAAATACTTTTATTATACATGCACATACATACATTTTTTTCCTCTCTATCACTGTTTCTGTCTTTCTGATTCTGTTTCTTTCAGTCTCTTTCTCTATCTTTGTTCCTTCTATCTCACTCAGGCTCTGTTTCTGTCTGTTTTCTCTCATTTCTGTTTTTCTTTCTTTGTCTCTGCCTCTTTCTCTTTCTGATTCTCTCTATTCTTTCTCTGTTCTGAATATTTCTTTCTCTCTGTGTGTCTGTTTTTGTCATTCTGTCTCGGTCACTATCTCTGCCTCTAAATCTCTCAGGATCTCTGTGTGGTTTTTGTTTTTCTGCCTTTTTTTCTGTCTCTGTTTTTCTCTTTCTGTCTCTATTCATCTGTTTGTTTCTATCTGTTTCTCACATACACATGTGCACAGGTGCATACACAGACACACACATTCACAAAAGAGCACTGGAGTGGCATTTGGGTATTTGGGATTTTCCAGCCTAGTTTTGTTGTCTTGGAAAAGTCACTTAATCTTGACCTTAGCTTCCTGATCTGTTAAAATGGGATAGATGCAAAGATCATTTTAAGGTATTTTACAACTCGGTTTTGCATTTCCTAAGTAACATCTATTTTGTCTATTAAAACCTATTTCTTCCAGGAGTCCTTCCTTACCAAATTTTGGACAACTCTTTTGTTAAATCTCATGGATTGCCTCATTTTGCTACTCATCATTCCATGCATATATTTTTGCCCTGTAATTAGAGTATAAATAATAATAATATCTAGCACCCATATAGTCTATTACATTTTGCGAAGCACTTTACATACATTATCTCATTTGATCCTGTGAGGTAACATTATCCCCAATGTACAGATGAAGAATCTGAGGCTGAGAGAGGTCATGCAGTTTACCCTGGGTAACAATCCAGCTAGTGTCTGAGGCAGAATTTGAACTTAAATCTTCATGACTCTTATTTCAGCACCAGATCTACTCTGTGAGACTTTCTGTAACACATGCTAGATATGTTTCTGGACAGACTCATCATGGTACCATCCCAAAATGTGTCCATTGAGTCTTCATTAATGCAGCTTAAATTTCCCAAAAAAGTTAAATGCTATTTTACAATGATTACAAGCAAGAATTAACACAACACTTATTTTTGAGTTATTTTTCTTAAGACATTCAACTAAACTTTATCATCACAAGATATTCCTGACCCAACCAAAGAACATAAGTAAGCCTGTCAATTCAAGTCCTAATAGGGTCACTCAGGCACAAGACAAGCTAAATTGATCTGGGGCAGAGTAGGCCATTAGTTTGAATACCAAAATGTCTTGCAGCAAGATGCTGTCAATGCTTTATGTTACCTCCAAGGAGCAGAGTTCTTACACTTTATTCCCCTCCAAGTAGTCTGAGATGCAGGGACACTGGGCTTCTTACTTTTACTCAAATACAACATTTCATTTCCTTATTAGGCATTTTCATCAACTGTCCCTTATGCCTAGAACTCTCTCACACCTAGTTTCCTTCCACTTCTGCAAGTCTCAGCTAAAGTCAGCCTTTCCCTGTAGTGAATTGTCCTCCACCCCATCCCAACCCAACGATTATCTCCATTTCATCTTGTATATAGCTTGTTTGTACATACTTATTTGCATTTTATCTCCTCTATTATACTTGAAACAAAGGACTTTTTTTTTCTTTCTTTGTATTGATTGCTTAACACTGTGCCTGACACATTGTAGGCACTTAAAATGCTTGTTAACTTGAAAGAAGACTATTTCCAACCCTTGAAATAAAGGTTTTCATCTTAAGTTGATATTTTCTATTTTAATTTTTTTCAGATGAACATTCACTTTCTTTCCCCTCTCTTCCCTCTTCCCATTGAGAAAAAAAAAAAAAAGAAAAACCTAAACCATGTTTGGTGTTTTGCTTGTACTTGGGCAAACAGACACAGCTGAACAAAACAAATTCCCACATTGGCCAGGTCCAAAAAGGAATGTCTTAATTTGCACCTTGAGTCTATCACATCTCTATAAGGAAGTAGATTTCCTGTTTCATCATGACTTGTATGGCATCTTGATAGGTCTTTTCACTAATCAGAGTTCCTAAGTTTTTCAGAGGTGACCATCTTTCCAACCTCGTTGTTGTTGTATAAATTGTTATCCTTGTTTTGCTCACTCCACTCTGAATCAGTACATGCACATCTTCTCAGGTTTTTGAGCTGATATTTCATTTTATTTGGCTTTCATGACTGCACAGAGATTTCAGGGAATGTGGTCTCAGTATAGCTTGCCAATGACAAACACTAGGAAAATATACAAGGTCATACCTAAAGCATTAAGCAGTTAAAAAATACTACTCCAATACCTTATAGAAGTAAGCAGTTATGTTTGATGCCTCCTTGAAAAAAGATTTTGGGGGGCATTTTTGAAAGGTCATGTTAAGAAGAAGAAAGAGCAGAATTTATCATCTTGTAGAACCATTTAACTGGAACGCATATATGGAACGCAGATGAGAGGAGGAAAAGAAAGAGTCAGTATAGGGTTAACATATTCTACCAAAGTTAAATTTTTTACATTTTCAATGACCAAAACATAGTTCAAAATAGTATTTTTTAATGTCATGGTTAATATTAATTTTGTAATAATCACAGATATGTAAAAACAGTTAGATGTAGTTATGACAAAAATCTAATATTACTCAGATTCTTTTCCATTAAGAAAATGAAACGATAGTTTTAAATTAAATAATTTGCCTTTGGAATCCAATCAGGAAGTATGGTTTTGTTCCAAATTGAATTTATTCTAATTTTAAAAATGTGTACTTAAGAATCCCAATGGAAAATATATTAGTAAAAAAGATTGGAGTTATCAAATTTTGCATATGACATACAGCTAAAGAAGGAAAGCCAACTGGCTTCCCCTCTCAGTTTTTTAGTTAAACATTTTTTTTCTAAAAATATACTTGTTGCTGTTGAAATCATGAGAAATAGGTGAGCAAAGAAAAGATCACATCTCTGTGTTTCTGGAAAAAAGGAACAAGTGATAATGCTGTTTTCTTTACTCATTGATAATCTAAATAGTTTCTTGATGATTTGTTCCCTTGATGGGCCATGCAATTTATTAGGTGTTTCCAAGGTTTTCGACCAAAGTCTGCATCAGAAGGAAGCAAGTAGTGTCTGTGGCATGGAAGATGAGTCTGTGTCTGATGAGAGCCATGTGTACCAAACTCTCATTTTTCATAAGCACTGTCATTTTTACAGATGTATGACCCTCTTCTTCTGGTTACAGAAAGGGGGGAGAGGGCTGGAGGAAAGAAGATAACATTCAGAGTTCATTGGAGAAACCCTTGTAGGCAGATCCACAAATCATGTCATGCAAACCAGAACAGAGGAAGGGAACCTCACATCTCTTTTCTGAAGACAATAATAGATAGGACAGAGAAAGATGGAGTCAGAGATGATTAGGAAAACAGGAGCAGTTAATGGATAACAGCAACCTGGCGCCCAGCAGTTCATTCCATGTCATAAAGATATGAAACTACACAAACAGAGATCAGGGGGAAAGGTCTTTGAAATTCATCCAATCAATGAAGGTAGAGATTTTTGCTCACAGTTGATTTGGTAGAGAATAATGCAAATTGGAGAAATGTGAATTCAAATTATGTGATTTAATTCTGCAACCACTGCAACCTTCATATTAACATTTGGCAAATGTGGTTTAGTTGGGCATATTTCACTTGGAATTTTCCAGCATATTTTTTATTTTCTTTGGAGATCTGGCTTTCCATACTCTTTATTCTTCAATTATAGCATGTCAGTAAGTTTGGAAACCAGGATGATTCACATGCAAATCATTTTAGTCAACATGGAAGCCCTATGTCCTTTCCTCTCACCACTGATTCATCCATCTTGGTTAGCTGAAGGGGAGGATTGGAGCAAAGCTAAGTGTTGATAAGCTATTTCGACCCAATCTGTAAGCCTTTCGGATGACTTCATGCTGTTATTTAAGAGCAGATGAAAAAAAGACACATCTTCACTGCTTGCTTTTTAAAGTAGAAATATATCAGTATTTTTATGGTGCTTTTCAAATCCGTTCAGAAACTTTTAGTGATAAAAAAATCACATATGATTTTAAGATTTAGAAATAAGACTTTATGCCTACATAGAATAAACATAGAAAATTGAATTGCATTAGAACTCTGCACGTCACTGTTAAGCTACTGTAGTTTGATCAGCCTAAAAACATCATCCTAAAAACACTGTAACCATATTGGGGGAATTTTGAGAAAGGGGGTTAGTTTTGAATAAAAGAGCAACAGTTGAAAGTTCTTTGCTTACCCTCTCCTCAATCACATATACTTTTTTGTGCCCCATAATTATCCCTATTAACAAAATTAATACAGATGACATTGCCTCTAGGGTAAAATGAACCTAGCAAATTTCGGGGGATTTGGTTGTAATGGAAATAGTCTAACATCATCCAGTCATCATTTGCTGATTTTTTTCTTTTATTTCATGAATGTCTAAAATATTTTGTATTATGGACATGTCTCTCTTTTGAAATAATTTCAGGAAGGCCTAGAAAAGGAGCCCTGTTCCTGTATTGTTTTATTTTGGATCTAGGTTCAAATCCTGCTTCTAATGTTTACTACCTGTGTGACGTTGGAAATGTCATTTAATCTCTCTAGGCCTCGGACTTCCATCTCTAAAATGAAAGTATTTGGACTAGATGGCTTGTGAGATCTTTTCCAGCTCTAGATTTTTTTGCCTATGATTCTATGATATTTTCTCCACTTGTCCATTTTGTTTCGATGTAAAATCTCATGAGCTTTTAGTGTCCCTGAAGATAACACAGTAGGTTATCTCCTGGGGGCTTTTATTTGACTTCACTATATAAAGGAGTTATCTAAGCCTAAACTCAACAATAGGAATTCTACCTTCTATATGCCAAAAGAGGAGCAAGAATGCTTTTCTTATCCTGACATCTCTGATTTGAAGAAGTCATTATAATGGGAGACATTCTTGCCCTTATTTGGTTTAAAAAACAAAACCAAAGACTATCAAAGATTATTCACTATCAAAGAAAGATGTTATCTGAGGATACATGGAAAGAGTGAGTTGGATGCCAATTCAATCAATGTCTTCATTTGGAATAATGCTAAACTATCTTTCCAGAAAAATTCATCTCCTTCTAGCAGGGCTCCAGCAAGCTATTAAATAACAGTTGCCAAGCAGTTCCCAATTTGGAAATCAATTTGATACTTAAATTGTATGTTTAGGAAATATCCGACCTACCATATAATAATAAAAAAATCCAACCTGTTAATTATTGCAGAGTTAAAACTGCAATTAAGCCCAGCAGCTTTGTCTTTTAAGATAAGAGGCAGAAAAACATGGGGCAAAATCTGTATGAGGTAGTTTCAGCACATTTGATAACATCATCCTTGATGTTCTACTTCTGTTTGAGCTCTACCTCAATGACCTAATCAATAGATATGTAAAGACAAATGGATCATTGAGGAGATGAATTTATTGTGCTATGAGTATAGAAGAGACATCTGAAATAACCTTTACCAACCCTTTTTTACTAGTCATATCAAATAGCTTACTTCCATTTCTCCTTGATTAAATAGCTTAGGAAAATAGCATAATTCAGATTATAGTAAATATTCAGGCATCACTTATCTGGAAAATGAGAAACTGAAAAATTAACTGAGATGTAACCCAACAAACAAAGAGATGGTACATTTTTTTAAAGTGGCAGGTCACCTCCCCACAAGCAAAAACAAGGAATGTCTGATATAGAAAAAAAAATAAAACAAAACAGTGTGTGGAGACAAAAAAGACAAAGACAAAGACAAAGAAAATGCAAAGTATATTAGGGAAAGTCAATATGCTATTTGTTGTCCTCTTTCACAGAAATTGACCAATACACATATACACAAACATAGGTAGATAGATAGATAGATAGATAGATAGATAGATAGATAGACAGATAGCCAGAAGAGAAAGCAGAGAACATCTAGTCTAAAATGATCATTTTACACACTAGGTAACTGATGTCAAATGAATTACCCCAGGAAGTAACAAAGCTAGGATGAACCCAAGTCCCCTGATTCTTAATTCAGCATGATTTATAGTGCAAATTTCACAATTTTACAATTATAATTTTCATTCTAGTGGTCATGATGTTCCATGATTGACAGCCATATGCTACCACTGGAAGGATAAAGATGTCTCGAGATATTCTTTGGCAGAACAGTGCAGATGGGGATCACTGAAAACATTATGCAGTTCTCCAAATGCCATCCTGCTCTATTCTGAAGTTTCATGCCATCATTTTCTTAAGTGTTATTTTCATGTCCTCATAGACCACAATTTCTGAGCCCAGATGTGGTGGTTTCACTCCCATCACAGATGAGAATAAAATACTAACAACATGCCTGAAGACTGGTTCCATTCCTCATCTATTTGTTCTCCTTCCAGCTACATTTACGAATGATTTGGAGATTGTGTGTCTTAGTGGTTTCTTCTATTAAGCTTTCTGAAGGCTCATTTTCATCTTCACCGCTTTCCCCTGTCTTGTGAGGTGATGCTGCTCAAAATCCTCGGTCACATTCCTCCATGATGTCGTTCAAATTGTATTCAAAACATCTGTTGCTCTTCATTGTCATGTCTCTCTGCCTGGAAGTTCGATCAAATATATGCTGCTTGGGGGCAGTTTCTAGGTTCTTTGATCAACCATTCAACCAGTATTTATTATGTATCTACTATGTGGTAAATATAGGGGAATAATACAAAAGTGAAACAGTGGCAATTGTTTTATAAGTGAAAATATAATGAATCAATTTATTTTTCCCATTTCCCATTTTTCAAAGCCAAGGACTTTGTTTAAATAGGTAAGTTTGGAGCTGTTGCAATGACCTCTGCCCTATCTTCATTATTTCTTCTTATCTGATACTTTGAAATTTAGGCTAGTCAGTCAATAATTTGACTATACATATCTGATTATTATATGATTCCCATGTTGTTCATCAGTTATTTCTTGCCAATATGTATTCATTTTAATTTTTTTCATGTCACAGTGTCTGACACTCACTATGTCCTGTGTTTTCCAACTCTCTTCTTAAATTATTCATGATATACAGGAATAAATCTTGTGAGTAATCTATAAGCCACTGGCCTTGTGGATTATCCCTAAATCATATATTCCAACGTATATTTTCCTATCCCTCAGTGCTGCTAACTGTTATATGACATTAAGTGGGCGAATCTTATCTTCATGTACTCCCAATAGACAGGCATGATAGTCACTGAGTCAATCTGTGATTTTGACTTGCTTTGGTGCTTCTTAGCAAATTCTGCATAGTATTTCTCTATTTCTTAATAATAATCACAATGAGAATCACATATAGATCTTCATGCTTTACAAAGCACTTTAGCTCATTTTCTGCAACAAATGTTGGCCCTGTTTTCATAGTATTTCTCCTGCCCATTCTGATCATGATCATTGTAATGGGAGAAGACTAAATGAAGTGATGCTTCTTACTAACCCTTAAGCAGGATGAAGTCAACCTTGTCAACTCCTCTGTTTGCTTCTCTGAAGGAGAACCTGGGAGTCTTTTTTCCACTTAACTCTATCTTCATCTTTGGTTTCATGTGTAGAGTAAATATCATTATGGGTGCGATTCTAACAGTCTAGAAAGGTATCAACTAGTTGGTTATTTTCAATAGTTAAATTAATATTTGTAGATTGTTTAAAAATTGTTTGAAATATAAAAGTAGTTATATGAGTTAAAATATGAAAATAACTGCTGTGCTATTAAATCAGAGATTCAAGTTAGTCTGACACTTTATTCATGTGTATCCACAATCAAATTGATTCTAATAAAATATTTACCTTTCTAAATTGTCAGAGCATAGCAGGAAATGTAAAAATCCTATCAATTTCTTAGCCCAATTCCACCATTTTACGGATGATAAAAACAAACCTCAGAATGGTTAAGTGAGTTGTCTACAAATTTGACAAAGGTAAATCTGGAAGCAAACCAAGTATCAGGATTTGAGTGTCCGGAGGCTAATTATTCTTAAGAGTCTGAATCTGATACATTAGGCTTTTCTATTTAGACTGGCTCCACTGTAGTGCCCAACACCCCAGTCTTAGGTTTCTGCTTAAATTTTAACTGTTGTATACAGTTATGCTCCATATAATTTACCCCCAAACAATGATATGATTAATTCATTAAGAAAAATTCCACTGATGGGCCTGTTCATCTGAGATGAAAATCAGAATGAAAACCCCAAATCCAAGCTCTTACTTGGGACCCAGCTTCATTCCATCCCTTAAATATTGACCTACCCACAATCCCATTTTGAAGATCACAGTGATAATAATTTACTAAGATAGTGAAGTTGGTATAGTTGTCTATGTGGTATTCTGAAAGCAACTGCTGTTTTGTTCATCCTTCAGTTTTGAAGAGGGCCAATGACATTACAGGGTGACGACTTGCAGCTGCATCAAACTGGAAAGAACACCATGAACCAGTTATTGCACAATACCAGATCTTTTAAAACTGTTAAATTTAGGACTGCATTGTGCTGGCAATTGGAATACAGAATAATGTGTCTGAACAGCTCAAGCATAGGTTCTGATTACTTAGCATTCTTGCAGCATGCACATTCTGAAAAATAATATCCCAGGAAACTGTCAGCGAGAAGATTCTATGCATTAGAGATCTGCTTAATAGACTATTTAATGAGAGCCCCTTCCTTTCTTTTTTAGCACCTTTGTTTCCCTTCTTATGTTCCCCAATCCAAAGCGTCATATTTGCATTTTGTTTATATTATATTCGTAAAGGGGAAAAATTAACAGATAAAAGGGACAAAATAGCGCCAGATATCAATGTAACTAATTCCTTAGCGTTAGCCTGTGCTTTTGAATATTTTATAATTTATAAACTAGAAACACATTATGCTTTGCTTTTCAAACAGGCATTGTCACATGCCTCTTCTAAACCTTTTAAGATATGAGGCTTGTGACTGGGATGAAAAAAAATACGCTTTCGTTACTTCTGAATAACTCTTGCATTGTCCCACAGTTTGGGAGATGAAGAATAAAAGAGGTCTGATGTGCCTAATAATAATTTACAGTGGCTTTAACTTTGTTTTTCTATAGATTTATAGAAAAACTTGAAAAATGGTAGCACAGTGAAAAATAAAGAATGACATGCTAATTCTTTTTTCAATCAGTACCATTACTTGGATTCAATATTTTTAGAGTTTACTGTGATATTCCCTGAATTGGATTTGATTTGGATCAAGCCACAGTTCCTCTCTTTGTCCCTCCCTCCCTCTTTCCCTTCTTGACTTCTTTCTTCTTTCTTTTCCACCTTTTTTTCCCTCTTTCCTTCCTTCCTCTTTGCCACATTTCTCCCTCCCTTTCACCTTCCTTCCTTCCTTCCTTCCTTCCTTCCTTCCTTCCTTCCTTCCTTCCTTCCTTCCTTCCTTCCTTCCTTCCTTCCTTCCTTCCTTCCTTCCTTCCTTCCTTCCTTCCTTCCTTTCTTCCTTCCTTCCTTTTTCTGTGTCTCTTTATATTGCCCAAGTTGGAAGTGTAGCAGATTCCACTGCTGATTGGCACAACAGCTTTTAAATTCTTCCATATCTGACCTGTGCCTGTTTGCCTCTCATTAAGCAGGATGGTTTCACCCCACACACATCTACAGTAAACTGTTATCATTGGCTCACAATATTTGTGTCAGACTTAGGGTGAATATTGGATTTGCTTGGCCCACTGAAGCTCAGAAATCCTGCACTCAAGTAATTCACCAACTTCAGCTACTTTGGTAGTAGGGATTACAAGCGTGCACCACTCCCTGGCTCAATCCACTATTTCTTAGGGTAACTACGAATTGGGACTGATTCCCAAGAACTTCTGAAATATAAAAGAAATACTGACTTTTGATTTAAATGACAGTGAAAGAAAAATCATTCTAATGTAATTGTAATGCTGGAGGGAATCTTAAGGGTGACCTCGTACATCCTCCTTTCATAGATAGCAAAACTAAAGTCCAGAGAAGTCCAGCCACCTGGTCAAGGTCATAGAGCTAGAGAATTGCAGAATTTGGAGTACAGCATGATCTTCTAACGTTCAATCCAAAACTTGTAAGGGGTGTGGCATAGTAAAAAAAATTGGGGAAGCCTTCTGACTTAGAACAAAACAATATGATTGTGTGTCCACTGGGACATTTGTTAATTTCGTGATGATGGGCATGTCACCACTGTTTCAGTTTTAACATCTATAAAATGAAGGTTGTGAGGGAATCTTTGTAAACAATAAAACACTATGCAAATGAGTGATCATTCCAATCCTTCTGCACAGAGTGGGTGATAAACAGTGTCTGACACACAATAGACACAATACTTATTGATTAATGAATAAATGTTGAACTCATTTGATCTGTCATTGAATAAGGAATTGGAGTTTTTCTGTTTCACATATAAGAAACGGGGAATTTCCAATTTCTATTGTTGTGGGACTTATTACCTCTATTTTCTTGTATAAGAATGAAAATTCCTAAAAATGGAGAGTGAGTTTCCTCCTTATCTTGCTTGGAATTAGGTTATGACATCCTGGACATTTCCAAACTGTGCTAATATGCTTGTATCTGCAACCCTCCCTTTCTAACTAGCCTTTATGTTTTGCATTCATTTACTAAAATGTAAGCTCCATGAAGCTAGGGACTGTCTCAACATTTAGTACAGTGTCTGGCATCTTAGTGAGTGCTATTTCATTCATTTGTTCATTCATTCATTCATTCATTCATTCATTCATTCATTCATTCATTCATTCCATTCAACTAATTTAATTTTGAGAGTTAGTGAGGTATAATGGATAGGAGAATGTCCTAGGAGTAAGAAAACCTGGAGTGGAGACCTTCCTCTGACACATGCTAGTTGTGGAATGTTGAGAAAATCACTTAACCTTTCAGTAAATTACAGAAGAACTGATGATCTGTATATTAGACATGGGTAGATGGAGTTTCTGCACTGGGAGTTTCCCTTCCCTATACATACCCACCCACCATTACATATGTATATACACATACACACACACACACACATACACATATACATATATATGCGTATATGTTAATTTTTCTATGTGAGAATTGAATTAAAGCTCTCACAGAAGTATCAGGAATTCCCTACGTCAATGCAACCACTGGTCTGGTTAAATTAGAATAACAACAAACAAACAAACAAACAAATTACCAAAGGAACAGCATAAACACTCTTAACTCGTATTTCACTTAGTCACTCACATTCGTAAGTTCCATTTGACCAACACATTAATATATGCACAGTGTTTAAAAAGATTCTTTGAGTAAAAAGTGCTATAAAATGTGTTTCGGGGTAACATCATATATGATGCTATATACATGTGTATGCACACACACATATAATTTACATACACCTATACATTCCTTCGTTCCTTCGTTCCTTCGTTCCTTCCTTCCTTCCTTCCTTCCTTCCTTCCTTCCTTCCTTCCTTCCTTCCTTCCTTCCTTCTTTCCTTCCTTCCTTTTTCTGTGTCTCATTATATTTTTATATTTTTCTGTGTCTCTTTATATTTCTTTTCTGTGATGCAAATGGACCTGGTTTGTTATGCAGTGGGTCCTGCAATCAATAGGGGAGAAGCTGGTCGTTTTCTGCCTGTAGCTGTTCAGAAGCAGTGTCTGGCATTTCTTGTTAAAATGGTGGTCATGCTCTAACTTCCAGCCTGAGAATGTAGTAAGAGCCAGGCAGTACAGGGATGCTGTGCAACCTCAGCCCTTGAATTCTGTAGCGATAAGCCAGGCTCCCTGGATTAACAACCCTGTCAGGGTCATCCTCTGAAGTGCTTATATGTTTAAAAGGAGCAGTTCATCCATCATGAGGGAGTGATGGAAATGGAAGCTCTCCCAACACAATATCTGAAGGCTACCTGGATGTATGTGCTCTTTTGGTACCAAGGAAAGGAAAAGAAAAATCCTCACTATCTGGTTTTGAGGATGATATTAAATTAAAAAATGTTATAGATCTTCTAAACTTCAGGCTTTTAGGATGCTTGTTTTCCCCTCCCTCCATATGCTAGGCCTATTGAAGGAAAAAAAATGAATATAAGCATGATTATAGCATTAACTAATAGAAGGAAATATACTTTCAAAAAACTAAAAATCACTTGGTAAAATTTTAAATAAAAATCAAAGATCTTCTCTGGTAGATTTCTTCATGTCAGATTCTTTTAAAAATTAATTTAGTGAAAAGTTTCTTAGGCATTTGCTTATATTTTATTGACTGTAAAGTTACATATATAAATGAAATTAAATTTTTTGAAAGACAATATTTGCATTTGTATATTTCCTTATTTCTATGATATGTTTATAGATCTATGAAACTGAAGATTTTTGTAGAATATGTTTGTTGAAATAGTGACTAGCCAAGAAATGTTTCTGTGAGGAGACAGAGTTCAATAGAAGTTATCTTTATTTAATATTGAAAATTTTAAGTTTTCACAAAGATAAGCAAAATTTTCTGGGAGAATGGTAAGAGGTAAAGAGGACATGAGTGAAAATATCCAAAATGGAAACAGACATAAGATGTGGTCGGGTTGAGTCTCTGCTCTGAAGGTGGTCTTTTAGATATTGGGCCTAATTAGGTCTATTGGGAAATTAAAGAGATCTTACACTGGCATTTTGACATTGTATATAATGATTTATAATAAGGCACATAATGTTATTAGCTTGTTCTGATATAGAAATTGTAATGAGCATATAAATAAAATATATGTATAAGTGAATAGGTATATTATATGTGTATATATTATATGTGTGTACACACATACATATATGTCATCATATATGATGTTACCCCAAACACATTTTATAGTGCTTTTTTCTCAAAGAATCTCTTAAAACGCTATGCATATACTAATGTGTTGGTCAGAATGGAACTTATGATTGTGAGTGACTAAGTTAAATATGAATTAAGAGAGTGTTTATGCTGTTCCTTTGGTAACATATTTTTGTTGTTGTTGTTTAACCAGGCTAGTGGTTGCATTGACATAGGAAACTCCCAATGAGAAAAGCCCCTCTAGTCATGCAAGTTGGCACCTGTTAACAATTTAAAGTCTTATAGCATGGCTTGAAAGTCTCAAGAAGTTAGCACAAGGTCATAATTTTATTAAGTGTCTGAGATCAGATTTTAACTCAGGACTTCAGTATTCTAGGCCCAGAGCTCTAGCCACTGAATTACTCAGTTGCCTAGCACACTGTCTAAAACTGTTTTGCCAGCTGCCTAGTACACAGTCTAAAACTGTTTTGCCTTTGAAGCCCTTCATAATTAGGGCCCTTCCAACCTTTCCATCTTCTTACCTTTACTTTCTTCCATGGACTTTCTGATGCAGGGAAATTGGCCTCCTTCCTATTGCTTATGTAATACTTTCCATCTCCTAAGTCTTTGCTTTTTCATTGTTTGCCCCCCATGCCCAGAATGCTCTCCTTCTTTATCTCTACCTCCTGGCTTCCCTGGATTTTCTTTTCAATCTCAGCTAAAATCAGAACTTTTCCAGTCTCTCTTATATTGTTAGTGCCTTACCTACATTTTATCCTGTATATATTTTGTTTCTTCATAGGTATTTGCTTATTGTCTTCCCTATTAGACTGTGAATTCCTTAAGTGCAGAGCTGTTTTTGGCTTTTTTGCACCACCAGGATTTAGCACAGTGCCTCATACATAGTAAGGAGTTAATACATGCATGTTGCTTTAACTTGGTACATGTATTTGCTTAATTCTAGTATGTGCTTAAGTATAATATTTTGATCAATCCTGAATTGAGGAAGCATTATAAAGTAAGCATGGTATAGCATTGGTAAAATCTCCTTCTGTTTTTCTGTCTTAGCACCTTCTTGCCATCTTGTGACATACACACTGGCTTGGTAATCACATGGTATCCAAGGCTCCTAAACTTTCTTGTCCATCAACACTGACCTGTGCATGGCTCCAATTCCTTGGGGCCTTGCTCCTTTCTAAAATACTAAGAGACAGCATGGTGGAATAGATAGAACCCTGGACTTGGAGTCAGGAACACCTGGAAGTTCTCCTCAAAAAGTTATTTTGCTAGCTGTTTCCTTGGGTGAGTCATTAACCCTTTTGAACCTCAGTTTCTTCACCTATAAAATGAAAATAATACTGTTACTTCATAGAACTGTTGTATCAAATGTGATAATGTGGAAAGCCCTTGGCCAACCTTGAACCTCCATAAAGCATCAGCTATTGTTATTATTAAGAGTTAACCACCCAAAAAACCCCAAAACCCCCAAACCAAATGTGTTCCATGCAATTTAGTACCTTGAGGGGAGGATAGGAGGACTTGGTCTGGATTTGGGATCTTATCAGCATGAAGATCTTCATGTGTATAAACTCCTTCCACTGAGACAGATCAGCTCCCTTTTCTGTAACTTACAGTTAGAGAGTTGCCTGGGAATCCTGGGAGTTTAGGTGCCTTGACTTCATTCACACAGCTAGTAGTGGTCAGGGGTAGAACTTGGACCTGGGTCTTTCTCAAGGCAGGATGGACCACACCACGACTCTCCTGTTAGTTTCTCTTCTAAAATATAATGTAGACTATTTATAGCCCTAGTTTAAAAACTTTCAGTGACTCCTCATGTCCTACTGAATAAAACTTAAAACCCTGAGTCTAATTTCTTGAAAATTTATTTTATTATATGATTTATTTAAAATAAAATGCTTGAAAAAAGAGGGCCTTGATCAATCCAGGCATAGCCTATGTTGCCAGTCTTGTCTCCAATTTTTAGACTCAAATCATTTACATCCCCCCCCAACTGCTTCTGCTAAGTACACTTGTGTGTTCTTCTGTTTGCTTCCTCTCTTTGCTTTTGCAATTTTCCTATCTGAAAGATCCTTCTCATCTTATCTTCATACCCCAAACTCAGCAAAGGGTCAAAAAATGTTATGCTTTCTTCTCAGCATACTTGACCAATGGAGAGAATATCTCTATGCCAGTGCAATTCTGCATTGACAGCGAGAGCTGCTGGTTAATGTAGTTTTTACCAGGTGAAAGACAAGATTGAAGCATCTTGAGAGGAGATATAGGGAAACCTGGGAAGTTTGGCACTCTGAAGAAAGGAAAAGGGCCTTGTTGCAGATACAGGGTTAAACCACTGAAGAAGAGGTCATATTCTGCAAGGTTTTTGGAGTTCATACACTCGGATAAATCTGAGAATTCACAGTGTCAACAATCAAGATGCAAACGGAGTGATTTGGTCAATCATTGATCATTCACTCTTTCCAAATATCTGGAAACTTGGCCTAACGGTTGCAGAAATGATCATTGTTTGGTGATACCATCTTGCATTGAAAGAAGTAATACTTTTTAAAAAATGGAAGGATTGGAGCGGGGAGTTCCTGGTGTGGGAATGTCTTCAACCAAGAGGATCAACATTCATCTTAGTAGATAATTCCAAGGAGATTTGCCTGAGCCAGATAAAGATTAAATGACTTGCTCCAAGTCGTAGAGCTAATAAATGTCAGAGGCAAGGTGTGAACCTAGGTCTTCTTGATTCTGAACTCAGTACCCTTTATCCACTAGCCACTCAACCTCTATTTTAAAATATTAAGTTTTCCTTGTTTCCTCTCTTCTCTTACATTTGCTTTTCTAGAGTGTTTTCTCTAGACAACACTTTTCAAGGTCTATTCCTGGAATTTCTGGTGCAGAAAAATCTCTCTACCAATGCACATTAGCAACTTCTCTATAAGTTTTAGAGAGTGATTTGCTTAGAGTCCCACAGGCAGATTTTGAACACAGGGCTTCCTGCTCGCAAGGCCTGCTTTCTATCAGCTACAACACATTGTGTCTCAAAGAGAGAAAAAGTCTTATTAATAACAAATGCTAGCCTGGGTAGCAAAATGTAATGGCATGGGCACAGCCATTAATGACCTTATTTTTAAAACTTACAAAGAATGAGCATCTTACCTGGCCCTATAAAGCCATGCTCACTTTTCATTGTTGCTATCCTTTTCTCTAACGAAATATCGCCCTCCTTCCTCGTGATTTTGCGGTGATTACTACATAACATTCAGCGACAAGCTCCCTTAGAAAGTGCTAATTAAGATGGAAGAGAGCCTCATCTAATATTTATACTTCTTGTATTGTACTAGACCATTTTGCCGTGCATGAACAGCGTCATGGAGAAGGAATTAGAAGTAGGAGAGCTTTGAGCCTTTGCTAATCCTTCCCTGATTAGGGAGATTCTCATCAGCAGCTAATCGGAATGCACGCCTCTCAGGATGTTGATAAAGCCCTCCAGTCTCACAATATGGACTTCCAAGCACAGCCTCAGCTTTCCTCTCCAATCAAAGCGAAGCCCTCAGTTCACCTGGTTAAGCTAGCTAATCCGAAATCGGCTTTTAGATTGTCACTTAACAACTCTGAGGCACTCCAGAAGGATCCCGAGCAAATCCTGTGGTAAATGAGGCCTAGGCTGAGTGAAAATGAACAAACAAAGCTGGGGGTGGGGGAGGATGGACAGCAGATTCTTCAACTCAGCTCTCTATATTTTTAATTTCTTTTGGCTGAGAATTAAGGTGTCAGAATATGGACAGATCAACTGGATTGATTGCCAAATAGTGATGGACAGTTTGCAAGACTGTAGCTGAGGATGTCTGGCTATATTGTAAACCATACATTAGAATCGGTGGTGATTATACTAAAGATCTTTGCTATTTGATGATGCATAGAACCGGGATCGGTATCCTTTTTCCATCCCCATCATTAAACCATTAAGTTAATTGAGAGTCTGAGAAGCATAGCAGAGAGCTGGAATTGGAATGAGGAAGAGCTGGATTCAGATCCTACCTTTGAAATATTCCCATGGGTTATGTGACCCTGTCATTTCTTAGTGCCGCAGGCAACCCACTAAGCTTATGCATTCCAGAGCAGGTGCTGATCCCCTGTGGTAAAGCGAGTTCCCTCATTTGAAGTTCTCTACACTAGTAACATCAGTCAGTAGAGCAGCTAAGCATTTATTAATGGCTTGCTATATGCCATGCCCTGCCCTAAGTGAAATCGGAGGTTTGGTTCAAACTCTGTCAGTAAATTATGATTTCAAAATGTTCATTCTGTGCTTGTAGGAAAGCATAACTCACTTGGCAGGATTTTCTTGAATCATACCACTGCACTAATGACAACCTCAACATTCTATTAAGGAATTATATCTCTTCCACTTTTAATTTTTCCCTTTCCTGGAAAAAAAAGGCAAAAGTAAAAACTGAACATAAGCACAGTTTTGGGGATGGCGGTGGGTTTGGTATTGACCAACAGGACTGCTTCTGTTGCTTGAGGAGTTGGGAAGCCAGGCAGATTCTTGCACAAATGAACAGAAGCCCTATTAATCCCTTCCTGGGACTCAGCAGAAGAGTCTTGCCTCCTGATGTACAAAACTCCTCAAGATGGCCGAAGACAATTTGGACCTCTGACGAGTGACTCTGGAGGAAGGAATGATTGGGGTGGAATGCACATGGTTTAACTTACAATGACCTGCAGATTTGGAAGCTTACATGCTGGATTTCCTTATAAACATATATCAATCTCAGGAAAAAAAAATGAGGCTCTGTTCTTTGGTATGTGATCACTTGGGAATTTTTCCTCCTTCAGTATGGAGAAGTGGAAAAATATGGATGGTATAGAGTGGTGTTAAGAATTTCAAAATGCAGAGGAGTCAAAAAAAGCTTTCAATAATTTAATAAAAAGCACTTGGGCAAATGTCAACTGAAGTCACTTTCCATTTAAATTATGAAACAATTGATTCTGCTTTTAAAAAGGATAAGCATTATGCCCTCTGAGCATCTCCTTCACTCTCTGCATTTCTTTAAACCAGCATGCCATTTCAGGAGGAGGTGTGAGCAATTATTTTCTGGGACAAAACCAAACAGAGAGACTTAAAGGGAAAAGGGAAGAATGGTACCCAGTGAAATTGGCATCACCACCTGAAGCATTGCTCTTAATTCATCCTGACAGATGCAAAATCAAAATAGAAAAAAAAAGCAAAGCAAACCTAAGTGTAGAAAGATTCAACTTTTTAAAACAAAGCTTTCAATTTTGTGTGGAAATAATAAATAAAATACACAAATGCATGGTTTTGTCTTGCAGGAAGTTTTAACAATTTCTGGGATTAAATGGCTTTTCCCTCCTGTGAAGGGTCTGATGTAAACTCTTGTACCAAGGCTTAAAGTCTTAAGGCTGATAGAAGTTTCCATCAGTCAGTCTATATGTCAGTGGATAAAAAGTTGGTCGCTGATCTGACCATTTCTCTGGGAAAAGGCCATCAAACTACAGAAGCATTCACTTAATGAGAGGTGGAGGTCTGGGATGAAGAAATATATTTGATAATAAAAAATTATTTTCAATTCAAGGGGAGACATTGTGGTCAGTCTATTGTTAATATTATGACAAAGTTCTAAATAATTTCATTAACTATATTATTTTACTTAGTGAAGGAAAAGTTCAACTGTGTTTGGTGCTTCATCTTCGGGTCCTGACATACTTACTGAAAGCTTCCTTCTTCCACATGTTTAGGAATAGAATTGTTCTATGACTTTCGGGTGAAACAGTTCACTTTCATTATCGGATTCCAGTCAATGTAAGTCTGAAGTTCCATGACATTTATTTCACCCATCTTCTGTTCTCATTTTTTATGTTGATTTGGAATATTTTTAATCCCAGAAATATCTGTGTTTTAATAACCATATAGATCATCATATGTAATATGTAGAAAGCCAGATTTGTATATATGTATGTATACATACATATATTATATATACACACATACACATATACATGCATATATACATACATATATACATATATATACACACACATATATATACACACACATACACATATATATATATATATATGTGTATATATATGTGTGTATGTATATATATATATATGGGGTGTGTGTGTGTGTGTGTGTGTGTGTGTGTGTATGTGTATAATATATATATGCATGCCCCTTCTCCCCTACTAGAAGGTGATCTCCTTGAGTGAAAGGACTGTTTTTTGTCTTTCTACCTATATCCAGTGCTTAGTACAGTGATGACACATATCACACCTTAAAGAATGCTTATTGATGCGACTTGCTGTGCGCAAACCTTATCCTAAGCATTTTGGAGTAGGAGACACACAAGGGGAGGAGAGGAGGCTAGAAGGAAGAAGGATCCAAGTGAAATAATAGACTTGGCCTACCATTTATCCACCATTGAAAAAAGGCACTGACAAATGCCATGCCCTATTATATGCATGCAGATTTTAAAACACTTGTAGGAAGGCAAACCTTTAAAAATATTAGCTATACCAATGATTCCTAAGAGACTTTAATTCACTGTCTTATTCTAGACTTAGAGAGAAATTAATGCCTAAACAAAGTTGCCACTGAACTTCTATGATAGTGTCATAGTCAGGAAGACCAGTAGGTTATTCTTGAAGCCTTTTAAATACCAGCATTATTTAGTTTGTTAACCTTTGTGAACATTTATAAACATTTAAGAATAGTTGTGGACAATAATGAAGGGAACTTCCTGAAATCAGGTCAATCCAAACCAATCTAATTCAACAAGAATTTAGGGAGTGTCTACTAAACACCAGTCATTGTGCTTGTTTTGGGAATGCAAAGATATTCAGAAAATGGTCCCTGCCATCAAGGAGTTTATGTTGTACTATAGGGAAATAACACATACAGAGAGATGCATGTACAAAATATAGAGAGTAAATAGGAACTGATTTCTTGTGGGGAGGCACTAATAACCATTGGGGAGATCAAAAAAGGCTACCTAAGGGAGGGACTACTTAAGCTGCTTTAAAGAACCCTATGAGTAGAGGTGCTAGAAAACAATTTATATAAGGATGGTTCCTTTTCTTTTAATCTTACCCTATCTATGTATTCCAAAGACAAGAGACATCACTAGCATATCCTTGTCTCTCACTCCTGAATGTGCTATTTATGGATCAGAGAACTGTCAGTCCCTGAATCAGGAGCTCCATTTTCTTCCTCCAAATCTTTGAACAGCTTTGAACCCCTATGTCTACAAGGAATTTGCTTCTCATTTTTGCCTGTTAGAACCCTTAGCCTCCTCCAGGGCTCAGCTGAGCTGCTATCTCCTAGACAAACTTTTTCCTGAGCCCACTAGTTGCTGCAGGGAGAGGAAAGAACTATTACCAAATTATTTTGTTCTTCTTCATCTATATAAATATGGTATACTTTCCAGAAGAATATAAACTTCTTGAGAATGGAACTAATTTTTTTCCCCTTTGTATCCTTAGTGCCTAGGATGGTGCTGAGCATATTGTCAGTGTTAATCAAAATTAATGAATTAATGAATAATTCATTAATAGATTAAGCAATAAGCATCATGGAAAATGTTGGGATTTTGTTTATGTTTGAACAAACATGCAATAGCACTGATTTTTATTTGTCCACATATCCTGAAAACCAGAGTTCATAATAGTCAAATCTGTTTAAAATAATTCAGATTAATAATATGTCACAGATGAGTTTTATACTCCCTTGAAACATAGTTCATACAATTCATTCTGCCTTCTTGTTAGTGATGTTCCATAGTAAATGTAAAAGATAATATGAAAAAAGAGAAGTGGGATTTTAATTTTCCAATCACATTTATTGCTTAGAGGATTTCTATTATTACACATCTCCATCTTCAAGAAAAGGCTAGATGACCAGACAAATAAAGTGCTGAAATTGGAGTCAGGAACTATTGGATTCAAAGTCTACCTCAAAAAATGACTGGCTGTTTGTGACCTTAGACAAGTCACTTAAACTTTCTAGGCCTCAATTTCCTCATCTACAGAATAAGGGGGTTGGACTTGATGATCTCAAAGGTCAGCTCTAAATATATGATCCTATCTTTCTATGACTCTTTGTTGAATATGTTGTAGAAAGAATTCTTAACCAGGTACACATTGGACTAGATAAGCACTGAGGTTTCTTCAAACTCTGAGAAGGGGAAAAACATGCAAAGTAGAAGATAATGATTTTCACTAAGTGTGAAGATTTCGTAAGCTAAACCCACTGAACATTAGGTAAGTACTTTGCAGAAGATTTAACTCTTAGGTCACTAGAGTATTATAAAAGTGCCCAATAAATACTCCAAGAATATTATTCATATCTTTCATCTGGCCCAACATTTTTAAAATTTTATATTAGCTTTCTGTTTCTTTTGAAATCTGGCATCAATTTGCTCTTCCTTCCTTCCTTTGGATGTTTTTTACAAGTTGAAAATGTGGATGTTTTCCTTCTTTTCTCTTCAAAGTTATCTAAAAATTACCTAGAAAGGAGAATATTTTCCTTTTTTTAAAAGGCAAATCTGGCAAGTATAATAAAAGCATATTTTTTTAAAAAAACTTTCCTCCCTACAACATACCTTTTAATTTTTTTATCTTCAGCAAAAATAAAATCACCGTTTTCAAATGTTTTTCAAGCTTTTGTGGTACATTTTGGATAAATAGGTAGCCCAAACTCTGAGCAATAGACTAGTTTGTTAACTTACTGCATTAGGTGAGAGAGATTTCCTCATTTTTCTAAGTAATGCTTAGCCAACAGACCTTCCAGGATACATTAGTCACTTCAGTCATATGACATGGCTTGATGGTTAAGGGGGTCAGAGGTGCTTCTCATTTCATTATGTTTTAGTCAAAGAAAACAAGCAATAAAAGTTAGCTTGGTTAATTTTTTGTAGCCTTTTCTATTAGCAGAATGCAAAGTTTATCACTTAGGAGGTTAGAAAAAACATGATAGGTAGAAAACAAACATTAAACCTGCACAATACAAACACGAGCAAAATGCAAGTCATCAAAGCAGAAAATAACAATCACGAAATAGCCCTAAATAAGAATGAGTCTGCCATACTTTGCAAAATACTGATTAACCATTTGTTAGACATATCTATTTTCTTCACTCTTAAGTTACTAAATTCTCCCACTTCCTAATTTTCCAATTAAGAAATGGTTAAGTGAGCATTTTAGCTTCAGGACTAGATCAAATCAATGATTTGTCTAGATAATGTGGCTGCTGAAGTGATGGCCTAGTTGGGCATGATGTGAAATATACAGAACAAAAGGAAGGGCAGCATCTTCTTATGGCCAGCATTATCTCATTAATTCTTAGGGATCACAGCAAAACATATGCTGTAATAGAATATCTCAATACATTTCATGGTTAGATTCACATCTTTGGGTCTATGCTGTGTTCCCCTCATATCTGAAGAAGATGCATACCCACAGTCAATGAAAGACACATGCTTCAAATGATGCAAAGTATGTGAAAGCCCTTTGTAAAGTAGAAAACACTCTATACTCAAATGTGCTTTTAAAAGAGCAAGTGCTGAATTGCCTTTCTAACAATGGAAAGAGATTTGAATGATCCAGCTGTGCTGGCTCTCCTAGACACCTTGCCTGTGTCCACCAGATGTGGCAATTCTAACTGGTCTGTGCTGGTATCAAGTCATAATCTTAGCTTCATTTGTACCGTTATTTGATATTAATAACTCAGCTGTTCACAGGCTCATAGGGTCATAGGCATATAACTGGCAAGGACATTAGAGCACACCTAGTCCGTCTTCATTTTTCAGATGAGGAACCCAAGGCCCAAGAAAGGTTGAGTGACTTGCCCAAGGTCACACAGGTCTTTTTATTTTTGTTTTTTATTTAAGTGAGGCAGAGTTGCAAGAAGTTGTAAACCTCGCTTTCTCTTCCAGAGTCATCCAAGTCCAATGGTAAGACAAAAGTCAAGATGTTTCAAGGAGCAGTGAATGACCTTGGTGTCTTTAATGTCTGACCAAGCTCTTAGCCCTTCTCAGCACCTGTTTCCTTTTCTTCATTGCCTGTTGAAACAAATTGTTCTTATCTGTCCATTCTGCCAGGTGAAGTCTTCATATATTTAGGGTAGACTGCCCCTAACTCACTGAAGATTTTGAGGTTTGTTACCCTCAATATGGTTTAGCCCTTCTACTGAGATGGTATTACCAGGGTGTGGCTGCTGTGCATACTACAGCTTTTTGGAGCCAAAAAGTGAGAACTGGGTGGCAGGTGGATATCTGTGGTGGATGGGCAGCCTTGAAAAGGCCTCAGAGACCAGAGGAGCTTGTCTTCCTTGAATAGCCCATACAACCCAGTCACACAGGTGCTAAATACCAGAGCCTGGATCTGGGCTCAGGCCCTGTGTCCATTAGAACAATATTCACACAATACTTGAGTTCTCACATGGTTTATGACAAAGAGGGCTGGAATATGATTCAGGAGATTTTGATTTAAATCCTGACTACTACTATGGTATTACTAATGTGTCTTTTTTTTGGAGATTTACTTTCTGGGTCTCAGTTTAACATTTGTAAAAAGAAGGGGATCAGATTAGAAAAAATTTCAAGTTCCTTTTAGCTCTATATTTAGTTCATAATTAAGAATAACATTATTTGTATAATACTTCAGGTATTGTGTTCTGATTAATATTCTGATTCCTGGACTTTTCCACTGGTTCACAGAGTTTTGAATGGCAAATAATGGGAAAAATGAAGTCAAGAGAGGTACATAATCAAGTTTGATAATCACAAGACTTGTCACACCCTTTCAATGTATCAATAAATTATTGAAACAGAGATTAATTGATTAGATTGTAAAGTCAAGTTAAACATGGATATAATGATTGAAGGGAAAATATGCTTTGACTGTGATCACCCTATTTGATAGAGTAACTTTTCCTTTCAAAATCTCATTACAATGGAAAATTGAGCACCAAGGAACTCTAATTCATCTCTCATAGTTATCCATAGGATTGCAGATTTATAGCTGTAAGGAGTCTTAGAGGTTGTGAGGAAACTGAGTCCCAGGGAAATTAAGTGACTTGCCAAAAGTCACACAGGACTTCAAACCCAATGTATTCAGTAGTGGCATGTGGATATGCATTTATCTCTTACGTATTGTAAGCCATGAATCTAGAATTCTCAGCACGTGCTCACTGTCAGTATTTACTTTTAATGTATATTCTTAAGTATTCTGTGCATCCTAATCTTACACCAAAAACAGATTAGTAAAAAATGATTTTTAAGTAATACAGGCACAATTTTTTAAAAGCTTCACATAATGGTCACACCTCACTTTTTTGCAAAAAAAAAAAAGACATAAAATCTGTGATGATTATGCAGTGAAATATGGTATTTGGAGAAATAATCCAGAGGCTTCAGCAGACTCCCCAAACCCTCTGTTTATTATCTTCCATCTATCTTGTATATAGCCTGCTTACACAGATTTGTTTGCTCCATTAGACTGCGAGATCCTTGAGAGCAGACAGTGTTTTTGTCTTTCTTTGTATCCCTACCATTTAGCACAGTGCCTAGCACTTAGTAAATGCTTAACAATTATTTATTGATTGACTGACTGACCAAAGGGGCCCAGAACATACACATGTTAAGAGCCTCTGATATAGAAAGAAGCTACTGAAGAATGAGTCTGATTATCTCCTTAGAAAATACTTCTGGGAAGCCTCTCTGGCTTCCTGATAATACAGCAGGACTAAAACTGCACAAGAAGATTGTTAGCTCCTTGAGCACAGACACTATGCTTATACTTCTTTCCTATCCACAGAGCACCTGGTAAGAATCAGGATATGTAGCTTGTGCTCAATAAACACTTGTTTATTGGCTCAGTTCGTTGCTCTTGAGTTGAAGGAGCTCAGTTTTTCCTTCAATTGTCACTAACCCACTGGCAGCCTGGATATGTTATTTTCTCTTGGTTAAGGGTTACATTTAGGAGGCAAGTTTTCTTGCTGTTGAATTCAGAATGCATTTCTAATGTTCTTCCAGCTCCAAAGGACATGTTAATACCTTTCATAGTTTGCATAGGAATGCAAATTCTTTGTGGCCAAGGACTCTGGCTTTTGTCCTTGTTTCTCCAGTGCATTTAGCATATGTAATAGGTGATTAATAAATACTTGTTGATAACTGATTAATTGAAGATCAGAATAGTCTAGTAATCAGCAGGCAGATGCAGGAATCAGGAGATTTGAATTTGAATCTCATCTCTGATATTGCCTAGCTGTTGGATTTTCTCAGAAACTCCATTTTCATGTCTATAAAAACAGAATAAAATACTGGGGTTAGCTAACTCCCAGAGTTGTTGTGAGGAAAGGACTTTACAAACTTTAAAGTGTGAATAAATGATATTTATACAAGCCCATATTACTTCAGATTTATGTATCCGTTCAGAAAGTTTATCTGACCATGAGATTGGCTTTAGCCCTTTTCACATAGAGTTAAAACAGTAATAGCTATAATAATAATAATGGTGATGGCAATAATAATAATAATAATAATAATAATCATGATGAAGCACCATTTTATAGTGTTTTAAGTTTTCAAATCATTTTGCATAAGTTATCTCATTCCAACCTTACCCTGGGGTGTCCTGAAACTAGTTTGTGATGGGAGCCAACTGGTAAATTTTCTGTGTGAGCACTTATGTCTCAGAAATCAGCAAATGATACAAATCAGAGCTTGATTTATTGCTTTATTGGTTGTCTTGGCTTAAGAAAATGATGGAGAAAATTTTAATAATTTAGATTAAACTTAAAAGTATATGTGTCTAATTTCAGAAGAGCTGATTGTTAAACATTTACCAGTATACCACTCACTTCGCAGAAACGTGTGAGGTAGATGTTAATATTATCTCCACTTTACAGATAAGAAAACTAAAACTGAGAGAGGTAAAGTGACTTGCCCATGGTCACACAGTTAACAAGTGTTGCAGGCACCATTTGAACTCAGCTCTTCATCACTCAGAAGTCCAGCACTCTAGTCATGGTGGCACTTAGCTGCCTTGTGACAGCCCTAGTCATCATAAATATTAAAGAAATATAAGAAACATGCTAGGGGATGCAATTCAGGCCTGGGAATTGTGATCCTGTAGAAGGTGAACTCCTTGATATCAGGACCTGCCTAACTTCTATATTTTTATCCCTAATAACTAGCACATTGCCCACTACATAGTAGGTGATTAATCATGCTTATTTGTTGTGATGAGATATCCCTCCACCAGTGCAGATTATACTTAATGCACATTTTCTTATCTTATATGATTCCTGCTTATTCTATGCTTTAAATTCTCAATAGGAATTCACCTTTCTCTGATTCTACAAACAGTAGAAAAGAACTTGGGTAGCCCACCCAATACCACCACACTCTCATTACAAGATCAGCCATTTTCTCATGGCATGAATGTGCTTGATCTGCATATTAGAAGTAAAATGGAAGATGCCATATTTACTGACAATATGCTGTTTTCTTCTTACAATGAGCACACATCTCTCCACTGCTTTTTGGGTCAGTGGAAATTTTTGATTCTTCTGAGATCATAGTTTATCACGATTGACAATTATATGAGATTTTTGATGGAGCTGGTGTGAAAAAGATGGACTTTTCCACTGAAGAACTGCTTGCAAGGAAAAAAAAATCATTTCAAGGTGGAGACTTTCTATTCTTTTTTGTGTTGCTCATTGTGACTGTTCAACGCATTGACTCGAATTCTCTAATATTCCCAATGGACAGGTGAACAAATGATATGAAGAGTTCTCAAAGGAATTATAAACTATAAATAACCTTATGAAAAATTCCTCCAAATCACTAATAATAAGAGAAATGCAAATCAAAACCACTTTGAGGTTTTGCCTCACACCCAACAGATTTGCAGAGATGACAAAAGATGGGAATAGTTAATGTTATTGGGGCTTTGGAAAAATGATTATACTGTTATACTGGCTGGAGATGTGAATTGGTCCAATTGGTTTAGAAAGTCATTTGGAATTATGCTGAGGGGGGAGGGGGTGCTAAAATGCCCATGCCCATCGACCCAGAGAGCTCAGTGCTAGGTGTATATCTTTTAAGGTGGAAAAGAAAACATTATTTTATAGAAATATTTTTCTCTGTGCTTTTTGAGGAAGCAAAGATCTAGAAACAAAGTAGATGCTTACTGATTGAGGAAACAAATTATAGTACAAGAATGTCACGAAATATTACTGCATCAAAAGAAACGATACATACAGGACAGCCTGGAAAGACTGATATGAAAAGTGAAGTGAGCAGAACCAGGAAAACAACATACATGATGACAATAGAAATGTAAAGTTACCAGCTCTTCCCTTCTCCCAAAATGCCTGAAATTGAATTGTTTAATTGTAATGATTAAGTTTGGTCTCCCCAAAAAAGATAAGAAAATATACCTCTATCAGCAAATATACCTCTATCAGTTCTTTGCAGAGGTAGAGATTACAGAGGTATAAGTATAATACAATCTTAAAACACTGTACAAATGCTATGCATCAATTCTATTATTTATCTATTATTTTCACTATTTTATCATATAATTATTATTGTTAATATAGCTTCCTCATATTTAAAATGAAGATTGGACTAGATGACCTCTGTACCATCTTGTGGCTCTAAGTATATGATTCTGAGATCCAGATTTTAGGAATGACCTGCCTCTGCCCTAAGCACAATTTACTTTTTTTGTTCTGACTTTTTTTTTTTGGACATTGGGAAGATATAAACCCCTCAGGAATGGCCTCCACACTACCTAATTTTCTGTGCCCTATCTAGATAGGGTAAATATAAGTCCACTTAGTATAAAAAATAAAAACATGCTTTAGAAACAATTGGGCACCTATACTAGATAGACCTAGTCTTTTCCTGTTCTTCATGGATGAGAAATTGAGGTTAAAAAGGCCTATTGATTTGCACCAGAATTAGAATCAGCTAGGTGGTGCACTGGATAGAGTGCTGGGCCTAGACTCAGAAAGACCTGAGTTCAAATCCAGTCTCAGATATGTATGGGCAAGTCATTTGATCCTATTTGTTTCAGTTTTCTCGTCTGTAAAATGAGCTGAAGAAGGAAAAGGAAACCCAAAATGGGATCATGAAGAGTTGGCTGTTACTGAACAACAACAGAAAATCTTAGAGTTGGAAGGAATTTTAACTGCTCTCTAGTTCTACCCATGTCTGAAAAAGAATTCCCATTACACAATGCCAAACAAATGTTTATTCACCTTCTGCTTGAAGACTTCTAAGAGGGAACCCATTACCTCTTGACACAGTCCATTCCCATTTTGGTAATACCTCTAATTCTTTGGAAGTTTCTTTTTTTTCCCCGACATCAAAACTAAATGCACCTCTTTGCCATTTGCCCCCATTGCTCCTGGATCAACTGGAGCCAAACAGAACAAATCTAATCCTCTTTCACAAGACAGCCTTTCATGGAGTCTTCCTCTACTTTATTTGAGTAATTCAATCCCTCTACCCCCATCCCAAACTCCCCTTGGGCAATTCTCTTAAGTAACAATATAATTACCATTAATTTCAGTAAGAAGTATTTTTATGGGTTCTTGAGCCTTCAAAGGACAAGGAGCTTTATCACTCACTGATACTCAGTGTTAAAATGTTAATATCATTGAAATTTTAATGGGAAAAGACAAAAAGAATCCATGTAAATGATAAAAATGATATCATATTCATCTAACAAACTGACCTCAGTGGAAAAGTGTTCTCTGTTCTCACCTGTTTTCTGCCAGGTGAGGAAGAGAGTGATTTAACAATTTCTTCCATTTAAAGGACACCCTACATGAGTTTATCACTACTATAAGCTAGCAAATCGCCTGCATCTTGCAAACAATACAGCTCTGAAGGTGATAGAATGGGTGGCTCCCATTTCTCTGCACTCAGCACCTGCAGAGACACAAGGACATTTGCAAACTAGTCTTTGTAAATGTAGAGAAATGTCTCCTTATTTGAAAAAAGGACGAAATTCCTCATAAAGTCACATTCCATGGCACCATAATTACATATAACACTCCAGACTTGGTCTTATCAGGATAAGCCATAGTAGGACTCTTACCTCTTTATTATTCATATAAATATCTCACCTCATGAAACCTAAGGTCACATGAATCTTTTTAGCTGACCTATTACACTATTGCCTTTTATTGACCTTTCAGTCAGCTAGAACCTCCAGATCTTTGGTGAGATGTTATTTTCAAATCATTTTGTAAACCTTAAAGCACTATGGAAATATTATCTAATAATACCATTATCATTATTGTTTTTTATATTACCTATGGCTAATCATGTCTCCCCTATTTGATGCTTGTGAAATTGATTTTTTGAACCCAAATCAATCAATATTTATTCCTATTACATTTTGTCTTATTAGCATAAGCCCAATGTTTTAATCTGTCAAGATAGTTTTGGATCTTGACTCAACCATTGTGTTAACTTGTCTCTCCAAGTTTCACTAAATCCTAAAATTCGTTAAGCATTTGGCTTATGCCTTTGTTCAATTCATTAATAATAATACTAATAACAATAGGAAAGAAAAAAAACAGATAAAGCAGAAGCAGTGGCAGCTGCTACTGCGGGGGGGGGAGAGAAGAAAAGGAAGAAGAGGAAGAAGAGAAAAAGAAAAAGGAGGATGAGGAGGAAGAAGAAGAGAAAGGAAGAGGCAGAAGAGGATGAAAAAAGAGGAAAGGAAAAAGAAGAAGAGGAAGAAGGAAGGAAGAAGAGAAAGGATAAGAAGAGGAAGAAAAGAGGAAGAGGAGGAAGAAAAGGGGAGAAAGATGAGGAAGAAGGAAAGAAGGATAAGGAAAAGGAAAAAGAAAGAGGAGAAAAAGGAAGCAGAAGAAGGATAAGGAAGAGGAAGAGAAGGAGGAAAAGGAAGAGAGGAAAGAGGAGAAGAACCTAGTTCACCTCACTGGAGACCTCTTTCCAAGCTGACATTGAACAAACAATTCATGGACACTTTTTGTGTCTGCCCATCCAGTCAATTTTATATGTTAGCCTCCTGTCCATTTGCCTCATCTAAGAATAATGAGATACTAACTAAACACTTTGAAACAGTTTAGGTCCTTGCCCAACCTCAGCTCATTCTGAAATTCAGCATCCCTGACACCACTCCTAGTACTGTGCCCTGCTTTTGTATTTACCTTTATTCCTCTCTTCCCCTCCCATATACACTTACATCCCTTGCCCATTTTTAAAAAAAAATCTAAGTCAGTTGGGGCATTCACTGTAATTGAGTTTTTTCTTTCTTCAGACAACTTCCTTTTGTTTAATGGAGCGGTGATGGTAATTGATGAGGAATATTTCACTACTGATAATAATGAACTCATATTTTCAGTATACTATATTCATTTCATGGTATTTATTTGTAAGATCTGATTTGTGATTTCATTGATGTAGAGGACTCTTGGTAAGGAAACTTCCCTCTCCAAATGCTGATCAGTACCCTACTCTGCACCATGTTGTCTTGGTTAAATGACATATATAGGGTCATGCAATCACTATTATCTTGGAAATAGCACTCATATCCAGGTCTTCATGAAATCTCTAACCATTAGGCAGAATTGCCTCTCATTGTGATAAACAAGCAGAAGGACAGATAGAAAAAAGGTCAGTTGGCATTTTTAAGTACTATGTCAGGTCCTGTGATAATCTCTAGGTATACAAAAAATGGCAAAAAAAAAAAAAACCAGTCACTACTCTCAAGGAACTCATGGACTAAGAGGGAGACAGTGCAGACAGATGATAGATGATAGCTGATTATGATGATAATGATGATGATAGATAGATGATTGATTGCTGGTAGGAGGTGATACAGTGGATAGAGGGTTGGACTAGGACTCAGGAAGACCCAAGTTTTCATCCTGCCTCAGGTACTTACTAGCTGTGTGACTCTGGGCACATCATTTAACCTCTTTCAGCCTCAGTTTCCTCATCTGTAAAATTGAGATAATGATAGCACTTACCTTCCAGGGTATGAAGATCAGAGGAGATCATGTATGTAAAGTGCTTTGCAAACCTTAACGTGCCAACCATTACGATTGTTGTTGTTGGTGGTGGTGTTATTCTGTCTTCTTTTGGTAAACCCCACTCTACTGAGATGGGCTGGTTCTCCAGCTAGACAAACATTCTGTTGCAGAGCCCCTATCTGAAATCACCAAAGAAAAGTAATCTAAAAGGAAGCAAAAACATAATAGTGGATATTCAGTATGGTACACAGAGTGTTGGCCTTGGCGTTAGGAAGACCAGAGCCCAAATCCTGATCAAGGCACTTGCTATTACTATGACCTTGGACAAGTTGTCTGACCTCTTAGCCTCAGTTTCTTGATCTACGAAATGATGTTTTAGCACCTGCCTTACACGGCTATTGTGAGGATCAAATTTTCATTTGATATATTAAATACCCTTCATATATATTAATTTGTATATATTAATATATTAATTTATACATATCAATATATTAAAACCCTTTATAAAACTTGAGGCACTATAAAAATGCTAGCTGATTTTGTTGCTGTTTTTGGCCAGCCTTCTAATGATGCGCCTTGCTCCATTTAAGCAGACTGGACCTTTAGCAAGGGAGATAAATTCAGTTGCAGGGCCCATATTTGAAGCCTCCTCAGGTGGTAGAACCTGCCAGAACATGTGAGGATCCTGGACCATTTCCATGCCTTCAATGAGGCATACAGCCATTGAAAAAGAAAACTAAACTAACTTTTCAGGTCCATATATCTTGGGTGTTGTCATGCCTCATTTTTCCAGTTAAAATGCTTCTTTCTCTGCTTGTGACAGTTAACTTATGAGGATGTGTTATGTTCTAATAAATGACCTGGAAAATAACATTCTTGTATGAACAACTAGGCCAGAAGTGTTGGGTATGATCTAGCATTCATTTTCCCTTTTATAATGTATGTACCTTAGCTGACACCAGTAGATGATAAATTGCAGTACAGTATTAAAAATTTATATTTGAGCACGTTATATGTTAAGGGCATCCTTAGGCAAAATTGCAGAATAGGGCAAGTTCTCCTTTGACACCCTACCATCTCTTTTGTTCACTGTTGCACTGACTCTTTCAGGCTCCCAGAGATATGACACAGCTCATTAATTCCCTGTACTTCCCCTGAAGTACCTAACCAGGCCCAAACCTAGGTCCTGACTCTTGACTTATTTTGGACAGAGGTTCATATATCTCAGACACTTACTAGATATGTGACCCATGTCAAGTCATTTAACTTGCCTCAGTTTCCTCACCTGTAAAAGGGGGCACCTACGTTCCTGGGTCGTTGCGAAGATCAAACAAGATAATAATTGTAATATGCTTAGCAGAGTGCTGGTACATAGTAAGCACTGAATAAATATTAGCTATTGTTATTATTTTTACAGCATTGAAAAAGATCTGAGGGGTTGAGTCCAACTCGCTCATTTTATAATTTTTTAAATTTCATTTTTGTCTTTGCATCCCCAGTGCCTAGCACAGTATGTTGTACTGTGATCTTATTAAAGGGCAGGATTGACCCTGTCACTCCTATAGAAACTCTATTGGCTCCCTATTGCTCCTAGATAAAATACAAACATCTCCGTTTGGCATTTAAAAGTCTTTGCAACCTAGCTCCAATCTTTGTTTTCAGCTCTCCTCTACACGATTTCCCTTCACTTCCTCTGTGGTATAGCCAAACTGGTTTACTTGCTGCTCCTTACACCTGATACTTCATCTTTCACCTCTGTACCTGTGCACTGTCTATCCCCCATTCAGGAAATGAACTCCTTCCTCTTATCTGCCTCTTAGAATTCTTAGATTCCTTCAAAGCTCAGTTTAAGTATTGCCTTTGGCATAAAATCTTTTCTAATTCCCCTAGCTAGGGCCACTCTCATTTAAAAAAAATATTTTGTATATGCTTCCATATGTACAAATGGTCTCTCCTGATAGAATTTAAGCATCTTAAAAGTTGAGAATGCTTAGTTTTTGTCTTTGTATTGCATGTACCTAGAACAGTGTCTGGCACAGGGATGGGGAACCTGAGGCCTGGAGGGCCACATGTGATCCTCTAGGTCCTCAAGTGTGGCCCTTTGATGGAATCTTCACTTGGATTATGTCACTTGAGGACCTAGAAGGCCACAAGTTATCCCCCCCGTGGTCTGGCACAAAGTAGGTGCCTAATAAATGCTTGTTAATTAGCCAATTAATGATACAGGTGAGGAAAATGAGGCCTAGGGTGGTTAAATGACTTGTCCAAGGCTACCCAGGTTTTCATCCCAGGTTCGATGACTTTTCTTCGCTTTTCGACCCCACCTTGCCAAATGTTTCTACCTTCTGCTTACCTGAAAGGACCTTTTTTGCCTAACTGAAACTTTGGACACTCTCAGATAAACAATCACTCCGAGTGTCAGTGATTTTATACAAACTGTTAATAGACTAACGTATTCCTTTTCTCTGAGGTATCCACATTGACAGCAGAATAACATCATTTTAACTCAAGAAGGTGGATGACAGTGACTATAAAAATGAAAATAGGTAGCATTTATATACTGCTTTATATAAGTTATCTCCTTCATGCCTTACAACAAGCCTAGAAGGTAGGTGCTATAACCCCATTATAAAGATGACAGAACTGACTTTGAGAGTCATCCAGCTAGGAAGGAAGAATTTGAACTCAGGTCTTTTTCACTCTGAGGCTAGCTTCCAGTCTATATATATATATATTTTTTGGTGAGACAATCAGAGTTAAGTGACTTGATCAGGGTCACACAGCTAGTAAGTGTCATGTGTCTGAGGCCGGATTTGAACTCAAGTCCTCCTGACTCCAGGGCTGGAGCTTTAGCCACTGTGCCACCTAGCTTCCCCTTGCAGTCTATTAAAAAGACAAGCAAATTGGTTTTATCTACTATAGGCTAATTCAGGGGTGGCCACATGTGTCCTCAAGGCCACCAGTTCCTTGTCCCTGGGCTAGTTACATATGGTACACTAGAAAAAGTGTGGAATTGAGTTCACATTTAGGCTCCCTTATATTCTCTTTAGCATTGGGCAGGTCACCTTACTCTTCTGATACATATAGGCCTCACATACACGAGCCTGGTTAAGTGATTTTTCTCACACTCCAAGCAACTCTTTGTTTGAGGAATTTGGGACCTGGAATCAGAGGATATATTTTTCTCCAGTATTTTATAACTATATTTTGATATAATATACCTACCTCCTTTTAATCCTATGAATTTGATTTTTTTTCTGAGAAGTGACGCATTGACCTCGTCAGAGTGCCAAAGGGGTCCATGATTTCCCACCCCCCAAAACCAAAATTAGAACTCTTGTTTAAGGCTACAAATTATAGAGTAAGTGCTGACCTGCATAGGACAGTTTGGTAATGCAGGGGATGGAGCACAGGTCCAGGAGTCAAAAAGATCTGGGTTCAAATTCAGTCTTAGACACTTAATACCTGCAGATCCTTAAGTAAGTCATTTTGGTTTGCCTTACTTTTGTTTGTAAAATAAGATAAATAATAACATTTACCTCTCAGGTTTAGTGTGAAGATTAAAGGAGACAATAATTATGAAATATTACCCGCAGGGCAGCTAGGTGGTCCAGTAGATAGTGTGCTGGACCTAGAGTTAGGAAAACCTGAGTTCAAATCTGGCCACAGATACTTACTACCTGTGGGACACTGCACAAGTTAATTAACCTGTGTGCCTCAGTTTTTTTCATTTCTAAACTGAGCTGGAGAAGGAAATGGCAAACCACTCCATTATTTCTGCCCCCCAAAACCCACAAAGGGTCACAAGAGTCAGACATGACTGAAAATGACTAAATAACAGGTACCTAGTACCTGCTAAGTGCTTTATAAATATTACTTATTCTTATTAGTCATAGTAGTAATACAAGGAGTTTTCTCATCAGAAGTTTTCTTTCCAAATAAAATCACAGGGTTGGTTAATAATTATCCAATTAATTTCTTCAAGACTATTGAACAGTTATATTATTATTTCTGTGGTATAATTTTATTCCTCCACTGGCTACAAGAATTTAGTAAATGCATTGTGCATCATAGTCTAGGCCTCTGCCATCAGTATATACATATATATATATGCACATATACACACACATGTATATACACGTATACATATATGTACATACACATATATGTGTATACACACACACGTATATATGTAAAGTTCCAAAGTAATGTTTCAAAGATTTTGCATAATGAAAGTAGTTTTTTTTTTCCTGTGAGAGAGATGGTTTCAGGGGTTCACCTAAGTACTTTTCAAACTGCTGGAGCCTCTTAAAAATGAGAAACTGACCTTGAAATCTTATGAAACTGAGCCCTCTCATGGGATTTCCTGCATTTCTTATTTCTGGTCAGACTTCAAATGCTACAACATAAGCCTTTCTTTCAAGTGTGCCTACAAATCTACTTTCAGGAATCTGAGTACTGAGAAATGTAGAGAGGAATAAAAATTACAACATAAGACAAAGTGTAGAAAAAAAAACCCCTTCATATAATTTCTTCAAACCCCAAAAAAAATATTACTTCATGTCTAAGGAGTGGAACTTGGGATGGAGTCTTCCTTATCTAATCTAGTATTCTTATTGCTCACTTGGGTTGTAGGAAATTTTTTTGTTACTACAACTAACAATGTTCAACCTCCAGAATAAGTAAGGAGCAGATAAGCAACTGGATACTTAGAGTGGACTTTTCCATAGCAGAGGTCATGAGGCAGAAAAGCTTTTGGATTTCAGAAAGTTGAGCAGAATTAGGTCCATAGTCAGCAACCTAGTTGGGATTTATGAAACCCCATTGGAAGCTCAAAAACATTCATGGAATATGCTAAACTCATGGAATATGACAATATTCCTATTGATATCTTCTATTGTTTCAATGCCAATACTGGATTTTTAGTATTAAATTTTCACAATTCTTGAAGTATTTAAATGTCTAAATTCATTCAGGGCATATTTTGAATTCCCACTGTAATAATAATACAGTGTATTTGTATTGCAGTTACAAAAAAGCTTCTGCTCATTTATTCTTGGTAATAACACAGCGAGGTAAGTATATGCAAGGGTTTTTATAAGAACTTCCATTTTATGGATAAGAAAATGGAGATATCTGCTTAATTTTGCAATCCTTGTCCTTTCAAAATCACGTAAAGAGTAAACAGTCTTTGTACTATATCAAGAAAGAAAGGCAAATGAACAACTGGCAGATATATGGAGATCAGATTAAGAGACTTTCCCAAAGTCACATAGCTAATAAGTGACAGGAAAGCTAGCTCTTCTGATGTCCAAGTGTCATACTCATTCCACTATGCTGACTAGTTTCTCCTTTGTTTATTCCACTGGGGACAAAATGATACATAGCATGGCAGAGTTCCTGATTTCCTGGAGCTTATAGTATTCTAGGAGAGATTAGATACGTATGTGATAACTATAACACAAGGCATAAAATTCAAATATATCAGAGAAGTAGAGCAAAGTGATTCGTGTGTGTGTGTGTGTGTGAGAGAGAGAGAGAGAGAGAGAGAGAGAGACAGAGAGAGGCAGAGAGAGAGAGATCTTATCTTTTGTCAAAAAGAAGAAATCAGAGAAACCTCTGAGATGGCATTTGAATAGTAGGTAATGGTATTTGAAGGGTGGGTAGAGTTGAACCAGCCACAAGAGCTGGAGGTGGGGAGTGGAGTAGGCAACTTGAATTTTATTTTTTAAATCTACCAGGGCAGCATCAGAGAGCCCCCACCCATGCGGTAAGCAAGGCAACAAATACATCCATTTATAACACACTTAAATGGCTGACTTCAATTTCTAAGCCATCTTATTATTTCAAATGTTTTTAATTGTATAGATATATGACATATGATATAGATATATAAACCATATAACTCAGAAGAATTTGAACTACAAAATACAGTATTAGACTTGACAGCTTCCTAGGGGGAGCAAAATACCAAGGAGCAAATCTGGCACTCTATATACAACTTTACATGGTACTGTTTGACTTTCAGGATGGTTTAGGGCATTACTTAAAAGGGTTTAAGCATTTCCCGACTCATTCTTTTCTAATAACCCAAGCAGTGTATGCTCAAACAAGAGTCACTAACACTTTGCAGCTTAAGAGACTGGACATTACTTGGTTATTCTTTCTCTTTTTTCACTATGGTGTGGGCTTTAAATATCTGGTCTTTCAGGTATTTTCATTGGTGCCTTTGTGTTTGTCCCTCTGTTTGAATTTTGTAATCCTTACCCTTTCAAAATCACGTAAAGAGTAAACAGTCTTTGTACTATACCAGGAAAGCAGCAAATGATAAATGACTTTTTGTGATTTTTTTTTCTAAACAAGATAGATTAGAATAAAAACTTTATTCTTATTGACCCTTTACACAAATCAAACTCAACTGTTGGACTGCATAATTTGATTTATCCCTGCAACAGTCAGGCAAAAAAGATATTTTTTTCCAGGAGAGTTAGCTCAGTTCTGCTGAATCATGGCTCTCATGAACTGCCCTTTCATAGGACATTTAAGATACGGGGAGCTTTAAAGGGATCATGTCCTGAAATTCTGACTCAATCCAAGGAACTGGAACCATCTTTTTCGGGAAGTTTTGGAAAAGGACTTCATTTGGTGAGCTCTCCACCATCTGTTTCTCTCTAGATGGCAGCATTTGCCTTAAAGATCATGTTCCATGTGAAAGCTTTTCACATGGCCAAAAGCCCCAAGCAATTAGTGAATAAATGGATAAAATTGTTAGCATTGGACTTTAAGGTTCATTATTTTAGGCACATAATTTTTTTTTGTCTTTTCCTCAGTGGAACTCCTTAAGCAACATGAATTTCTGTTGTTCTGGGTGGATGTAATATAAAATGTACATGTTATATACTTGTGTGTGTTTAGATGCTATTGTCACAAACAATCCCCTCAGTGGAAACTCCTCATCAGTGCAGGTTAATATCTGTCCTACAATCCAATAGACTCAAAGAGCTCCCTGGGACACTGAGAGGTTAAATGGCTTGCTCAAGAGAACCAACTATTAAATTTTCATTGTGAACATTTACATGCAAGAAATTGAGAAGTGCTACAAATCAAGGCTCCACTTATTATTTTGTTGATTATTTAGATTTTTAAAAGTGATAGAGAAAATGTTAACAATGCAGGTTAAATTTAAAAGTATGCCCTGTGTTCTCAGAGAGCTATCTAATTGCTAAACATTTATGAGCACACACCTGGGTCTCTCCCTTTTAAACTTAGCTTATTTATAATCTCTCTGTGTACATGCTCTATTCTTCCAATAGAATGTAAGCTTCCTAATGTCAGACAGGTTTTTAAATTTTTTGGTTTGTTTTTGTATCTCCAGGACAAATAGCTAGGTGCCAAAATAGAGAGAGTTCTGGACTTTGTATCTGTAAGACCCAAGTTTGAATCCTGCCTTAGACACTTACTAACAAATCACTTAACCTCCCTCAGACTCAGTTTCCTCATCTGTAAAAGAGGCATAGTAATAGTAGCTGCCTCATCAGATTGTTGTGAGGGTCAAATGAGGTATATTTACATATGTAAAGTGATTTTCAAAGCTTCAAAGCTATGTAAATGGTATTTATTTTCATTATTATTGTTATTCTTATTCCTATTGTTCACCATTCATTTCTGAAGAAGACCATTCACATCCCTGGTGATGTCTTGAGTTGCATGTGAATTGGATTTAAGTGAGGCAGAGTTGCACAAAGTCATCAGCCTCACTCTCTCTTCCAGAGTCATCAAAGTCCAATGGCAAGACAAAAGTCAAGATGACTGATGATGGCCCAAGATGCAGTGGATGACCTTGGCATCTTTGAAGCCTGATCAAGGTGTAAGAACTTCATGGTGCTTGCTTCATCCATCTTCATGGACACTGGAATAATGTGTTCTCATATACCCATTTGGCCAAGGGAAGTCTTCACATGCTTGGGACAGATATCCTCCTAATTCACTGATAGTTTTGAGGTTTGTCCGTTACCCTCTGTTTGGTTTAGCCATTTGCCTGAGACTATATTACCAGGATGTGGCTCCTGCACATGCTACTACAGCTTCCTGGAGCCACAGGTGAGAGTTGGGTGGCAGGTGGACACTAAAGTAGATGGATGAGCAGCTCTGAAAAAGTCTCTGCAAGGCCTCACACAAGAGGTGCTGGTCCTCCCTAAATAGCCTGTTATTATTATTATTAATTAGCACAGGAAGTGCTTCATATATGCTTATTGGATTGGGCATATGAATCAGAAGCTTAGGGCTCTGCAAGGCAGGCAGTGTAACCAGTTGTTACCTTACAAATGAGAAATAAGCTTGAAGAAGAAAACTAACTTGCTCAAAGCAAATGGTGGACCAGAGACTTGTACTCAAGTTTTTTGACTCATGTCCAATCCTCTTCCTGCTACAAAACACTTCCTTTCACATACAAGAAGAAGGGAAAAGAGTTATCTGAAAATAATCTTCCTTTGTGCCCTTTGGTGGCAGAAAAGCAGTTGACTGAGACTGCTGAAAAAGCAGACAACAGAAAAAAAGTGACATGAATTTAAAAAAAAATTTTTTAAGAGCAGCTTTAACTGCTTTCAAAAAGATAGCAATCAGAAAGTTGCCATTTCATCTCTTGAACCTCTTAAAGTAAAAGAGTTTTAATTTATAGCTAGTCTGGGAGAGGGGAAAAGAAAAATGAACTCACTACCTCTTGAGATGATAATATAAGGCAGAACATGTACTGACATAGAACTTGTACCAAGTAGTTATCTACTGCATTTGAAAACTATGGTGGGAAGTGGAAGGATGATGTTCTGTTTATTAATTTAAAGTTAATGCTTTGTATTGTTGCCATAAAATCCAAATTAAGGTCAGTTTTCTGGATTTGGAATGGGTGAAGACATAAATAATTAGCCCAATTCTCACCTTTGAACTAGAGAAATTGACAACAGTACATTCCCCTAGACATATTGCCCCCATGTCAAGCACTTCCAGATTCTCAGAGGTGCCTGAGCATATTATCCATATACAATCACTGGATACCCAGTTAATCAATAAACATTTATTAAGTGCCTACTATTTGCCAAGCACTAAGCTAAGTGTTGGGGATATAGAATGGAAGAAGACAGCTCTTGCCCTCAAGAAGTTTAAATTGGAATGAGCCACAAAACTCTGTCTGTACAGGAAGTGGAAAAATTAATTTAATGTGCCAGGTTTTGTTGTTGTTGTTGTTGTTATTGTCATTCCAGTCATATCTGACTCTTTGGGGCTCCATTTTGGATTTTCTTGGCAAAGATACCAGGGTGGTTTGCTATTTCCTTCTCCAGCTCATTTTACAGATGAGGAACTAAGACAAGGAGGGTAAGTGACTTGCCCAGGGTCACACAGCAAGGAAGGAATTTCAGCAGAGGTGGGGAAGGTTATCTCAGAAAGCACTATGGCAGCATCAGCATGAAGGGGTTCTGCCTTGGAGGGATTGCCTGGAAGAATATATGCTCCCTTCTAAACCTATGAGTCATATGTAGGAAATAATAACAGCTCCTATTTTATATGGAGCTCACTTTACAACTACCCTGAGAGGCAAGTAGCATAAGCATTATTAGCCCCATTTTATAGATGAGAAAGCTGAGTCACAGAGAAGTTTAGTCACTTTCTTGGATGTTCATAATAACAGATGGAGGCAGGACTTGAAACTATATAACCTGACTCCAAGGTCAATATTCTTTGTAATAGAGAGACATTCCATAGCACGGAAGGGTGGCTAGTTAGGATGGGACTCATAAGTTCATTAAACTTAGAGAGTATTATAGATGATTTTAGATCTAGAGCTGGAAAAAATCTGAGAAGCTATCTGATCCAACTGCTTCACTTTTTTAAAATCAGGAAACTGAGGTCTATGGAACTTAAGTAATATGACCAAGGCCTATAGATATTAACTGTATTAAATAATTTTTCCTTTATTTGCAGTTGAAACCTCTCTTGTATGTTGCTTCTCCATTAGAATACAAGCTATTATATGGTGGGAACCATACCAGATTATCTATTTGTATCTCACTTAATGTTTTTCTCTTCCTTCCTTCCTTCCTTCCTTCCTTCCTTCCTTCCTTCCTTCCTTCCTTCCTTCCTTCCTTCCTTCCTTCCTTTCTTCCTTCCTTCCTTCTTCCTTCCTTTCCTTCTTCCTTCTTCCTTCCTTCCTTCCTTCCTTCCTTCCTTCCTTCCTTCCTTCCTTCCTTCCTTCCTTCCTCCCTTCCTTGTTTCCTTCCTTCCTTCATTAAAATTGGAAAGTCAGGCTTCAAACCTAAGTCTCGTGACTGTAAGTTCAGCATTTTTTCCCATTGTATCATAATGACTTTTCCTAAAAGTTTATTTTTAGATCATTTCCCAAGCTTCAGGTGATATATTTAGGGTGCAGTTTTGGATACCAGACAAATACAGCAGATATCTGGAGATCAGGGTCAGTGGGATACAAGGTGAGAACGTCTAATTAGAAAATTGGGTTTCTGCTTGTGCGTTGGCTTCTTTTCCTTTCCTTTCTTCCTGCTTTAGGGTATGTCATAAAAGTCACAAAAAAGTCAAACACAGGCTGCTGAGCAGATTGCAGTTCCCTGTCATTAGATATGTTTTTGTTGTTCACTTGTTCTCAGTCATGTCTGATGCTTTGTTTTGTTTTTTTCCTGGCAATTCATTTTACAGAAGAGGAAACTGAGGCAAATAGCGTTAAGTGACTTGTCTAGGGTCATACAACTAGTAAGTGTCATCAGAAAAGCCAGACCTAAATAAATTAAGCCTTTCCTAGGAGTTCTCAGGGATTATGCTTTCACTGTAGTGAAAATGAATGGCAAAAAGATAACTAGACACAGCATTAAGAAGAAAAAGGAGGAGGAGGAAATCCTAATGTTTCAGTAGTTTAGAGGTATAATTTGATAGGAGAAGGATAAGAAGAAGAACCACTGAACCTTTGGAATGAGTAGCCACAAAATTTTACCTATAGATTAAGATCTGGATTAATGAAAGAGAGAAATATCTTTTGCGCCAAGAAATATAAATCTGCTGGTGCTACTAGTTAAGAAAGAAGAGATGAGTAACAGTGGTTGGTATCTCCAGGCTAAAGATTAAGGTACCTATTTGTTCATCTGACATAAGCAATAGAGAGATCCACTATCTTCCCTGGGCCTATACCCAGGCTATCATTAACAATTTCCCAAGACCTCTCATTATACACATTTATTAAATGCCTAGTGTGTTCAAGACACTCCTTATGCATTGGGGATACAAAGACCAAAAAAAATGACACAGTTCCCAATGTGGAAGAACTTATAGTTTACTCATTTCTAGATACATCACTAGAAAAAAAACCTAGAAAGCATTGATAAAGGTAAGGACAAGAACTAGATCTTAGAGACACAGGTATATTCATTACTGCTGTTTGTTGAAGCTTAGAGATCAGATGAAAAATGTTTATTTGAGAAGTCAACAACTGCCAAACAAAACAGGATTTGTATTTCTGGATCATGATCAGGGATGGAGTGCAAAAACTGAAGATCTTAGAGGCACAGATATATTCATTACTGCTGTTTATTGAAGCTTAGGGATCAGATGAAAAAATGTTTATTTTTGAGAATTCAACAGCTATCAAACAAAATGGTATCTGAGAACGGGATTTGTATTTCTGGACCATGACCAGGGATGGAGTGCACCTAGTAAGGGCTAGGAAAAGCATATTTTCCTGGAGACTTATGAATTTAATCAAAAGGGCTTTACATTGAATAGGGAAAGGAAAGAGGAAAACTATCTGCAGAGATTTACCAAATCTGAAAAAAAAATAGAGTTACAGAAAATTAGAAGCATAACAGTAGGAAAGAATCAGTAATTTGTGGAAGACAATATTAAAAAAAAAGAGTCAGCAATAGTAAAAAGGGAATGACTAAAGTGATCTTAATGCAAGGAGTCAATTTTTGCATCATAGTTATTGAAAAAAATGCAATTGGATTTTAGACTGAAATCTGTAAGGTAATAAAGGAGAAGAAAACTGAACAAACACCTATGTGTACACTAGTTTTTGTTTAAAAAAATTCAAAAGGTACAGGAAAAGGATAATTAAAATCCAATAGCCTAATGTTTTACAGGGAAAGCCAATTATAGGAAAAATATTAGGGAAGCTACCTAAAGAGATCTTTGAGGCTTAATAAGAAACACATTGACCCAATTAAGATGTTATTCTCAAAATATCATCTTTTTATTGATAGTGTTTGGTTTCATATCCCATTCATTCAATGGCCATGGCCTTAAAATTCTCTCAAGTTCATAGAAGAACTTCTTCACATCTTGTTGGGGATTGAAGGGAAAATCAATGCCTGATTGTCAGGCCAAAATTAGCACAAGTCACAGAGAATGGATTCATACTCTGTTGCATCTCAGCTTCAGAAGCTGATAGAGACTCTGATAGGCTGTCCATGTTGTTCAAATGCCAAACTTATGTTGATCTAAAAGTACTCACAAAGAGGCTAGAAATGGTAAAAGGACAATCTCAAGGTCTCTCTGAAGAACTTTAGTGTCAATTGTAAGACATGGGAGATTCAGGCATAAGATCATTCAGCATGGTATGCCCTCCTCAAAGAAGGTGCTGTGCTCTATGAGCAAAGCAGAATTGCAGTAGCACAAAGGAAATATGAGATACACAAATCTAGAGATATCTCCATTCCAAATGTCCAAATGGACTATTTGTGCCTGATCTGTGGTAGAGCCTTCCAAACTCTTATTGGACTAATCAGCCACAGCCATATGCACTAACATCGTGATGTCATTGATCCTTTTCGAGTAGGAAGGATGAACCCAGCATAGACAATAGAAGCAAAGACAGGTAACTAATGAGGGACATACTGGGTAGAGGGAAGGGAATAAGCATTTATATAATGTCTCTTATGTACCATGCATTTTTCTAAGCTCTTTTTGCAAATACTATCTCATTTGATCCTAACCACATATCTTTATGGTAGGTGCTATTATAATCTCCATTTTACATTTGAGGAAATTGAAGCAAACAGATGTTAAGTGACTTGTCAAAGGTCATGCAGCTAATAAGTAGTATGGTTCTATAAGAAGAGTCTTAATTCAAATTTTAACTTCCTTAAGCTCTCTTAATTTCAGTGCCTCCCCTATATTATTTCCCATTTATCCTGTATATAGCATGCTTTGCATATGTTTGCTTGAATGTTTTCTCCCTAATTATGTTATAATCTCTTTGAGGGAAAGGATGTCTTTTACCTTTTTTTTTGTATTCTCAGTGTTTAGCATATTGCCCAGCATATAGTAGGCACTTAATAAATGTTTACTGATTAACCTTGATTGAAGAGTGTCAGGAACTCTACTACTCAGTATGAACTGAGGCTGGCAGTGAATGCAAAGAACAACAACAATATCAACAAAAATGTTTAATTTTACTTTAGGGAGCAAAAGAAAGATCAAAGAAGGGTGAGGACCACCATTCAGATGGATGAAATGAATATTTTTGTACTCAGACAGAACAAAAATAGTTACAGGATGTTGAAATTGAAGGTAATTTAGAAGGTGGTAAGAGAACACCTAGATCTCAATAACTTCAAATACTTTAACTCTGTAATTCTATACCTAAAAGTACTAAGATAACTGTGGAATATGATTGGTGATCTTTGAAAACATTGGAAAATGAAAGAGATGGTAATATAGCAATAGAGAAGGGCAAATATTCCTCCATTTTTTTTCAATAATGGAAAGAGGGTGGAGATTGCAAATTATAAGCCAATGAGTTTAACCTTGATCCTAGCAAAATTATAGACCACATTATTAAAGACATGGTGAATATAAAAAAAAAGGAAACAGTGATAATTAAAAACTAGAATGGATTAATTAAGACCAGGTCATGCCAGATTAGCCTAAATTCCTTTTTTGATAGAACAACTAGAATAGTAAATCAGAAAAATTAGTCCTGTAGATTACTGTAGACATAATCACTCTGAATTTGATTGAAGCATTTCCCAGAGTTTATCACACTGTTTTTCTGTATAAGATGTAGAGGTGTGGGGGGCAGCTAGGTGGCATACTGGATAGAGTACCAGTCCTGGATTCAGGAGGACCTGAGTTCAAATCCAGCCTCAGACACCTAACACTAACTAGCTGTGTGACCCTGGGTAAGTCACTTAACCCTATGGCCTAACCAGGGGGGAAAAAAAAGATATAAGGGTGTGGACTAGCAGATAATACAAGCATTTGTATTCATAAGTTGCTGAAAAACTTCACCCAAAGAGTATTCATCAATGAGTCTGTATGAATATGGAGAAAAATCGTTAGGTGAGTGTTCTAGGGATCTTGTTTTGTCCTTCTGCTATTCAACATTTTTTTAAATATTTTAGATGAAACCAATAAAACTATGGTTGTAAAATTTCCAAATCACACAAAGGTGGGAAGAATAGCTAACATATTTGTTGAACCAGGATCTAAAATTTCTCAGCAAACTAGAAAAAAATGGGCCAAATTTAATAAGATGAAATGTATTATACATAAATGTAAAGTTCTACCATTGGGTTCAAAATCTCAATTGCATTTAAGTACAGAATAAGGTAAGTACAGAAAGAGATGTAGGTGGTCTTTTCTGTAAGTTCTGGGAAATTCCGATTGGACTGAAAGCTCTCTATAAGAAACAGTATGATATGACTGCCAAAAAAAATCCAAATGCTATCTTAGGCTTTGTTAAGAGAGGTATAGAGCCCAGAATGATAGCTACTCTGTACATTCCTACCTCAAATATTGTATTCTATTCTGGCCACCATATTTTAGGAAGAATATTGATAAGCTAGAGAATGTGCAGAAGAAAGCAACTAGAATGTTCAGGTGATTGGAGATCTTGGTCTTTCTCTCCATGTGGGAACCTGAAGAGAATGTGGAACCATATGTCTTGCTTTTGAATCTGGAAACCAGAAGACTCTCTCTTCTCTTAAGCTCTCACCAGTTCCATCACTCATGCAGGCATGAAAAGTTCAAAAAAAGCTGTTGAGAAAACCGGAAAGTAGTCTGATAGAAATTAGGCTTAGAGCAACATATCACACCATTTATGATTGTAAACTCCAAATGGAAACATGCCCTTGATAAAAAAGGTCACATCATACATAAATTAAAGGTACGAAAGAGATACCTTTTACAACTACAGATAGGAAAACAGATCTTGACCAAACAAGGGACCGATAGAATCATAGAGACAAAGTACATAACATTGACTAGATAAAATTGGAAATCTTTTGCTAAAACAAAAGCAAAGTGGTTAAAATTAAAGGAGAAAGTTGACTGGGTTAAAGTTTTTCAGTGAGTTTCTCTGATAAAGATCTGATATCCAAAACACCTAGGGAATTGTTCCAAATACATATGAACAAAATCAATTCCTCAATAGATAAATTGTCAAAGTATATGCCTAGGAAGCTTTCAAAAGAATATGAGCAAAATGCCAAGAATGATATGAAAATCATTAATAATAAAGGCAAGTTAAAACAATGCTGAGTTTTTACTTCACATCCATAAGATTGGCAAAGTTTTTTTTAAAGGAAAATGACAATTGTTGGAGGACATATGGTAAGAAAGTCACTTCTCACTGCCAAGTCATTGTTGATGGAACTATGAGTTGGTTTTCCATTATGGAAAGCAATTTAGAATTATACCTCAAATCAGAAAAAGGAATATACCTATTGACACAGTGATCTTGCTACTGTGTTTGTACAGAAAAGAGTCAAAAGAGGGGAAATAATCTATAGGTAAAAAATATTTATAGCAACACTTCTAGTTGTAGAAAAGAACTGGAAACTAAGAGGATACTGATCATTTGTCAAATAGGTGAAAAATTATGGCATCAGTAAACATTTATTTAGACCCTACTATGTGGAAAGCACTGTGCCAAGAATGGGGATACAAAAAGAGGGAAGAGACAGAGTTGAAAAGCACTGATTCTAGAAATGCAGTGCCAAGTTTGAAGAATGGCAAGGAGGCCTTGGCTCTTTGGGCAACATTTGTAAGGGAATAAGATGTAAAGAGCCCAGAATGGTAGGAATAGGTCACAATTTGTCAACATGCAATTTTTTTCCAGTATTTACTATGATCCACGTACTATGCTAAGTGCTAGAAATACAAACAAAAGCAAAAAGACAATTTCTGATTACAAGGAATTTATATTCTAATGAGGAAGACAGCATATATAAGAAAACTGAAAATGGTGAGGGTGGGGGGGCAGAGTGTGTGTGTGTGTGTGTGTGTGTGTGTGTGTGTGTGTGTATGAAAAGAGGGGGCAAGTTATGAAGAGCTTTTAAAAGCCAAACAGAATTTTATATTTGATCCTTAATAACATGGAGCCTCTGAAGTTAATTGAACTGGAGAGCATGATGTATGGTGGCCTTCAAAAATTTTAACTCTCCAAATGAAAATCCATATATCAAATTAGGAGGGTGCTTATGAATCAACATGTTGGAAACATCATTACTGCATACTAAGAAAACAAGAAAAAAATTTCTGTATAACAGCATCATGAATTCATGGTCAGGACATACACAAGAGGCTAGTGTGAGTCACTGTCCATATTGGAGTACCTTTTAGAGATAATGATATTGATCTGAATAAATCTGTTATAGTTGCATTTAACTACATTTAGAGGAGTGTAGTTGTTCTTTCTCCTAAGTCCATAGGAGAATTAAGTGGGCATGTTTAATTTAATGATCAAATGATCTAAAGAAGTTAAAGTGAAGTGCATTCTCTAGATATACTTTCAAAGGGAAATCAACATGGTGAAATCAAGTACATAGGCATCTCACATAATTTCTTCTGGAGCTATCCTCCTGTCTTCTTTTTTCTAGTTCTGAGAAGACATCTGTTTCTTCTCCCTCAGTTGATATGATCCAGCTAAATCCAAGCTTTGGAGACACTCACATGAGACATCAGTGATTACTTGATTTCTCAGCACATAAATCCAACACCAAATCTTTTTGGGTAGATGTATCTGGGATGCAGTAAACTTTCCTGGGAAGCAGTTCTGCTTTCCTCTATTAGAAGACCCTAAGATAAGATTCTTACATGTTTAAAGTTGATTTGAATTGTTTCTCCAGGGAAGAAAAACAAAACAAAACAAAAAAACCAACATGTGGAGTAAAAGGAAATGCATATTGCTTTAGGGGGAAAGAACATCAGAATAAAGTTTTGGTTTTCAATATTTCAATACATAGAATTATAAATGTAATATGGACCTCAAATTTATCCCATAAAATATTATACTCAATCTACCTCTACCAATCACTACCTCAAATAGACAACTATACTAGTAACTAACATTTCAGTATGTTTTTTCCCCCCAATTCCCACTCTCAGCATAGATTTTAGATTTTTTTGGGAGGTGGGGCTCCTTATCTGTCAGGCTAGAAGTATATTGGCTACTCCAGGGTCCCATTCTCTTATTGATCAGGAAGAGAATTTTGATCTAAATAATTTCCCATCTTAACTGATTTATCCCTCCTGGTGGCCCTCTGCTCCCATGGGCTCACCATATTAGTGACAATGTAGACACTCAAACAACTTAGCCCATTGCAGTTCAGAACTCCTGAACTCAAGAAATCCATCAGCTTTAGCCTCTCAGGACCACATTTGTGTGTCACTACACCTGGCTAGAGTTTTAAGGGCTACTTTCAAGGTCATTAAATCTAACCTCATTTTACAAATAAAAGAACTAGGCCCAGAAAAGTTAAATGTTTTATTCGCGGCCACTCTTGTGGTATGCAACAAAACCAAGATTCAAAACCGGGTTTTCTAGCTCTAAGTCTAGCCAGTTCCAACACTCAATCTGGTTTTCCATATTGCATCTCTTCTCCATTTCGAAACTGCTGCTCAAATACTGGTCTCCTCTGGAGAAAAAGAATGCATAGTTTTATTGAAACTTTCCAAATATTAAGCAATTGAAAGAAGGTTATCCAAATTGCAAAATGGCACCCAGCTTTGCTTGTGATTATTGTAATGCAGAGATGAGGCCATGGATTGAGTTCATCTCTTTTCAGGCTCATAGGTTTAGTGCTGGAAAGTAACTTACAGGTCATCTTACCAAACCTCCTTATTTCATAGATGAAGGACCTGTAAAGAGAGTACAGAGAGGTTATGTAGCTTTCCTAGGGTGGCATGGATATTAAATGGCAGAGATGGGATTTGAACTGATGTCCTCTAACATAAAATCCACTAGTCAGTTAAAAAGCAATTTTTTAAGTGGCTTCTATGTGCCAGGCATTGTGCTAATCCCAGGTATATAAAGAAAGGCAAAAATATAGCCTCTGCCTTCAAGGAGCTCATATTCAAATGGGGGTACAATATGCAGATAACTGTACATATAAGACATATAAAGTTTAAATAGAAAGCAACCTCAGAGGGAAGATGTGCTTTCTATTGTCCAGGCAATAGCTGATTTGATTTCTTTTTCTTCTATTAGATTGTCCAGAGTTTTTAGAGAAATTGGAGTCACTGCTTTGTATCACATCTTAGATGTTATTTATATACACATGCCCCTATTGCCTTTTGTTCTTTTGTCTTAATCTAATTCACAGAATCTCAGAGTTTAAGAAATGAGAGGGAAGTCACTTTTTAAAAAATACCTATTATAACAGATTTAATATATAGTTACGTAGTTTCTGCTTGATAACCTCCACTGTTTCTGTTGAATATATATACATATATATTTTAAAGTCTGGATTTCCTTATTTTGCTCAGGATTGATGTGCAAGGGCTACTCACTGGCCCAAGTCATACTCTAATCAGTCCAGGCTCTATTTCCAATCTTGTCCAATTTGTTCCTCAGGTTCCTGGTCTTCCCATCTCCCTCATCCAAAAGGACTCATTATTTTAATGTTAAGTTTAGTTCATGTGATTGGCTTAGCCTTCTATAGCTCAGAAAACTCCTGAGCACAAGATATCCATCAGCCTAGCTTCCCCAATAACTGGGATATCACCAGGCCCAGCTTTTTTTTTTCAATCCATGTTTTATTAGCTCCAATTTTTAGAAATTTTTTTTTTTAAATCAAGTCTAAGTTTGCCTCTTTACTACTTCTACTCATTGCTTCTAATTTTGTTCTCTGGATTCATACAGAACAAGACAAATTCCTCCTCTCCATGACTACATTTCATGTCCTTTAAAACAGCTATAATATTGTCCTTGACACTTCTCCCCTGTACTGCTGTTTTTTTGCCCTTCATATAGGAGACAATGCCTGAGAGGAGCTAAATCATTTAGCTCTGAGTTCCCTGGAACTATATGTACTCACCTAATTGTTTTCTACTCTGATGCCATGCTACATGTATTCTCCCCCCTTCCCCCATTTCTACCTCTTGCTCTGAGAATTGTAATCAAACCAACAAAACCCACAGCCTTTGGAAGAATATACCAATGTGCTTCCTTATTATTACCTACTGTTCTACTTAGCATCTCTGTGATTTTCATGACCAAAACACTTTTGCTTTGCCATCACTTCTTTTCCCATGTTATTTTCTCTTATGAAAATGAAGGCTTCATGCCTATACCTCAAAAAGACTAAACATAGAGGAAAAGGGCTCATTTGTAAAAATATGTTTATAGCAGCTCTTTTTGTTGTGGAAAAGAACTGGAAATTAAAAAGGTGTCCATTGATTGGGGAATGACTAAACATATGATGGTGTGGGGATATAACGAAACATTGTTATACCACAAAAAAATGACAAAATAGCTTCAGAGAAGCCTGAAAAGACCTGTATGACCTGATGAAAAATGAAGTGAGCAGAACCAGGACAACAATATATATGATAAATACAATATTGTAAAGGAAAACAAAACAAAACAAAACAAAACAAACAACAACAAAAAACCGAACAATTTTGAAAGACTTCAGAATTCTTAAACAATTCAATGACCAACAACAAGTCAAGATGATGGATGATGAAGCATGCCGCCCCATCTTCTGATAGATGATCCCAAGACGCAGAGTGACATAAACTTTGGACATGACCAATGTAAGAATTTGCTTTGCTCCCCATCTTGTTTTCCAGTGGGGGTAAGGTGAAAGGGAAAGTAGGGATTTGGAAAGGGATGAATTTCATAGATAGATAAACAGATAGATATAGAAATAAATACTGATATAGATAGAGATATAGAAAGGATCATTAATATATCTTTTTTTTAATATGTTGAATAGAATAGAAAGAAGGCTAGAAAGGAACACATACAAATAGAATAGCTTTAAAAGTTACGTGTTGAATGTATCATATATTTAAAAGAAAAGCATGCTGTGCATAACACAAATCTTCAGTTTCATGAATTATCTTTTACATGTTTTACCTAAGTATATGGAAATACTCATTGTTTTGATTTGTAAAATTCAGATAAAAACAAGAAAAATAAAAAGAACATAAGCTTCTTGAGTACAGGGACTATTTTGCCTTTGTATTTGCATACCCTGTACTTAGTAGGCACTTAATAAGTGACATTCACTCATTCATATATTTAATTTGTTCAATCAAGCAATCTGCATAGCACTATCCATAGTTAGTATGCAGTCAAGTCAGGCATTCCAACATTTCATTGTAGCAACATGTGCTGTTTGGGTAAGCTGTCTGGGAGCCATTGATTTCTAGCCTCCTGTAACAGGAGTTCAAATGGCTCAGCCTGCTTCCCATTTTGTTACCATTTTGATGCAAGGCTGACAAACGGCCCAGAGCCAGCGCTAATTAAACAATACAGCACTCCAGACAATGCATTTCTTAGGATTATTGCATACCTTCCTTAAGTGTGTCACTTCTCCAGGAGAGCTGTAATCCTTTAGAAAATGCACTTCCAGAAGTGACTTAATAGCATTTTAATAATAACTAGCATAATAATAGCTAATGTTTATATAGCACTTTAACGTTTGCAAAGCCCTTTATAAATATTACCTCTTTTGATCCTCACAATAACCTAGAGAAGTAGGTGTTATTATTATCCCCATTTTACAGGTGAGGAAACAACCTTTATAGGTCAGGTGACTAATTCAGGGTCTAGTACATGTCTCAGATTGGATGTGAACTCAGTTCATCCTTGCTCCAGGTTCTACTGTGACACTGCCTTATACAAGGAAGTGCAGTAGAAGCAATGTGTTTTTATTTCATTATTCCCCAGTCACGTATGCGTTGCAGCAGATATTTCTAATGTTCCTTCCAACTGCAAAATTTGTTTTCTTGTTTTTGAAGATTTTTCAGGGCAGTTGCACTGGGGTGATGTTACCGTGAGGATGGAACACAGCAGCATAGGAAGTAATGTTAGTGGAATAACACATATACGTTGGTCTTCTTTCCCAGAGCCAGGCTGTTATCTGCTTTTCAGGGTTCCAGGGGAAAATCCCAATGGGTGGGAGTGTCTCTTTTCTATTGCAACCACCTCACATCCTCCCCCTCACTGTCTGTTCTCCACTGCCCCCCCCAATTGTTAGGGGCCAGTGACTAAGATCCCCCAAGATCCATTTCACCACTTAAAATGGACCAATTTTTCCAAAGAATATGTCTTCATGGATTTGACAAGAACGAATGTACTAATATTTCTCCTAATTTGTTTCTGTTTAATCATATTCAGTCATGTCCAATTCTTCATGACCCCATTTGGGTTTTTCTTGGCAAACATATTGGAGTGGTTTGCCATTTCCTTCTGAAGCTCATTTTTACAGATGAGGAAACTGAGGCAAACAGGGTTAAGTGACTTGCCCAGGGTCACACAGCTAGGAAGTGTTTGAAGCTGAATTTGAACTCAGGTCTTCCTCACTCCCCTGTGCCACCTAGCTGCCCTTTCTCCTAAGACCTTGGAATACACACACACAGAGACACACACATACACGTATATATGTATATACACATGCACATACCATATATACATACACACATATAACATACACAAATGTACACATACACATAAAACATACATGCGCGTGTATATACACATGCTATATATGCACACATATAATACACATAAACATACATATACACATAAAATACATACACAGACATATATACAGACATATACACATACACACACATAAGAGTTGAATGACTTGCCCAGGGTCACACAGCTAGGAAGTGTTTGAAACCGAATTTGAACTCAGATCTTCCTGACTCCCCTGTGCCACCTAGATGCCCCTTCTCCTAAGACCTTGAGACACACACACACACACACACACACACACACACACGCAGGTATGTGTACACACATACATGTATGTATATATGTGTACACATACTATACAGATAACACATATATAGCATATATAGACATATACATACAAACACATACACACAGGCATATACATGTACACATAACATATGTACGTATACAAATGCACATAAATATAATATATACACACATATAGACATGCACATATATAAAATGTATATACATGAACACATACAAAATATATTATACATATACACGCACATGCATACAAAACACATACATACACATACATACATACACACATGCACATACATACATACACACATACATGCACATACATACACACACATACACACGTATATATCCATGGGGAAAGGGGAAAGGTGGGGGTGTAAAACATAAATTCCCACGAAGTGTGGGTTCAAAGGTAACATTGTTTCCAGATGAAAAACATTGTTTACCTGTCTCTGGGTCCCAAAGGATAACTTCCCCAAGGACATGGACCCCGCCATGCCTGTAAAACGCGGCCTGGATTGCCACTCCTGGATTCTTTTGCAAACTCCCCGCGGAGGAGAACACACTCTACACTTTCCCTTGACTGCACAGCAGGGCGCTCACTAGACACAGATCTAAGAGTCATTGGATTGAAACAAAACAGGCAGTAACTGACGCCAACAGGTCTTTTATTTTGATATCAACAGTTAAAGCAACTCAGCGAATAAAAAATGCTCTCCCGTAGCTCTCCGCAGACACGTCGCTCTCTGAGCAATCATGATCCGGTCGGGCCGCCGTAGTAGGTCTTTCCGCTGTGGGTGGAGCTAAGCCGAGATGACCCCTTCCCCTCCCCCCAAGCTGGGCGCTCCACTTCCGCCGCCTCCTTCCCTGCGGGCGACATGTTGAAGGTCACACGGTGGTGGGCGCCTGCCGCCACCCTCACCCTTTTGCCCTTCAGAGTCTATGCAGTTGGTAGAATGAAGAAGGAGGACAACTGTCCGGTCCGTGTTGACAAGCTTTCACTGTACTCGGTGCCAAACGCCGAGTCCCGATTCGTGGAGGAGCCCCGCAGCGCGCTGGAGGAGGGCGTCCGGCTCAGGAAGGCCGCAGAGGCGCATGCGGCCGCCTTCGAGGCCCTTTACAGCAAAACGAAGCCCGCGGTGCGCGACGCCGTGGGCCAGGGGTCGGCCACATGCGACTCCCTTCGAAATTCGCCGCCTGAAGCTGTGAGAAGGCTCAGCGTGATTGGCTTTTCCGGAGTGTTGGGGTACTTTTTTGCCAGATGTTCAAAATTGAAGAGGCTCGTGTATCCCGTTGGTTTGATGGGCATTACGTCATCCGTACTGTATCCGAAAGAGGCTTTCCGAACGGTCCAGCTCTGGGGGGAGAGATTGTCCGACTGGAGCTCTGTGGCCTTGGTGGTGATAAAAGACACGTGGACCTCATACTTTGAGAAGTCGGAAGAGGCGAAGCATTCATGTAAACAGAAAAACAATTAAGATCGTATCAGTGCTGCCCACTGTCAACTCCAGAGACGTCCCGAACAAACCGGTATTTTGAACAGATTGAGAAAGACACCAGAGATGTTGATAGTGGATGCAATAAAGCGTCTTTCTTTTTGAGGAAAGGCTGAACTTGTCTTGTTTATTATATCTGGTGATGACATGTTGCTGAATGGACCGACCTGATATTCCTTCACCTAGAGATAATTGATAAGTTTCGGAATTCCTTGTCCTCGTGTTGTTTTTCATGTACATAATTAAAATTCGAAGTTATCTCAACTCCGTGGTTCAACAACTAGAACCAGTTATGGACTGTCTGATATACCCCGAAGTCTCTCTCTAAGGCACCATTATTCTCCTAAAAATAATCACTTTAGTGTTCTTCACATGGAGAGTAGGTATCAGCTGACCACACATGCAAACTCAAAAAGTTCCTCATTACAAATGGTTTTCATTTGTGTTCTTCAGGTACACTAGATGCCCCTGAGGTCCCGTCCAGATCTAAGATTTGTTTTTGTATATAAGAAGATTTTTCAGGGGAAATATGGAACTTTTATCATGGCTTTCTCTCCTCTCCTTCCCCTTCTCAGTTTCTCAAGGTTTTAAATCCTAGGACTGAAAGGCAACTCAGACATTATCTACTTAAATCTCTTCCTTTTATAGATGAGAAAACTAAGGCCAAGAGAGGGTTGGTGTAAGCTCACACAGAGAGTAATCATCAGAAATGCACATTGAATCCTGGACTTTTCACACCTTAAGGTGCTATGTATATAATTGGGTTATTAGGTAGCTAAGAGTGTGTTGCCTGGGTACACTGAGAGCTTCAGGTACTTGCCGGGTATCACATAGCTAGTATGTGTCAGAGGTAGGATTTGAACCCTTCCTGATTCCACTTCTCACTTTTCTGTCTAGTATAACATGCTTCCTCTAAGACCTTAGGCTGCATAGAAAGTCTGACCTGTATTGCTAGAGAGAGCTCTTCACTTGGAGTGCTTTATATCAATAAAATCACAAGTAAGGTTAAAAAAAAAATAACTACATTATTAGCATTGTCAAGGGAAGGAAATGTGTCTAACCAAGAAAATAGGGACAAAAATAGTTATTTTCCCACAGTCACTCAGTGAGATGACAGAAACAATAACCTAAGCCTGATTTCCTGACTCTCAGGGGATCACAAATGCAAGCAGGATCTAGGTAGAAAAGAACTGCATGCTGTTTATAGCATCAGCAACTTTCTGGAAATGAGTATTGTACCCTGAGGGTCTGTTGGTTTGAATTACGAGTATCTTTTAGTAGCTTAGAGTGATTTCTATAAACCATGCTTTCCTTCACAAATGAAACCTTTGAGGGACTTTTGGTGACAAGGAATGTAAAATCAGATGAACAACATTGTGAAAGGAATCACAACAGCAAAATAGTTGGAAATATTAAGTACAAAAGAAAAGTATTATAGGATCGTGGGATTATAAATGGATCATAAATATAAAGCTTGTAGGGACTTTGAGGTGATAGAAGCAAAGATCCAGAGCATACTGCTCCCTTTAAAAAAAAATTACTTAGTAACCCACACTCCTCAGAAATTTTTAACTTAATTTTTTTGAAATTTGCATCATTTCAAAAAATATTTTGAAATTATGCATCTTAGAAATTTAATAATTTATTGTAAATTTGTGTTTTTTTTCCTGCATTGAAATTTAATGACACAATATTGTGTCACGTAACCATATAGTAGCATATTGTAAACAAGTCATTACACACATATATTCCTCTTGATGTGTGCTAGACTTCCAGACAATAGGTGACACATTCTCCTGCCAACACTTGCTTGTTAAGACCTGTTGGTGGACTTAACCACTGATCAGTTATAACTTGCATTTTGTGTGTTTATTTGGAAATTAATGTAATCACTATGACTTTAACTCCATTATGAAACAGATGAAACATGTAGAAGTAGTTTCTCAAAAATTTCTTCTTTTTCTTCCATTGCCCCCTTGTTTTGATTCAGCACTACCCCCCCACTCCAAATTGCACCTGAGGCTACTACTCCCTTCCTGGATTGTTCTAGCACCTCCCACCAAGGGGTATTGGCCCACTTTGGGAACCTCTGACTAGAGTCAGAGCCTCATATTCCAACCCTCTCATTTGACAGACGAGGAAACAAGCCTAAAGATGTTACTAACCCAAGCTCACTTTGGTATTTTGTTGTTAAGTTGTGTCCAACTCTTCATGACCCCATTTGGGATTTCTCAGTAAAGACACCGGAGAGGTTATCATTTCCTTCTCCAGCTCGTTTTATAAATGAGGAACTGAGGCAAACAGGGTTAAGTTTCTTGCCCCGGGGTTACACAGCTAGTAAGTGTCTAAGGTCACATTTGAACTCAGGAAGATGAGTCTTCCTGGCTCCAGGCCCCACACTCTATTCACTGAAACACCTACCTGCCTCTTCACACAGGGATAGCACTTCACGTATTACTTTTTACATGTGAACACACAGGCACTACAACTTTAAAACTGTGATTCATGAAGAGTCATGAGAAAGCTTACCAGTTTACCACAAATTCAGCTAATTTTGACTATGCCCCCAACCTATGGATTACATGACATTTTAGGCAATGGTAATAATGGTCATAGGATTATAAGAGAAAAGGATTCTAAGTTAAATGAAATAAATGAGCAGGATGGAAATTGGAAGTAATACTTTGTTACATGAATAAACTTTTAGGGTCCATAAACTATTTGGTGGTTGTAAGCAGAAATGCATAGTGATGATGTTTCCATTATTACCTCATAATAATTTACATTTCCTGGCAAGGGTTTCATATCAGTTTGAAACTACTCTTAATTCAGCCTCTCTTCTCTTTCGTCTAGTTGGACATATTTTAAGTCATTCTAAACTCCATTTAAGAAGTAAGTTGAGAGGTGGTGCAGTGAGTAGAGCGCCGCCCAGGATTCAGGAGGAACCAAGTTCAAGTTTGACCTCAGACACTTAACACTTACTAGCTGTGTGACCCTGGGCAAGTCACTTAACCACATTGCCTAGCCAAAAAAAAAAAAAGTAGTTGACCTACATACAAGTCTATCCAATAATGTATTCAGGTAGTGGATAGAACATTTGGATAGAGTAGGTCAGGAAGTGGTGAGTCAGGAAGACAAGTTCAAAATCTGGTCTCAAACACTTCCTGCCTTTGTGACTATGAGCAAGTCGCTTAACCTCTATCACCTTTAAGTTCCCCTGATCTGTGAAATGCGGATAAAAATAAAATCTTCCCAGGGTTGTTGAGAGAATAAAAAGTAAAGGGCTTTGCAAACCTGAAACTGCTATATAAATATTAGCCTTCAAATGAGATGATATATGTAAATCTTAAAAAAAAGATTAAAAATCTTAAAGGGTAATATAGGTGCAAGCTGTTCAATATCAATCAGTACATCAATTATTCATTTGGATCATATATGATAAAGAGCTGTCTTACTAGGAGTGAACTTTGAATACCTGTTCAGCTTCCTTATTTTCAGGTATACATTTCTATTACTATAATTATTATTTGTAGCTATTTACCCAGACCTTAAATTTAACTCCTATAGTGGTGGAATGAACACTTTTTCCATCTTAATACCAAAGGTCACCAATCTCTTGTTAATTTTGTAACATTTCATAGTATTCAGTCCAGAGCTTTGGGCAGAGTGGGCATTCAGTAAACTCTGTTATGGACAGAATGATGAGTCAGAAGCCTGAGTCTGCCAGATAAGCATTTGTGGGGGCCAAGCAGTAATGAAGAATGGAGAATCCGCTCTTGGCAAAATGGATGAGAGGTACTAAGTTAAGATGCTGCATATGAAAATAAAATCACAGGTGGAGAACAGGAAGGGAGCCATTTTGTCCAACCCTCTTACTTTGTAAATGAAGAAATGGAGGCCCAGAGAAAGTAAGTGACTCATTCAGTGTCATACAGGTAGTAAGTGGTAGAACTGAGATTCAAATACAGACCTGGGAACTCCAAGTTCTATGCTCTTTCACTGAACCACACCGACTTCCATAGGTTTTTGGAATACCAGAGCAGCCAATGCTGGCAGTGTGGTTTTCAGAACGTTCTGGGAACAGACTATTTCAGTTTCTAGTACAGTTTCCTGTAGTGAATTAATTGATCTAGAATACTGTGTTGTGACGTTGTGATCTCATCCCATGCTTTAAAGGCACAGACCAAAATGCCCATTCTTTTCTATTTGCTGCAAGTCAAACTTTTTCCGAGATTCTAGCGTAAATTGAACTGAACCATTTTGTAATTTAAAAATATACAGGATGGGACAGCTAGGTGGTGCACCAGCCCTGGTGTTAGGAGGACCTGAGTTTAAATCCAGCCTCAGACACATAACACTTACTAGCTGGTTTACTCTGGGCAAGTCACTTAACCCCAATTGCTTCACCTCAACACCCCCCTACCCCTGCAAAAAAAACAAAAAAACAAAAACAAAGGATGAAATAGTGTGGAACTGTGGAAGGAGCAATGGATTTGGAGTGAGAGGATATGGTTTTAAATCCTCTGAAGGATCCTTTGAATCCTTTTGAAACCTTTAATTTGGGTGACCTTCAGAAAGTCCCTTGTGCTTTGTGTACCTCAGTATCCTCAATTGTAAAACAAGGAAGTTGGCCCCTGAGGTCATTCAGGTTCTTAATCTATGATTCTATGAAGTTTGTGGTTCTAATCTTTTGGGCTTTCTTCCTCAGGTTACTTGAGGTTAAAATATAGGCCCAATGTTAAATGTTTGTCTATTCACCAATTGGCAACTAAAAGAGAGAAGAAGACAGGAAGGTAATGAGGGGAAAGAGGAAGGAGGAAGGAAGGAAGGAAGGAAGGAAGGAAGGAAGGAAGGAAGGAAGGAAGGAAGGAAGGAAGGAAGGAAGGAAGGAAGGAAAAGAAAAAAAGGAAAGAAGAAAGGAAAGGAGAGATTTCGGGATGGGAGGGAGGGAAGGAAAAAATAAAAAGGAGAGAGAGAGGGAAGAAAGGAAGGAAAGAAGAAAGGAAGGAAGGAGAGACAGAGGAAGGGAAAGGAAGGAAAGAATTATAAAACAAAGAAAGTGGACTAGATGGCTGAAAAGAATGAGTGAAAAATGCTTACCTTTATATATAATGTATAAATATTCTGGTAAAATATTTATATCCAGTAAAAAAAGAAAATGGTGGCTCTATATTGAGAAAAAAAAACTTTCTGTTGTGGAACTGAGGTAGTAAACATTTTTTTCCCCACATTATTATATCATGTATCCCATTGGCAATCTGGTGAAGCTTGTATTGTTAAATACATATTGTATTGAAATTGCTACATATTAAAGTACATTTATCAATACATAGAAAAAAAAGCAAATGGACTGAAGGTAAAGAATCCCTGCTTCAGTTGTTTATACAATAGAGGTCAGTGAAGTGTAGTGGAAAGAGCTCTGGATTTCAATTCAGAGAGTCTAATTTTGAATTCCAACACTGACAATTACTAGCTGTGTGATATTGGGCACATTATCTCCCTTCTCTGGGCCTCAGTTTGCCCATTTGTAAAATGGAGGGGTTGTTGGGCTAAGATGATCTTTAAAGTTTCTCCAGTTTCTAAATATATGATCAAAGAAAGCTTCACTGCTTTAAAAAAAAAAGGCAAAAAAAAGCTTGTGATTGTTCCACCCAAGTAATACAACATTTTTTAAAGGTCACATGTTTACAAGTATTTTAAAATAAGAGCTAATTTGGACAATTTTCTCAGGTTTACACATGGTAGGAAGTCTTAAACAATATGCAAATAGAATGGACCTCCACTGAACATTCCCTATAGCCACCTTTAAACTTTGCTCATCAGATATATGTGGTTTACCTAACAGTCAGAGAGGATCATTCAGAAGGGAAGAGATTAAGCCCCCAAAGGACACTTTTTATTAAGGTGGCTAGGAAATGCTGGCTGATTTATGCCCAATTTCGGGAATGTTGTGAGTTTCAACCTTCCCAGACAGTTTTCGGATACATCTTGATACTTTTAGGAAATCTTTCATATTTTTTCCAGTTAAACAAGAAAATTAACAAAACAATATAGCTCTCTCAATTTCATTTTGTCTTATGCTACGCATAGATTGTCACTTTTACATCAAAATATTTTTCTCTCTCCCAAACTATATTTGTGAGAAATACTAACATATATGCATTAGTTTTACTGCCATGTCTAATAGCCTTCATCTGATACCCAACCAACATAAACAAAATTACTTTCCCAGCTTTGCTGCTAGATGATATCCTATCATAATATTTTAGTCCTAATTATTTGTTCATGTCAGGAAGTGGCATGACAATGGAAATTGGAGTACCATTTACATATAACAATAGCTCTCTGCAATTAGGGGAATACTAAGTAATGAAATATTTAAATGGCTAAGTACCCATTCTCAACTTAGCTTATTTTGGGCTGACATCTGTAAGAAAGTCACTGGAAATACTTTAAGCAAAACTATTCAGGCAGCTATAATGTAATATAAACCAGGACAATACATGCAAGTTGTAGTACAGAAAACACATTATAATATGCTATAGTTTGTCACTTTTTGGTTTTCTGTTAGACTGGTCCCTTACCTGGACATCTTTCCTTGTATTTTATCTTTCTCATGTTCTTGGCTGATTTCCAGAAAGCTGAATGGGGCTTTGTCTCAATGTTTATTGGAAGAAGAATATTGTATTGCAGCAGGAAAGAAGAATCGAGATTTCCTTGGCACGATTCTTCAGTACTTCTCATATGAACTTCATATAATGGCAGCAAGGCTGACAGCCAAAATCCTGAACTTCAAATTGACCTCTAGCTTCCATCAACTGCACACAGTTGTAGAGGTGTTTGATATTGTGTGATTGCTGCTGAGGTCAGTCTCTGAATGGAGGCTTTGGTTTCAATATGTCGATTAATTCAACAGATAAGACAAATTAAAAAAAACACACAACTTGTGGATCTTTTTTACATTTCATTTTTCACTGGCCAAATATACCAGAAAACCAATATTTGAGGACAAAAGCCCACTATTTTGTCATCAAATGTTCTTAAACATTGTCTGCAAAATCCCTATAATTAGCAGGGCCCCTGGAGAATGTCATTGCATATTTGATGAAACAGGGCATGAACTCTGTTCCACCTTCCAGGGGGGCCTGTAATACTATCCAGATGACTTCTGGGAATTTTTAACTGAGATAGGCCCTCTTATCTAAGCAACTGAGGGGAGAAAGACATTTGTCCAGGCTAACAACCCCTGTTAGCAGATTCATTCCATGTGGATAGATAGATTTCACCTTCCCCCTTCCCAGCTTTATAGGGCTTGCAGGTAAGGGAAGAAAGCAATAACACCTTCAAACTTTTAATCACTAGAAAATAGAGATGATATGAGGATGGTCCTCAAAGAAACCAATATAGAGTATTATCTTAATGCTACCATTTGTGTGATTAAAGGAGGGAGAAAAGAACTATTGACTTTCTTTAGAATGACCAATTTAGAAGAATGAATAGGATTACTTTAAGCCATGAACTTAAGAATTTTTTTTTCAAAATAATTTTCCTAAAAAAGACAAAATTAGGAATGTCTTCAGTACCGATCTTCATTGAACTAGCAGTTATTATTACTTTCATCCAGTACCCAGCACTGTGCCTGTCACATAGAAGGCACTTAAAAATAGTTTACATTCATTCATTCACAGTGTTGAGGAATCTTGATACTTTTCAAGTGTCCTCTTAGTTACATTATCTCCCAAAGACTTTCACTCTGAAATATTTTCCCAAACTAACATTGACTTCAAGTGACCTAGCTAACAACTTTATAATGACTCTGTTCTCTATTAAATCAGTCTTTGCAGAAATTCAACAGAAGACAAAAATTATCCTCCTTTTATGGAAATACTGGCATGGAAAAAAAAAACAATTAACTGAGGTTGAGATGTTGTTAAGGAAACAGTGAAAAATTACCTATTGTAACAAAGGACTTGCTCCTTGATTAAATGTATCTCCAAAGCAAATAGACTGCCTGTGTGTATATATATGGGTAACTAGTGTAATTAATCTTCATGCTAGATTAAGTTGATAAAATGTTGACCTAATTTGGGATTAAAAGATTATGAGTAACATTTTGAGTTGAAGGCTGCAACATGCCTCATGTCAACACAATAATGACAGAATTAACCCCACAAGCCCTCCTCAATTGGGGCATCTCTGGTGCTGCTACTTGAGCAGGGTTTAGGTGACCGGTTAATGAGGGCAGCAGCACAAAAGGAAGAATGTCAAAGCGTTTACTGAGAGGTATATTGTAACATGCATCAGGGCCCTGACTGCTAAGGGAAATACTGGTGTAGAAGAAAGAGACGTCTCCCATTCGGAGGCTCTAAGAACATCCTGGCTTTTGGTCATCAAATAAATGTTTGAATTTAGTAGGAATACCAGTTGCCTGGAGGAACTTCAAACATTTTTATTACTGACATAAAAATGCCCCTTATAAACATTGTGTGACTACTTGCAAACAGAGGGCATTTCATTTGCAATAGTAAAAGCTAGTTGGAAAAACATGATGTTGGCTCTTTGTGTGTTCTGGTGTACAATTACTTTCTTGTGATTTTTGATGATAGCTTTACTAATAATTAGTAACAAATTCCAACTGTTAATCTGGAAGGCTATATTGGAGTAATTCTTTCACCACCCCTCCCACTAAATGGAACAATATATAACATTCTATTCCACAGTTGATCTTCAATTATCCTTGGTATTGGAGAATAGGGTTTGTTTGCTGTGTGAATAAATGAAATCTACAAATAATCAAAGAAACTAATTTTAGCCAGTATTTTTCCAGTATCTCCAATTATAAGTGCAAAATACATACTTTTTCATTTATTCATGCATTACTAGCTGTGTGACCCTGGGCAAGTCATTTAACCCTGATTGCCTCACCAAAAAGTTTAAAAAAAAGTAGGTAAACTATTTATATTTTTGGAGCCAGCATTTCCATTCCTGAACACATAACAAAAGGAAGTCAAAGACAGAAACAAAGGTCTAATACATACAGCAAAATATTTGTAGCAGCAATTTTTGTGACAGCAGAATAATCAAAGAAACTAATTTTAGCCAATATTTTTCCAGTATCTCCAATTATAAGTGCAAAATACATACTTTTTCATTTATTCATGCATTCATTAAAAATATGTAACTTTTTGTCTTTAGAGTCACATTATAGTCATTTCTGGAAAGAAAAACACTCTCTTCTCCCCTTCCAAATCAAAGCACTCTTTGTAGCAAAGAATAAATAAATAAATAAATAAATAAATAAATTGAGTAAAACGTCAGATTAACAGTATCCATACCTACAATGCATATAACACATTCTGACCCCCTCCCAGGAGTCTCCTTACCCTCCATCAACAGATGAAAGGTACATTTTATTTTCTGTTCTTGGGGAGCATTATTTATTTTTTTAATTATGCAGATTTTTTGCTTTCTTTTCATCATCTTTTCATTCACGTGAGTGTAGTGAGGGTATATGTTCTTCTTTTGGCCATGCTTAGTACTCTGTAACACTTCATAAAATTTCCACAAATTTTATCTCAACTCCTCCTCCTCTTTCTCCTCCCTTCCTCCTCCTCCTCCTTCATCTTGAGACTGGATCTCCTAATCTCACCCAAATAGGAAGTTCAGTGGCCACTGGTGGACTTGATTCCACTACTGATGGGCATCAAAGTTTTAACCTACTCTGTTTCTGACCTGGGCCAGTTTGTTCTCCTTCAGCAGCCTGGTTCCCTGTCTTGTTCTCAAGGGCTAACTGTATTGGTGACAGACTGAGTGTGGACACCTGATTAGCTTTAGCTCAAGAGATTCACCAGCTTCAGTCTCCCTCAGTAGCCAGGATTATAGACATGCACTACCATGCCTCTCCCTTTAACTACATAATAATATTCTATTACATTCAGATACCATGATTTCTTTAGCCATCCCCTAATCAATAAGTACTCATTTTGTTTTTAAAGTTTTCGCTGTGACAAAAATTGCTGCTACAAATATTTTGCTGTATATATTAGACCTTTGTTTCTGTCTTTGACTTCCTTTTGTTATGTGTTCAGGAATGGAAATGCTGGCTCCAAAAATATAAATATTTTACCTACTTTTTTTTAAACTTTTTGGTGAGGCAATCAGGGTTAAATGACTTGCCCAGGGTCACACAGCTAGTAAGTGTCACCTAGCTGCCTGCAAACATCTCTGGTGGTCCACTTTTCTTATATGATTCTGAGTTGATAATGAGAATAATTGACCCACTAATAACTTAAACTACATAGCACATTGAATCCTTCGCCAGAGCCATTAACAAATAACTCAGCTGATCCATTCAGCATTTGACAGGACCTACAGAAAGGCATGGAAAATAAGTATATAGGATGAGAAAGTTTGAATGGGCAGTATGAGTGGACCTATATTGGTTAGATCATAGATCCACTGGAGTGTTACTATAAGTAAAAAATCACAAATTTGTATATACTAGTAGGAATGAATTTCAAGTACTTAATACAAATATTACAGCAATATTGAATGAGAAAAGGAAGTAGAAGCATTTTGCAAAGGAAAGAAGCAGACAAGGCAAAATGAGGCCATTATTGCTGCTTAGTTATTTCAGTTGTGTCCAACTCCATGTGAATTGTTTTGGGTTTGCTTGGCAAAGATCCTGGAGTTTACCATTTCCTTCTCTAGCTCATTTTGCAGATGAGGAAACTGAGGCAAACAAGGTTAAGTGACTTGCCCAGGGTTACACAGCTAGTACGTGTCTGAGACCAGATTTGAACTCATGAAGATGAGTCTTCCTAATTCCAAGCCCAGTGCCACCTCCAAAAAGTGAGCCTAAGGAGAGCTTTAATTGGAAAAGAGGCTGCCTGGTGGTCAATAGGAATGTGAGCATGAACATACACATAACTCTGTTCCTCTTGTCCTTTGTGATCTTAGTCTTTTCCTTCTAAATCTGTGGCAGCTGGTGGTGCAGTGGATATCACTCTCGGCCTGGAATGAGGAAGATCTCAATTTAAATCTGGCCTCAGACACTTACTAGCTGTGTGAATCTGGGCAAGTCACTTAACCTCACTTTACTTCAAGTTTCCTCAACTGTAAAATGGGAATAATAATAATAGCACCCACCTCACAGGGTCACTGTGAGGATCAAAGAAGATGATATTTGTGAAAAACACTTGGGAGATATTTGCTCCCTTTTCCTCCCCTTCTCCTGAAATCCAGCATCCTTTTGACTGCATCTCTTGGATGTCCAGACTTACAGCCCTATCAGGATCTTTCTTGGTATATAAGTAGATAGATCGTCATGAATTATTCACAGTGAAATCAGGACACAGGTAGATGCATCCTAGTAAGGACAACTGGCAAATTCATTAATGAGGGTATTAGATTTACATTTCTGTTGTCAAGCATTATCATGTGTTTGTATGAACTAAAACCTCTTTCTGTTTGTGCCTGTCAGCAAGTAGTACTGTGTCTCTGTGAATTTAGGCCACGCTTTCCCCCAGATACAGCTTGAGTAAACATAGAGCTCAGTCCATAATGAGCATTACTTTTCAGTGCAATATGCATTATTTTTTCCTTTCAAAGACATGGATGTGGCTGATCTTCAGGAGTACCCTAAATTCAGACCAATTTAGTACATTTGAATGTCTCACTTTGAATTTTGAAGGAAGAACAATTGAACATTTTGAAGATGGATAAAATCTTCTGCTCAGTTTTCAGATTCAATGTCATAAATACAGTGGAGGCTTTTATTTTTAGGGAGTTGAGAAAAATTCCAAGAAAAGGAAGAACAAGTATAGACAGTGTCCTGAATGGAACCAGGTCATGGGCTCAGGAGACAAGTGCTTCTGTTGGGCATTAAATGAAACATATCTTTTGCCATTGTGATCCTCATTTGAGTGTGGCTATTATCTGGAAGCAATATGCTATTTTATATAGACCAGGTAGGTCTATCAGAGAGACAGAAACTGCCAAAGTTCTGGTATACTTGTTCCAGGACCATAAGAGGTACTGTAACTAGATTTACTTATTCTTGGCCATAAGAGCCCTACTGACACTATCATTGATATTACTATATTTCCAATCTGCCAGAAACAAAAGTCCAGTATACACCAAGATGTTTTGTATCAGTTCTTTTTGTGGTTTTGTTGTGTTTGGCCATTTCAGTTGTGTATGACTTTTTGTTACCTCATTTGGGGGGCTTTCTTGGCAAAGGTACTGGAGTGGTTCGCCATTTTTTCCACTAGCTCATTTTACAGATAAGGAAACTGAGGGAAACAGGTTAAAGTGACTTGCCCAGAGTCACACAGCTAGTACATGTGTAAGGCCATATTTGAACTCAAGAAGGATGAGTTTTCCTGACTTTAGGCCCTGTACTCTATCCATGGTGCTAGCCATAGCTAGCCTTTTTGTGATAGCAAAGGACGTGTGTGTGTGTGTGTGTGTGTGTGTGTGTTGTGTGTGTGTGTGTCTAAATATCTTGAACTTATTATTTATAGAAGCGTATTTAAAAAAATATCCTAGGGTCAGCTAGTTCACACAGTGAATACAGCACCAGCCCTGGAGTCAGGAGGACCTGAGTTCAAATCTGGCTTCAGACACTTGATACTTACTAGCTACATGACCCTGGGCAAGTCACTTAACCCCATTGCCTAGCAAAAACAAACAAACAAACAACAATCCTAGCAGGGAAAAATTAATCATATCACTATTTAGAGAAGTGATTTCTAGTTTAAAATCTATAGAGAATGGTACTATAAAATATTTTATCTTATTTTCACATATGATTATTTTCATGTATATGTATATATGCATTGTAAATTCATGGTTATTGTGTTTTACTATTATCAGGTATTTGTTTATGAATCATTAAATATTAAAACCTATATATCTTAAACATTGTTTGAATTAAATATCCAAAATAGCAGAAATAATGCCACACAAGCCAAAATAGAGATCTGTTTATTTCTGTTTTAAATTCAGTCATTGTTTTAGAAAGCAAAGGAACCCACCCTTTTCATTCTTTCCCTCTCCTCTATATTCACACCATCACCTTCCCCTCTCTTTTGTAATAGCTTCTTAATTGGCTTCTCTGCCCCTTCATTCCCATCTTCCAAACAGCTGCCAAAGTTATTAAGGCATAGCTTTGACTCTGACATTCTCCTTCTCAAGTGTCTTCAGTGGGACACATTTCTTCTATCACAAATGACAACGTCCTCCCTTTGGCATTGTCCTTTTTATTCTGGCTCTAAAAGAACTTGTTATACTGACTATACTTCTCCTCGAACATTCAGTGTTACTGTCAAACTGGCTGACTTGCTTTTCACCATATAAGACACTTCATCTCCCATCCACATACATGTCTTTGTCCAGATTTCTCCTCATACCACATGCACACTCCCCTCTATCTCTGGGAATCCTTAGCTCCCTTCAAAGCTTAGCCAAAATGCCACCTCCTACATGAAGTCTTTCTGGTTCCCCCAATTGTTAGTGCTTTTTCTTGTCTTTGTATCCTCAGGACCTATCCCAGTGTCTGACACATAGTAGGTGCTTAGAGAATGCTTGTTAATTCATTTGTATGTACTTTGCACTTACTTAAAAATATGTTGGATCATCTGAATAGTATGTAAATTCATTGGATGTAGGAACTCTTCTGTTTTGGTCTTTGTGATTGTGTTATGCATAGTAGGCATTTAATAAATGCATGTTGAATTGAATCAAACCTTTGTTTAGCTGGAGACTTGGGATCAAAGGTTTGTGTTTCAATTCCAATTGTGTTATGATGTCCTCTCCCCCACCCAGTTTGTATGTGAGAAACATGAAATGCATCCTCTGTTATGCTTTTTAAGGTATGATTTTCCCCAACACCCCCATTTTCATTCCACATAGATCGAAGAGTAGCCCCTCATTCTCACCATTGCAACCCTCTCTGGCTCTTTATTTTTCTACTTTTGCTTTCAAACACTACACATATATGTGTTGCCCTATCACTGGGGTATTCTGAGGCTCTCAATTTCATACAAGTAGAAGGCAGCAAAGTTCAATCTTTCAGCAACTTCTTCCCTGCTATTTATTTTGTTTCATTACTCATTTCCTCCCCTTGTTCCATGATGTTTTCCTCTGGTATAATTCACAGCCTCTTTAGAATCTACATGGCTCCATCTCCTTTATCTTCAAAGTGCTTAAAACATTCAAGCAACCTTCATTGTTTTCATATCTAAAGAAAATGTGAATAATAAAAAAATTGGAAAGTGCCATTGTGCCATTGTTTCCATTCACTCTACCCATTGAATGTGATACAGACAGCATCTCAGGCCTCAGGTATCCTATGTGATGAAAAAAAAAGCCCAAAACCACAAAACTTCCTATCTACTCCTGACTTTTAGTGGGCAAATTCAGGAGAAAAAAAAAGATGGTAATCTTTGTGTGAATATTTATATGTGTATTTGTCTTAAAAATGATTGTAACTTGTAGCAGAAAAGGAAACTATAACCTGTGTTAGGAAAAACATATAATTTCCTAAATACTTAAAATGAATTTTTAACAAATAGTTTAATATTTTTGTATACATAGGATGCAACACATGAAGTAGTATGGCATAGTAAATAAATACCTGGACCTGGAAACAGGAAGACCTAGGTTCATATTTCCCTTAGGCAATTACTAGTTTTATAACCCTGGGCAAGTCAGTTACTGGGTCAACAGGTAATCAGAGCCTTCCTTCCCTCATCTGTAAACTAGCACATACCTGACTTTGTTGTTATGAAAATCAAATAGTATCACATAATTAAGAACTGTTAAAAGCTCATAAAAGTATGAACTCCATCTTCAACCTTATACTTACTAGTTATCTCTCCCTAAAACACAGGATATTAACATAATAGCACAAAAACATTTTGAAAACAAAGTCCAATATTCTTCTTTTTCTTTTTCCTCTTTAGTTTCTGTAACATTTTGCACTATTGATCTCCCTGTCTTGAAATTCTCCTCTTTCTTGTCTTTTCCCATCTTACCTTTTCCAATTTTCCTTCTCCTACTTTTTCTCTCTCCATTTGTCTGTCTGTCTGTCTGTGTCTCTGTCTTTCTTAAGTAAATGATGTTTTCTCTAAGTCTCCAGCACTTAATACCTCTTCACCTTGGACAACTGACTAGCCCTTTCTAAGCCTGTTTCCTCATATGAAAACTGAGGGTTGAACAAGAGGACCTCTAAGGTCCCTTCTTGTTCTAAATCTATGATTTTATATAACAGAATTAGATGAGGAAAACCTAGGGCTCAGAACAGAAAAAGAACCTTAGAAATCATGCAAGCTGACCCTCCCAGTTCAATATTTGGCTTAAAAAAGGGAAGACTTGAGATTTGGAGGAATGGGAAAGGGGATTTGATCACTGTCTTTAAATATTTAAAAAGCTAGCATGTGGAAAATAGGTTAGATTAGTCTGTATGTCTTCAGAACTTATAACTTGAGCCAAAGGGGATAAGTTGCAGAGAGACAGGTTTCAGTTTAAGACATGGACATTTTTTCCTACAAGAAAGGAATGAAAATCTATTAATTAAGCACTAATGACACAGTGGATAGAGCATTGGGCTTAGAATCAGGAAGACTCATCTTCATGAGTTCAAATCTGGTGTCAGATACTTACTAGCTGTGTGACCCTGGGCAAGTCACTTAACCCTGTTTGCCTCATTTTCCTCGTCTGTAAAATGAGCTGGAGAAGGAAATGGCAAAACACTCCTGTCTTTGTCAAGAAAACCCCTAATAGGATCACAAAGAGTTGGACACAACTGTAAACAACTGAATGACAGCAACAACAAAACTTATGTTCTGAGCACATTTTCACTTGACAGCTTCCCCCAGATGGCAAAGGCTGTCACATGAGGGAGGAAATGAATTCCCCATCACTGGAGGTGTTCAAGGAACAGCTAGGTGTCTGTTTGGCTGAGATGTTGCCAAAGGGATGCATGAACAAGAAAAGGGATTGGATAAGATGAACTCTGTGATCCCTTCCAACTCTGATGTTTGATGACTCTAAGGGATACCATCCTTTCCTTGGAATCTCTATGCAATCATCCTTTTCTCTTTTATTTTCACTGCTACCAACCTAGTGGTCTAAATAGATAGTAAGCTGTAACTGGTCTTCCTCAGTATGGGCTCCAGTAAAACTCAAATTCCTTATTGTACCCATTACACACTATTCCTACCTACCTCCATGCTTTTGCTCATGTTGTTTTACACCATCTGGAGTGCTCTCTCCTTTTTCAACATCCATACAATTTTATACATCTCTCCAATCCCAGATGAAGTCATCTATCTCTTCTGTGAAACCTTTGTAGACTTCTCCAATGCACGACAATGTCTCTGTTACTCCTGTCACATTTGTAATTAGAGTTAGACAATTTAGGTACACCATGGAAATCACAGGTCCTCTCTCCTCCTTCCCCAAGATTCATTCTCTCTCTCCTTCTCTTCCTTTCTCTCTCGGTCTCCCTTTCTCTCTCCACCAACACACACACACACACATACACACACACACACACACACACACACACACACACAGAGCAAGCTGTAGTATTCACTATTCCTCATAGACAATATTCCTTCCATCTGTACCTCGCATTTATAATGAACTTCCTCCTTACCCCTCTCACTTGGTTCCTTTAAAACCCTTCAAAACCTGGCCCCTTTATACAGCTCTAATTATTTTATGCTTTACTTCCTTTCGCACACTCTACAATTCTGAATTTACTTAAACACAACACTTCATTCCTTTGCACTACGACTTTGAACTTGCTGTCCACCAATCCTGGTATTTCCTACCCTCTAATCACCATCTGTTAGTTTCCCAGCTTCCTTGCTTGAGTCAGCTCTAATTCCACTTCCTGCAGGAGGCCTTTCCCAGTCCCCTCACCTGTTACAGACTTGCCTTCTAAGCTTACCTTTGATCTACTCTCTCTATATCTAGTTATTTACATGTCATCTCTTCCATTAGAATGTGTCCCTCTTGAGGGAAAGGGGCTGTCCTTTTGCCTTTCTTTGTATTCCCAGGGATTAGAATAGTTTTTTTGGCATATAAAAAGTGCTCAATAAATGCATGTTGCTGACTAAACTCTCCTACATGAAACTTTTCCTGATTCCAGTTAATATTACCTCATGAAATTATTTCATATTTACCCAATATGTGCATTGTATTTACTTATATGTCTACTGGTTATTTCTCTAGATAGAATGTAAGATCTTTGAATATAAGAAATTGTTTTTCTTTTTTTTCCTTTTTATCCCCAACAAATTAGTTAACAACATACATCTGTTTTTTTTTTTTTTTACATATCTTCTCATCATCTCTACAAGTAGTCCTTAGTCTCTTTAGGGGCAGCGATTATGTGTTATGCTTCTTTTGTATCCCCTACAATGCCCGGCATGATGAAAGTGATTTAAAAGGCTCTTGATAAATATTTAGAATCATTGAAATTTCAGAGCTGGAAGGGATCTTAAAGATTATCTAGTCTAAATTTCTCATTTAAAAGGTGAGGAAACAGAAGCCTGGAGAGTTTGAAAAAAGGTCATATAGCTAATTAATAGCAGAGCCAAAAACTCAGACACAATATTCCTTTGATATTCCTCAAGTTGTTAATCGATATTCTCTGTAGCAAGCTGGAATCTCTTGCTCACTAATCACCAAAACCATCTCACCAACTTCTAGTTCTCAATAACCAATCAAAAATCAATCAATAAGCTTATTCTTAAAAATCTATCTTACTATGTGTCAGACAATATAACAAGCACTGGGGATACTAAAATTAAAAATAAGCAAAAAAATCTTCCCTGCCCTCCAAGATCTTCCATTCTAAAGGTGAAAACATGTAGAAGACTTACTCAAGATACATACAGAGCTGATACAAGGTAACCTTAGAGGTTAGGTTAGGGGATCAGGAAAAGCCTCCTTCAGAAAGTGTCCTTTGAACTGAGTTTTTAAGGAAACCAAGTATTTAAAGAGACAGAGCTTAGAGGAGAGAACATGGGAATAGTTTGTAGAAATCCATGGAGAAGGGAGATGGAATTTGTGTTACCCTTTACCCAGGATGCTACTGAAGAAGCTGAGTGAGAGGAGAGGAAGTTCAGGTACCAATTATCAATAGCTAGATGGCTACAATTAACAATATTAACTGAAGATTGTTATTAAAGATTCTGTGGCTGGGAATGAAAGGTGATATTGTAAAAGTAAAGATAAGACAAAAGTTTTACCTAATCTAATTTATATATTCAATGACATCTCAATTAAATTACCAAAAAACATTTTACTGAGAAAAAATAATAACAAAATTAATTTGGAAGAATAAAAGGTCAATAATATCAAAGAAACTAATGGAAAAAAAATGTAAAGGAAGGAAGTTTAGCAGTACCAGATCTTAAACTACATTATAAGGCATTAATTATCAAAACTATCTTGTACTGGCTGAGAAATAGAAAGGTAGATCAGTGAAACAGAGCAGACATGCAATGTACAGCAGCAAATGACTATAGTAACCTTGTGTTTGACAAGTGTAAAGACTTAAGTTTAGGGGTTAATAATTCATTATTTGTTTAAAAAAATGTTGGGAAAGCTGGAAAGTAGTCTGGCAGAAATTGGGTATAGACCAGTTTCTTCCACTATTTACCAAGATAAGGTCAAAATGGATACATGCTCTAGACATAAAGAGAGATATGATAAAATATGCAGGGCAGCTACATGGCACAGTGAATTGTCTCTGGCTTTGGAGTCAGGAGGACCTGAGTTCAAATCCAGCTGCAGACACTTAACACTTACTAGCTGTGTGACCCTGGGCAAGTCACTTAACCTCTATCGCCTCACCAAAAAGCAACACATATATAAAAAAAGAGAAAATATGAAGAATGTGGAAAATAATACCTGTCAGACTTATGGATAGGTGAACAATTTATGAATAAACAAGAGATAGAGAGCAGCGTGAAATAAAATGGATAATTTAGATTGTATTAAATTTAAAAAATTTTTTTGTATAAATAAAACAAATGTAACCAAGATCAGAAGGAAAGCAAAAAATTGGGGAAGAATTTTATAGACTTTCTCAGATGAAAGTCTCATATCTCAAATATATAAAGAATATTGTCAAATCTATAAGAATATTAGTAATTTCCCAATTTATAAATGGTTGAAGGATATTAACAAACAGTTTTATGATGAAATCAAGACAATTTATGGTCACATGAACAATGGTCTAAATCATTATTGATTAGAGAAGTACAAATTAAAATAATGTTGAGATATCATTTTGTACCTACCAGATTGGCTTAAATGATTGCATGGGAAAGCAAAAAATGCTGAAGGAGATGTGGAAAAATTGGAACACTAATTCATTGTTGATAGAATTGTGAACTGATCCAACTATTTTGAAGAACAATCTGAAATTATGCCCAAAGATTTATTAAATAGCCCATATCCTTTGACTCAACAATACAGCTACTAGGTCTGTTTCCAAAGATGATTAGGTAAAAAAGAAAAGAACCTCTATGGTCTAAAATGTTTATAGCAGCTTTCTTTGTCATGGCAAAGAACTGGAAATTTTGGGGATGCCTGTCAATTGGAGAATGGCTGAACAAGTTGCATTATAAGATCATGATGGAATTCTACTGTGCTATAAGAAATTATGAGCTTGATGATCTCAGAAAAACATCAGTGGACTTGTATAAATAATGAAGAGTGAAATGAGCAGAACTAAGAGAATGTTTTATACAGTAACAGCAATATTGTTTCAAGAACAACTAAGTCATTTTGACTATTATAAATATTCAAATTAACTACAAAAGACCTGTGAAGGAAGATGTTATCTGCATTCAGCAAAAGAACTGATAAATAGATGGATAGAGTGAGATATATATATTATATATATATATATATATTATATATATGTGTGTGTGTGTGTGTGTGTGTGTATATATATATGTATACATATATATACATATACACACACACATATAAGCATGTACATATACATATGTACATACACACATCTTTAGGGTGGGGGAAGGGAAGAAAAAATGAAATAAAAATAAAGTTACATGATAACTTTATTATAATTATATATAATTATATATATATATATATATATATAATATATATATATAAAAAAAAGGACTAGCAAGTTGCATTGCAATAGATTTTAGGTTTCATGTACAATCATTTCCCCCCTATTCTACTATGTTATGGAAATTCTTGTTGTATTTCTTAAGTTCAGAATAAAATAAATAAAATTTAAAAAAATTTTTACCTTCAGTAGTAACCTTCCTTCCCTCTTTTCTAGTCACCTTTTCTCAATCTCTTTACCAATTGCCTCACAGTCTATACCAGAGATCACTGTCTGGAGGGACTTCTCCTACCATGAACTTCCCCACATCCGTATTTGTGACTGATAAGTAGAAAGTACTTAATAAATGTTTGTTTTATGGAGGTTTTTGTATGTGTGGCACTCATGCAGGGTAAAGAGTTCCAAAGAAGACTGAAGAAGGCTGGCACTGTCTAGCTCTTTCTGGCTCTTTTGCCCCTCATGGAGGACAAGACATCCATCTCTACCATGAGGAGAGTCCCATTCCAATGAATTTGGGACTGGGAGTTTACATATTTTATGCAGAAGAAATCAAAGCAAAATGAACATTAAGTCAGTTTCAAATAGGAAAACCAGGAGAGGCAATGTGACTAAATGGTAAGGAAGTTGAAAGTATTGTGTAGCAGGTGAAAGACAAGATTTGTTCTTGACTCTTGGTAACAATAATGGGGAGTGCTTTGAGTCTCAGATCTTGTTTTCTGGTCCTGCCTTTTTCCATCCCTCCTTTCCTCCTGTTCTCACTTCTTCTCTTCCTCTCTTCTTCCCTCCCTATTTTCCTTCCTTCCTTTCTTTCTACCTCCCTCTGTCTTTCTTTTCCTCCCTTCCTCTTTCCCTCTTTTCCTTTCTTCCTGAGTATTAAAGATAGCTTTATCTGACTATTCCTTCTAGTAAAATTTTTTTTGAAAAAAATATAAAAAAGCAATAAGCAAAATCAATTAATACATTGAAAAATATTTCACAGTCTCCCATCTCTATAAAGTAGTAGAGTAAGGGTGTCTTCTCATATCTTTTCTTTTTAGGCCATGTTTGTTCTTTGTGATTTTACAACTTTCACTTTTGATTATTTTGTTGTCCTTTCCAATAAGACTGTTATATTATGTTGTATGAAGTGCTCTTGTAATCAGCATGTATATTATTTTCTTGGCTTTGCCTACTTACTCTGCATTGAATAATAGAAGTCTTTGAATTTTCTTTGTAGTCATCATAAACATCTTTATTTTCAAATGAATGACATCTTTTTTCCCCACTCTTCTTTCCCCCCCCATTAAAATAGCTTGTAAGTTAGGCAAACATTTTTACGTTGGTCATGTCATATACATATATGTACATGTGTGTATATATTTATATGTGCAAATATGGATATACAAGCACATACATATACATATTTGCATATATACACATATGTTCTCAGGTCTAGCTTGATATATGTGATACGTATCACTCTATGACTTTATCTATCTATCATATAAAGATATATGTCATACGAGTCTATTAGCCTTCTCTGTCAGAAGAAAGGTAGTGTATTTCATCATTAATCCTTTAGAATTGTGCCTGCTTATTTGAACAGAGTTCTTAAATATTTCAAAATTGTTTGTTTTTATAATGTTTTTGTTATCACATAAATTTTCCTCATAAGTCTGCTCGCTTCACTCTTACATCAGTTTGTATAAGTGTTCCCTGGTTTCCTTAAAATTGTCTCTATCATTTCATGTAGCACAAGAGCATTCCATTGCACTTATATGTCATAATCTGTTCATCCATTCCACCTTTTATGTATATCACCTTAGTTTCTAATTCTTTGCCTCCATAGTAAAACTACCTATACATATTTTTGTGTGTATGGGTACTTTTCCTCTTCTTTTGATCTTTGCAAGGTATTGGCCTAGAAGTAGCATCTCTTTAGAGGGTTTTGGAGCATAGTTTCAAGTTGCTTTTCAGAATGGCCGAACTACTTCATAGCTCCACTGACAGTGCATTAATGTATTTGTTTTCCTACAACCATGCCAATATTTCTCATAACCTTTTAGGTTACCTTTTACCATGATGAGTATAAGATGAAATCTCAGTATTGCTTTAATTTCCATTTCTCTAATAATTAGAGACTTGGAGTGTTTTTTCATAAGTCTATTGATAGCTTGTATTTCTTCTTTTGAGCTTATAAAACACTAGATTCCTATTTTCATTTCCTTATTTTCTATCAAGCCATAGACTAGTGTTCCTTTTAGATTTTTGTTGGAGTAACTGTGCAGCAGAACTGTGTAAGTACAAGATGGGGGAAACTGGTTAAATAGCATCTCTTCTGGAGAAATGACCTGGAGGTCCAATGTGTCAGTAGTGTGCTGTGGCAGGCAGAAAAGCTAATGGGATCTCCTCACAGAGAGGCATGACTTCCAGAAATACGGAAGTAACACTGTAGGCATAATTCTAGAGAATCAATGATGAAACATGCTACCTACCTCCTGACTGAGAAGAATAATGGACTCATATGATATACGGTATGATATATATCTTTGCATGATATATGTGATCTATATAGAGAAAATCATATATTGATACATATCACACAAATATCAACCTAGAACATGAGCACATATGGGTATGTGTGCATATGTGTGTGTTTGTGTAAGCAGGTGTGTACACATACACACATACATATACACACATGCATACATATGTATGTATATGATATGGCCAATACTTGTATTAATTTATGGGCTGCATGTTCAGGAAAGGAAAAGCTAGTGCATATTTCCAAGAATACAACAGGGATAGGATGGCTAAAAGACTAGAGTACATTCATATGAAGATGTATTGAAGGAACAAGGCATATTTAGCTTGGAAAAGTGAAGATTCAGCAGGGGCAAAAAGAATGGCCTTGGAGTGTTTGGAGGGCACTTATGTGGATAAGTAATTAAATTTTATTATGTTTGGCCTTTAAGGGACAGAACCAGGAGCAATTGGTAGAGATTGCAAAAGAGATAAATGTAGACTAGGGGTTAGTAAAAAAGAAAAAGAAAACATATTTACAAATGATCAGAGTTGTCCCAAGTGCTCTTTACCTGGGACTACTCAGCCCTTAGAGCCCAGGACAAAAGATGAGAAAGAAGGAGAAATGAAACAGAAGCATGAAAAGTAGGCAATTAAAATAAGTTTTATGAACAATGGCTTTTTTGGCAATAAAAATGTGTGTGATCAATAAAAAAAATTGCTGTGGCCACTGCCTTTCAAGTGAAAAGGGGTTGAGAAAGACTGTTCTCAAAAGATCAAATCAAATAATAGGAAGCAAACCGCCTCTTAGCTCTCTCAGTCTCCATGATATATCATTGACAACTACTTCATGGAATCAGGATGAGGATTAACTAAAAACTGAGTCATGCAAAATTTATCTATCCTTTCTCTGGTCTGATTATCCCATCATACATACACAGCTCATGTTTCCTCTTATTCCTATACTTTCCTTCCTCTGAGCATTTTCTCTCTAGGAGCCTTCCATTATAGATCTCACAGGAGGATTACAAAGGTTTCAGATCAATGTTTGTAGCAGAGTTTAAGTTAACTGTTTTCAGGAGTTTCTCCCCTGTGGTTTGAATAGGGATATATGTGGGGAAGGTAAGAATGTAGAGTAGACTTTACATTATCACATTTGCCAGTTTTCCTGTTCTTAAATTTTACCTCTTACAAGATACTTTTCAGGATTAATAAAAGATGGAGACTGTTGATTGACCTTACCCTATCTTTCTATAGACTGCCTTCACAATCCTCTCTTTAGTATTTTTATTTCTTTAAAGTGACTTCTATTCCCTTCTCTCCTATAAGTATATCAAATTAAAATAAACTTAAAGGCATAATAAAGAAGAAAACTCATGAAAAGAAAATGAAATAAAAGGAAACTAAAATGTAAAAGCATGGTTAAATGGATAGTGCTAAACTTGTAGTCAGAAAACCTGAGTTCAAATTATACCTCAGACACCTATTAGCTATGTGACCTTAAGTAAGTCATTTAGTCCCTCCCAGCCTGTTTCCTCATTTACATAATGAGGATAATTATAGCACCTACCACTCTGGGTTATTATGAGGATCAAATCAGATTATATACATACATACACACACACACACACACACACACACATATATATGTATGTGTATACATACACATATATATGTATGTGTATACATACACATATACACATATACATATGTACGTGCATGCATACACACATATACATAGTAACCCAGAGAGGTAGGTGCTATAACCTCTGTCAGCCTCAGTTTCCTCATATGTAAAATGGAGATACTAATAGAAATTCCCTTTCGGGGTTGTCCTACAGAGAAAATGAGATAATATTTATAATACACTGTATGAGCCTAAAATGCTTTGTTGTGTCATTTCAGTCATGTACAAATCTTTGTGACCCCAATTTTAGGTTTTTCTTGGAGGAAATATTGGAGTTGTTTGCCATTTCCTTCTGCAGCTCATTTTGCAGATGAGGAAACTGAGGCAAACAGGGTTAGGAGACTTGCACGGGGTCACACAGCTAATAAGTGTCTGAGGCCAGATTTTAGCTCAGGAAAATGAATCTTCTGGACTTCAGGCCCAGCACTGTCCATTACACCATCTATAAATGCTAGCCAGTATTATTATCTATTCATGTTTGTTTGATTTGGATTTCAGCAAACAATTCAGCTAACCCTACTGAATTAGATAACCAGGATTATGGGTTTAGAGCTGGAGGTAACCTCAGAAGACACAATTCCCACTCCCTCATTTTACAGATAAAATCTGAGTGTGACAAAGGTTAAGTATTTGACCTAGGGTCTCATAGCTAGTAAGGAAGTGACCAAAACAGAATTCAAACTCAGATCTTGTAGACTCCAAGTCTATCTATTGTGCCACCTAGATACTTAAGTAACCTAACTTAGAATCAGTATCACAGCTTCTTATAAATCCAACTTGCATCACCTTACATCATTCTGATGCTTTTAGGAATATTTTCCTTTGAAATTAAAATTTAAATATTTTAAACTTTACATGCCAATAACTTTATCTTTTGTTTTACTCTTTTAAACTAAATATAGAGAGGCAACATGGTATAACTGATAGAAAGCTGGTCTCAAAACCAGGAGTACCTGGATTCAAATCTTGCCTCTGACACATACTTGATATAGGACCCTGGATACATTGATCATTTGCCACCTCAGTGTTTTAGATGACCATCTGAAACTGTAAGTTCAAAAAAGGTGCTAGCCTGCATTGTTAAAGGGAGTTTCATCACCCAGGGGTTTTACTAATAAGAACACAAGTCCAGTCCATAAATCTAAGTCTTGGATTTATGCATGCCTGATCCATGGTTTTGTCTATTCACCATTCCTCGTGGCAGCCTATATAGTCTCTAGACAATGACTTTTTTAAATAATTGAGTTTTATGGATATTTGTAGAGAGAGAATTGGATCCAGAGTCAGAGGACCTAGGTTTAAATTCTATCTGTGACACTTAATAGTTGTATGCTGTTGAGCAAGTCATTTCTATCCTTGAGGCCTCACTTTCCTTATCTGTAAAATGAGGCAACTCAACCAGATGGCCTTAGCAACCTCTTCCAGCTTGAAATACACAGTGCAATGATTCCCAGTATACAAATTCTTAACAAAGATTCCAAAAGAAATGGGTGGAGGTGGATGCTGCTCCCATGCTTTATTCTCTTTGACTAAATAGCTTACACTAGAAACCATCGTGGTTGCCTGGAGCAGAGAAGTAGGACCTGGGGAATATCTTAATAAGAAATAACACCATACACATTTTACCAATAAAATAGATTTGGTAAAGAAGTTCCTTCCTTATGATGAAGCTGATCTTCAGCCAGACCTTAATGTGATTTCCTTCAATCAGATAATTAGATTAACAGGTAAGCAAATGAATGTAAAAAAGAGGATTCACTGTACAGAGAGTGATCTTTCCTTGGTCAGCTAGGTGGTACAGTGGATAGAGCATTGGGCTTGGAATTAGGAAGACTCAACTTCCTGAGTTCAAATCTGGCCTCAGACACTTACTAGCTATGTGACCCTGGGTCTGTCTTCAGTTTCTTCAACTGTAAAATGAACTAGAGAAGGAAATAACAAATCACTCCAGTATCTTTGCCAAGAAAATGGGGTCAAGAGTTGGACAAGATTAAACGACAACCACAAAAGTTCATTTTATGCTCATCCACATTTTAATTAATTTGCCTTCTTTAGATATTTGTCATCATGTTGATTCACATTTTTGAAATGTTTCTCAAATCATTTTCCATCTTTGCATTGTGGATTGAGACCTTGTTACTTTTTACCTGAACTAAGGTTAAGCTGCTTAACATGTCTCCTCACTCTGTCTCTCTTCTCTCCATTTCATGCTTCACTGTGCTGTCAGATTACTCATTCAAAAGCATCTCTCTGATCACATGATTTGACTGCTCAAAAACACTCATTGGCTCCTCATTGACAATTGGATCAGAGTCAGGTTCAAAATCTAGGTTCAAAATCTGCTTCTGCCACTTACTAGCTATGATAAACAATAATGACTGTCAAAGCACCTTAACCTGCTTTAATAGCCTTCATAATCTATGTCTGTTCTACTTTGTTGCCATCATCTCTACCGCTGTCCTGCTCCCCTTCATTGACCCCGATTTTCATGTTGTTGTCTTTCTAGGGACTTCTTCCTCTCCCTCCTTCTTCTCTCCCCTCATCCTACCTCTCCAGGTTGAACTCTTACTTATATTCGAAGATTGAGCTCAAATATCACCTTCTCCATGAAGTTTAACCTGATTCTACCTCTCTCCCTCAGCCAGAAGTGACCTCATTCTCTGAAAAATCCCATAGTGTTTTATTCATGCCTCCCTGATGACATCTAAACTCATTCTATATTTTATTATGTTAATTCATGCACTTGTCTTATCTTTCCTGCTATAAGACCCTTACAGGCAAGCAGAGCCCAATTTTTATTCATCTTTGTATTTCCCATTTTACCAAGCAAATTAATTGATCAACTAAGTTTTTTTTTTCTTGATCTTATGGGTCAGGTACTTCGCAAAGTGCTGAGTATATAAAGACAAAAATGAAATAGGGATAGAGTAGTTACGGATCCCGCCAAAATAAATAAATTTGCTCATAGAACTCTACATAGAATTGTTTTCTGACCATCATTTCCATATAAAACATTTTATTTTATTGAGCCTGGATCTCCCTATCTTGCTCAGGGATATTGGAAGGGATATTAAGGACTTATTTAGTACAATTCACTCATTTTACGAATCAGGAAGTTGAGGCCTTAGCAAGATTAAAAGGCTTTTTCAAGATTCCTTTGCTATTGGCAGATGTCGAATTTGAACCCTGGGTCACTGATTCCAAATCCAGCAGTTTTCTTTATTATGGGCTGTTTCGCATATTGGCAAGGAAGTTTGGCACTCAGGTAGTCACACTGGCTTTCTTATTGCTCCTCACACAGAAAATTCTGGTGTTTTTGCACATTGCCTGGAATGCAATCCCTTTCCTTCACTGCCACATATAGTCCCTACTTTCCTCTAAACCTCAACTCAAGAGCTAGCTCCTGCATGAACCCTTCAATGATCCCTCTGAGATTCTGATTTGCCATTGAAATGATCATCCCGGGGAGGCTGCTATTCTGTCCTCCTCCTCATCTCACAACAGTCAGGCCTCATTGTCTCCTAGAGGACATGGCTTTTCCCAGGTCTATTGAGCTCTGGATCCCGGACTGTCTCCCCCAAACTCTGAAAGGGGGTGGTGGTCTAAGTGTTAGCAGGGGTTTGATCACAATCTCCTCCAGGAGACTCTCTTTTCCCTAGGTTTTTGTGATACTTTTTCTCTTTTTCTCCTGTTTCTTCTCCTGTCTGTCTGACTTCTCTTTCTCAGTCTCATTGGTATATTTTCATCCACGTCATGCTAAATAACCCTGAGTCTTCCCCAAGGCCCTGTCTTGGGCCCTCTTTTCTTCTTCCTAGATACTCTATCACTCAATGATCTCATCAGTTCCCAAGGGTTAAGCTATACATCTGGTTCCCAGATCTGTATCTCCAAGTCTCTCTCTTGAGTTCTAGCCCCGTATAACCAAACACCTTTTGAAAATCTTAGGTGAGATGTCTCCTAGGAATCTCAAACACATTTCTGAAAGAGAATACATTGCCTTTCTCTTCATCTGCCCCACCCCCATGTGCTTTCCTATTATTATCCTCTCAGGCCTCAGTCTTGGAGTTGTTTTTGACTCCCTACCCTTGCTCAGCACATATATTCAAACCATTGCAAATCTTATAATTTCTGCCTTCACTGTATTTCTCCTAAACATCTCCTTTTTACATCTACAGCAAGCACCATATTTCAGAATCTCATCATCTCCTCTCTTTACTATTATAATAACCTTTGAATTGTTCTCACTGCTTCAAACCTCTCCCTATTTCCATCCACCCTCTAGAGATTCAGCTGCCAAAATTATTTTCCCCCAAAATGTAGATCTGACCATGTCACTCTCCTGCTCAATAAAGTCCAATGGCTCCCATTTATTTCCAGGGACAAGTATAAACACTTCTTTTTGGACTCTAAAGTTCTTTGCAGCTTTGTCCCTTCCTGTCTTTCCAGTCTTCTTATACTTTACTCTCCCTCCAGGTACTCTATTATCCAGCTACTTGCTCTTCATGGAATAGGGCACTCTATTTTCCATTTCTATGGCTTTCTCCTGGTTGTCACTCATGCCTGGAAATGTTCTCCCTCTTCATCCCCACCTCTTAAAATCTGTGGCTTCCTTCAACACAGCTAAATCTCACCTTCTGCTGGAGCTCTTTCCTTGTCTTCCTACCTGCTAGTGCCTTCCTTCCTGAAATTGCTTTCTACTTACTTTCTATACATCTTGTATGTACCCGTTTCCCTGTTGGTTTCCCCACTAAAAATGAGCTCTTTAAGGGCAGGGATTATTTTTTCCTTTCTTTATATCTTCAGCATTTAGCACAATGCCTAGCACATCATAGAAGATACTTAATACATGCTTGTTGTCTCAATATTTTATCTTTACTTTAGGTATATTTTGTTTCACGTATTAAAACATAAGCTTCTCTAGGGCAGGGACTGTTTCATTTCTGTTTTTGTTTCTCTAGTGCCTAGCACAGTGCTTAGCACGAATTTAGGTGTTAAATGCCTACTCATTGATTTTTAAATTCTGTGTTTATTTTTAAATAAAGATCATGGGACAATGGAGTATAGAACTGGGGAAAGGATCATGTAAACCTTCATGCAGTATGAAAGCAAGCAAAATTACTTTATTGAATTTCATAGGGTAAGAAATTAATTAATTTTTGGTATTTGTAACTGAGGATTACTGATACTAGTCAATAAATATTGCTGAAAATCTGCTTTGTATTTTATATTAATGGACCTAAGGTTGATATTAAAATGTTTTCAAAATTCCTTATGGTTAAATGACCATTATAGTCATTTATTTGTTTACTTCATAATTGAAGAGTTGCCCAGATGATCATAAGTCTGAGAATACAAAAATGGCAACTGCACATTTTAGTGGGATTCTAATGTATACAAAATAATCTATTGGAATTTATATTTCCTTACAGGATTTGTAGTTCTTAGTTGGGTCTAAAAATAATAATATAAAGCCAGTATTGGCCAGGAAATATGGTAGGAGAGGAATTTCAAACAGGATTATAGGAGAAGCCCAAGGCTTTTGAAAAGGAGATTCATGAAATAAAGAGTGAACAGCTTTGGATGATGGTGAACCAGTGATGTGGGTTTATTTAAAGTATCTCTAGACTCTTTAAATGTGCCATGGTTATGGTTTCCTTTCTTATCCTGAGTCTTTCTTGGGTCGTCATTGAATTGTGCTTAGAATGAAAATTCTAAGTATGGCTAATAAGTAGCCATCTCAGGGAGAGAAATCCTCGAGCCAAGCACAGCTCACAGTCTCCTGATGCAAAAGAAAAAAGATAAAAACTAGAGAAACGGGCTACATTTCCAGATAGCCTTATGACATGAACATGAGTAACTGGCAGGGGGAGAGGGTGAAGCAGAAATGCAAAAACAAACAAACATACAAACAAAAAAAAAACAAATTGAGGAATCCCTTCCTCTCTGCAATCTTTTAAGTTGCAAATGCTTACCTTTCTTTTAAATTAATTGCCGCTTAGAGTTGTGCTCTCATCTGTTTGAGTTCTATGTTCACTTTTCCAAAACAGAAGGATGGCAGACAACCACCTTATTCTATAAATGGTGTCAGAAGAGGATGCCATTCATAGGTTTCACTTGAAATTCAGGCAACTGCAAGTCATCATGGTGGACTGGTTTGTTTTCTTTTTTCTCTCTTATCTAATTTATTTGAACATGATGGACAGGCAAGAATGGATTGCAACCTACATTCTTGTAGGGGAAATGTATATTGATGAGAGCACATATCCATTTAAGTGTTTCAGTATCCAATTTCTTAAAATAACATGATAGAAATAGATTTAGTCAGGAACTTTGTAGAGCTAGAAGAAACAAAAAAAGATCATCTAGCCTAATAATTCTATAAATGAGGACATGCAGGTCCAGGGGGTTTGTGGCTTGCCAAAGTAATACAGCCAATAAGTAAATGGTGGTATCAAAATAGTCTAGATCTGAGTGGCATAATTGCTGGAGGGCTGGACTTGGATTCAAGAACAGAGCTCAAATACCAAGTTAGATACTTGTGAGATATGTAACTTCTGGGCAAGTCACTTAACCTTTCAAGGTCATAGTTTCTGCATATACAAAAATGACCTCTAATATTCCTCCCAGGTTTAAATCAATGATCTTATCATCTTCTGAGTCCTAGGACCACTTTTATATACAAATAGGGTGAAAGAAAATAAATAGCCTTTTTTTCCCTCTTCCTGTTTTACTTTTTTGGACACTTTTATTAATGGATTGCATGTCTGGAGTTTATTGTTTATGAATCATTTACAATGCATTACAACCATTCTTCAGGTCCAGAAGTCATTTATTTTACACATAGATTGATCTTATTTCAGAACTGATACAGTGTAACTTGATATGAGGTTCTATAATATATAAAGTACCAGATTTAGAGTCAGACTAGAGTTCAAATCTGACCTTTGCCATTTACAGGCTAGGTGACCGCATGTAAGTCATTAAACTACTCAGAACATTAGACGACTCTTGAAATAATCACCAGGTTTCAAGAATGTAATGACTTTTAAATAACACTAGTTATAATGGCATATGCCTGACTGTAGTCAACCAAGTGCAAAAAACCAAAACAATACAAAAATTAGCTTTAAATAAGTATGATTGGCTTTTTAAAACTTGCCTTGACTAGTAAGTTGACTCATTTATCATTGGTTGGACTAGTTTCCATAAACAATCATATATACTCCCTCAGATAACATGTGATTGTTGTCAAATAGCCAAATTGATTATTTTTGCTGTCATGAACATTGTTACTAATATTTGGTCTCTTGTAGACACAATATTAGGCACCCATGCACATGCAGATGAAACTATTTGGTATTAATATTGCACCCTGCAATTCAAAGTCAAATCTGCAAGTTTTTCTTGAGATACATTTGAAATAAGTAAGTATGTCCTCAGTAGCTGGTATATAGGATAGAGAGCTTGGTGAGGAAGCTTCCTCCACCAATACAGATTAAAGTTGCCCAGAACATTGAGAAGTTAAGTTACTTGCTGAGAGCCACACAAGAATTAGGTTTTAGAGGTGGAACTTGAAGGGAAGTCTTCCTGGCTCTGAAGTCAGCTTTCTATGTCATGCTGCCTTTTTCATTAAGTAAATATAATAGCCACTTAATGCATGCTTGTGGAATTAAATTACTTTTTTATGTTTTAAAATTTTTTTGCTTTTAGGCAATTGGGGTTAAGTGACTTGCCCAAGGTCACACAGCTAGGAAGTGTCAAGTGGTTGGTCTGAGGCTGGATTTGAACTCAGGTCCTCCTGACTTCAGGGCCGGTGCTCTATGCACTGTGCCACCTCGCTGTCCTTATTAAATGACTTTTACAAGAGCAACAGGAGACTAGATCAAGTGGAAGCCCTTTCTATGCCATAAAATGTCAATTTGAAATTTTGAAATCTGTCTTTTTGGACATGAGTTTTTAAAAAGCAAAAGAAGAGCAGTCTGAATTTATACCAGAAATACCAGAGTATATTTAATTAGAGTTGGCATGATCCCAGGAAGAATAGCTGTATGAGGGGGAAGTGTTTTTCTTACTAGTGATGCTGTTCTATTCCTACACCAAACTGTGTAATTCATGGAAAAACTTTCTGTGGTGATCTTGAAAAGAACATAAACATGGAGACCCCAAGAAACTTCACTCCAACAACATGAAAGTAAGTCATTGCTTTTATGTAATCCATTTAATTTTAACTATTATGACATGACACAGAGTCTTTCAAATTATCAGAATATCTGTGAGAGAGTATTTATTTTGGTTTAATTGGCTTCAAATAGAAGCTCTTACCTGGTCATCCTTTGAAAACCCAAACCATAGATTGTAAAGTTTCAACAAAAAGGCCGACTTACATTAGTAGAGGGAGCTTTCTTACCATCTTGTCCAGCTTATATGTTAGGCACTAAGGTACTTTTACATACATTTCTCTCAGTGCTAGACTAGGTTTTTAAGTCTGTAGGGGCAACAGAAGGAATTAATTCAAGGTCTCTGCATTCTAGCTACTTACTATTTCTGGTAGCATATACATAAAATGCTTAAAGCCACTGAGTCCTGAAGACTGGAGAATTAAATCTCCCTGTGACTGAAGCTAAAGTTCTTGTGAGGAAAAAAATGTTCTTGATTCAGATTTTATAATTTCCTGGACATTTTCTGGAAATGTCCAATTCTTATCATTATATAATTTTCTTGTTTATTGTAGAAGGATAAGATTATATCTCTGAAAAGTAATCCAACAGAAAAGAAGGTAAGCTCATGGACTTGACTCATCCCACTTGACTCATCTGCTTCTGCCCTTTGTGTTTGGTAAAAATACCCTTCAATCCAGAAATCTTACAATGCATGCAATTCCTATCTTTTTCCCCCTTTTTGATGAGGAGGAAGGAGTGGGTTATTGTTTTAAGAATCCAATTTAATATCTGTCTCACCATCTGTCACTGGGCAGAACAGATATAAAACAGTGGCAAATTCATGTTAAGAAGGCTGTCTTGGGATAACAAAGAGAAAAGTTAATGGGCATGGATTTACAAATTATTAATGATTTTTCTTGTCATTTCTTGAAAAATGAAAGCTATGCACGCTGCCTCTCTCCCCAAACAGATTGCATTGTATTCCTCTGCAGTTTGTCCATCAGGCTTCATTCTGACAACATAATCCCAAAGTAATCCAGAGCGTTCAGTTTTCCTTGTTGGCTCTCATGCAGGCTGCTTAGACAAATCCTGCTACCTGTCAGCCCTCCGGTGGGTGCCAAACAGGCTGCCAGGTTAACCCCTGGGGAAGTTGGAAGACCTGATGATTTAACCCCTACTTCCCTTCCAATAATCCACCATAAATACAGAGGATGTTCACAGGCTAACTGTTCCAATCAGGGTTGGATCCCTCAAAATCTGTTTTATACACCTCCTCTAAGAACTACGGATGTGAACAGCACTGCTTGAATGAGTAAGTGACTTACTACAGTAATACAGACTCTAAACAAGCAGATGGATTGGATGCAAAGAGATTTGAATCCTCCAAAGTAGTATATATACTTATCTGTATATATACACACACATAAACGCATAAATATATACACACACTCACATATACATGTATACATGTATGTATATGTACACATATATGTGTATGTGTATATATATATTTGTGTGTGTGTGTGTGTGTGTACACATTGTGTGTGTCCATACCCATATCATATGTCTATTTATCATTACTGGGCCACTTCAATGCTAATAAATTCTTCCAAAAAGGCCAGGACAATGGCAAAATCTACTGAGTGACATGAAAACAAAAGGATTTTAATTAGAATTTCAGTTCTTGCTTCTCTATTTTCCCCTTCCTTTCTCTCCCATCATCATCTGCCTTTATGTTTTTCCCCTTTAGCTCTTGTTGCATGTGAGTGAATTTGAATATCGTTTACTAACTGGTCTCAGATGGTTTTGGTGCAGAAGAACCAGCAAATAAACCACACAAAGTTTTAGAGGGAGTAAATAGTAAATAATTTTTACTTGGCATCTTAATGGTCCCTATTGAATAGATCAAGGAAGAACATGGAGAACACATGGAAATATAAGGGTTTTAAAATGTTTTAAAGGGTTTAAAATTGTTTTAAAATGATACTCACTTATGTATTCTGTACAACAAAACAGCTTCCTCCTTGTCAGAATTCAGGGCTCATGAATCTGTCAGACCCAGTGGCATCAACAATCCACAACAGCAAATGACTTGAGTAAGCCTGGCATAATAAGGTACACTTAAATGCTCCACTACATGAGAAAGGAAACAAAAAATATCCCCCAGCTCATTTAACATTTGCTAGTCATGACATCTAGGTGAATTGGGGAAAGGTGGATAAGCCTGTGGGGAAGGAGCCTGAAGTCTTATCACCAACAAAACTTCTAAAGTCCACTAATACTTCTGACAAGAGTGTCTATTTTATCCCCCCCGCCACTGTTTAATTTCATTAGTTGCCATATGAGGGAGCAGTGACACGATTTTCCCCTTCCATGTTTTTCACTTGCCACATAGCATAAGGGGACAGATGAAGAACATGCCTTCTTCAAAATATAAACTTTCAGATACGGGCTCAAAGAAATACATGCATGCAAAGTACGGGATCAGAGATCTCAGATGGCAGAATGAAAAATTGTACTTCTTCACCATGCTATCCTATGTTGTTCTTGTTCAGTTGTTTCAATTGTATCTGACTCTTTGTGACCCCATTTGGGGTTTTCTTGGCAAAGATACTGGAGTGGTTTGCCATGTCCTTCTCCAACTCATTTTATAGATGTGGAAACTGAGACAAACAGGGTGAAGTAACTTGCCTAGTGTCACACAGCTAGGGTGTATTTGAGGCATTATTTGAAAAGATATGATGAGATAAGATAAGATAAATCTTCCTGACCCTACACTCTATTCACTGTACCATATAGCTGCCCCATGCTATCCTATAGAAATGTTTGTGTTTTTACTGTTATATGTTATTAAAAAAAGAAAATATTGAAATATTTTCCCATTGTGTTATACTCATAAAACCAATTTTAGAATTCTTTCTTTTTGTAATAAATTGTCAATAGTTAATCCTTCTAACAGTAGCTGTCATTTATGTAAAGCTTTAAGATTTGTGACGTAAGTTGAATAATATAGGTATACATGTTCTTATATATTATATGTAAATGAAAATGCTTTTACTAGGGATAATGTGCTTGTGCGTTAAGAGAATATGTGAATGTATCTTCCCATATCTATTCACATTTACATAATACATCCATAAGATAAACACAAATACCAGGTGTCCCACTATGCATTTAATTTAAAACTTTGTTTTTAAAAATATTAATGACTTTTAGCTTTCTCATTTTTGTTACTGCACTCTCATTTCTCATATCCACCACACCCTCCCTTATCTTTCTTTCTCTTCTTATCTCTTTTTTCTCTTTCACCCATCTCATTTTTTCTTCCTTTCCCCCATTCCTTGCTGCCCCTTAAGTTGTTAGTTGTTTTGTTGACAGAAAAGTTCAGTAGGATGTCAGACAACAGTTTGTCAACTCCCATGGTTAAGGGTCAATCACCATAACAGATAAGGTCGTTCTAAAACAGAACATTCCTTTCAATATTTTGCTTAATAACCAGATGCTTTCTATGTATTGCCATTTAAATAATAAAATGAGATACGGAAAAGTCTGAGAAGGCAAGAAAACTTTTGAGCTCACAGCAGAAAATTCTTCTCCATGGTTATGGTGACTCTAAAAATAATTTATTTCTTTGAATGATTAAGTATCTTTAGTCATTTATTTGATATAAATCCTATATTATAATGCTCAGCAAGGAGCTTTTGACTTCTAGAAGGGATAAGTGAGCTGGGGATAAGAGGTTGGACCTTGTTAGAGATGCCAACCAATTGGATTTTAATATACTCCAATATTACTCTGATGGTAAATATTTCTGGGTTTAAATTAACCTGCTCTATATTTATATCCGGGCAGTTAGATGGTGCAGTGGATAGAGTATTAGCTTTGGAGTCAGGAGGACCTCAGTTAAAATTCAGTGTCAGAGTCTTACTACCTGCATGAAACTGGGCAAGTCACTTAACACTATTTGCTTCAGTTATTCATTTGAAAAATAAGTTGGAGAAGGAAATGGCAAATCACCACAGTATCTTTGCCAAGAAAACCCCAAATGGATCATGAACAGTCAGACACAAGTAATTAACTAAACAATAAAATTTATATCTGCCCTTTTTTCGGGGAGGGATCTTAAAGGGGCAGTGATTTCATTGGTATAGGGAACTCCGAGGTAAGGAAACCTCATCTGTCAATGCTGATCCAAATTTCCTCCTGATCTTCTAATCTTGGATAGTTGTGTAGGGCACTAAGGATTTAGGGAACGTTCCCAGGGTCACACAGTCAGGTTTCCTCACTTCAAAGCCAACTATTTACCCCTATATCCTCTCATATACATTGTTTACTAAAATGAAAGAAAGTATGTAAAATACTAGGTAACCATAAGGCACCAAGCATTTATGAGATTTTTTAATTAATAGTAATTATTATTTTTTCAATCAGCAGTGAAGAAGATGGTCTTTTCAAAACACTGGTTAAAAACTGCTATGATGATTTTCTGAAGACATTAAATAGTAACACACATACTAACAGAAAAAAATGTATTCTCAGTTAGCCAATAAACATTTATTAAGCACTTAATATGTACCAGACACTGCTAAATGATAGAGATACAAATAAAGACAAAAGACAGTGCTTATCTTTGAGGAGCTCACACTACAGTGAAGGGGATAACAGGAAAACAATCTACAAAAAAGATATAGACAGGCTAAATTGGAGATAATCATGCTCGTATTGAGAAACTTACATTCATGCTTTGATATCTGGCAACTATATAGATATCAAAAAGTCTTGGTGGCAACATTAAGTTTGCTTAGACTGTTGTGACTGTTCTATGATTGATCAACATGCCAATGATGCTAGATCATCAGCTGAGTCACTTTTCCTTTCTATGATACCAACAGTAAGATCTTATCTGGTTATTGATTGTGTTCCTTATCAGCTCTGCTCAACATAATGTGGGGTGTGTGTGTGTGTGTGTGTGTGTGTGTGTGTGTGTAGTCAATGCACAGCCTAAACAATGTGAGCTGAACTTAGTGATGTTCTGAAATCTTGATTTTACACAGGATTACTGCATGAACAAAAACTCATTGGGAAGTGGTTAGTTGTGATTTCCCATCTGGAGAGCTGTGGAGTAACTGCAACTCAGCAAATGATCTGGTGCACTAAAACCATGGAGAAAGAGCTGTTCCAAATGATCAAAAGAATGGAATTACAAAATACAATGGGAATGTGGTATCATCGTTGGGGGCATTTCCTCCAACAGTGCACATAGTACATTTGTAGGTGATCATTGTGTTATAGAAGTGGGTCATGCTATGAGTGGATGTATATCAGGGGCCATTCATATATCCAACAAACATTTTGTTGCTCAATATTATTAGGATATTCGTGACACAATGTTAAGTGTCACAGTTATTAAAACTCACCATGAATTGTGCCATGTAAGGAATACTAAGGACAGAAACAAGTATACGTTTTTGCTTTGTTGTGGAGAAGAGGAAGAGAAAAGATGAGGGGATCCCTGATGTGGTCGATGGAATAATGATAATGTGATGGAGAGGAGATAGGATTAATTTATTCTTATTTTGTTTCACCTTGTATATCCTATAAAGCTACAAACCTGCAGAGGATAATTAATTTTTTAAATTTAATTTATTTTTTGGGGTTACATTTTAAATTTAGAACTGTTTCCCTCCCTCCTCACCTGGCACTTAGAGAAGGCCACCATTTCACACACACACACACACACACACACACACACACACACACACAGAGACACATGTAAAACTATATTCTGCATACCTCTATTTATGAGGGTTTTTTTACTTTGGAGGTAGATAGCATCTTCCTTCATAGGTTCTTTGCATTGGTTTGAGTGTTTATAATACTCATAATAAGTTAGTCATTCACAGTTATTCTTTGAACAATATTGCTGTTACTGTATCCAAAGTTCTCTTGGTTCTGCTCATTTCATTCTTCTTTTTTTTCATGCAAGTCTTTCCATATTTTTCTAAAATTAACCTTCTCATCATTTCTTACAGAACAGTTGTATTCTGACATAAGTGCTTTATAATTTTTTTTTTTTAGGCAGTTGGGGTAAAGTGAATTGCCCAGGGTCACACAGCTATTAAGTGTCAAGTGTTTGGTTTGAGGATAGATTTGAAATTATGTCCTTTTGATTTCAGGGCCTATGCTCTATCCACTGTGCCACCTAGCTGCCCCTCAAAAGTGCTTTTTGCAAATATTATATCATTTGACACAACAATCCTGGGAGGTAGGTATCTTTGTTTCCCCTATTTTACAGTTAAGGAAAAGGAAGCAAACAGAAGTTAACTGACTCATCCACAGTCAGACCTGACTACTTCCAGTTCTGATCATAACACATTTCAATCTAATACTTTCTACCATTTCTTATGAAAAAGTAAACTTTAGAATATGTTGCAGTAAACCTAGATAAAAAGTTACTTTATGAATAAATTAGAGGACTAAGGAAGAAATTACCTTTTGGATACTGGGATTGAGGATGATTTTAAGACAACAGGGAATAGAGAGGATTGTTGAAAACAAAATGTTGAATTTTGATTACATAAAATTTAAAAGTTTTTGCACAAGCAAGTTACTGTAGTAAAAATTATTTTAAAAAACAGAATTTGGAAAAATGTTTGAACTAGTTTCTCTAATAAAAGTCTCAGTTCCGAGATACATAAAAGGCTGATTCATATTTATAAGCCTAAGAGCCATTCACAATAGATAAATGGTCAAAGGATATGAATAGGCAGTTTTTAAATGAAGAAATCTCAACTAACAGCAACTGTATAAAACATTCAAAATAACTGAGAAATTAAAATGAAAAGTCTTTTGACAATCTCTGTCATACTTATCAGACTGGCAAAAATGTTAAGAGGAAATTGACTAATACTGGATGTACTGTTGGTGGAATTATGAATTGGTCCAGTCACTCTGGAAAGCAATCTAGAATGAGACTGAGAAAGTTAACAAACTGTCACACACCTTTTTACCCAGCTAAACTACTACTAGGTATATTCTCCCAAAGAAACCAAAAGAAAGAAGAAAATGATTTTAAAAAATTGTATCAGCTCTTTATAGTAGCCTGAAATTGGAAACTAAAAGGGTGTCATATTGGGGAATACATGAGCCCATTATGATATGTAATATTACTGGGCCATAGAAAATGGTACATTGTACAATTTCAGAGAAAAGTGGTAGGATTTTTATGAACTCTTGTAGAATGTAATGAGGAAAAATATAAAATGATAACAAAACAATAAAGAAAAGCAACCTTGAAAGAATTTGAAATTCTGTTGAACACAATGATAAATCATGAGTCCAAAAGAATGAAGATAAAATACACCATTCATCTCCTGTTAGAGAGGTGATGAACTTAAAGTGAAGAAAGAGACGTGTATTTCTTGATATGGTTAATGTCGGAATTTATGTAGCCAGATTGTTGTAGACATATACTGAGGGATTATTTTCTCCATGAGTGTGGGGCAAATGGGAAGAAAAGGTTAATTCAAGAAAATACTTTTGCTTGAAAAATATAAAAGAATAAATGTTTTAAAACAAACAATGTGCTAGAGCCTACTTGTCTACCATAACGTCTGGGTCACCTACAACTCTAGAACTTCTGTGATTTTAGTAACATGGTATGTTGTAGTGTGCTGGATTTGGAATCTGGAGACTTGCTGTCCTGACATTTGTGAGCTGCCTAACAGTGGCCAAGTTATTTTACCTGTGAGCCTCAGTTTCCTCGCATTACTGGAAGTACTCACATGAGAGATGCTGTCTCTTGGGATAAGATATTCTGCATTTCCCTACCACATAGGGAGATATATACAACAGAACTTCTGTACATGCTTAAACCACCTAAGATGGAAGTATACAAATGAGATTTTGAAGGATTTGCTTCTGGGTTAAAATATTTTGCATTTCCCTATCACATAAATAGAAGGAATTTGTACCAGATTTGAAGCCAACAGAAAGAAGCTCCTCTCATCCATGTGGGATGCAGAATGTTCTCCTAGAAGCAGGTCCCTGACATCTCGCACTTGGGTACCTCCATCTTCTGGGCATTTATCAAAGCCCTATTATATACATGCTAGTTATTAGGAAAGACATTAATAGAAATTAGAGTAGAATATGTGAATCACATTTTGATTCAGAATTTTTGTTCAGAATCATGTGGCATTAAGTTCTTCACTAATGTAAGAATGATAAGCTTTTGCAGAATTAAACAGTTTGGAAAACTTGAAAGGGTTACACAATTTTCAAAATGCATTTCAATTTTATCTCCTTCTTCAAGTCTGGGATCAGTTCATCATCTATTTATGGTTCCTGTCCATGCCATAGGTATTGATACAACAATCCAATGGGTTTCCCATCCAACTATGTGTCAATATGTTTCTCATCCACTTTGTTTTTGTTGTGCGGATGGTAATGCCAATCTCTTATGTTTTATAGTGAATCTCTTGAAGAAGGACTTGTAGTGTTCTAGATTTTGATATAATTACCAGATATGTAACCTGAGAATGGGAATATCTTGAAAATCCCACCATAAGTAGGAAATTCTTTTTCAGTTTGAACTTTGCACAAGATATCCACCATAATGCTACTTTTAGTTATCAATTCTTTTCCCTTTTGTGCCAGATTTGCTGTTGATACCAAGTGGTTCATTGAATAAAATTATATTTGTAGACACATAAATACATAGAATCTTGCATAACTTTAATTTAAGAATGGCAGTTGTCCTATTTCAAGACACCTTTTAAAGTTGACTTTTATTTTAATAAGTCAAATGGAGGGAGGGAAATAGACAAAATGCTTTAAAGAATACTGATTTTAGAGTCAGAGAAGCTGAGTCCAAATTTGAATTCTGCTTTGGGTAAATTATCTGAGTCTCAGTTTCCTCATCTGTAAAAGGAGGAATTCAAATTAGATGGTTTCAGAGCCATCTTTCAGGTCTAAAGCCATACTTTTTTGTTATAATCTTGATTCTTTGTACAGTATGTGTGCTATCAAAGCAAGTAGAATCTATTTCCTCTGCCGCTCAAACAGCTTAGTTGTTCTGAAGGTGTGATCTCTTTTAGGAATTCCTGTGCAAAACCTACTTGTCTCTTTTCACGTTTCCATCAAGGATAATTTTCTGTGTGACTGTGTATGTGTATGGGACTGTGTATATGGATGTGTTTGTGTGTGTGTGTGTGTGTGTGTGTGTGTGTGTGTGTGTGTGATTCAGTGCTCACCATTTTAAGCAACTTCTGACTCTTCTTGAAGAAAATATCATTGATGATGCACAGATAGGAGGCTTCTACATAGTGTTTAAGTTTTTGGTACCTTTAATTCCTTGATTACATATCATAATTTCCAACAGTTTTCATCTTCCTTCATAATTCCTATCTTTGCATTGCAGTCAGAAACTATCAAGATATGTGGCGACAATATGAAGGAAGATTTTTGAATAATTTCTCTACTTTGTACTCTGCAATAGATACTGGCACACAAGCTATATCTTCATGTTCACCTATATCTTACACCTATTGTGAACATAGACATAGAAGGTGACCAAGCTCCATGTGAAATATAACTTCTTTTGGCCTTTAGATACATACTGAAACAGACGTGGTCATCTCTCTTTACATAACTCAAAAGAACCTCTGAGACATTCTTGAATAGACCCACAACTTCTTCATGACTTCTTATTTCATTTATATCAATCATATCATGTATATTTGTACATATGTTCACTGCCAATAATTATCTATATTAACATATTGATAAAATGTATAAACACACACACATGCATACACATACACTCATGAGTATATACTATGCCTACATGTGGATACATGCACATACAATGTGCATATATGTATATACATGTGCATGAATACATATGTGCATATATATACACAGTTATATCTATATACACTATTTCCCCATTCTGATGTAATCTCATACACATTCAGAGTCAATAGTTATTGGAGTAGATATCTGAGTCAATAGTTATGCAGAAGACCTTTCCCACTATACCTTCTGAATCTTCCCTTGCTACTAGTACCATATTCTCTGAAAGTAATTTGTATCTATACTGTATGTTTCTTATATAAGATACATGTATCTTAAGTTATTTTGTATTAATACTTTGTAAATCTTATATAAGATATATGTATCTTACATATATTATACATATAAGATATAAAATAACTTTATATTTTATATCTATACTTTATATATCTTACATAAGATACACATACCTCATATGGATTATACATGTAAGATACAAATAATATAGATACAAAGTTATTTTGTGTTTTGTCATTTTGTATCTATACTTTATGTCATGTAAGATGCATGTATCATATATTATACAAATATAAGATAAAAATAGTATGAATACAAAATAACCCTAGAAAGGCATTAGCTAGCAGTGGGGGAGGGGGGATTAGGAAGGTACACTGAGAAAGGTAGCTTTTGAATTGAGTTGTGAAGAAAGACAATGATAATGAGAGATTGAGGTGAAGAGGGAAAGCATTCCAGGCATGAGGCACAGCCTCTCTCTATCTTGATGACATTCTTCCTGTCTCCAGCTTGGATCTCTAGCTCCCACCTCATGATTCTACTCTAAGTGGTGATTTAGTTCACTACAGCTCGCTTAATCCAGACCAAAGACCCTGCTGCTTTCCAGTCTTCTTTATATAAAATTATCACCTGTGTATGTATTCTACCCTAATTCTTTGCACATCTAGCTCTGGGAGCAGTAATGAAATCATTCAACCAAACTTTCCTAGAAAGGTCATATCAATCCACTGTCCAATGGCTCCACTAACATGTTTTGGACAACTCAGTCTAAAAACCACTGGTCACAGCTCCTGTGTGTTCTCTTACCTTGGCTGCTTGAGAGTAGTGTTTATATTTTCTTTTATATTTGTATCCTAATGCTCAGCACAGTGCCTGACACATTGTAAGTGTTAACTGAATGCTTTTTCATTAATTAATTAATTCATTCCCTGTTAAAAGTTAAACTTGAATATTGTGGATTATATTGATGTCACTTAAGAGCCTATGGTTGAATGATTCGGGCACTTACCCCAAGGTGCTGACATTAAGGAGATATGCTTTTGTACAGTGGTCCTCTACAGTAAGCATTGTGTTATAAAGGGCTGATTTAAAGCATGTGATCCCTTTCCCACAACCTTTCTTGCCTTTTCACTATATTCTTCAACAGTCCCACCCCCTTCCTCCAGATGGTCTAGGGCAGATTGCCCTGTCCTAGTGCTTACTGGGGGAGAATTTTACTGGGATGCCAAATTATGTATTTATAGCTCTGGAAAACTAGATCAAAGCTGCCAAAACAATAGTGTGATGCTGAGAACACAGCTCTCCTGATTTAAAATGCTACATCCTCCCTTTATTGAGGTCAAATTCATTATTTTTTAGCGCTTTAAAATAGTAAATAAAACTACTTCTGGACCTGTAGATCAAAGGTAGAAGTAGACTTGCTTGAGTTTCATTTGATGCAGTTCATTAGGAATCATCATGAGAGTCTCACAAATGGGCAGCCCAATATTGTCCACATTCTTAAATTCTTGTCTCAAGAACTAGATAGGCCAATATGTCCCATTCTGATGTGCTAGGCTAAATCCAGCCTTGGTGAAGACTCAGCTTCTGTTATGTCATAGCCAAGAAACATTATTCATTTCATCACCATTTTCAGTTACTAGTACCACCTGCCAAATAAAGAGGTACTTTAATTTGTAACTGACTGGCAGTGGGGAGAGACACACAACTTTCTCTGAAAAATTTTAGAAATATTGCACATAAACACTAAATTTTGTAGTCTGGTGGCAAAGATAAAAAATTGAAATGTGAGAATAAGAGAAAGTTAAACTCCCCCAAATATTATGTACAATGCCTGAAAATTGATTAAGCCATGGAACATAGAGTGTCAGATTTGAGATCCTTTTTCCTATTGCCCTGTGAAAGTCATTTGCCAGGTGTGTGAACTTGGGTCTTCTTGTCTGGCACAACCAGCCTTCTTTGCCACAAACATCTTGTGAAAATGTTCAGAAGGCTCTTGGGAGCTGACCTCATTTCTCTGGGGGTGTTGTAAAGGTTTTCAGCTCTAAAAGAAAAAAAAATGTAAATTTAAAACTCTGACATCTTGGGTAGACTTTTTAACAATTTGGATTTGAATAAGACCAATTTTTACTGCATTTATGGATAGAAATGAAACATAATTTGTCTTCAGATCTTGGGGCAAACCATTTAGAAATGTGAAATTAAAACTGCCTAGTAATTGTCACGCATGGCTAGAAGTGGTTACTACTTCAGCCTTTGATATATCCTGTGATTGGTGTTCATCTGGATTACATTTTAATATTATCCTGGAAGCTTAATTATAAAGGATTATCAATAGATCATAAGAGGACTGCAGTGAGATAGGGTCATAGAGAGTGGAATATTATGAGCTGCCTAATCTCTGACCCATATCTGTGTATCATTTTGGCATCTTTACACAATATAAACCACTGCCTAAGTCTGTAGGATGATGGCAGAGTTTTCTCTCCCTTTTTCCTTTTTTTTTTTTGAGCAGGCAGCCTAACTTTGGTTGTTGTTTTTATAGCTCCCACATATAGCTTTCATATGGCACTTTAGATATTTAACTCCATTACCGTGGATTCTCAAGATCTTCTTATGGGGTGACTGATGGATCGATTGACAGAAGGAGCCTGGTGGATGTAAAGTGAACAGAGGCCATGAATAGGGTAACTATGGCCCAGTTTCATTCGTTTGGACCCTGATAAAGAACAAATTAAAGGCATTTTGCAAATATGTGTTTGGAAATCCCATCAGAAATATTGGAAGTCTCACATCCAAGTGTGATTAGGTAAAGAAGCAGGAAGGGTGGGCAAGCTTTTCAGCAGATGATAGGAGGGGTCCGCGGCAGCAGCTCTGCCTTTTATAACAGGGTGTGCAGCAATGTCTTTAAATAGCATTTAAGTTGGCTCTCATTCTGTTAACTGTGGGAACTTTGGGGGAAATACATTTAGGCACTTGACGATTATAAGTTAAGAGATAAGGCTAGCTGATTTTGTGAACAGCTTGCTGGAGAGGTAAATTGCATGTAGAAACTAAACATGACAGGGGAAGATAAAACACTTATTATGATTAATACCAGGAGTTGTAATGGGGTTTTGCTTATTGCAGCCCCAGGAAACCTCAGTTTTACCTGATAATGCTTACAGCTCCAGCTGCACTATTGGTACCCCACACTTTCTGAATGATAGGCCACTACTCTGTGAAGTATCAAAGATCTGTGGTGGATTGGATAGAGCACTGGACTATAGTTCAGAATTCCAGAGTTCAAATCATGTTATTTGGCTGGGTGACTCTTAGCAAGTCACTTCACTTCTGGGGACCTGAAATAGAACCATGCGTGTTTTCTCTACTCCAATACTTCCTCTATCTTTAGTACATTTGTAAGTCATGCCTACTTCATTCAAGCACATGACATGAACCTAGAAACTACTGGTTAGACAACTAAATGAACTTTGTAAAAACAAACTATGTGTGCATTATAGTTTCCTATTTTGATTATTAGAAGCAAGAATTCTCTGACATGTGCTAGCCCATAGGGAATTGCAAGGGCTAGAATGAAGGACTGATGAGTCAGACCACCAATGCAATCTAGCTTCTAATTGCTAGAATTACAAGCTGAAGACTCCGTAGCAGAAATTTTCTCTATTTCTATGCATCTCTCTTACTCTGTCTCTGTCCCTTACTGTCACATCTCTCATTCTGTCTGTCTCTTAGTGTCTCTTTGTCTTTGTATGTCTCTTTGTATCCCACCTGCTTAGAGCCACTGAAACATTTTTAAAAATGTATAGAATGGAAGGAATTGTAAAGGGAAACACAGATAAGCAGCACAGCTTTGAACATAATATTTTGAATTTATTGCATATATATTTAAAATCTGCTCATTATATTCACAGTTTTATATATAATTCTTTTTATTCCACTTTGATAAAGGTAACATTGTTTTATGTGCTCATTTAATTCAAAACTAAAAAAAACCAATCGAAATAAATTCTTGTGGATTGATTAAATAACACTGGAAAGTAGTGTTCACATGCTGGGGACTTTATTTTAAGGTCATTTTCGAGTTAGCGTAGGGTGGAGGTGGGGGTTAGAGTCAGGAAATGTTAACATCAACTGGCCTTCCAAAGAGAAGACAGCCTTTATTAGAGGATCAAATGGACATGTATTCAACGATAAAAAGTGCCATAGCATGTGCCATATTATATTCACTAGGCACTTTGTAGTAATCAGCAACTGCTTTAGAATTATTGAATGTTAGAGAGGTTAAAAGGTGCTGTGGCAGGAGAAAGGATACTAGATTTGGATTTGTGAGGCTTCGGTTCAATTCCCAGCCCTGTCACCAACTACCTATTATGACCTTGGGCAATCAGTAAACTAAGTTGTTGTTCAGTTGTTTCAGTCATGTCTGATTGACCCTGTTTGGGATTTCCTTGGCAAAGATACTGGATGGTGTCGTTTCCTTCTCCAGATCATTTTACAGATGAGGAAACTGAGGCAGACAAAGTTAAGTGACTTGTCCAGGTTCATAAAGCTAGTAAGTGTGTGAGGCCAGGTTTGAATTCAGGTCTTCCTTACTCCATGCCCAATACTATAGTCACTGAGTCACCTACAGAATGTGATACTCTGACTTCATCTTTTTCCAAATACTTTTCAATAAGATCTTCATTGCATTGTACCCACTTCATACCAGAAGCTATTTATAGGTTATTGGTAAACAAATGATGGAAGGAAGGAAGACAGGACCTTTGCCTCAGTTTCACCATACTGCCCTATTCAACAAGAGGTTATTTAGCCATTGTGCAATGTTAAGAACAATTTCAGGTTCAGAGAATATACACCTATCTTTCCTCTATGACATTTGAAATTCCACAACCCACAATTATAATATCATTAATACTTCTAATATTGGTCAGATCAGACTGGGTTAGGATGAAGTAAAATGTTCCATGCCTAGGCTAATTCATCCATATGAGGAGGAGGAGAAAGAGGAGGAAGGCTCAAAAAAGAGTAATCCAGAGAAACAAGATGATTGCAATATATGAGTGAGGGAAGTGTGATAAGATGAAAAGTATCCTGTAGAATGGAGAAGAATTCTGAATGAACATTTTTGCTTTTGTCCAAGTGTTGTTCAGTAATTTTTCAGCCATATCTGACTTTTGTGACCCAGTTGGGGTTTCTTGGCAAAAATATTGGAGCGATTTACTATTTCCTTCCTGAACACCAGATGCACACCTAGTCTGCCACACCCACCAGTCTGGTTATTTACACCAAGAAGGGAGGAGATAAGTCACAATCAGCTTGATCAAAAGCTTAGCCTTAAGTTATATCCTAGTCTCATGACAAACTAAAATTTCCTGGATGCCATCTGGACATTTAATCCAATTTTTAAAATCTTTTGGTAGGTACTGGGGGTACAAACACACAATTAGTAAAGTCCCTGACCTCAAGGAGCTTAGGTCCAACTGGGGGGATACAACATGTATGTAGATGAGTTATGTGTGTTTCATCAGACCTGTGATTTCACAGGCCTGGGAAACTCTGTGATTCCAGATCAACACTTGAGGTCTTATGAGTTTCCTGGGGCACTGAGAGATTAATTGACTAGGTCGGAATTCTATTGTAGCATTTGAATGGAAATTTTCCTGATTCTAGCTCATAGTAACAACCACAATCACAACCACCATTTGCTGTTGTTCAGTTGTTTCAGTTGTGGCTAACTCTTTGTGAACCCATTTGGGGTTTTCTTGGCAAAGATGCTGGAGTAGTTTGCTATTTCCTTCTCTAGCTCATTTTACAGATGAGGAAACTGAGGCAAACAGGATTAAATGGCTTGCCCAGGGTCACACAGCTAACAAAGTCTGAGGCTGGATTTGAACTCAGGAAGATGAGTCTTCCTGACTCCAGGCTTGGCACTCTATCCACTGTGCCACCGAGCAATAATGATAATAATCATGATGATAAGTAGCTTTTATATAGGGTTTTAAAATTTGTGCACTGTTTTACATGCGCTACCTTATTTGATCTTTACAATAACCCTGGAAGGTAAGTTCTATTATGATCTCAATTTTATAGATGAGGAAACTGATGCAGGTAGAGGTTAAATGACTTGCCCAAAGCCACACAGCTAGTAAGTGTTTGAGGCCAAATTTGAACTCAGGTCTTCTTGACTTCGTTTCTAATACTCTATCCTTTATGCCACTTAGCTCCATTTATCAATTGATCAATCAATGAACATTTATTAAGTTCCTACTATGTGCCAGGCACTATGCAGGATGGATAGAGTGCTGAGCCTGGAGTCAGGAAGACTCATCTTCCTGAGTTCAAATCTGGCCTCAGGCACTTACTTGTTCTTCTAAATTTTGAATCTTCTAAATTTTGCATATAAAACTTTTTACCAGAGACACTGATGCTGTAAAGCTTTCCCCTTCCCCATCCTAGGTGATAGCTTCCCTTCAAATTTTAACTGTTCTGGTTTTGTTTGTTCAGAAACATATAATTGTATGTAATCAAAATAATTAATTTTCTCTTTTTTCATATTCTCTTTCCTTTGCTCATGTATTTTCCCCATCTATAGATGTAAAAGGTAATTGCTTCCCTAATTTGCCCATGGTAAGAACTTTTATATTTGTCATTTATCCATTTGTATCTTATCTTAGTATATTGTGTGAGATCTTGTGCTATACCTAATCTCTTCGAGATATCTTTGTAGTTTTCCCCAGTATTTTTAAAAAATTGATTAGTGAGTTCTAAACCCAATTGTTTGGGTTAGGGGTTACTGTGTTACTACCTTCACTTTCTTCTATATGTTGTGTGCCTAATCTGCTCTAATGGACCACATTTCTTTTTTAACCAGTAACAAACAATTTTGATGACAACTGCTTTGTAGAAAGGTTTGACACCTGACACTGCTAAACTCACTTCCTCCCCGCTTTTGTTTTTAATTTATTCTCTTTGAGATTTTTGCTCTTTCATTTCTTTAGATTTTTTCATTATTTTTTTCTAGCTCCATAAATTAATCCATTTGTAGTTTGATTATTGTGGTACTGAATAATCAAATTAATTGTAGTATTACTGCAATTTTTACTTAGGTTTATAATTTTGGTCATGTAATTCTTTGTGTTGGTTTACAGATAATGAAATATATTGTAATTCTGTTGTTACTTTCAACTGAATTATTTACCTTTCTGCTAGAATTTGTTAATAATATACAGAAATGTTTGTCATTAAGGCAGATTTATTTTATATCCTGGAACTTTGCTGAATTCTTTAAAATAAATATTTAATTGACTCTATGTTTCTCTAAGTAAACCATGGTATTATCTACAAAAATGAGAATTTTGTTTTTACTTTGTCTATGTTCATTGTTTCATTCTTTTTTCTTTCTGTATTGCTATAGATAGGATTTTTTAGTGCTATACTAAATAACAGTGGTGAGAAGATGAAATATATCCTTACTTTACTTTGTTAGTATTGAAAAGGACTCTACTTCATCCCCATTATATGTAATGGCAGTTCTTAGTTTAAGATAGTGACAACTTATTTTATTAAAGAGCAATCTCCTTGTTGTCAAGTTTTTTCTTTTAATTGAAATTAGTTTTGTATTTTGTCAAAAGTTTTCCCTACGCCTGTCAACGTAATCATGTGATTTTTATTGTTCTTTTCTATTAATATGATCTGTCATGCTTATGATTTTCCTAATATGGAAACAATAATGAATTCCTGAACTGGTGAGCAAATCTTAAAGCACCATAAATATATAAGCCATTATTATTATTATTATTATTATTATTATTAATTACAATACTTTGCCCCTCAACTCTCTTATTTCTTAATGTCTATCTTCCCCTCCCCCGAATTGATGTTCCAAACTTTTTTTCCTTTCACTTAAATCTCCCCAACCTACTGTTTCCTTCTAATTTTTAAAAGATGATCTTATCACTTCCTTTATTTCTTCAAACTTCTCTTGCCAACCTTAAAATGTCTACACCTCACCTTCCCCTCCTACTGTCCTGTCTCAGGACAAAGGGTGGTATTTCTTTTGTCCAGCGCTTCCTCCTTCACCATTGTATTTCGCTGTATTTCCTCCAGAGTCCTTTAGGATAGTCTCTCAGCCCCTGTCTCTCTCTGTCTGTCTCTCCCTGGGGAGTCTTCTTTCCTTCTGTCTATAAACACTCAGGTTTTCCTTCGTTGACGTTACTGTTTAGTCAGTTAATGGCGTCTGACTCTTTGTGACCTCATTTGGAGTTTTCTTGGCAGAGATAATGGAGCAGTTTGCCATTTCCTTCTCCAGCTCATTTGACAGATGTGGAAACTGAGGCAAACAGGGTGAAGTGCCTTGCCCAGGGCCACACAGCTAGTCTGAGGCCAGATTTGAGCTTAAGGCTTCCTGACTCCAGGGACGACAGTCTATCTATCCGCTGCACTACCTAACTGCCCCCATGTCTGCCTTACTGTATTTAAAAATAAACACACAACAACTTTTCTTAACTACAATACATTTGCTTCTTTCTTTTACTGAAACCTTTTGAAAAGTAGTTTATAATCACAGCTTCCATTTCTTCATCAACTACTTATATTGCATCCTTTTGCAGTTTCCCCTCCATTACTGTAATAAAAATGCTCTTTCAATGTGATAGTCAGTAGTTTTTTTCTCAGACGCCCTCTTCCTTAAACTAAGCACCCCATGGCAGTGTAGATCAGTTGATATTTTTATTTTCCTGATTTCTAAAGCCCCACTCCTTGGTACATGTTGGTGACAGGTCTTACCACCCATTTTTATGACTAGTATCTCTGTACATCAGTTTATCCTAGGTATCATTGCCAGACTAATCTGTAACACAAAGTTGTGATCATGTAATCTCAGTATTCCACAACTTCTACTGACCTGCTGTTGCTTACCAAAATTCTCAATTCTTTATGTTGGCATTTAAAGTTGCTTACAATATTTTAACAGTCTTATTGCCCATTTCACTGAGTCACATTCTGGGTTGATAGCCATCTTTCAGACATGCCCCATGCTTCCTGCTTTGGCCCCTTTATGGAAAACTTGCTTTACTCATGGAAATGTTTTGCTATCCCCACCCCTGTCCATGTTAACCATTACTTCCATGGAAGCTAACTAGAACTCCTTTCCTACAAGTTTCAGTAAGACTTTATTCTTGTCCCTACTATTCACCTGAACTGTTCTGTTTGTATTAGTTATTTATGTATACTATTTAACCACTTACTAGATTATGTGATTCTGGACAGCAGGCACTGTATCTTATTTACTTTGAGATCTCTCCCCCCACCTAAATCTAGTTTAATAACTTAGAAATAGAAGACATATTAATTATTTATTGAATGATTTTAAGAGGGACCAGATTTTATTGATGTAGGAAATTCCTGATAAGAAAACTCCTTTTATCAATGCAAATCAGAGCCTGTTCTGTGACTTAAGTAGATTAATTAATATATGAATAACAGGAACATATTTTAGAGTGGCTTTTCTTATATCTAATGGTTAGCATTTCCTCCTCTATGGATTTAAAATAATTCTTCTGTGTTAGCTTATAATAATGTGTTTAAATAAACTTTCCAGTAGCAACATTTGAGTACCATTTCTGAATTTTGAGATCTATTGTTTTTAAAAGTAGGTAGATGTATTTTCTTGTCAAAGGGGTCATCATTTAATAAAATGTGAATTTTTGTTTCCTCACACAGAGAGCAGCTGGTAGATTTTCTGATGTCTTATACATGTTTGAACATACTTTTATTGATATCTCTTTTATATCATTGAGATTTCTCCTTATATTCCTCCACTGCCTCTACCTGGAGCCCTCCTTTATAACAAAGGATAAAAAAATGAAGAAAGGAAAAATTCAGCAAAACAATTGACACATAAAAAAGCCCAATGATATTATATGCAATGTTTCACACACACCCCTCTCCCACTCCCTGATATCTTCAAAGGAGTAGACAGAGGTCTCTGTTCTGTTTTCATACATTTTTGTGATCAAACTTGTTTTTGGTAATTTTGTAACATTCATTGTAAAAAAATGTCTAGTGGTGATTGTTCTTTCCATTTACCTTGTAGTAGTCATTAGGTATATGCTTTCCTTGACTCTGTTTACTTTGCTTCAGTTCATGTAAGGCTATACTGTGTCAGTGTCACTGTCAAATATCTAATAGCATTTGGTGAAGTGAATTCTCATTTAATTAGCCTTTAGTTCATGCAATTTACCTAGTTCCAGATAAACAGAACCCTCTCTTTCTTTTCAAATCTTAAGGTTTATTCCAAGTGAGCTAGCGAATTTTGGTAGCATAGCAGTTTGATAAAATGTTCCTAGGAAAGAAAACACAAAGATTAAAGGAGACCTGGACCTTCACTAGAGCTGGTAGATAGAAGGCATGTAGGAGAGAGAACACTTATGGGTTTTATCTTTTCTGTGTACCATTATATGAATGATAGCATTTGATCAATCATACTGCCTGGAACTATACTGGAGTCCATAGGGAGCATAAAAGAATGCTGTATTTTACTTCTTCAGGTTGGGTCGCATTGATTTTTGTAGGAGGTAAAGGAAAATAAAAAGTGTAACATTAAGTCTTTATTCCATTCCATTTTCATGCAAAATATAGCATTGGAGTTAGTTTATATTTGAAAGTATTTCCTTTAATCAGTCTTCTATATTTTGATTCCAAATAATCTCTGCTAACACATAACCATTTGCTCATTTTGGTCTCTACTAAGTAACAAGCTGGTACAATTTTTCCATCTTTTTTTCTCCCCATAAGAGATACACAGAATGGTTAGCAGGCTGAATTCCTTATAGATGGATATTTTAAAAGATAGAACTGAGATCATAACACCATATGCTCTGAAGTCCCTCTTCCCTGTAAATATTCAAGATTCTGCTTCTGCAGGGATGATCAACTTTATAATGCCACTTTTTAAAATGCCATAAATAAGGTCAGCAAATTTTTGAATGACTAATGGTCTCCTAGTTTGAGCAATGATATCGTTATACGTATGTATCTGCATCTTCTCTGCCCTTATTGTAATCTCCTGCCTCTTCTGTTATTTCATTCTTTCCTTTATTGGAGTCAAGTATGACAATAATTTGGAAGAGAGGGTCATTGATGAAGCATGATGCCTATTACTTGAAAAAGAGGTAATGTACTGAATACACATAATAAGACAAATAGTTTTGGATGAAGTCAACATAGGAATTTGTTTTGCTTGACTTGTGTAAGTTGCTCCAAGGATTATGGGTTTTTTTTCCTTTTTTTTTTTTTTTACTTGGGGAGTAGTTAGAAGGGAGAGGTGCAGGGTAAGCATAAGGTTGAAAGAAAAAAAGAAAGAAAGAAAAGAAGGAAAAAAAGAAAGAAATGACAGGAAGGGAGGTTTAGAGGGAGAGAAGAAAGAAAGGAAGAAGGAAAGAAAGGAGGGAAAGAGGAAAGGAGTGCTCTCTATAGCTCCCTGTCTATGAATTGTAGAAAAGGTGCTGAACTGCACTGGTAAAATGAATTTCTACATCTGGGAGTTTCTGAAACCAAGGAAATCACCTCATCCCTGTAAAAATTGCTTTTCAATGTTCAATTAAATAATTTTTAAATGATATACTTAAAAAGTAACCCATCAATAGAGAAGCTACTAATACAGTGCTCTGTTGTGATGTTCTGATGAAACAGTTAAAATCTATTCACTTTCACAAAGCCTCTTCACCCTATTTTATGAAAAAGCCCATAAATATGAAAGTATCATCTTTATGTCTTGATTGATCTGCCTAATTTGATAGATGGGGGGTGTGAGTTTGCCAACAGACATTTAAGTTCAATCCCGGTTCTGTTATTGACTACCCTTACCTCTCAGCCTCAGTTTTCTCATCTGTCAAATGCATTGGGCAGTCTAAATGATTTCTAATGTTATTTCTAGTTCTTAATATCTATTGATCTTTGAGAGCACGAGTAAGGGGAAAACAAAAATAGAGAGGCCACTTATTACAAGAAGCTCCATAAAGGGCTGACCCATTGAAAGGGAATTTGAAGAAAAATGGGAAGAAATTATAGAATTTCCAAAAAAAAGGATAAAAAAATCAAATAGTTTCTTATTGGTACTTATATCAGGAAGTTGATAAACCATGAATATATTATCTCATCATTTGGGAGGAGGGAGAGAGAGAGAGACAGAGAGAAAGGGGAAGAGAAAGAGAGGAGAGAGCTAATTTTTTTTTAAATCTGGTGAATTCAGAGGGCCTCAGCTGATCTTGTTAATGCTAGATTATTTCTGTGACTGCATTTGGAGGTCATTTTATTGATGTCCAGAAGATGAAGTACAACAACTTGGGAATGTGCAAAAACATTTCATTTGAGCTACATCATCAACCATCTTATAAAATAAGATTTTCTCTCCATACTTCAGAGAGGAAGGATGTAGTTCAGGCAGCTTAGTGTTTAAAGGATGAAGCAGGTTAGTCAAATGCTGAGTGATGGATGACCACTTGATTCTCTATGGACCTTATCACTTTATCCCCATTTATCAAAAAGTGAGTGCTTAGACTCAGTATCTCCCCATGATTTCCTAATGTAGAATCATGATTCTGTCACACTTTTAGACCAATTCAAACCACAGCAGGAAGCAAAGAAAACTCACTTATACTGTGAGTAAATAAATAAACTTATTTAGTTTTACCTGTAAATATGCCTGTTTTTCCTTTCAAATCATTGACACGGCTAGAACCATGATCTCCATACCTTTCTGTTACTCTCTTATTTTTCTTCAAACTCAATTTTTATGGGTGTCTTTATTTTCTCTTCTTAAAGACTGGAAGTGGGTATCAGGGAAGGGGTGAGGATTTTTCTGTAATTGGGAACAAATTTATTCCTTCAGTTTAACAAAGTAAGACAGGCTAATTGTCATTGTCCAGTATTTTCTGTATTTTGCCCAATTGTAAATGAAAATCACCTGCCTTCCTCCTTGTCCCATCTGCCTCAGGAGTCACTGACTGACAATGAGTTTTTGCTTTTTGAAAAATAAGCAACATCCCTTCCCCCACTTTAACTTAGAAGCTTTTCTTCTTCTATCAGACCTTCTCAGCTTTTCTGCAGCCCATTGCCCCACACAAATAAATTTCACAGCATTATTACTGTCAAGTTTAGTGCTTAAGGCATTTGACAACCACATGTTACTAGAACCACCCTCGTTCTCCAAATCCTTCCTTTAAGTCCTCTTTGTATTTCTTGAAAAAAAAAACTGATGAGGAGGATTATTGGTCTGATATTCTCCTGGTTTTCAGCAGTCACATGTGGCTTCCCTCTAAAGACTGAAAACCCTACCATAAGGATTCCATAAACCCCTTCAGCTGCGTGAGTCAAATAGCATTGAGTTTCTTAGCCCTGCTAGGATGCCTTGATGGATTGCTTCTTTGCAGGACATTAAAAAAGTGTCATTGTCTTGGTACTTAGTGGCTCAGCAGATCCCCTGGGAGATGCTCAGAGTCTCTTCCTACAATTCTCAGAGGAAAGCACAATTCCTCTCTTCCACAACTGAAGGTGAAGGGGGATAGGGGGAGGCTGCTGCAGATTTGGAAAGCTTGTGCAGGAGATATTTTAATGAGATCATCATTCTTGAGGAAATACTGCACTCAACATACAGCCATCCAGCATTCAAAACAGAGTTCAGTCATGGACAAATTGTCTCCATCATGGTGCTCTTTTCATGTAAACCCCACAGCCAATGAAATATTGAGAAGAAGGATACTGGGAGGTAAACCATAGCTACATCTGTCCTTTAAACTTCAAAATGACTCAACACACTCACACACACACACACACACACACACACACACACACACACACACACACTGTATCTTCATTCCTAGCCAGACTGTATTCATTGAAGATCCTATTTCACTCCTTTCCATCATCATTCTCCAAAGCTTGTAAAGAACTTGTGAAAAAAATATGTTTATAGACTTGGCGTTTGTGTGGGAACTTTGAAAGTTGTGAGGTTGATTGGTACAAAGGAAAGAATGCCAGCAATGAAATCAATGGACTCCAGTTGAGATCCTACCTCTGACGTGTAACCCTCAGTTGACCTTTCTTGGCTTCAGTTTTGTCATGTAGAAAACTAGAGAGTTGGGACAAAAGATCTCTGAAGTCTCTTTAAAGCTCTAGAGCTACAAGCTAGAATGCTGGCTTTCAGAGCACTGAGAAAGCAAACACAAGATGTTAGGAATAGAACAATCATAGAAATGTAGTCCCTTTTCCCACTCATCCCCTCACCATGATTAAAATCATTCTTCTTTCACCTGACTTTGCAATTTGTACCCATTAAATTAACCCCATATTTCTGATCACAGGAAGCCTCTCCTCAAAGATCTCAAATTACATCACAGACACAACTTTGAAAATGTTTTCTGACATTAAAAATATTCTGAGTTAAAAATAATTTTCTATTGAAACGTCTGTTTTAACAGTTTTCTTAATAAAACTTTTTCTTCCTTTGATCCTTTCTGTGTTGATTCTCCAACATATGAAGACCTCAGTTTCCTCATGTGTAAAATGAAGAGTTTGGGCTAGAATAGGAGCTCTTAACCTGTGATCAGTGGACCAAAAAAAAAAAACCAAATGTGTTTTGACATAATTGGTTTCTTTTGTAATCCCATATATTTTACCTCGTACATTTAAAAACTTGATTCTGAGAAGGGATCCTTAGGCTTCACCAGACTGATAAGGATTTCTAACAATTCTTCCAACTCTAAATCTGTTTTTATATGCTTGTATGGAAAGAGCATTGCTTATGGAGTCACAGGAGATGGGTTTGAATCTGACTTCTGACATTACCTATGCAAACTTAGATGAGCTATTTTATTTCAGGTTCTAAAGTGAATGACTTTAGAGTTAGTCTAGGTTAGACTAGATTTTTAGGTTTCTTTTAAGCTCCAAATTAAGGATAGGAAACTTCATCCTAGAAAGCAAATTGAGACTCATCTATGAATCCGTTGGTCTTACTTAGGGAGCTGACACTTGAACCAAGTCACATAACTACAATTTATCAAAAGCAGGATTCTGCATCTTCTCAATTCTAGGTCCAGAACTCTCTCCACCAAGAGTTCAGGTTACCTCTCATTTCCATAATAACATAGGATTATAGAGCTACATAGAGCTTGGAAGGGAACTCAGAGGTCATCTGGTCCTAGCCCCTCATTTTGCAATACAGGTAACTGAGATACGGGTTTTGTTCAGGGCCACACTGGTGTAAGTGTAAAAGGTGGATCTAAAATTTAGAACCCTTAACTATGGTCCGGAGCCACAAAAGCAGAGTGCTAGGCATATATTTCACATTTTTGCTATGTAAAAATGATTATAGTTCTCTTTATAATATCTCTATGGTGAGATACATCCTTTTCATTTCATTAGGAGGCATAAAAACTATGTCTACAACTCACTATACCTACATAAAACTATAAAATTGCTTCCTTTACCACTTTTGTCCATTTCACTGATTTCCCCATTGCCATTTCATTGACTTGTTGGTTTATGAAATTAACAGAATAGGTAATTGTCTTGGCTTCATAGAAGCACAGCCTTAAAGAGACTTACTAACTGGCTAAGATTCACGTCATATTCATTTGGTGATCAGAAACAGTTCCCTGACTATATTAGTTTTTTTTTTCACACGTAGAGTTCTAAGAATAGAATATTTCACATTCCATGTTCCATAGTCAGTTTATGAATCTGACATGGCTCAAATCCCAATTCAAATCTAGCTTCTGCCAAGAAGCCTGTTTTCATTTACAGGAACAAAGTACAATTTTCAACATAATAAAACTTCACCCTCTGCCTGTTGTGATAGAAATATTACTGGACTTTGACTAGGGAGGGAAAACTAGGCCTTGGGAAAATTCATTTGGAAACATCATCAAGCAGAGGACAACATGGCAGTGGGAGGGTTGTACTGGTAGAGACTCGCTAAGGAGGAAGTCACTTCTGGGAGGGGAGGCTGAACCACTAGAGCATCTCATGGTGGTAAATTGTCCCTAGGGCTTTGGAGGCTTGTGAATAGAAATGCTTGCTAGGAGTCTATCAGGGAGTAAATGTATGTGCTGCCCCTCCCATCTGATATGCCCCATCCCCAGACTGCCATTTGCACTATTTCCTAGGTACATATATAATCAATGTTTGAAGTAGGATCACGATATGGTATAGAGCTAAAAGTGTCCTCAGGGCCTGCTAGTCCAATCTTTTCATTGGACAAAGCAGGAAACTAAGGAGCAGGGAGGTTAAATTACTTACCTTCTAGATGGCCTCCAAGTCAGAAAGACCTGCTTTCTAGGTCCTTATTTTACACACACACACACACACACACACACACACACACACACATACATTATCTGTACCACCCTGGAAAAGTCACTTAACTGCTCCAGGTAACTCTCAAAGGAGGTGCCTATGAATATTGGTAGAGGGAATTTCCTTCTTGGGAGTATTCTTGCTTCTAAAAATGTTACAAATATGGTCCAAAGAGTCCTCTAACAACTCTCTCCCTCCCCTCCTTCTTGTCACTCATTTAGATTTTCTACTTAACTGCAATTAATCTCTATGAGTCAGAAAGAAAGTTTATTGAAATCCTCTCATTCTCTATCCCAGTACCTTGAACATTCCCTATACTTAGTGGGTACTTAATAGAGCATTGGTCCTTAGAATTACAAAGATTCGTGTTTACTTGTTCACCGAGCAACCCTGTTTGTTTTCAGTTGTGTCTGACTTTTTGTGACCCCATTTGGGGTTTTCTTGGTGAAGATTTTGTGGTGGTTTGACATTTCCTTCTCCAGTTCATTTCACAAATGAGAAAACTGAGGCAAACAGGGTTAAGTGACTTGCCCAGGGTCACACAGCTAGTCAGTGCTGAGTGCAGATTTGTACCCAGGTCTTCCTGGCTCTAGACACAGCACTTTATCCATTTCGCCACCTAGTTCCTTTCTTAACCTTAGTTCCACCGTTTATAAAATGGAAATGTTAATAGTGAATATTTGAAATTTTGTTATGAGGATCAAATGAAATAAATCATGCAAATTACTTTGCAACCTTAAAGCTCTACGTAGGCGGCACAGTGGAAGGAGCACTGAACTTGGAGTCAAGACCTGAGTTCAAATCAAGCCTCAAAAAGTTACTAGGTGTACAACCCTAGGCAAGTCACTTAACTTCTGCCTGCCTCAGTTTCCTCATCTGTAAAATGGAAATAACATTAGCACTATATCCCAACATTGTTATGAGGATCAAATGAGGTAATATTTGTGAAGTGCTTAGTAAGCCCATAAGTTCTATGTAAATATTAGCTGTGATTTTGATGATGGCAATTATCTGTGAAACACCTTTACCCTATTTTTCTGCATGTCCATGACATGGTAAGGGGAGCTAGGGGGCACAGTACATAGAGTGCTGGGCCTGGAGTCAGGAAGACTCATCTTCCTGAGTTCAAATCTGACCTCAGACACTGACTAGCTCCATAACCCTGGATAAGTCACTTAATCCTGGTTACCTCAGTTTTCTCATCTGTAAAATGAACTGGAGAAGAAAATGGCAAACATGCCAGGATCTCTGCCAAGAAAACTCCAGATGGGGTCACCAAGAGTCAGATGGGGCTAAAACGACTCAAAAATAACAGCCACAACAACTTGCAAAGAGAGATATTGGCATTATAGTGGATGAAGACCTAGTCTCCAAAGGGGCAGCTAGGTGGTGCAGTGGATAGAGCGCCGGCCCTGAAGCGAGGAGGACCTGAGTTCAAATCCAGCCTCAGACCAAACACTTGACACTTACTAGCTGTGTGACCCTGGGCAAGTCACTTAACCCCAATTGCCTGAAAAGAAAAAAAAATTAAAAAAAAAGTCTTCTAGTTGAAAAGATCTGAGTTAAGGCCTATCTTTGGTATATGCTAACTATGGACTCCAGGAAACTCTCTAAGACTATGGCTTTCAGAGCAGGCCCATGTCTGCACTGCTGGGAGAGCAATTATTTTCTTTAGTGAGATCCCTATTTCAATAAAATCACATCTTTGACTCTCCCCTGCACCCTTCCCCCCCAAAAAAAAAGTATCACAGTGGATTTGAATAATGGGAAGAATGTTGATTATGGATTAAGAAGAATAGAGTTCAAATCCTGCCTATAACACTGACTAGTTGTGTGACCTTGGACAGGTCACTTCACTAGGCCTTACTTTTTTCATCTATTAAAGGAGAGGGTTGGATTAAGTGACTTCTGAATTCTCTTCTGGATCTCAAATTATGATCCTATTATCCTAAGCTCTCACTGGCATGGATACTACCTTTGTTAGTGTTATAACTTGACATGTTCAAATCTCCTTTTTCCTGTGGTATTCTTGGCCATGCTTTTCAAATAAATTCCTACATAAAAGATTTATCTAACATACTGGAAGCTTTCTTCTGGGCATTTTCAAGGATTCTAATGTAACACTTTTCGAAAATCGACTTTGAGAATTCATGGTCTTGTCCAAATCATTAAATACTAATATTAATCTTAATATAGCTAATGTTTTTGGGCTATTATGAGGTGCAATGGATAGAATACTGGGACTGGAGTCAGGAAGACCTGATTTCAAATCTGATCGCAGATACTTACTAGCTGTGTGATCCTGTGTGATCACTTAACCCTATTTGCTTCAGTTTCCTCATCTGTAAAATGAGCTGGAGAAGGAAATGGCAAACCACTCCAGGATCTTTGCCAAGAAAACTCTACAAGGGGTCACAAAGAGTCAGACGTGACTGAAATGACTGAGTTAATATTTGTTAATAATAATTGAAGTATTCATATTTGTACCCAACCTATAGTTAGTCTCTTCTGAAGCAAAAGCAGAAAAAAAAATAAATTTAGAAATGAATAATCTGAGAATAATGTGGTAGGTGAGTGAAGGGTCAAACTGAAGGGAAGATGCATACTTTGAGGCTTACTTTGAGTATGGTTCAAGCTATCTTTTGATTCTTTGCAATTCTTCTCAAACTTTTCCAGGGGCTCAGTCTTAATTGTGCAAAGACCCCCATTGCCATTTGGAACTTAATGAACATGGTAAACCTCATTAAAATTAATAATCCTGACACACATCCAGAATTTCTTTTATTTTAAATTTCGGTCTTAATTGTTTTCATTTGATTATTATGGCAGAAAACTAATCACTTAATCACCAGATCTTTTTGTTTCTGTGGAGGTATTCCAGTTGCAAGTGCCTGGGGCAAACTCACTCCTGCCTTCAAGTTCCACATTGCCCAAGCAGGGAGGATGCTAAGGCACAGGGTGCTTGAGAATCGTATTGAGCTATTCAGCCATTAATTATATTCCTTTGGGAATGTCTGAGTACAAGACTAGAAGGAACTTTGTTTCCGTTTTTACTTTTGGCAGATGACAGGTTGATGAATTTGGAAGGAGCAGACTCTTGTCATTAATAACCTGGTTGGACATGGAAGTCATACCTAGAGCACATTCCTGGGAAAGTCCAGAATCTGAGGCCCATTACAAAATGAAATCCTTACTTAAGTTGCATAAAACTGAAGACTTTATTTCTTAAATTTGTCTCATGATTAAAATATATATTTAAAAATTAAAGTTATTAAAATTATTAAAACATTGTCTCATTATTTTAAAAAATATAATATTTAGTTCCATTTTGGAGGGAAGATTTCCCTGAGGGCAGGAATTGTTTTTTCATGTCTTAATATCCCCAATAGTCCGCCACCCCACCAGTAATGTCACACTCTAAAGCAACCCACTCTTTCCACTGTGCTGCTATAATGTCTGCTCCATATGTAACAAACTAAATTTCATCTTAAATCTTTCCTGACTCCCTCCATTTATTTATATTCACTGAGACTTGGTTCAGCCCCAGCTTCCTTGGCTACCCTTTCCAGGCTTTGTACTCATTCCCCGCAACTCACTAGGTATGGTGAAAGAGTTAGAATATTGTTCCCTATGGCCACTTCCAGTCTCTTCCTCTACCACCATCGCTCAATAACTTCTCCTCCTTTGAGATTCATTTAATCCATATTTGTTACTTAATCAAGATTTTAATAGGTTGGTCTTCCAACTATCTACTTCCTTCCTGAAGAAGTTCAGTACTTGGATCACAGTTTTTCTCTTTTCCTCAACTGCTGCTTTGATACTAGGGGACTTCGACATGTATGTTGATATTTCTTCAAACATCGTAACTTCCTGATTCACCAATAAACTCATTTCCTGTGATCTATTCCACCCCACTATAGCTACATTCAGGGATCATTATACCCTCGATTTTGCCGCCACCCATAATCATTTTACATACATATCAATGAACTCTGAAATTCCTTTACCTAATCATAATCTGTTGTCATCACTCCTTTTGCTCTGCCTGGCAATTTCAAAACCAATTCTTCCCCTTCATCACTACCTCTAATACCTTCCCCTCTCAGTTTCTTCTCAAGCCTTCATACCTGTACTGGCTAGGCTCCTTTCCCTTCCCCATCTTGACCCCTTGGTGAACCAGTTCAACTTCCCATGGTCTTTTTCTTGTGGATACATTACTCCTTTATCCTATCAAAGATCTTACCTTGCCAAACATCAACCTTGGATTATTCCCTCCATCTGCTGCCTTTGCTCCTATTCATGTGCTGCTGAAAAAAGATAGAGAAAACCACAAAACTGTGCTGACTGGGTCCACTCAAATTTATGTCACCTGATCTCAACTGAGTATTGATACAAGGGAATTCTTTTATACTTTTTGGTGGCTAAAGAGGGACTGTGTAAGTGTCTCCACTTTCTTTTCTTTACTCTCTTCCTATTGTTCTGAAGTCTGGCTTCCAAGTTCATCAGAGTTACCAGGGATCTCTTAATTGTCAATTCTAATGACCTTTTCTCAATCCTTGTTTTTCTTGACCGCTAACAAGCCTTGACACTTTCCTCTCTCTAGGTTTTTCTGGTACTGCTCTCTCCTTTTCCTCCTACATGCCTTACTTCTCCTTCTCACTCTTCCTTGCTAGTCTTCATCTAGGTTGTGCCTACTAACTTTGGCTGTCCCACAGGACTGTGTCTTGGCTTTCTTTTTTTCTCATCTATTGCACTTGGTGAGCTCATTAGCTCCCATGGATTCCATTATCATCTTTATGCAGATGTTTGTCAGGTCTATTTATCCAGCTCCAATCTCTTGCCTGACCTCTAGTCTCTATCCACAATTGCTTATTGTGCATCTTAAACTCAAGATGTCCAAAACTGAACTTACCATCTTCCCCCCTCCTCTGATCTTTCCCTTTTCCTAACTTATTGTTATCTAGGGTAGTAGTGTTAAACTCAAATATCAAAGAATTCCTATCGGCAGCACATTAACTTAGAAAAACACAAATTAACTTTATCAATGCTTTAGTGCATTTTTGTTTATTTTGTTGGCAGAGAATTTAACACCCCTGATAGGGTAAATTATCTAGACTCACAACCTAGGCTTCATCCTTTACTCTTCTTTTTCTCTCAATCCTGTTCCTTCTCCCTCCATTTCAAATTAATTGTCAAGACCTGTTGATTTTTTTTTTTGTAATATCCCTCTTAAATTCCCCCTTTTCTCCTCTGACAATGCCACTACCTTGGTGCAGGCCTACATCTGTCTGGTGTATTAGAATAGCCTGCTGGCTAGTCTCCCTTCTTTAAATCTCTCCCCGCTCCAGCCTATCTTCAACTCAGCTACCAAGTTGATTTTTTTGAAATGTAGGTATAACTATATCATCACCCTGTCCTCATTCAATAAGCTCTAATGGCACCCTATCACCTCCAGAACAAAATGTATTATCCTCTAGCTTCATAACTTGGTCTCTTCCTACCTTTCTAGGCCTCTGGTCCCTTATTCCCCCTTACATATTCTGACGTTCAGTAATACTGACCTCTTTATTCATCCTCGCTAACTATACTCCATCTCACAACTCCAGGTATTTTCACGACCTGTTCTCCATGCTTGAAACTCTCTCTTCATCTCTCCTAGCATTTCTGGGTAAATTCAAGTCTCAGCTAAAGTTTTACCTTCTTCAAAAAGCCTTTCCAAGTGTTCTTTAATCTTGATGTCTTCCCTCTGAGATCACCTCCAATTTATTTGTGCATAATTATTGCATGTTGTCTCTTCCATTAGACTGAGCTCCTTGAGAGCAGGGACTATCTTCTGCCTTACTTTCTCTCCTCAAAGGTTAGCACAGTGTCTAATAGGTGCTCCCAAAATGCTTGTTGAATGAGTAAATGAGTTAAAAAAAGAAAAAGAGAAGTTTTTAAATATGCAAGGAAAGTTATGGCACCTCTATTGAATTGAAATAGTTTGAGGAGTTCTGCTCCTGGTTTTACACATTCAGCCTTGTTTATTGAGAACAGAAGTGTACAGACAGAGGGCATATCCCTCTTCCTATTCATTCTATAAAACCTTTCTCCCCTAGCTCCAACAATATCACTGTTTTCTCCTGTTCTCTTAGGAAAACTTTCTCCCTCAGGGTGTAAACTTTACGGAAAGCATGATAAATTGACTTTGTTAGATGGACTTTTATTTAAACAATTAGCACATTGTCTTTAAGTAAACAGTGAGTGATTTTTCCTTTAGATGTCATGATAGCCATGACACAAAGGACCAAAAAGCTCAGAGCAATCAATTTCCAAGACTACAGGGTGGTGCTAAAGGAAGCCGACAGAAAGCCATTTAACTCATGGGTTTGCCACAATGGTTTGGGTCTACGGCTTCTTTCCAACCCTTCATTCTGTTTTTCTTAAGACTAGACAATGGTCTCAAAATAATTGTGTATGGTACATCTATGCTTAAACATTCACTCTAGGTATAGAATAGCACTTCCTTCTATTAAGTGAGTTTCATTAATGGCAAAATAAATACTATCTCTCTTGCTGATAGAGTTCACTTAGAACTTTCTTCCTAATGTGAAGCTAAAAAAAATAAGAAAATAGCTATATTTTTCCCCATAATCCTTTCCTTTCATTCATATATATACATATATATATTTGTATACATACATATACATATACATATATATACACACACATATGTATATATAGTGTGCGTATCCCCATTATTATTAAAAAAACTAGATCTAGAAAACCTCTTTATTCTCAATTGCAAAGTTAATTTTGCATACGGATGCTATCGTGGTTGTCACAATTTGGGCCATGCTTTTCTGTGCTAATTATTACACTTTTATTTCTTAATGAAGAATTGCCCACCTTTGAATGGATTTAAAATATGTACAAGTTTTAAAAATGGGTCATTTTTACCCAAATGTATTATTTCTAGCGTACATGAGAGATTTTTCGAGAAATTTTATGGTTGTTATTCAAACATCTATTTACATTACTGTATCAAATGCTTTTATTGAATTTAGTTTTAAGTCCAAGAATAAAACTTTGATGAATCAACTCATTTCTTTGATTTCTCCCCAATATCATATTCCACATTTCAGAAAGTAATTTTCTGAATCTGCCTTATACATTTGGCAAGAAGTACCACCTCAGCCATTATACCATTTTTTTTTGGTCATCCTGATAGTTTTTCTTTTGGGAGACGAAGTACAAATACAAACTTCACACTGTATCAGTGGTTTATGTCTTCAATATACAACATTTCTGGCAGTTCAATTTAATGAAGAATGCAATGGATTTGTCAAGGCAATTAGATGGAATCACAGAACTATAGATGATCAGGCAGAATCAGAGCAATATCAGAGCTATAAGGGATCCTCAGGATCATCTTGCCAAACCCTTTATTTTCTAGATGAGGACTTCCAGCAGCTCTCCCCAAGCTTCAAAGGCTCTTCATTATTATTCCTATTTTAGATTGTTCTTGATGATAATTCTATCCCTGCTGTCCTTTCCAGTTCTATGATCCTTGAGAGGTAGCTCATCCATTTGCTCTAACACATTGGATTATTGTGTAGGATCACATATTTAGACCTGGAAGGGAGCTTAGAGATCATGTAGACCTAAGGTGTCAAACTCGTGCCAGCCCCACTTGAAACTCCTGAATGTGGATCTAACCAGACTATATATAATTGGGAGATGTCTAACAGAAAATACAATATAGATAATGTTAATATATAATTTTCTGGTCAAGCCCAGTGATATCCAACTCCAACATAAGGATTCCTGGGTGACTGCATATTAACTTACAAGACCAGATACTAACTTTATCTACGTTCTATTTTATTTTGGTTCATTTTGCCTCTTAATTATATTTTAAACTGGCTTGGGCCACACAGGGAGTGCCGCATGTGGCCCTCAGGCAGCTTGGTTGATACCTCTGATCTAGACCAGTCCCCTCATTTTACAGATGAGGAAACTAAAACCCCAAAATATGAACCAATTTGTCCAAGGTCATGGAAGTAGTAAATAAGAGTTTGAAGTCGAACATAAGTCCTCTGTCTCTAAATTCAGTCAGTGTATTTCATACTGTTCTATAAGTCCCATTGTCAAAGAGGCTGCTCGACAGTGGTAAAGACCTATGGCTCTATCAGTTGAACTGTACCTTCCCAGGATGCCTGCTATCTAAGTAATAGTGGCTCAGATTACTTTCCATTTAGGATACAACAAACTACCAACAGTTTCTTAGAGGTATGATATATATTTAGAAAGATGACAAACCTGCCACTAAATATGAATTATAAAATCTAGCATTTATATAGTTCTTTAAGGTTTATAAAGCACTTTATATCTGTTATCTCATTAAATCCTCTCAACAAACTTGTGAGATGGGTATTATTATTATCCCCATTGTACATATGAGTAAACTGAGACTGAGAGAAATTAACTGATTTGCCAAGGGTCACACATCTAACAAGTGTATCAGGCAGGATTTGAACTCAAGTCTTCTTAACTCCAAGGCCAGCATTCTATCTGCTATTCTTCCCTAGGGCATATTGATTCCAGTTACTGAAATGGGAATGACTTTAAATTTTTTTTTTATTTACCATGGAATAAATTATGGTTGAGAGTAAATGGTTTCCATCTGTTTACTCCCCAATTGCATTATACTATGCATGGGGCTTTTTTTGAGCTACAGATAGCTTCACATTTTTCCCCCTTTCCAAAAACAAAACTGCAGAAAAGTCAACCACCAAAAAGCTAAATGTAGGCTATGGGTTCTATAACTGGGGAAAAAAATAATTATGTAACGAGTATTTTTTCCCTTCGTTGAAAAAACATAAATTGTTGGTAGAAAACAAAAATGGCAGGGCACCAATAAACCAATGGCTCTAATTTATGATCAATGGATAGCTCTCTGCACCAATTATGAAAAAAGAATGGGTGGGGGCTGAAATCCTGGAGCTCTGGCTCATTATCAACTTTAAATTATAACCAGACAAGATTATGCTAAAGTCCAAATGCTGTTTTTTTTTTCAGAGTGGGGGGAAGAGAAGAGTAGCTGAATTGGTTCCAAATTACCCTCAGACAACATCAGACAAGTTTAACTTCATTGAGTTAGTGTAAGAAATCATTTTTGATTGTACTGTTTCCATGTGTTCTGAGCTGCAGTGGACACAGTCCAGTTGGGTTTGCAGCCCCAGAAGGAGTCTCACAGGTATACCTGGGGATGCTATTTGGGAAGGGGCTACCTAGATTCCACCTGGGGTTTAACCTCTTCACATTTCAGGGATTGGAAGGCAAGAAAATGAAAAGGGAAAAGAGGTGAAATCATGCTTTGCCTTGTGGTCAAAGATTCCATCCAGATTCTGTTGTAGGATTTAAAGCAATGCCGATCATTCTCTACACAAGCATTGATATTCACAGCAGACTCAAAAACAGCTCCAGCTAGATCCTACTGCCTGCACTCTTGGGTATCTGTATATTCTGAAAGATAATGCTGATAGCAGTAAAGAGGACAGGAAGGGCTTCTGCATACCAGATGTCTGATTTTAACCTCTGACAGCACAGTCTGTTAGTAAAATATGATTTTTCCATTAAAAAAATAAAATAAAGCTTCCCTTTTCTCTCTGTGCTGTCATTTTCTGCCCCTACATAGAAGTACTTTCCATCAGCCCTTTAACCATTGACCATATTGTTTATCTGGCAACATTTTCAAATGGTTGTCAGTCTGCCAGTCAGTGCCATACACTGGCTGACCAACCTTAAAAACAATATTTCGTTATGTCGCCCATTAGAAGTCTTGCTCTAGCCTAAAGATGTAAGTTTAAGCTTAAAACTATTCAAAGTGAAATAGTAGAAATAAATTTGGATTGGTGCCAGAAGATCTGGGTTCAAATTTTAATTCTTGTACTCACTTCCCTTATGACCTATTGCAATTCACCTAACGTCTCTGGGTCTCACATTCTTTCTTTGTAAAAACAGAGATGGACTATGTGGCCTTAAACTTCTCTCCAGATTTAAATCCATACTTCTTATGATATATAAGGTATCAGATGACTCCTTTTTTGGAAAGAGATATCTAAAAATGTCTTTTTGTACCTACAATCTGGTTTTACATTTTCTTCTAAATGTCTTGGTTTTTCCTCAGTTTTTCCCAGGGACATATAATCGCCCTACAAATGAAGAAACCTTTCTCTAGATTTCTATATTTCCTCTTTTCCTTTTGTTCTTTTCTTGGTATGAATTATTCCCAGTAAATTAAGTATTTACTTATGAAGCACCTATTACATGTATGACATTGCTGCTGTGTGATAGGAATAAAAAGACAAAAAGTAAACCAAATCCCTACCTTAACCAAATAAATAGAAGCTAATTTGAAGGAGATCACTGGAGGAGACAATCAATCCATCAATTGATCAGCTAGAATTTCTTGTGTCTTCTTGTTTTTCAGGTGTTTTGGTCATGTTTGACTCTTCATGCCCCATTTGGGGTTTTCTTGGCACAGATACTGGAGTGGTTGGCCATTTCCTTCTCCAGCACATTTGATGGATGAGGAAACTGAGGCAAACAGGGTGAAATGACTTGCCTAGGGTCAACACAACTAGTAATGCCTGAGTCCAGATTTCAACTCATGTAGATCAGTCTTCCTGATTTCAGGCCTGGGACTTTATCCTCTGCCCCACCTAGCTGCCTGGGTCTATTTAGGTCTACCAGCTGCCTAGCTGTATTTACTGTGATGAAAGAGGGGAGACATGGGGTGGTGTATTGTATCTAGACTGGAATTTGAATTCAGCCTCAAATACTCAAATACTCTGAACCTAGGAAAGTTTTTTTTTAAATCTTTCTCAACTTTAATTCTCTCATCTGCAAAATGGAGGTAAAAATAGCACCTAACCTTCAGGTTTGTTGTGAGGATCAAACATGAAGTCATCACGGCATAATGAACAGAGAACTGGAGGGAGCTCTTCTTGTGAAGTCTCATCAACTCCTATGACTTTAATGATTATCTCTATGCAGAGGATCCCTCAGTTTCTCTCTCTGGCCCTGAATTTCTATCCCTAGCTCCACTCCTGCATTTTTAACTCCTGACTTCTCAATTAGCTGAACCACTAAAATCTGGCACTCAACATGCCTCAAACTGAACTGTTCTTTCTTTCCTGCCCAGTTCCTCCTCACAACTCCTCCACTTTTATTAAGGTATCAAATTTTCCTAATCATCATGGTTGGAAAGCGTTGCCTTCATTGACATCTTTCTTGCTTTCTAAATGCTTAATAATTAAACCCTCAGAAAATACATGCATACGTATCTATATCTAGTCCTTTTAAACATTGCATTTTACACTTTTGTTGGTATAGTGCATGCCAGACTTGTGTGTGGGGTGTATGTGTGGGAATTTCTTAGGGTAACTCTGGTCAGTGAGATATATAAACTCCCAGTAACAAGTTAATCAAAGAGGGGTGAAAAAGGTAAGCTGTCTAGTCCTATTAGAAAATCCACCCAGTTTCCTGAGGCAAGAGAAAGCAATGTAACCTCTATTGTCTTTATTTGGGAACTACAAAAATGTGGAAAGAAAACAACAACAAACAACTTTTTAAAGTTATTCTCTGTATAATGCAGAAAGGGGGCAGATTGCAGCTGAGGATGGATACCCATTTCTCCAAATCAGGCAGGTACCATGACCTCAGATCCCAACTTTTTTTTTTGTCTCATGTTGGAAAAAGGTTTTCCTGGGGCTAGTTTACAATACATGGAGATGATATATGATAAAACTCTGGCTGTTTAAATTACCTATGTCAAGCAGGATAGCCCAAGCTCCATAATTAACATGTACGTCAAACAACACAGAATTCCTCAAAGAACGCACTTCAGGCCTTTTAACTGTGTGACCCAGGTATGTGTATGTGTGCGTGTGTGTGTGCATGCATGTGTGTGTGTTAAGTCTCTCTAGAATGCAGCGTTCTCTTTTCCTAAACATTTTGTTTGGCATTTATCACATTCAGCTCCCACTCTTTTCATCCTTCCTGTTTTATTGATGAATAATGAGAATGTTAACACTGCTTATCTTGACATGGCAAATGAAGAGTGACTTGCCTAAGAGGCTCTAGTCTGAATCAACTGGATGATTTCTGTATGTTTGCTTCCAGTTTTAAGCTATGATTGCTTACTCCTAACAGTAGCTATAAAACACACATTTGCAGGCAAGGCTCTAATCTCATAGTCAACTAAAGTAATCTTACTTTGCGATATGACTGTAAATGAAATCATACTTTACAATGGCTGGTCTGCTGCCCATGGAGGGGGGACTAAAGAAGTAGGACTGCAGGAAAAGTCAGAAGCAACTCTCTGTAGTCAGTTTTCTTATGTTAGTAGTATTCACTATGACTCTCCTTTCTATTGCCAGCATTGTGAACATTTTCTAAAATGCTCATTTTCAGAGATTTCATTGCAATGCAAACCTACATAACAATATGAAGGACTTTTCTGAAGAAAACGAGCATTTTTCCTGGGCTTAGATATGCAGCTAATAGCTCTAATTGTTATTTAGCAAGAAGGCTATCTAGATTAATGTAAACTCAGGCAGAACTCCAAAGTTGTGTCATTGTTATGATGCCTGGTATTGGCTTAATGTGAGAATCTCTTGGAAATGCCACACATGGATATTTCAAAGATGGTCATTATTCATAGGAACTTGCATAACATTTCATTTGACCCAGTATTGGACTATTAGGGTATTTTCCCCTCTAAGGTACTGGTTCTGAACTTGTACTTATAGCATGATGCAGATATGATCATATCCTAAATAATATGTGTATTTGAGAGACTTTTCAGGTTTCATTAATTCTTGTATAGACATAATTGCTCTGATTCAGATGAGAACTATGTTAGAAAAGCCTTTGATCACATTTTACCTCCTCTGCTTTTTTTCAAAAATGTGCCATTTACTGCATAGCAAAGTCCCAAAATGAAATAAAAAAATAAAAATCAATTAGTAAAAAGTTAATTTTTTATGTTTTCTAATTTTTAATGCTACTGTCCCTACTGTTCCAATAACCCCAATGAAACCATTCCTTGCAAAAGAGAAAAGCAGCTAGACAAAAGAAGTCATCACAGGAAGCACATCTGACAGTGAGTATGAGTTTCCGCATTGGCAGTTCATCACTTTTCTGTAGAGAAGAGCAAAATATGTATCATTATCAGTTTTCTGGAGCCAAGAATGGTCTTCTTGGTTAGTCTGAATTCTGATGCCCTTTAGTTAACCTTTTGCAGGCTTGAAAGATGCTTTTCAGATTTTTTTTTTTGGCCAAAGTTCTAATTTCGCAAATTTTAAACAGGCAGCCCTGTATTAAATTGTTGAGGTTTGATGATTAACTTGTTTATTGTTGAATTCTCTTTGAGTGAGTCTTTTATTTTGTTGAATTGTTATGTCTTGATTTATAAATTATCTTGAGGGCATCACTGCTCTATCAAGCAGACAGAAGAAATGAACTACCAGAATCCCACAGCAAAGGAGGCATCTCATGATGACAGGCTAAATTTCCCAGGGTTGCAAATGATCATTGATCCCTTTCCAAATTAATGATGATGATGATGATGATGATAATGACTAACATTTATATATATGTTGAGGTTTGCAGAGTGCCTTTCACATAAAATATGTCCCAAAAGTGTTGGTGCAATTTTCAGTTTTAATAGCTTTAGACTGTACTAAGATATTTGACACGTCTTGTTTTATCTCATTTGTATTCACAACTACTCTTTGAGGCATGTGTTATTATTATCCCCATTTGATGAAGAAGTTGAAGATGAGACATGTTAAGTGACTTGCTCAGGGTCACATCTGTCACTTAACTCATTTAAGTCACAATAGGTATTTGATACAACATTTGAACTTAGATCTTGCTGACTCTAAATTACATACTAAAAAAGTTCATAGTATAGGACATTTCCCACCCCACCCTGTACCACTGCACACACATAAATATTCAAATGCCATCTGAGAAAGTTGGACCTCTGTTGACTGTGATCGATTATGCCATTAAGTTGACAATACCAGAGTTTGTAAAGGAGACTAATATATTTTCCTACAGCCAGAGTGGATAGGACATAATATTGATAGATACCAAAGGTTAGTTCTTTTGGACTGAGAAATGCTCTGGTACGTCTTGAGAGAAAAGCTGTATTTAAAAGCAAGGAACGTTTCTTTCCAAAGAGCACAAGTCAGTCCCTTTTTTATCAATGTGCAGTGAAAATTATTCTTTTCAATATCTTCATGTAAAGCTATTCACACATTTTTCAAGGAGACTCCTAATAGCTATTTGATGCCTTATGTATTGATAATAAATATGGCGGAGAGCTGCTGATAGAAAACAGCAGTCTTGGGCTGAGCTTGACCAGAACACTTTAACAAGTCAAAGTTATAAATCATCCATGGGAGTCATGTTGCGGAACATCCCACAGAAGGAAACACCAACATTCTTTTCTTTTTTAATAATAAAGTTAGAGAGTAAGTAGGTTACTTATCAATTTGTATCACCCAGGTGAAGGCTTGTGTGATACTTTAAAATACGCAGATGGACTTTGGAGGAGTCTTAAAAATCAATTTGTAATTTCAGAGCTGAAGTTACACAGTTAATCCAAAAAAGTAATGCAGCATTTCAAATGACTTCGAAAAATCTTTCAGGAGGGAAACCCTCCTACCAAAGCTTGGTGTTAGGTGTCCACATAATTATGTGAGGAAAGATCAAATGCTTCACTGCCTAGTAATTCTATTCTTCAGCTAAAGCATGTTAAATATATATATTTATACACACACACATATGTCATATGTACATTCAAAATAGTGAGACATAAAATAGTAGAAAGGCAAGAAAATACTTCAAAATGGAAGTTGTAAAATAATTCTATTCAAATTATGGTTGTAAACTTAACACATGCACTCACATACACATATCACTTTAAAGTTTGCAAAGCACTTTTGCATACATGATCTGATTTATCTTTACAACTGCCTTATCCCCATTTTATAGGAGAAGAAGTTCCCTCATAGAGGGAAGGTGATGTCCATGGTCATGCCACTGGTAAGGTAAGAGGCTGGCTTTGAACCCAGATCTTCCTGACTTCAAGTCCATCATTAATTGTATTATACCATGCTAGTTAGAAATATATGTGTGTGTGTATGTATGTATATATATATATATATGCACATACATACATAATATATAATATATACATAATGCATAATCTATGCATAATATACAATCTATGCATACACATATACACAATACATAATCTATACATATATTCTTACACACATATATGTGTGTAGATATATATATGTGTGTAGATATGTATGTATGTATATGTATATTTTATATATATATACATATATATATATATATATATATATATAAATTTCTCATTTAATATACATCTATGCTCACAAAACATTGTCCATAAAAACATTCTTATTACTGGGCTAATAATTATTTCTTTGAATATAGCTAAAACTGGCTTTAGAATTGAACTGGCCTTAGATGTAAAATTTTAAATTTACTTAAAAAATAGTAGCAAACAAAATTTATTAAGAAATTTTTTTCTCATTGTTCTTTAAGTGAACTGCTCATCCTACCTAACCCCTAACACAACAGTGGGTAGAAGAAAACTGGAAATAATTTGAATAATCATACCCAACTGCCCCTGATAGAACTGAGGGTGTTTGAGAGATGCTTTGTCTAATTGTTTGAGGAGTAGAGAATACCCATGCAATGTTCATTTGAGTACGGAAGCAATTAGGTCTTGGAGTCACTCAAAATAAAATCTCTTTGAATCTAAATACCCTGACCTGCCATGGGTCCCTTGCCCATGTTAAGGAAGAATTTTCACAATTAAAGGAAGAGGTAACATTTACATTTAGAATCCCAGGTCCCGGGTTCAAATCCAGATTATACCACTTATTATTTCTATGACCCTATGCAGTCACTGGCTCTCTGTAGGTCATAATGTTCTCATTTGTAAAAGGAGGCAGTTGAATTAGATGAACTTTAAATTCCCTTCCAACTCTAAAAAAATGTGATTTATGATAATAACTCTATTGCGTGATTTTAAATGCCAGACACAGTATTCAGTTCTCTGAAGAATGGGCTGCTCCTTGGTAGCTGTCTTCATTTTCTGTGAGCTTCAATGCAATTTTTTTTTCAAATTACCAATAAAACTTTTCTTTCTTTCTTTCTTTCTTTCTTTCTTTCTTTCTTTCTTTCTTTCTTTCTTTCTTTCTTTCTTTCTTTCTTTCTTTCTTTCTTTCTTTCTTTCTTCCTTCCTTCCTTCCTTCCTTCCTTCCTTCCTTCCTTCCTTCCTTCCTTCCTTCTTTCTTTCTTTCTTTCTTTCTTTCTTTCTTTCTTTCTTTCTTTCTCTCTCTCTCTCTCTCTCTCTCTCTCTCTCTCTCTCTCTCTCTCTCTCTCTCTCTCTCTCTCTCTCTCTCTCTCTCTCTCTCTCTCTCTCTCTTTCTTTCTTTCTTTCTTTCTTAGAATTTTGTGCATACAAGAGGAACTATTGCACCCTGGGCAATTTGATATAGGGAAGGCCCCAAATCTCCTGGGTAGAGGCTACAAGCCAGAAAAAGGTAAGATTTCCTCCAAAGGTTACATAGGGTCTTGTTCGATTAAGAATTTACAATGCAAGCATTGCCTAAGCCCTAAACAGTCATTGAAAAAAGCCGCTGGAGGGTAGTCACAGAATCAAGCTATTTAGTGTAATTGACTATTCTTGAGATTTCTTTTTTTAGATATTAAATGTATAAGTAAGGCTTAAAATATTTTGTTGCTCCTCAGGAAAATAACAAAAGGTTAATATTATGATTTTTTTTCAATTAATCAGTATGTCTTTTATCTCCATCCCACCATCTCTTCCCCCAACCCAAAAAGTGTTAAGGAAAGACTCAGTATGTTGGTTGTCTTTTATCCTTTCAACAATCAATGTGATAAGGTTCCCACAGAAAGTAGTTATGTTTTGTGCTGCTAATATTGCAAAATAAATAAATAAAATAACTGGAATAATGTAGTGGGTTTTTTATTCAATTGTTTGGATAGTTGTTTAAATTCTCTGCTTCACTGAGTCTGTAAAGATGGAGTCAAAATTTAGAGTTATTTCTAACATTCTCAAATCAAGGTAATTGTGCTACTTCACAAAAAAAAGCAGATTAAATATAATTATTTTCTCTCCTTCTTCCATTTTCTCATATAACATTTATCATGAGGATTTGGAGACTCAATGTTTGGTAAAATTCCTGAACTGCAGATGGGGTAAAGCTATTTCTTATTGAAAATTAAGAATATTCTTATACTAAAAGTGCATGGGGAAGGAGAGCAGTACTAAAAGAAATTGGGGTGTTTTCTTCAGAAGAAAAAGTCAGTTTTCAAATTTTTATTTCCATGATTTTCTATATAAAAGCAATAAGTTGATAGACTGGGAGTCTTTCTTTTCTCTTCTTTTCTTTCTTTTTTTAATCTCTTCCCTTCTACAAAAAAAAATCAATAAACTACAAGCTCATACAAAACTATTTGTTGAATCTTTCCCTCTACTCATTATCCAGGTAATACTGGTCTTTAGTCTTTATTTCCTAGACTTCTTTTCTCATCCAAAGTGACATAATCTGACATATTTTGCTTTCTCTTTGAGTCTTAATTATTCAATTTCTCATTACAAACATAGTTTACAACTTTGCCAGCAATTTGTGAAATTTAGTCCCATAGATGTTTCTCAACTAAAGTAAGTCAAACTGTTATTATCAATGTCTCTCTACTTTGCAGCTTGTTTTAGTGAATTTTATCAACCATTGCAAAGTTTAGTAAGGGAAGGTGAAATAATCTGTTAGTGAAAAGTCAATTCTCAGATTTGGGCTCGATGATCTATTCACCTTGTGAAGTTTTCCTTTTCTTCCTCTCTGCAGACTATTTTGCTGAGTATCTCAGCTAGTCAATAACTAGCATTCATTCAGGTTCTATTGTGTGCAAGGTGCTGGGCTAAGACCTAGGGATAAAAAGAAAGGAAAAAAAATATCCCTGTTCTCAGGGAGCCCAAAAACTATGGGGCAGACAATATGCAAATAACTATGGAAGAACAAGATAAATTGAGGGTAGTGTCAGAGGGAAGATACTAAGATTAAGACGGGTTGGGAAAGGTTTCTTATGGAAGGTCGAACTTTAGCTGAGATTTGAAGGAAACCAGGAAAGCTAAAAGGCAAACTTGAGAAAGAGGCAATTCCAGGTAAAGAGACAGGCAGTGAAAAGCTGGGATTTGGGAAGAAGAGTGTCATGTGTGAGGAATGGCAAGGAGGTCAGTGTCACTGGATTGCAGAGTGATGGAGGGGAGTAGGTGTAAGAAGCCTGGAAAGGTTGGAAGGGGTCAGGTTTTAAAGATATTTGAAAGCCAAATGGAGGATTTTATTTTTGATCCTGGAATTGATAAATAACCACTGGAGTTTCTTCAATAGCAATGGGAAGGTGGTGATATGGTCAGACCTGCACGTTAGAAAGAACATTTTAATAGCTGAGTAGAATATGGATTGGAGTGGGGAGAGAATTGAGGCAGAGAGATCAATCAGAAGGCTGGACTAATAATAGTCCAGGTTTGAGATGATGAAAGCCTGCGCCAGGGTGGTGGCCATGACAGAGGAGAGAAGGGGCTGTAGAGGAAAGATGGTACACGCCCTGCTTCTGGTTTAGATATTGCCTTCTTCCTTGAGCCACTGGGCTCAATTCTATTCCATTTCACAGGGATGTATTTCTCATATTATTCCTGAAAAATGTGCCTCAGTCTAATCTCTTAGGGTTCCACTCACCATTCATGTAACTTTCCAGTTCAAAAATATCCTTACTGGCTGCTACTCCCCTAATTTTACTATCTTCCCCATTAGAACATAAGGTCCTTGAGGGCAGGACCTACCTGTTGCTTTCATATTTGTATTTCTAGCTCTCAGCACAGTGCTTGGTGCATACTCAATGGTTAATAAATACTTTTTTATTCATTCAAGGACAACAGTAACAAAAACAAGAAATTATTAAGTGCCTACTATGTGGCAGGCAATTTGTATACTTGGCAGTAGACTACTTCTGGCCTCTCTCTGTTTTGGATAACTTCTAGTCATGGGATTTTCTTGCTCAATGACTCGGAAGGGCTTAGTTGGAACCAGGGCCTCATTCCCAGCACATGGCAAATCTAATTCCCAGCTGTCCAGAGCTGGGCAGAATAAGACACAAATGCGCAAAGACTAAAGAAAAAAAAATGATTACTTCAGAGTTACATTTTGTTTTTAAACTTCAAATGGACATATCCAATTTGTCTACCCATCTTGTGTATCAGACTAGACTTTGGAGATCTTTGGGCTATTTCTAAAAATCAAACCTTCAGTTTGGTTTCCAGGAGGTTGCATACTCTCTCTGATGGAATAACCCATACAATGCATGGCCCTCCCAGAGAGTCTGCCCGTCTCTTCCTGCCTCTTGAGAGAGGCAGGGTGTAAGGTTATCTTGGGACACAGACAGTCTGGCTACATCTCTTAGCCCTAATCCCTGTTAGGACATAGACACTGGTCTGAGCGTTGACAGTGATATTAGCCGATTTTACTTAGGATCAAATTCTTAGAAGTTTGGCAGAGAAAGCATTAGTATAATTCAGAACCCGTTACTTTGGTAATAAAGATTTATTTGTCAGTTCTACTGACAAGAGACTCCATTTTTTCTTGTTGGTAAGGATTTCACCAATTGAAAAAAAAATCATCATTTATGCCTTGATATCTAGCTAATGTTATACAAATGATTCACTGTGGCTTTAGGTAAGCTCTGTATTTCGTACCTTTGAATGTAGCATTTAATATGGTGCTTAATAGTTTGCAATATACTTTATAACTTTAATTTCAGTTGATTCTCAAAATAACCCTATAAGGTGTTATATTATCACAATTTTACTGATAAGGAAACTTAGTGTGAGAAGTTAAATGATTTGCCCAGGGTCACACAACTATGTCTGAGGTAGGATTTGAACTCGGGTCTTTTTGAGTCCAAGTACAACACTTCTGCCTACTTTAGCACACTATCTCACAGATGCACATACTTGAATTGTTGTAAGTTCTTAGTTCTGTGTAAATTTGTTAATTGCAAACCAATGCATGCATACAATATGTTGCATATGTATAACACTCTCAGATTTTCTGGAGATAGATTATCCATCCATTCATAATACACACACACACATATAAACATACACATGTATAATTTGCAAATATGTTTTGTTTATATAGGTGTCACATGTGTTCTAATTAATATGTTTTAGATATGCTCATATACAACTATATATGTATCCATATAAGAAGAATAATATAATGTTGCTATATATTCTATTTCTGGATAACTACATATACTTCTACTACTGTTAGCCAGGCACTTCTTGGGTGAAATCATAGGGGATAACATCCTGTGCTAATCCCTTTACTTTTCTCATCCTTGCATTTGCCCTGGGTTTATTTCTTTGGATTGCCTGACTGGGCGGCTTACGCATGCAAGTGTTTCTTTCCATGCCTACCTTGTATTCCTTAGGAACAAATTCATGTTTGGTTCTAGTCCAAGTATCTACCCCAAAGTTGTAAATAAAAAAAAAAACCTACCCGATATATGATATAGATCAAGTGTGAAACTAGTTGCTTATTCTCATAGGAAAAGGAAATGATAAGTAATAATTATAGAACAATCGGAGCAGAATCTGTAGGTTATCGCTAACACAGCTCAAACATTATTGGGATACTAAGTCTCTTTGAAAGTGTTTCTTTTATATAATGTCATTTTCTTTCATAATTTTCCTGTGAAATATGGAGATATTGTCATCTCTATTCTAAGGTAAGTAAAATGAGGCAAATTTCTAGTCCATTCATTATATGTACAAAATGCGTATATCTTATCCATATGTGATATATACATACTCATATAAATGGATTTTATTTTTATCTATTAACGTGTGCATACAAATATACATATATTAAATCACACTATTTGCATTTACCCTTCTTAAAATAAAATCATAATCATAATGTTCAATGATGAAAATTAACATCAAAGAAGATGTGAAAAAATAAACATGTACCAGGAAAAGGTGCTTTGACATACATAATGAGTAATGAAAATACTGGATTGATCAGCCATGTGATTATCAAAATCATATCATGCAACATATAATAACAGACACAGCATGTGACTGACAGTTTTATCTTTAAGGATCTTTATAACTATTGGCTCATTCATACTTACAACATCTGCTATCAAATAGAAAAATAAGTGTTGTTTTGGGAGACTTGCTTACTTTCTTCTAAAGTTACTAAGAACATAAATTAGAAGACAGAACTTAAATTCAGAAAAATCATTTTCTATCTCTCAGTCTCCTTATATGTACTATGTGGGTACCAGACACTGAAGTCCTCCCTTAAGTCGAACTGCCGAGAATTGAAACTCTGCTGTAGAGAGTGCAACTCTGATGGGCTGGCCACATAGCCCACATGTGAAATGGGTATTCACCTAACAGACTATTTTACAAAGAACTCACACAAAATAAGCACTTACACAGGGATCAGAAAAAGCAGTGCAAAGATACTCTTAAAGTCTCTCTGAAGAACTTTAAAATCAATTATAAGACATGGGAGGCACTGGCACAGGACCACCAGCATGGCACACTCACATCAAAGAAGGGGCTGTGCTCCATGAGCAAGGCAGAATCACAGTAGCGCAAAGGACACATGAGATGTGCAAATCCAGAGACACCTCTATCCCAAATATTCAAATTGACTATCTGTGCCTGACCTGTGGTAGGGTCTTTTGAGCCTGTATTGGATTCGTTGGTCACAGTTGAACACACTGTATCTTGACCCCAGTGATCATGATTTCATTTTGGTACTCTTGGCCCACAAAGGGCGAATAACAAATGACAGTGACAACAGCATGAGGGGATTGGACTAGCTGATCCGACTCTTCCAGCTGTATTTACTATCCCATGATCTCATGAGCTTATGGCTCTTAACTCTAAATTCAGACTATCCCTTTCTAAACTGTCAAATTCTAGGTTGCTGACAGAATATATTATATGGGTACATGGGCTTTGATAACAAATAGTTCCATAGCATAGATTGGATGGAGGTTACTAGGTACTCCTGATGCAGTTAGGTGATTCCAAAATAAACGGTATGAAATGTTTGCTTTTATTTGAAGCACTTCTTGTCTTTGAGGAAAATTGAATATTTATGTTCTTAATTCATTTTTATTTAAATAATTGAACTATTGCCAGAAGAATTCAAATTTAATGCATTTTTTGTCCCAGTAAAAGAGAAGAGAACATTCAAGTTTTGCAAAAGTCAATGCATTCTCAATAATAAAGTTTCTACCAAGCAAGCAATTTCATAGATCATAAGATCATAGGTTGAAAACTGGGAAGGGCTTAATAAGCCATCTAATCTTCCCCTCTTCGTTTTACAGAGAAGGAAAACAAGGCCCAGAGAAGTGGAATAACTTATCCAAGATCACACATGTAGTAAACAGCAGATCCAGGATTCAAACTCAAGTCCTCTGAGCCCCAGTCCAGCACTCTTCTCACAGTGTCACACTAATGAGCATTTGGATTGAGGCCTTTGACTTGCAATCCATTTATTGGAACAGAATCACTTTTTCCCTTTGGGTCTTACTTTTCTTTTATTAACTGGTTTTCTTAGTGATTAAAAAATCTAGGTTTTCAAAGATTCAGTTATCTGAGTCATTTAGAGAAAGCCTCTATATTACACCTTAATTCACTAGTCAATTAAAAGTTCTAAGCATTAGGGGCATAAACAATCCAGATTAGTATATCTAAATAGTCTGATCCACTACATATTTCTAAGTTCTCCATCTTCCTTGATGCTAATCTAAAGAAATCTCATAGAAGGTAAGGTCCTTGAGGGCAGAAGCTGTTTGTTTTGTTTATATATTTGTTTTGTTTCTGTATTCCCAGCACCTAGCAAGCACACTGCAAGGAGTGTTTTACAAATGCTTTTTGGATTATGGATTACGAATTCACTTACTCTATAAGGAATATAGGGACATTAAATCATAGGACATGTGACTCCCTTTAATTCTGAAAAGAATCCTTCAATTTGCATCATTACCTCTTTTTCCCTATATAGTGCCACTATTTTTATTTATTCATTATTTCATTTATTAATCTATTAATTAATTTATTTGTTTGTTTTTAGGAAAGCTAGGTGACACAGTGGGTAGAGTGCCCTGACTAGAGTTACGGAAACTCATCTTCAGGAATTTAAATCTGGCCTCGGACACCTACTAGCTGTGTGACCCTGGACAAGTCACTTAACCCCTGTTTGCCTCAGCTCCTCATCTGTAAAACGAATTGGAGAGAAGGAAATGGCAAACCATGACTGAGCAGCAACAGCAGTATTACTTTTTTTTAACCATACTTGTAACAATTGCCACCAAAATGTTATCTTGGGAGAATCGTTAAGTTTTCTAAAGTTACTAAGGTGGGGGAATGGGGCGGAGCCAAGATGTCAGAGATAAGTCAAGAAATTGCCTGAGATCTCCCCAGTTTCCCTTGGAAACAATGTTAAATCAAGCCTCTAAAGGGATTTTGGAGCAACAGCACCCACAAAAAAGATGAAGTGAAACAATTTTCCAGCTTCAGATAATTTGTAGAGACTTCAGGAAAGACCTGTCTCACTAGGGTAAAAGGGGAGCACATCCCAGCACAGACAGTGTTCTGGCAAGCCAATGGGAGGCTCTTAGCCACAGAAAAGATCAGCAGCTGAGGCCCCTCTGTCTGACTCAGTAGACCAGCAGAGAGGCCTCCAACCCTAGCACAGAAGGCAAACTTCTAGCCCTGTAATCCAGGGCACCACAAACTGGCCGCCGCAGGAGAGTGCACAAGCTGCCACTCAGCACAGAAAGCCAGTTACCAGGTCCCTGGCACCCAGCACAAGAAGCTTGGCATAGTGCCCTCCTTGCCCAAGGGCAGAGTTCAACTTTTAAAAATGAACAAAAAACCAAAAAGAGCCCTGGCCATAGAGAGCTACTGTGGTGACAGGAAAGATCAAAACACATCAGAAGTGAACAACAGTGTCAAAATGTCTACCTCTGAAGCCTCAAAGGGCGATATGAATTGGTCTCAAGACCAAAAAGTCCTCTTGGAAGAGCTCAAAAAAGGATTTTAAAAATCAAGTGAGAGACATAGAAGAAAAATTGGCAAAAAAAAAAAAATAAGAGTTATGCAGGAGAATTATGAAAAGAGAGCCAACAGTTTGGAAAAGGAAGCACAAAAATTGACTGAAGAAAATAATTTCTTAAAAAATAGAATTGGCCAAATGGAAAACAACAACAACAACAAAATCCACTAAAAAAACTCCTTTAAAAGTAGAATTGGCCAAAAGGAAAAAGGTAGAAGAGCCAACTGAAGAAAAGAATTCCTTAAAAATTAGAATTGGGCAAGTGGAAGCTAAGGACTCTATGAAATATCCAGAAAGCTCTTCTTAATCCCAGTGATTCATGGAGATGACTTGACACTTTTAGAAGACATTCTTAGGCAAAGCTTGAGTCTGACTTTGAGCCTCTAGTGCTTACCAAAGTGCTGGCACATAGGCACTTAAATATTCATCGACAGATTTTGAGGTTGGTGACCAGAAAAAATTGCTCCTACTTTCTCATAAGAATATAAATTTTGAAGTAGAAGCCACAGGGGATTTAGAGGCCACCTACTATAACTCCCTGATGTTAAGGAAACTTAAGTTGAAGGGAAGTTAAGTAAGTGTCCAATGTCACACAGGTAGCAAGTGGCAGGGGTGGGATTTGAACATATGTCTATAATATCATGAGACAGGTAGGTGGCTTATTCAATAGAGCACTGGGCCTGGAGTCAGGATGGCCTGAGTTCAAATCTGGCCTCAGATACTCACTAGTGATGTGACCCTGAGCAAGTCACTTAACCCTGTTTGCCTTAAGCCATTGGAGAAGGAAATGGCAAACCATCCCACTGTCTTTGAAAGAAAACCCCATATGGCATCATGACTAGTCAGAAATGACTGAACAACTATTTGATCAAGTATGATACTGAATTTCCTAATCTTTACTAAAGCTACAAGTGGTGAAATGAGTTTTCAATGATAGGATCATGGTTTAGGACTGGAATAGAAACAGATTCCCTCAGTGATGTAAAGTTATTCCTCTAAGGTCATAGACAAAGTAAAATGGAAGAAGTGGGGCTCAAACCCAGGTCTTCTGACCTGGTCATAACTCGAGGAGGAGGGGACTCAGAAGCCAGCTACTCTAACTCCAATGAATAAACTGAGATCTAGAGAAGTGAAATGAGTTGTTCAAGGTCACACAGGGAATAACTGACAGAGGCTGCATTTGACTCCATGTTCGATACCCTTTCCATCCAATGTATGGAATAAGGCAAAGCAACCTCTATTGAATCTTTAAGATCAATAGGTACCAGATCTGGAGTCAGAAAGATCTAAATTCAAATTCAGCCTCAGACACTTACTAATAATATGACCTTGGACAAGTCACTTAACCTCTGTTTGCCTCAGTTTCATCAGCTGTAAAATGGGTATAATAATACTACCCTACTTCCCAGGGTTGTTGTGAGAATCAAATGAGATAATAATTGTAGAGCTTTTAGCACAATACTTGGCACATAGTAAACACTATATATGTATGTTGGGTAGCTAGGTGGCACAGTGGATAAAGTGCTGGTCCTGAAGTCAGGAAGAGTCTTCTTCCTTAGTTCAAATCTAGCCTCTGACACTTCCTATCTTTACGAACCTAGACAAATCACTTAACCCTCTTTGCCTCAGTTTCTTCAGCTGTAAAATGAGCTGAAGAGGGAAATGGTAAACCTCTTTAGTAGCTTTGCCAAGAACATCCCAAAAGGGGTCATAGAGAATCAGACATGACTGAAATGACTGGATAATGATATAAAAGTCAGTTATTATTATTACTATTAATAATAATAATAATAATAATAATAATAATAATAATAAAACAAAGTTTGAAATGATCAAGTGTATGGAAAAATCAAAAGCTCGTGACTCAGTTTCTAAAGCAATATTAGACAAGCAAATGACTCAAAGGTACCTGAGAATTTTTTTGCAAAGAAAGTGTGGGGACAGCGGTGTCAACAAAGCATCACTGTGTCTGGTGCTATTATTAGCTTAGCACTTCCTCCAAGAAAGTCTGGCTAGTTAGTTAAAGCTGTAAAAGCAGAAGCAGATAAAAACGAGTGCTCACAACTTAGCAACAGCTTTGAAAGTATTGTCAATAAAAGCTCCAGTTTGAAATGGGGCCAAGTGATAGGATGGGATAATACTGTCCAATTGAAGTGGCACTTCAGTATCTAATCTAGAGCTTAAAGAAGATTGGGAGGTTCACACCATTGAAACTGTGTCAGGGCTGAATTTATAGCTCTTCTCTGTTGATATAAATAACAGTCACAGATTAGCAGAGGCAGACTATGATACAGTTTACTGCAATGGGCCTATGGTAAAGTCATGGAAACGTAGTCTTCCAGAAAGAACAACAAAAAAGATCCCCTCCCCCACCAGAAAAAGTTGCAATAGAAACTGAAGCATCTGTTTCCCACTATCACCATGTTTGTATAAATGTTTCCAAAGATCTAGCTCCTTGATAACGGCCTTTGGTAAATTCATTTAGGAATAATCTGGCTCTTCATCAAAATACTATTTCACAGCAAGGCTCTGGCATGTAAAGGACACAGTCTACAGGACTCTGCTCCCTCTTCCTCCTTTCATAGTTAGCATATTGATCAGATAAAGCCCCATTGAGCTCATTAATGGCAGCCAGGAAATCCCAACAAAAGTGTGGTCCCATTTCACAAATGGTAGCTTCATGGAAGGCAGAGAGGAGTAGATAGAGAGTGGGGAGAGAGGTTGCAGGGAGAAGGGGAGGAAAAAAAAAGAATGGGGTGAGAGAGAGAATACAAATTGAAAACAGAAGCTTGAATGAGAAGATACTATTTTGGAAAGTAATCTTTTAAATTCTGTTTTCATGTTGTGCCTAGAAGCTGTCCAAGCATCAGCCAAATAATAAGATTAGTCTGATTCACCGACCCTGTACTGTCATGCTAGGTTAGTGTAATGTCTGTAATGTATTTGGTGTGGTTACTGTTTGTTTTGCAGCAGCAATGAACCCTCTATGCTGGGCACAGATTGTTTACTAGGCTATTTTTTGTCTTGCTAAAGTTACATGAAAATTTTAAAGCAAGTTCTTTCTTTCTTTCTTTCTTTCTTTCTTTCTTTCTTTCTTTCTTTCTTTCTTTCTTTCTTTCTTTCTTTCTTTCCTTCCTTCCTTCCTTCTTTCTTTCTTTCCTCCTTTCCTTCTTTCCTCTTTCTTCCTTCTTTCTTTTTCTTTCTCTCTTTCTTTCTTTCTTTCCCTTTTTCTTTTCTTCCTTCTTTCCTTCCTTCCTTCCTTCCTTCTTCCTTCCTTCCTTCCTTCCTTCCTTCCTTTCTCTCTCTCTCTCTCTCTCTCTCTCTCTCTCTCTCTCTCTCTCTCTCTCTTTCTTTCTTTCTTTCCTTTCTTTCTTTCCTCTTTTCTTCCTTCTTTCTTTTTCTTTCTCTCTTTCTTTCCTTCTTTCTTTCCTCCTTTCTTTCTTTCTTTCCTCTTTCCTTCCTTCTTTCTTTCTCTCTTTCTTTCCTTCCTTTTTCTTCCTTCCTTCCTTCCTTCCTTCTTCCTTCCTTTCCTTCCTTCCTTCCTCCTTCCTTCCTTCCTTTCTCTCTCTCTCTCTCTCTCTCTTCTCTCTCTTCTCTCTCTCTCTCTCTTCTTTTCTTTCTTTCTTTCTTTCTTTTTCTTTCTTTCTTTCTTTCTTTCTTTCTTTCTTTCTTTCTTTCTTTCTTTCTTTCTTTCTTTCTTTCTTTCTTTCTTTCCCAAACAGACATATGAATTTCTTTCAGCAAAGACTAAAGCTAAAGCTTATTCTAAGCAGTGAATTATTTTTCTGGGGAACATGGGAATGTTATTGGAAATATTATCTCTTGATGACATTATGAAATGGGCTTTTCCAGTTCTCTATATTCTAATCAGGATGATAAGACCCTTTGCCATTTTCAAAATTATGATTGAATGCATGCATCATTTAAAACTAAGAAAACCCACCACTACCATAATAAAGTAACACTTACCCAATCTGAATTCTATTTCTTTTCTGTTCTTTTTTTGGCTAGGCAATGGGGTTAAGTGACTTGCCCAGGGTCACACAGCTAGGAAATGTTATGTATCTGAGGCTGGATTTGAACTCAGGTCCTCCTGAGTCCAGGGCCAATGCTCTATCCACTACTCCACCTAGCTGCCACTGAATTCTATTTGTTGCCCTTTCTTTCACACATTACATTAAATTTCCCTATTTCCCATGCATGGAATACGTGTTCTCCCTCACTAACCTATCTTAGATTTCTCAGCTTCCTTCAGTGTACCACTCATGTACCACCTCTTATATGCCAGCTAACTTTTTTGCCCAGCGGCTCCAGATGCTCCTGTCTCTCCTCTAAAAGTGCCTTGTATTTAGTTTGTATGTACTTAACAACAACAATGAAAGAGAGCATTTATATGATGCTTTAAGGTTTGCGAAAAGCTTTCTACATGTTATCTTATTTTATCCTCAAAGTAATCCTGGGAGGTAGATGAAATTATTATTCCCATTTTTAGATGAGGAAATTGAGGTTGAAAGGTTAGGTGACTTGTCTCAGGTTACACAACTAGTAAATATCTGAGGTTGAATTCCGATCTTGTTGACTCCAAGTCCACATGTACAAGTCGCCTGGTCTCTGTGCCAGTGGAATATAAGCATTTTGGTGGCAGCAACTGTCTAGCACAGAGCAGGCTGTCTTTAAAAGCTGATTACTTATTAGCTAAGACTCTTCCAGGACAGTCTCATAACTCACATTGTTTGAAGTTTGGAAATAACTTCTGGGACGATGGACGTATCAGGAGCATCACGTACCTACTTATGAAAAGGATGAGTGGAACATGTTCCTTAAGGGCAGGGATTGTTTCATTTTTGTGCTTGTTTCACTAGTAAGAAAGTACTCATGACATAACAAATGCTTAATAAATCCAAGTTTATTCATTGATTAATTGATGGCAATTGAGATGGGGGTGGGTTATGACTTTGGCTTAAAACAAATAAACAAATAAACCTTTGGTGTAGACCTGTGCTTAGAATTTAACTTAGCTGTTTTTGATCCCTCTACTTTGGAGAAATTCTCATTACCCTAGGTCACAGAAATACTTTGCAATTAACCAAGTTAATAATGCGGGTAGCCAACAGCTTTATACTTTAAAATACTGTTATTGTTGGTAGCACTTAGCTTAATTCTATGGTTCATAAAAGAAGAATTAATGACATTTGCAGGAAATAATATGTCTAAAGCTTGGCTAAATGAGACAGATAAAAATGTAGTCTCAGAAAATAGTGCTCTTATAAGCTTACACACTGAAGAGAACTTTAGTGCTATGTTTTAAAAGCTTGGACCTGTGATTTTATTGATGTACAGAACTCCTCGAAAATTCTTTCCATCATTGATCAGTAAGTCATCTGTCACTTACAGAGAATTGTCTGGGGTACTGAGAGATGAAATGGCATCCTCAGTCATGTAGCCAGTATGCTTCAGAGGCAAGACTTAAACTCAGATCATCCTGACTCCAAGATCTTCTCTCTGTGCTGTGCCATGGTCTGACTTACTAGCACGATGGCAAGTATTTTGCTCCCCCATCCTATGTATCCCATATAAAATACTCAGATTAGAGGTACTTGTTTCATGGAACATATTATTAGGTAATATTTCTTGGAAGAATTAATGATCTTGTCTGACTGCAATAGTTGTGCCATGTAATAATTGGAAGAAATAGCAAATAAGAATAATGAAAATTCAGAGTCCACTTCAATTAAGAAGGAATAAGAAAAAACACAGAAACTTGAGACATAGAATGCTTTGAAATCATGGTATATCAATATTCCCTAAAAAAGACCTCTTAACCTGAGTTCTATGAACTTGTAACATTTTGATAACTGTAGTTCAATATAATTGAATTTCTTTTTAATCTTATCCATTTAAAATGATATTAACACCAATAATTAAAGCTTATAGTTGTGTTCATCATAATAATTAAATTATATACTTAACCTGGTTTCTACAAACTTAATAGACAAAAATACTTTGATAAGTACATTTCAATATAATTGCTTTTTTTAAACTTTATATATTTTATGCATTTAAGAACATGATTCTGAGAATGGGTCCATAGGTTTCACTTGACTACCAAAGTGGTCCAGAACACCAAATAAGGTGAAAAACCTCTGGTCTAGATGGATCTATGCAGTGAGAAAAGTCAATTGGTTCTTTACCTTGATCCTGCTCTCGAACAAAGGCTATGGGGCCAGCCCTCATTGCCCCAACCTTGTAAACCTGCCTTGTTCCTCCTTTGTTAGTCTGCACAAGAAGCACTTAAAAAAAGACACACTTCTTTCATTTATGAGAAATGAAATCCAGATTGAAAGCTCTTCTCTAGCCCACTACTGTTCCCTTTCTTTAGAATGATGCTGTGGCTGAGCCAGGCCCTGAAAAGGATTGCAACATGTGTTGGCAATCTTGCAAACCAAGTTTAGAGTCCCTCAGATTTGGTATCAGCATATTTATTAGGAGCAATGCTTGCCTACAGCTCTTTAGGGGGCTTATGCTAAGCAACCTCTTGTAGGGTCAGCTTCCTGTTGTTTATTCCCAGTGATGCTTAGAGCAAAGTTAATCCACTTCCTGGGGCATCCCACGGAGATACAAGTCACGGCAATAATAGCTTAGAGCCTTGTAACATGATTTCCAACAGGGATCTAGAATACTGTTCAGAATCTCCTGGGTTGCTTTTTATTTATACAAATCAAAAATTGTTTGAGAAAACAGAAAAAAGGATAAGATTAAAATGAAACAGTGGAAAGTGTTTTTAATATTGGTAGTTTATGACTTCTAATGTTTTATTTTTTAATTTTTCAGATATGGTTAATTGTTAATTTTTTGAGGCATTTGTCCTATTTTTAAATGTAGCAAATTAGAGATGAGAAAATTACAAACACAAATGATCTCCTTATTGATGAGAAAATATATTGTATGAATAATTCTTTGGAAAAAAAACACATTGCAAACTCATATTCTATTTTTTTTTCTGGAGGTACATTCATTGCCTTTCTGTAACTCAGTGCTGGATAATTATCTCTAAAACAGTTTATGCAAATTCTTGGTGTTACTTAAAGTAATTGTTGTAATTTTAGATGTGAAAGGGATATTAAAAGACCATTTAGATCAGCTCACTTATCATGGGCAGGTCATGTTTTTGAGCCTCAGTGTTCTTGTTTTTAAAATGAGGTTTATAAAACTTAATATACCTTTCTTCGTTACACACATAGATGCATATGTGTGTATATGTGTATATATGTGTAGGTATATAATGTACTTCTAGGGTAGGATACTAATCCTCTATTTAGTATTTATCATGATTTTATTACCACCTATCTTTCTAGAATTATTATACAATTATTGTTGTGATTCCATTGTTTCATCATGTCTGACTCTTCATGATCACATTTGGGGTTTTCTTCACAAAGATATGGGAGTGATTTGCCATTTCTTTTCCAGCTCATTTTATAGATGAGGAAATTGAGGAATAGAACTAAATGACTTGTCCAGGATCAAAAGAAAAAAGTAATCAAGAATTTGAGTCCAGATTTGAACTCAGGAAGATGAATTTTTCTCACTCCAGGCCCAGCACTCTATCCATTCTGCCACCTTGTGCATTGACATATTCTTCTTCTTCATGAAGTCTTTATTTAATTCAGCCACGTCTTGTGATTGTTCCTCAGGCAAAACTCTCCCATACTTAATTCTGGGCTTTTGCACCAGCTGTCCTTAAGTGCTTAGAATACATTCTCTCTGCTGTTCCACCTTTCAGAATCCCTAGGTTCCCCCAAAGCTGAGTTCAAGAGGTTACCTGCTATATGAAACCTTTCCTGATTCTCTTAGCTGCTGACTCCCTCATAAAACTACTTGGTATTTGCCTTGTATGTGTTTTGTTTTTACTTATGTATGGATATGCCATTTCCTCTGATAGCATGTAAGCTCCTTGAAGTCAGAGACTAGTTTTGCCTTTATATTCTCAGCATCTTTAATAGTACTTTAGACATAGTAGATGTCTAATAAATGCTTGTTAATTGAGTGAGAGAGTGATTGGGATGTCCAAGTAGTTAATGGCAGAGACAAATTTATAATCTAGATTTTTTGTCTCCCAGTACAGAGGTCTCTCCTCTCTTCCATGTAATTGTTTGATTGCCTCTACTGGTTTATTCCAATTTGTTTGGGATTTTCTATGGTCTTAATAAGGACAATTAGCCTAACAGCTGTATTAACCTTGCTGCCAAATTCTAGAGGACTGAGGCAAGTTGGACCAGATGGTGTACACAGCCTGTGAGGATGTGGTCAATGGCACTTTCTTAAATTTCATCAGTGTGGATGCAAGGGACTTCTTTCAGAGAAACATTCATTCCTGTAATAGGGATGTCTTTCCCACCTTGCCAGCACAGATGCCAAGAAAACACTGAGTTTAGAGCATGGAAAAAGAGCTAAGCAAAATGTGGTCTCATGGGAATCTTCTTTAGCTTTTGGTGCACTTCTTTAACTTACATCATTAGACTTCTTGTATCTTTCAAATAGAGTGTATCCTGATGTGCATTTGAAACTATTCTCTGTGTTCAGGCTTTCCCTCTCCAATGATCTCTGAATGCCCCTTTCACCACTACAACGACTCCCCTCCTCCCATGAACAGTGGCCCTTTGGAAAGTGTTAATCTTTTCTATAGCATTCCTTTTATCATAGACTCTTATGCTCAAAAATTTCCATATGTTCCCATTGTATGTAGGAGCAATAACAGAATGATAACAGCAACAACAGTCCTAACCAGGAACATGCTGGAATTAGCTTGCGCAGGTTCACGAGAGCCTATTGTTAAATTTTCAGTGTGAGCATTTCCACCTTGGAAACTGCTGGATGCTACATATCAGGGCTATATTTATAGTTTTATAGTTTACTTTAGAAAATGATGGAGAAAGTCTTAATGAAGCAGATTAAACATGAAAATGTGTCATGCACACATTTCGCCTCCTAGATTTGGTTGGCAAATGTTTACTGGTATATCCCTGATATTGAGTGACATTTATATAGGTTGGCAAAGCAAGCATTTTTCTAATAATACCATGAGGTAAGTTGCAGTGTAAGTATTATCATCATTCCCATTTACCAGATGAGGAAACTGGTTGCACTTAGTGCAACACAATCAAAATATGAATCAACAATGTATTCTTTTCTTTCATTCTTTCTCTTTCTTTCCTTCTTCCTTCCTTCCTTCCTTCCTTCCTTCCTTCCTTCCTTCCTTCCTTCCTTCCTTCCTTCCTTCCTTCCTTCCTTCCTTCCTTCCTTCCTTCCTTTCCTTCTTCTTCTCTTCTTTCTTTCTTTCTTTCTTTCTTTCTTTCTTTCTTTCTTTCTTTCTTTCTTTCTTTCTTTCTTTCTTTTTCTTTCATATTCCTCTGTCTGATATTTAATATAGAGTATTGAATAGAGAGCCAACCTTGCAATCAAGGAGCACTGGGTTCAATTTCTACTTCTTCCCCTGACATATAATAGGCTTTTAGATTGTAGTTACAAAAGAGAGAGTAGTATGGAAAAATAAAATTTAGAAAGACATTAATTGAAAGCAGGGTGGCATTCATCCAAAAAGGTTTTTTTTTGAAAGCATCGATATTCTGTCCTTACGGCATTCAAGGAGCTCCAATATGAGGCAAATCTACAGCCTCCCAAGACAGCCCCATTTCTGAACACTCTAGTCATTAGGCATTTCCCTTGCTTGAAAACCTAAATGTTTCTCTTTACAGCTTCTACCCGTTGCTGTTCATTCTGCCCTCAGGGCTGAGAAGAACCACAAATTGTGGAATGTTAGCCTTGGAAGAAATGTCAGTAGCAATATAGTTCACTCTGTACCAGAAAAGAATTCCCATCCTAACACACTGGAGAAGGAGTCATCCAGCCTTTGTTGGAAGACCTCCAGTGACAGGGAACCTGCCTCCTTCTCAAGGCAGCTCATTCTACTTCTGGACAGGTCCAGGTGGTAGAAAATTTTTCTGATATCAAGCCTAAATTTGCCACTTTGCTCCTGGTTTTCCTCTCTGGGACAAGACAGAAAAAAAAAACCCTGATCCCTTTATGCACATTATAACCTTCATATAACTGAAGATAGCTATTATATTATCTCTTCCCTAGGCATCTGCAGTTTCCTTAGACAATCATCATCTGACAGTCAGTACTCTTCGCCATTCTGGTTGCCTTCCTCTGGATAGTCTCCAACTGAACAACGTCCTCCCCAACATCTGTCCCAGCACAACACTATATATGTGATCTAACCAGGGCAGAGTACTGTGCTTAATGCAGCCCAAGTTTGCTCCAACTTCCTTGCATTCCATATCACGTTGTAAACTCATGGAAGCTGCAGATCACTATAATTTCAAGACTGTTTCAAATGATAACTCTGCCATTTTGTCCTTGTGATTTTGATTTTTTTTTTGAGCTCAATGTGAAAATATTTATAATTATTAAATTGAATCTTATTAGATTAAATTCAATCTTGTTCAGTTAGGCAGCTGGGTGGTGTGGCGGAAAGATTGTAGGATTTGGAGTCAGGAAGAGCTGATTTGGAATCCTGCCTCAGTCATTTACTTTCTGTATGAAACTGGAAAAGTCTCTAACGTTCTATTTTTCCATAATATTCTCTCTTTTATAACTACAATCTAAAAGCCTATCTCAAAAGCTTCATCTGTAAAATGGGGATAACAATAGCACCTACTTCACATAGTTATTGTGAAAATCAAATGAGTTTATATATGTAAAATGTTTGTAGATCTTAAAGCACTACATAAATGCTGCTGCTGCTGCTGCTGCTGCTGCTACTACTACTACTACTACTTCTACTACTATTACTACTACTACTACTACTACTACTACTCATCTTTGTGAATTCAAATTCTGCCTCAGACACTTACCAGCTGTGTGACCCTGGGCAAGTCACTTAACCCTGTTTGCCTCAGTTTCCTCATATGTCAAATGAGCTGGAGAAGGAAATGGCAAACCACTTCCATATCTTTGCCAAGAAAATCTCAAATGGGGTAACAAATTTGACTGAACAATAAAAATAACAACAATGCTTATAATTTTATCCACCCCCATATTCTAGACTCTAAAAATCTTTTTGTATCATGACTTTTTGTATCATTCAGTGTTTTCACTATCTTCTCCTCCCAGCTTAGTGTAATCTGCAAATTTGACAAACAATGTGTGCTAAATATTCCTTAATGGAGGTTATTGACAAAACTCTAGCAGAATAGGGCTAAGCATGGGACTTTATCACTCCACTAGAAACCACTTCCCTAGTTGACATCAAACAATTAGACTATCTGGGTCTGACCATTCAATAAATACTAAATCTATCCACCTGTCTGGCTTACTGATCTTTCTCACAATAATGACCTAAGAAAGGGTATAAAACACTGCTAAAGCATAAAGCATATAATAGTCCACTGACTTACCAGTTTGGCAACCTCATCAAAGATGAAAATACTATTATTCTGGCATGACTTGTCCTTGATCTGTTCTGTGATCACCCCTTCTATTTGTAGGGGTTCATTAGCCATTCCTTCAAAAATAAGTTATAACATTCTATCAAGATTAAAATCATCTTGATTGTCCTATATTTTGTGGACTCCATTCTCTTCTTTACCTCCCCAATTTAAAAAAGGCAAACATCTATTATTTTCTAATTCTGTGATTTCTCTCCTGTTTTCCATGATCTTTCAATATTTAATGACCGCATCCCAGAAATTACATGTTTTTGTCCTTTCAGTACTTGATAGTGTAATTCCCCTGGGTCAGGTGATTTGAACTCATCAAGGGAAACCAGATGTTCTCTTACCTTCTTTATGTGGTGGGTATCAATTCCCTATTAGCCAAATTTGCTCTGTCTTTTCCAGTTCAAAGATCATTTTCCTTGACAGAGAAAAAAAAAACCAACACAAAGTCATAATTGAGTGGTTCTGCTGTCTGTCTACAGTAATCAGAATGCCATCTGTTGTACATAGTGGGCGTATTCTTTCTTTGCGCCTCCTCTATTTTCCGACACAGATTACAAAAAAAGTTTAAAAAATGACAATTATCACTTCAACAAACAGCTACCACAACCGTTTTAGTTATTGTCTGCTTTCCTGGCCAACATCAGTTCATTGTGAGGTTAGGATATTTGCTGAACATTATTAAGTTCACAATAAAATAAAACAAATTCTCAAACTTTTTCAGGAAAAGAATTAGACAACTATTTAACCTTCTCTTATAGTTCACAGTCTTTTTCAGAAACACATTCCAACATCCCCCAAACACCTCAGCAAATTCTTGACAGTATTGAATTGCAGACTCTCATCTTGTAAATCAATGTCACTTCCCCTTGTTCTGTGTTTATGCCAGGGCAAGCATTTATTTGGGATGAGCAAGAAACGATGATGAGGTGCCATCAAATCCCAGCAGATTCTATGTTTCCAAAAGTGACTTATCTATCAAACAATTCTTGCAGCATCACATCTGCTCTAACCTCTTTTTTCTTAACCACTAAAGCCAATGGAAAATATTTAGAGTGACGCATGGTCACACTTAGATTGTAAGCTTCTAGAGGCCAGGTCCAATGTATATTTACTTTCCTCAATAGAGAACAAAACGATGGCACATCTAGGAAGGGGCTAGCCTGGTAATAATGATAATAACATCATAATTAAAGTTCCTGATCACATTGTACAATATTTGCAATGGTAACTATAACACTCAGATCCCAAGCTTCTAGAAGACGGGGACATTGTCTGTTTATTTTCATCCCTTGTATGTGAATAAAGAGAATATGAAGCAGGTAGCCATGATGACAATAATTAATATTATAGTTAAACCTTTTGCACACTATCAAGTGATTTATATATTGGTAAGCCCAAGGCATATTATCAACAACCTTCACTTTCCGTGTTTCCAAAATGGCATACTGAGATACAACTTTATCATGAGAAAGCTGCACTTCACCCTGGTCAATTTCTTTGATCATCCAGGACTTGAGATCTTTGGAAAGCTGAAGAGTTTATTAAAGTGTTTCAGCAAAGAAGTTCCCATCACAAATCTGTCTTTGGAAAGTAGCAAGAGCCCCACTGACAAGAATAATAAGCAATAAATGTATGTTTATTGGTTTGTAAAATGGAGAGTGCTGGAGTCTAATAAAAACATGATGCGGTATGTGGAATGAGTGTTGTTCTAAGGACTCAGCTTACTAAATAAAGATTCATGATAACACTATTTATTTTTATAACGTCACTATAAGGTGGTTTGCCACTGAGGAAGGGAGGGTGAGTATAGAAAAAACATTAAACAAGACTTCTAATTACTTTACCTTAACATTTCAGGGAAGCACCACTTTGCTTTCAGCATTCATAATGTTGCTTTTTTTCCATAAATGTAATGATTATCACACTCATCAAAGATATCTTTTTTTCTATTGGTCCTATGCTGCACATACTAAATGGACTTCACCTTTCTTAGTGCTGAAATATTATTGATCATTGAATTTGGCTACATACAATCTTTGATTTAGAGCTGAAATAGGTCCTAGAGTTATTGAGTAAAATATTATTTTCTAATGAGAAAACTACGGCTTAGGATATTAAATGAATTGCCCAAGCTAAAGAGAAGGACTTGAATCCAAGTCTTTCTGACTCCAAGCACAACACTCTAGCACATCATGCCTCACCTAAAACTAAGGCCCTGACAGGGCAGGTGACATAACCCCAAATTACATGGGTAGTGAGCAGAAAAACCAACACTTAATTGTGGATCCTCTGACTCCAAAAGGATGGTTTTTTTTCCCATTATGCCACAAAAACTTAGCACAGAAACTAACCTTTCACTTCGTTACATAGAGCACATTCAATTCAATGAACTTTTCCAAATTAACAATGAAACCTGTTTGAGGAGGGCCTGGTAAAAGTGATTTCTATGTGGTTAAGAATAAGAAAAACCAGAATATACGTACAGTGAAATGGCTCTTAGATTTTGTGCATCTATGTTTTAATCAAGACATAACTTTTTGAATTTGTAAACTAGTTCAGAAAAGGTACTAATTTTTACTCTTCAACACAATTACAAAAAAACCCACCATTCTATTTATTATTATTGTTGCCATTATTAACTTTCCCATTTTGAGGATCTCCATTAGAGGCTCAGGCTTGCTTCTTTGTTTTAGATATGTTCCACTACGGTTACCTTCAGTCATCCTAATGTGGGTACCTTCACGCTAACACTCTTTTAATGGCTATTTCTTGACACTATAATTTTTCACAGCCTACAAGTGCAGCCTGTTAAGGGCAAATGCATTCCTCCCAGGCTCCAATGGTGGATTCATGCTCAGATGACCCCTTGACATTTTCCAGTCATTGAAAAAGGGTCTGTCCCCTCTCTGAAAATAATCTAAACATTGATTCCAATGAACAGGGGAGAACTCTAGATAAGGCAAAGAAAAGTGTCTATGGATATTTTCAGGCCATCCAACCTTTATTATTCATGGCCAAATCCTCATACTTTGTGGGTGGGGGTGTAGTTTTGGCAAGGTGGGGGAGAAACACTTGACAAATGTAATTGATTTTACAAACCAAACAAAAATATCCTCACAAAAAACAATCACAGGGACTCTGTATCTTATTAATGAATTTAAAATCACAGACTATAACAGGACAAAGTTCACAGTAGCTCTGATATAAGGAGATTAGAATGTCTATCTCAACTAACCTTGGACTTTGGAAACCTCTACATCTCTTTTTTCCAAGAAAAATGGAGTGTTAATTTCTCAATAGTTTCTCACCCTTCATCTTGCTCATAAAGTAGAAGATGAGGTATCTGCCTTATACAGAGATACAGCTCATGCATTGAGTTATTTTTATAAGTTCTATTCATCTTCATAATCAAAGGGGGCATTAACCTTTAAACCATATATACAGAACATGATTTTTCTTGTTTTCAAAATTAGCTAACTATGGCTCAAAGTTGAATTACAATGCACTTTTCTTAAACATTATTTACAAATTTTGACAGTGTAGATAAAATAATAATTTTCTAAGATAGGAAAAATTGCTAGCAACAAATACACAAAATATATTTGTGTGTAGCTTGTGTTTCAGAGAACTTCCCAGCCAATCTGGAATACTGACTGTGCACTCAGGGTAATATATTAAACATCATGGATGAGGTTGGGGGGGGCATACAAAAGAAATTGGAGAGTGACTAGAGAAGGATGGAGAAATGTCTCATGTTCAAGATCATCCATGACACTTTCCATTCTTTTGGAGTCTTTGATGCATGTTGAAAATCAATCTCTGATTTGATTGTCCCTAGGAAGAAGATTTTCACTTGTGTGCATTTGAAATGATGAGATTTGCTTTAAGTTACCCATCCTCTCTCAGCTTTAGTTTCGTCATCTGGTAAGAGAGCACAATAATCTTTATGTTATCCACTTCACAGGGTTGTTGTAAAGAAAATGCTTCATACAGACCATCTCCTTTGCCTGAAATAATGACAGTCAGCATTCATAGTTTTTTGAAGATGGCAAAACATTTTACAAATATTGCCAAATTTTATCCCCCTAATAAGTTTGCATGGTTGGTGCTGTTATTATCCTCATTTTGCAGATGAGAAAATGACAGCAGACACAATTTAGATGACCTTTCAAAAGTCACATGGCTAGTGAGAATCAGAGCTGAGATCTGAACTCAAGTCTTGCTCCTTATCTGCACATATCAGAATTCCTCAGAAATCCTTCAAGGATCAGCTTAAGACTCCCCCAAAATGCCATCCACCTCCTACCCCAGTCTAGATGAAAATCTTCTCCTCCCTCTAGAGCTTTACTTGAACATTTTGTCTGGATCATGTTTCTAGCTCAGCTTCTGTAGCTGTCATTTCAGGAAGCAATGTCTATGGAAATGTGACCTGGAAACTGCTTCTGTACGTGTTCTGTATGTGTATGGCTAAAGAAGACTAACAAAAGTAGTTTGTTATTACCAAAATCCTTAACACTTTTAGATAGTAGTAAATCAGAAACAAATAAGATGCATTACCATCTGCATTGCTGTTGCACCTAAAAAACCAAAAGCCAAAAGACATTTCACCTTTCCATTTGAATGGCAGCTGATTGTGGGTTATCTTTGCCATTAGAATGTAAATTCTTTGAGGGCAGGAACTGTGTCCACTTTTCTATTTATATTCCCAGTGCCTGGTGCAATTCTTTGTACATAGTAAACACTTGAATAAATGCTTTTTTCATTCTTACATTCATTTCTTAATCCTGAACTATATGTTTTTGTCTATTTTTTTATTAATTTATTTTTAGCTTTCAACATTCACTTTCATAAGCTTTTGAGTTTCAAATTTTCTCCTACACCCTCTCCACCTCCCTGCCCAAGATGGCATGCGGTCTGATATAGGCTCTACACATACATTCCTATTAAACATATTTTCACATTAATCATGTTGTAAAGAAGAATTAGAACCAATAGGAGGAACCACAAGAAAGAAAAAATAAAACAGAAGGAAAAAAAGAGCAAATAGTATGCTTTGATCTGCATTCAGACTCTGTAATTCTTTCTCTGGATATGGATAGCATTTTCCAGCATGAGACTTCTGGAGATGTCTCAGATCCTTGCATTGCTGAGAAGAGCTATGTCTATCAAAGTTGTGCATTGTACAATGTGGCTGTTACTGTGTATAATATTCTCCTGGCTCTGCTCACTTCACTCAGCATCGCCAGTTCTTTGCTACCACAGAAAGAATTGCTGCAAATATTTTTGTGCATGTGAGTCCTTTTATTTATGATCTCTTGGGATACAGCCCTAGAAGTGCTATTGCTGGGTCAAAGGATATGCACTTTTTTATAACCCTTTGGGCATAGTTCCAAGTTGCTCTCCAAAATGTTTGGATCAGTTCACAACTGAATCATGTCTTTAAAAGCATATTTTAGCCCTTCTCCTCTGGGAGCACCTTTAAATAGAGGTCACTGATATCAAAGTATATGATGACTTGATTTGGAGATAATCAGACCCTTAATAGAATTTCTCCACTTCATCTTCTGCAGCAGATGTTGGCATATACACTACAATTTCCTTCATGGTGGTCCTTTGAAGCTCATTATGAACACTGCAAGTTGAGATGACCATATGTCCATGGAATGGTGTTTCTTGTTGCCTCTGGTTATGTATAAAATGAGTTCCACTAACTCTTTTACTTTTCTTTCCAATAATCCAAACCATCATTTCATTTAGCTGTAACTTTATTTCTTCTACTATCATTTATAATGAGGATGTCAATCTCTATTGACTTTTTTGGGGTGAGGGGAGGAGGAACTCAAATCTCGAGTTATATAACAGTTAAATTAATGTCTTTGGACTATTTTAAATTGTTATGATTCTTGATATCCTTCATTTTTCTGTTATGCTGCTACTGTTACTAAAGAAATAATATGAATTACATAGGCCCAAGGGCCATTTTATATTTTGGCTTACTTCTTGGGTCACTATGACCAAAATCTTAAATGAACTGGTGGTCAATCTGATAGGGATAAGTTTCTCTGCACTTGATCACTCAGTTCCTTGGGCAATAGATATGATCTATTGCTGAGACATCCACCTAAGCAGAGACTATCAAAACATACATTTCCGACAATCCAGCTTCACTTCTACAGCAAGGCATCAACAGATAGATTTTGTCTACAAACTTCTTTCATTCATCAAGTCAAAAGGGCCTTGGTTCTGGAGTCAGAGAATTTGGATTCAAATACTGCCTCTGATACTCAGTACTCATGCCATGGGGTAAATGTTTTTACTTCCCTGATCCTTAGTTTGTTGACAAACAGATTGATAAGCTGGACAAGATGGTATCTGAATTCCTTTGTATCTCTACACCTATGGTCCCATGATCTTGTTTGGACATCATAACTTAATTATGAGGTAAAGTCATGACAGTAGATAGTGAATAATTATGAATTTATAGTGGAAGAAGAAGTCTGGCCCTTGGCCTTCATGGCACCATCCAAAGAATGATTAGAGCATAGAGTGACAAAATGACAAATATTATTGAACACCCATTGCGTATAATATTGTTCTTTGTCCTTTTTTGAGAAGACTAATGACATGACATTCTGAAATGGACTTGAATGAGGCAAAGTCATCATAGTCCAGTGGCAAGACAAAGGTCAGGATGATTGGTGATGGCCCAGGATGCAGTGGATGACCTTGGTGTATGATCAAGCTCTAAGTGCTCCATAGCACCTGCTTCATACTGACCTTTGCATGCAAAGAGCTTTTGTTAATGGGACAAGTCTTTGGAGTCTTTTTTTTAGTATTGGTTATGGATTTTGGCTAGTCAAATTGTCTCTTTTAAGCTTCTTTAATCAAAGGCCGATATTCACAACTTCTTTAAGGTTTTAATTTCTTCTGAACATGGAAAAGAGTGAAATTAATTAGTGTTTGTGGGATTTCAATCCCAAATTGGTCGTAATGTCAAATGACATTCAAATCATCCTGCTTGTGGGTAGGGACCACTTCATTTTTGTCTTGGGATTCTAATACCTTGCACAAGTAACTAAATCTCTCAGTCCCCCAGGCAACTAAGGCTTTAAGTTACAAGTCAGGTGTAGATCTACATTGAGAGAGGACATTTTCCACACTGGAAGTTCATAGCAATGAAATCACAATTTTTTTTTGTTTAAAAGGATACATTCATTCAGCACTTTAAAGCTTGTGATATCCATTTCTATAAAAATCTTGTGAGATACATGTTACAAGCATTATCTCCAATTTTTTTTTTCAGATAAGAAAAAAGAACTGAGATGGCTTAGGTGATTTGCCTTCTTCACACAACTAGCGAGTTAAGCCTAGGACTCAAACGCAGATCTTCTAACTCCAAATTCAGTGCTCTTTTCACAATATTAGCAGGATTGGGAGGCCTTAGGGGTTTTTTGGTTTCAACATAATGAATTAAGAGATTTAATTTCATAGATTTTGCCAAATTTTAAAATGTATTTTACTAAACATTTTTTCAGTTAAAATTTTAAACCCTTTAAAGAAATTCAATCCATACGCTTCTGATGCATGTACATGGAAATTATCAAGATTAATTTTTATGTACTAGAAACTCTGGGGAGCCTAAGGTAATTTCTTTTAAAATACTAAAATCCACCAAATTCAAGGACTTTCTCCAATTTTTAACTGACAGCTCCTTTATACACAATAACTTCTTGCTTTGAATACAGAATTCAGAAATGGAAATCCCCATAAAACAATTTATTGCTTCATGTTTATTTTACATTTTATGAAATTGTGACACAGAGATGCTAACCAACTTGTTGATGTTCTCACCGTGATAAATGGGACTAGAGCCTATGTTTTCTCCAGTGTTCTCAGTAGGAATGTTTTACAAATGGGTTCTGTGAAATAATTTTAGGGTTTATAAAACTGCTAATAAATGATTACTTTTAGATGAGACTCAGGCCTCCCCAAATAGATCAATGTTCCCAAAAGTGTTCGTATGCTAGTAGCTCTGACTTGTTCCAAATCTAGTACCCTTCCATAATGGGAATAAAGAAGGGCTGAAATTTACAAACAAGTATTCAATGGTAAGTGGACCATTTATCCTTATTCTTGGGGATAACTTCTTGAAAGGGTAGAAAGAAACATTCTTCCAGCAAATAGTTTCATTTCTTTGTAAGACATCACTAAAAATAGATTTTGATAGTTTTCCAATTTTCTTGACACGCAAGAATAGATTATGCAGCACTACAGCAGGGTCTGATTTGTATCTATTCTTGAAGTCCTAGCACCAAGCACTTTAATGTTTGATATATTGGTCAATTTCAAAATTGTTTAAAATTGTTCAATTGTTTAATTTTTTTTAATTTTTTTTTTGGTTGGGCAATAGAGTTAAGTAACTTGCCCAGGGTCACACAGATAGTAAGTGTTATGTGTCTGAGGCCGGATTTGAACTCAGGTCCTCCTGAATCCAGGGCCGGTGTTCTATTCACTGTGCCACCTAGCTGACCCTGTTTAATTTGTTTTTTTTTTTATGTCATACATTTTGGGTTGCCAAATACATCTTTGACTTTAGTGCACTCCAGTTACCTCTCCCAATCCTTGCTACTACCATCTGCTCTCCAAGGCACCAGTCCCACAATAAAGATCCTTCCAAAATTCTCTCCTCAGTTTCTTAAAATTGCTAAATCCTAAAACCTCTACCTTCTCTCTACTTCAGACACTCACCAGGATAGTTACATCTTAGAGCAAATCATCACTCAAAACTGCTCCAGCTTTGATACAATGAAGTAATATGAAATTAATAATAATAATAATAATAATAATAATAAGTTAGCACTTATATAGCACTTTGCAAAGCCTTTTGAATATGTTAATCTGAGTTCATCTTACAATGATCTTACAAGGTTGGTGATATTATTATCCCCGTTTTTTACAGAGGAGATAATTGAGTTTGAAAAAGGTTAAGTGACTTGTCTAAGGTCATACAGTTGGTAAGTGCTAGAGGCAGGGTTTGAAATTAGGCTTCCTGACACCAAATCTAGTACTCTATTCACTGCATCACCTAGCTTCATAAATACACTTCACTGACACTAATTTCTCATTTCTTTATTCCTTTAATTTCTCTTTTACTTTACATGACTTTCCTTAATTTCTCTTCTATTCTCCTTAAACTTTCCTCTTAATTTCTCCCTATTCTTGCCTTTCTTTTCTACCAACCCAGTCTTGACCAAATAGTGATCCCCATCAACAATCTCCTCTCTTCTGCCATTGAATCCCCTTTTCCTCTTGACCTTTCAATCATTTCATTATTGACGAATTAACACTATTTGCTTACTTTGCTTCTATTCTCAATGTGTTTAAAGCTACTGGAAGAAGTCACCATCATGCTGAGGGGGGTCTCTTACTTTACGTGGGCTCTCACTGCTTCACAAAAATCACTTAAATCAGTTGTTGACTATCACAACTGTTGTGTCAAATCATCACTTCTCTCCTTAAACCCCCAATTCCTCTTTCCTTAACTCTACTCTCAGCACATAACTTTACTACTTTCTTAACTTAAAGGATTAAGACAGTACATATTTCAAACTTCCTCAATCTTCCTCCCCAACTCCTGTAGGTACAATGTAGTTAATACGTGGCTTGGAGTCAGTCAGATGAGTTCAAAAATAGCCTCAGACATTTACTAGCTATGTGATCCAGGGCTTAACTTCCATTTGACTCAGTTTCACAAGCTGTAAAATGGGGATAATAGTAGTGTCTATCTCTCAAGGTTGTTGTGAGGATCAAATAAAATAATATTTAATGAAAAAACAATCTCTTCACATACTGCATATAATAGGAACTTAATAAATAATTATTCCATACCCTTTAATACTTGAAATTTTCTCATACATCTTTCCAATCTTTCAACCTCAGAAATGGACATTTTCTCTGATGAAACTAATGCTTCTACCTTTACTGACCAATCACATTCATTTCCCTCTTATCTACTCTGTATTCCTCCCTCTTCTGTCATGTGTCTATATATCCATCTCCAAGCTCTCTTCAGGGTTCTAATTGCTTCCTTCCAACTGTCCAGTTGTGGTTGAAAATGACCCACCAGCAGTTCAAACTCAATGTATCTAAAAGCGAATCCATTTCCTTCCTGGCTAACCTTACCGTGTTCCAAAAAATCTCTTTCTTGAAAAGAGAAAATAAAAGCAAGGGTAACAATCACGATCTCAGACAAAGCAAAAGTAAAAACAGACCTATTTAAGAGATAATCAGGGAAAGCACATTTTACTAAAAGGTATCATAGACAAGTAATATCAATACTAAACATATATGCACCAACTAGCATAGTACCCAAACTCTTAAAGGGAAAGTTAAATGAGTTACAATAGGAAATAGACAGTAAAAGTATAATAGTGAGGGACCTTACCTCTCCCATCTTAGAACTAGAGAAATCTAACCATAAAATAAATAAGAAATAAGGTAAGGAAGTGAATACAATTTTCAGAAAAGTTAGATATGATGGTCCTCCAGAGAAAATTGAACAGAAATTGGAAGAAGTAGACCTTTTTTCTCAGCTGTTCCTAGAACCCTCACTAAAGTTAACCATGTATTAGGGCATAAAAAGCTGACAAACAAAAGCAGAAAAAAATAAATATTAAATGCATCCTCTTTAGATCATAATGCGAAAATTATTATATTCAATAAAGGACCCTAGAAATGTATATTAAAATTAATTAGAAACTAAATAATCTAATCCTAAAGAATGAGTGGGTCAAAGAACAAATCACAGAAACAATCAATAATTTAAAGAGAATTACACTAAAGAGATGACATACCAAAAAATTGTGAGATGCAGCCAAAGTAGTACTTTAATTTCCTCTTTATTAGTGGTGAAGTTACCCTTTTAATTTTTGATCCTGGAAATTTGGCTTTCTTCTTTCTTTTTAAAAATCAGATTAACAATGGTTTATCAATCTTATTTTTTTAAATAAACCAGCCCCTAGTTTTTTTTTAATTAGCTCAATAGTGTTTTATTTTCACTTTCAATTTTATTAATCTCACCTTGCTTTTCAGGATTTCTAATTTGGTGCTTAGTTGAAGATTTTTAATTTGTTCTTCTAGTTTTCTTTTTGTTGCATGCCCAATTAATTGATCTGTTCTTTATTTTATTGACATAATAATTTAGAAAAATAAATTCTCACCTAAGTACTGTTTTGGCTGCATCCTATAAATTTTGGTATGTAGTCTCATTGTTGTCATTCTCTTTAATGAAATTATTGATTGTTTCTATGAATTGGTTTTTGATCCACTCATTCTTTAGGATTAGTTTGGTTTCCAATTAATTTTTAATCTATCTTTCCACTGCCCTTTACTGAATGTAATTTTCATTGCATCAAGATCTTAAAATGATGAATTTATTATTCCTGCAATTCTACATTTGATTTTGAAGTTTTTTTTTTTAATGCCCTAATACATGGTGAATTTTTGTGTAGGTACTATGTAACACTGAGTAAAAGATTTTCTTGTCTATCTCCATTCAAGTTTCTCTAGAGGTCTGGCTTCTTGAACTTTTCTAAAATTCTTTCACCTCCTTAGCTTCTTTCCTGTTTATTTTATGGTTACCTTTATTAATTCAGTGCCATACCAACCAAACTACAAAAATTATCTTATAGAGCTATAACAATAATAAAATTAATCTAGAAAAACAAAAGGTGAAAAATATCAAAGGAATTAATTTTAAAAACGTGAAGGAAGGTGCCCTAGCAGTACCAGACGTCAAATTGCATTACAAAGAGGTAATCATCAAAGCAATTGATTAAGCACACAATACATAGTAGTAAATGACCATGGTCATTTAGTGTTTGATAAACCCAAATATTCAAGCTTTTGGGCTGACAACTCAACATTTGACAAAAACTGCTGGGAAAACTGGGAAGCAATTTGGTAGAAGCTAAGTATAGACCAACATCTTACACTATATACCAAGATAAGGTCAAAATGGGTATATGATTTACACATAAAGGGTGACACTATAAGCAAATTAGAGGAGTATCAACTGGACCGAACTGACCTCTAACCTGTGGATAGCCAAACAGAGCAGGGTAGAGGCAGGTTAAGTCAGAAATCAAACATTAGTTTAATTTCAAAGTGAGGGAAACAGCTTGCAAGCAAGGAGGCAAATTAGACACATGTGTGCCACCACCCCCTCTCTCCCCGCATGTGGGGAAACCTTGTAGGCAAATTTCAGTACTTAAACCAATGGCTACACAATAACTGTAGCACTGACAATGAGAGATAACAGCAACAATGAAACAAATTGTATTCATAACAGGCTTAATAACCAGAACATGGGTACTTGTCCAAGTGTGCCCAGTGCTTGTCCAAGCTCAGAGCAGACCTGGTGCTGGTCAATGCAATATAATAATTATGTGAAACATTTCTGGAATTTTGCTGTGGGTGCGGTCATCCAGAGGGTGGGTGCAAAGGATTGTTGTTATGCCAAACTCAGAGCACAGCTTGCTTGCTGAACCTTAGCTCTGTAAAATAGGATGCCTCCTAATAGTACCTTGACATGAGCATGGAGAAATTTATCTGTCAAGTCTATGGATAAGGGAATAATTTATGACCGAACAAGAGATAGAAAGATTATGTGATGTAAAATGGACAATTTTGATAGCATTAAATTAGAAAGCTTTTGTACAAACAAGACCAATACAGCCAAGTGCCAGGGAAGTAGGCAACTGAGAAAAAAAAAAATCACAACAAATTTCTCTAATGAAGGGCTCATTTCTCAAATATGTAGAAAACTGAGTCAAATTTGTAATAATATTCTTCATTCCTCAATTAATAAATGGTCAAAGGATATGAATAGGCATATTTCAGAGGAAGAAATCAAAGCTACCTATAGTCCTATGGAAAAATGCTCTAAATAGCTATTGAATAGAGAAATGGAAATTAAAACCACTCTGAGGTACTATCTCACACCTATTAGATTGCCTAATATGACAGAGAAGCAAAATGACAGATGTTGGAAGGCAGATGGAGTAATTGGGACACTAATGCACTATTGGTAGAATTGTCAACTAATATAACTATTTTGCAGCCCAAATAGCTGTAAAAGTAGCCTTTGACCCTGTAATACCACTACTAGGGCTGTGTCCCAAAGAAGTCAAAGAAAAAGGAAAAGGACTATATGTAGAAAAATATTTATAGCAGCTCTTTGTTTTTGTATGTGATGGCAAAGAATTAGAAATTGAGGGGAAGTCCATAAATTGAGGAATGGCTGAAAAATTGTGCCATATGGTTACAATGGAATACTATTGTGGCTATAAGAAATGACAAACAGGATGCATTCAGAAAAGTCTGGAAAAGCTTATATGAACTGATTCAAAGTGAAGCTAGCAGAATGAGAACATTGTTGTATACAGTAACAACAAAATTGTAAGATGATTAATTTTCAAAGATTTGTGATGAAAAAATGCTATCCACCTCCAGAGAAAGAATTAATGGAATCTAAATGAAGATGAAAGCATACATTTTAAAATCTCTTTTTTTCTCGCCTTTTTTTTTTTTGGCCTATGTTTTCTTTTGGTGCCTGGCTTTTATGGAAATATGTTTTGCATGATTTCACATGTATAAGCTATATAAAATTGCTTGCCTTCTCCAGGAAGGAGGAGGAATTTGGAACTCAAAATTTTTAAAAAATGTTAATTTTTTTTAGATGTAATTGATAAATATTTGTTGAAATAAATAAAAAAATATATATAGGGGAAAAGAAAAACAGAAATACCAGGAAAGAAAACATAGACATCTCCAGAGAAATATAAATGTGTGTTTCTATAAAATAGTCATCACCATAATTACAGCTATTGCACTTTCTTCCATAATCTATATTTAATGTGATATTGTATCCTAGTTGAATCTGAATAAATAATTAGCATTTAAAAAAAGAATAGTATTACATCTACATGGCTATGGTATTTTTTTAAAATTATGATAGTAGGGAATATATAGGAAACAACCTCACAAACAGAGTAAGAGATTAAAAAATACCTCAAAAAGGAAAAGTAATAAAGAAACTTACAGGATATTTTTAAATGAATAAACATTGGACTATACAAAGAAAACGGAGAGTTCTATTCAAACAGTCATTTAAGAAGCACTCATTAAGCATCTAATATATGCCAGGCTTTGTGGTAAGTGCTATAGACACAAATAAAGGCCAAAAGACAATCCCTGCATACAAAGAGCTCACAGTATATGGGAGAGACGATATACAAACAGCTACAAACAAAAGATACCTAAGAGAAATTGGAGATAACCAATAGAGGGAAGGAATTAGAGATTTGGGAAAGGCTTTCTGTGGAAGGTGGCTGTTAGCTGATACTTGAAGGAAATCAAGGGTTATCAGAAACAACATCAAAAAAAGCATAAATGTGCATATCTTATCATAAATTTATGAACAGTTGTTATCACACATAAAAGAGGAATCAGTATGGTGAGCGATGAGAAGAAAGGATTTGGAGTCAAAAGAACTGGGTTTGATATTTTGTTCTGTTACTTATTAGCAGTGAGGTCTTGACCAAGTCATGTAGCCTTCATGACACTTTGCTACTGTCATCACAAAAACAACAACAACAACAAACTATATACACAGTATAAATTTGATTTTAATATATTAAAACCCTATTGCATGGAGGAGGATTTTGACTCCATATGAAGGACAACTTCCTAGAAATTTGAGTGGTCCAAAAATAGAATGGAAAAGTTGAGGAATTAGTGAATATCTCATCATTGATCTTCTGCATAAAAATGGCATCTGATTTCTCTTCCAGCTCCATATCTAAAATCTTGTAATGCATTTTTCCCCCTAAATAAAAATCATAAGGACAATTCTTATGAGATAGAAAAATTCTTTGTAACATACGGGGAAAATATATTGTGTAAATGCAGAATGACAGAACTTTAAGAGTTGGAAAGGATAGTGAACATTAAATACATTTAATCCATATCTGGAAAGCAATCTCCTCTACATAATTTTCAACAAGTGGTAGTATTACTTTGTTTTAAAAGCCTCCGGTAATGAAGAATTCATTACCTGACAAAGGAGTCTATCTTACTTTGGAACAATTCAAATTGCTAAGAAATATTTCTTATATGGAGTTGAAATCTGTAACTGACCAAAAAGTTATCAAGAAATAATGATCAAACTTACACAATAGAGTTTTGTCACTGTATGCTAAAGTTTGCATTTACAGAAATTAATACTTCAGTTTGATACATACCTTTATAGCTAATTTAAAGAAAACTCAAGAAGGGGTCCCAAAATATTGGGTAGTTCCCTCAAGGCAAGCTTATGAGATAACTTCTCTAAGGTTCCCAAAGAGTGGACAGTAATGCATGGGTTATGAGCTGCATTCTTAGGAAGAATATTAAGATTGATGAGATCATGGGTCCACTGGACTATTGTTGCGCTGACCTTTCAATTCAAACTCCAGTAGGTGAACAACTTGACAGCTGTGGTTATACATTTTCTACCTTATCATCATCCTTTGATTTGTACTAGTCATGGAGGGTCTACGTCATCAGAGCTATTGTTCCTTTCACTTTTTTTCTTTTAAAAAATTAGGCAATGTTTTTAAAAAATAATGAATGTAACAGGTTCTATTCATTTTTTCCAGCATCTTTTCACCTTCATCAAGTGTATCATCACAATTCAGTTGGAAATAACCCTAATTCTAAAAAAAGAAAAGAATAGAGCTTTCAGGCATGCCAAAGTAAATAATATCAATGCACAAGTGTCCTCATAAAATACTCCTATTATTTCACAATCATCTTTAGAGAAAATTATTCACTGGGGAACTTTGCAACATGCTATTTCTGCAAAGCCATGCATGATTTAGTGACAATGGTTTTCTCTTTAGTGATTACAGGTTTAAAGGATTACTTGGCCCTTTAGATTTTAAAACAACAGAAGATCCAAGAGGATTTTATTTTCAACCATTGTTTACTTCCTAAATCATGCACTAATGGGATGTTTGGATATGAACTACCCAGCACTAAATGTTCTAGTGCTGAATCAGGGCCATCCAGAATGCAAAGCTGAGAACTAGGCTATTTTTTTTCCAATTTCTCTGTGAATATGGGACACAATATACATCTATGTGCCAGATTGGTTTATGAAAGTAACAAGTTTGAGAATTTTAGAGACACAGTATTATAAAATTGAAGGTCTATATAAATGGAGATATGTGTGCATGGATGGACTGCTAAAGAAATTTAAAAATCTGTATGAGTAGAAATGGATGATAGACAAAGGGCTTGGTTAATATTTAAGGGGAGCTTCATTATCAATTAGAAAAAAGTTCAATCAAAGCAGTATGCAAAAGAGTATGGAAGGCAACAAGCATTTATTAAATGTCTGCTTAAGTTCTACAAAAGTTCTAAGCACTTTACAAATATCTCATTTGATCCTCACAATAACACTAGGTGGTAGATGCTATTATTCCCCTCATTTTATAATTGAGGAAACTGAGTCAAAAAGAAATTAAGTGAATTACCCAGGGTCACTAAGGTTATAGATGCTGTCTGAGGCTTGATTTGAACCCAGTTCTTCTTGAATATAGGTCTAGCACTCTAGCCACTGTGTCATTATTCCAGTTGTCTTAATAAACATGTCACAGTCAAGATGATGGAAATCTTTGATAAGTGGTTTAACTCAAGAAAACTTAACTGTTGGGAACCATGGTATTTTAGTCTTCTGTACCTGTTTTAGTCTTCTGTAACTGTCATTATGGACAAATATTTAGAGATTAAATATGACTTTTCCCACATCTTTGATCTCTTAAAATATATGGTCTAAACTGTAAACATTGTGCTCACATATATTTATTTTTACCTTTTTTGTGGGGAATGAAAATACAGGGTTCATGGTAGGTGGGAACAGGTTGCATGTATTTAAAAAAAAGAAATTATGCGGGAGAAGTGGAGTGAGGATGTTGGCAAACAAAGATATGAGCAAAACTGAAGAGCAAAGGATGAATACTAGAAAATGTACTTTTGATGTCAAGAGAAGGTGAAAAAAGTCCCTAGGTGGACCTTCTCTGATGAATTTATGGGGAAACCTTGATGAGAGTTACCCAGCATGTACAGGCATGTGCAAGCTACTGTTGACATCAAAGGAGGAACTTTCCATGTCAATAAGATCTGCAATCTATTTAAGTGTTTTTAGATTAAATAAATACTATGCTTGAATATCGTGCAGAGCAAATTCTAATCACAATGGACCAAAATCCATTAAAAAAGAACTAGTATTTTTAGTATTGACTTAAAAAAAAAGCTGCATTAAAATAAATGCTTATGTTTCATGGAACCAGCATTCAAGAATGGAATGGAACCCTGGAGGTCATTAAGTACAACCCCTTCATTTTATAGATGAGAAACCTGAAGTACTTACAGGCTGTCACTTTCCCTGGGTCACATAGCTCATCAGTATTTAAGGGGTGATTTGAACACCGATTTATCATTACTCCAAGTCTACTGCTCAATAACCCTAAAATTCACATATCAAAAACCTGCCAGATACAAAAAGGAAAATAGTTTAGAAGTACATGAATTACTGTGAAGCCTATTTCCCAGTAAAGTGGTGTTTAAGATTCATTTTCTACTTATTATGCACTTTCTTAAAGACAAAGTATATGTAGATATGGGCAGCTAGATGGTGCAGCAGATAGAGTGCTGGGTCTACAGTCAGAAAGTTTTGTTGTTCGGTAGTTTAATTGTGTCCAACTCTTTATGACCCCACTGACCACAGCATGCTATGCCTCCACTATCCACTATCCATATCCTCCACTATCTCTTGAGGTCTGTTAAAGTTCATGATCATTATTTACATGGAACTATCTATTGATCTCATTCTCTGCCATCCCCTTCTCCTTTTGTCTTTAATCTTTCCCAACATCAGGGTCTTTTCCAATGAGCCCGTTCTTCTCATTATGTGGCCAAATTATTTAAGCTTCAGATTCAGCATTTGACCTTCCAGTGAATAGTCTGAATTAATTTCTTTAAGTATAGACTGATATTACCTCTTTGCTGGCCAAGGGATTCTCAAAAGTCTTCTTTAGAACCACAAATTGAAAGAATCAATTCTATGGTGCTTAGTTTTCCTTACAGTCCAACTCTCACAGCCATACATTGCTACTAGAAAAACCATAGCTTTGGATTTCTGAACTATTTTGACAAGGTGATGTCTCTGCTTTTTAGTATACTGTCCTGATTTACTATAGCTTTCTTTCCAAGGAGCAAGTGTCTTAATTTCTTGGCTATAGCCAACATCTGCAGTGATCTTTGAACCCAAGACTGTGAAATCTGGCACTGCTTCCATTTCTTCTTCCTCTATTTGCCAGGAAGTGATGTTGCCAATGTTTTATATTTTTTTGATGTTAAGCTTCAAGCCAGCTTTTACATTCTCCTCTTTCACACTCATCAAAAGGCTTCTTAATTCTTCACTTTCTGTCATCAGGGTGGTATTGTCTGCAAATCTGAGATTGTTAATATTTCTTCTGGCAAACTTATTTCCAGCCTTTGTTTCATCCAGCCTGGCATTTTACACGATGTACTCTGCATATAAATTAAATAAATAGGGTGACAATATACAGCCTTGTCGTACTCCTTTTCCAATCTTAAAGCAATCAGTTGTTCCATGTTCTGTTCTAACTATTGCTTCTTGACTCACATATAGATTCCTCAGGAGACAAGGAAGATGATCTGGTACTCCCATCTCTTTTAGGACTTGCCACATTTTGTTGTGATCCACACAGTCAAAGGCTTTAGAGTAGAAATGAAGTAGATTTGTTTTCCAGGAGCCCCTTTGTTTTCTCCGCAATCCAGAAAATTTTGGCAATTTGGTCTCTAGTCCCTCTGCCTCTTTGAAAACCAGCCTGTTCTTTTATTAATCTTCAGTTCATATATCACTGAAGCCTAGCTTGCAGAATCAAAATCATAGCTTTGCTGACATGTGAAATGAAGACAATTGTTTGGGAATTTGAACATTCCTTGGCATTCCTTTCTTTAGGATTGGGAAGAAAAACTGATTTTTCCAATCCAGTAGCCACTGCAGAGTTTTCCAAATTTGCTGACATAATCAGTACAGCATTTTAAAAGCATCATCTTTTAGGATTTTAAATAGCTCAACCACAATTATGAGATGTCCACTAGTCTTATTGTCAGCAATGCTTCCTAAGGCCCACTTGACTTCATTCTCCAGGATGTCTGGTTCTAGACCAGTAACTACACCATTGTGATTACTGGTGATGTCAAGATCTTTTTTTGTATAGTTCTTCTATAAATTCTTGCCACCTCTTCTTAATCACTTCTGCTTCTATTAAGTCCCTGCCATTTTTTGTCTTTCATCATGCCCATTTTTTCATGAAGCATTCTTTTAAAATCTCTAATTTTCTTGAAGAGGTCTCTTGTCTTTCTCATTCTATTGTTTTCTTCTGTTTCTTTGCATTGCTCATTTAAGAAACCCTTATCTTCCCTTGCCATTCTCTGGAATTCTGCATTCAGTTGGGTATGTCTACCCCTTTTCTCTTTTCCCAGCCCTAATCACTGAAAGGGTGATGCCTTAGGCAAAGTGTGAATTTGGAAATACCTTAGCTTAAAAAGACCAAGGTTTCCCACTGCATCCTTGGCCATCTCCAGTTTTCTCTCAAGGAGAAAATGAAGCTGGTGACTTTGCACAGTCCTCCCTCACTGTAATCTAATTCGCTTGGAAGTCATGGCATCATCTTCTTGATATCATGGTCTTCTTCAAGACCATGAAGGACAAACCACAGCCTGTGGTAGTCCAAGTTGCCCAACAGGGACCCAATTGGCCAGTTCCAGCTGTGCAACTCAGCTCCTCCTCACCTCCCCTCCCTTCCCCTGCCCTGTCCTTTCTTCTTCTTTCCTCCTCCTGCCCTTACCTGCCCAAAGGAAGATAAATTTTAATGGTTGAAGCCTACCTTGATATCATGGGGTATTCTGGCAAGATTTCTTTCTTAAAGACCATGTCTGAAACCCAATTTACACTGGCTTTTATTGACTGGCCAACCATGGGTCCCTGCCCAAGCACCACTGACTGGTTATTTTTGGGCCCTGATGGCTCAGAGTGAATATAAATAGTTATTGTTTCTCTTTTGGCCAGAAAAAAACCCTGAGGATCTCCCCCTCCCAGTTTGATTTTTTTTTTTAATTAAAGAGGCAATCCCTGGGCTCACTTTTTAAATAGCTCTAATCACTGAATGGAAGTTGTCTCAGGCAAAGTGAGAACTCAGAAAGAACTTAGGTTAAAAAGACCAAGGTCTCCTACTGAATCCTGGGCCATCTCCAGTTATCCTGATCTATATCCAGCTACTGGACCCAAATGGCTCTGGAGGAGAAAAAGAGGAGGCTGGTGACTTTGCACTACACCTGTCACTGTGATCCAATTCACTTGCAGGTCATGCATCATCTTCTTGATATCATGATTCTCTCTGAGAAGGAAGGACAAGCCATAAACCACAATACTTCCCCCTACCCAGTTATTTGTAAAGCCTCACCAGACAGCCATTTTGCTTTCTTGTTCTACTTATTCTTTGGAATGTTTTTTTTTTTGTGAATTAAGACCTGAGTTCAAATCCAGCCTCAGACACTTATTAGCTATGTGGCCACAAGCAAGTCAGTTAATCCTGCTTTCCTCAGTTTCCTCATCTGTAAAATGATATGGAAAAGGAAATGGCAAACCGCTCCAGTATCTTTGCCAAGAAAACCCCAAAGGGGGGTCACAAAGAGTGGGATGTGAGTGAAAAGACCAAACAATAACAGTGACAACAATATGGTTATAATGATCTCCTCATCTAGGAATTCTCTGTATCAATGACGACAAGGGTCCAATCCCATCCCAGTCTCTATCTACTATCTGTCTCAGTATCTTATGTCCATCATCTATAGAACGTTATATTCTATTGATCATCTTATATTGTTTTTTGTCCTTTATTCTCAAAAAGGACAATGATATCAGGGAGGTGATGCTAGGACATGTAAGTGAATGGGATTTAAGTGAGGGAAGGATATGCAAAGTCACCAGCCTGACTTTCTCCTCCAGACTCATCTGGGTACAGTTGCAAGATATAGATCAGGATGACAGGAGATGGCCTTGGATGAATGGGAGACCTTGGCCTTTTTAAGCTAAAGTCTTTAACAGGTCTCAGTTTGACTGAGGCAATGCCAAGTCAGTGATTAAGGCTAGGTAAGAAATGAGGCTGAGAATGGCCTCTTTACTTAGTAAAAAAAAAAATCGGTCTGAGTGGGGAAGACCCTCAGGGTTTCTGGCCAAAACACAAGCACTTGTTATTTATATATTATACGTCTATGTTCAAAATGATGTTATATAAATTATATTGTTATGCATTTGTGTACCTATCATAGGCTTATGTATCATGGTCAGGAGTGTGCATGATCATAGATATTAAAAGCATAGATGGTAGATCAATAGGATATAGAAACAAAGAAACAAATAAAATGAAGGAAGAAGAAAGGAAAAAAAGACAAAAAAGAGAGAAAGAAAGTTACTGAGATAATGCATTTAGTCTGTGATTTCATTAGTACAGAGAATTCCAAGATGAGGAAACTTCTACCAATTCAGGCCAGGAGGTAAGATAGTATAATCAATGACACATATTAAAAACAAATAAACAACAACCATTATAACAAAAGATACTGAAATTAGACATAACCATTCTTAACTAGTCACATTCTTGACTTCTATATAATCATTACCCCATGCACAATGAAACAATGAGCTTAACTCAATATCGTTAAAATCATCTATGTGCCAATGCCCATTTGCAGGGAGTAAAGTGGAATGAACACTAGAAGCACATCTCATAGAGGGTAACAGACCAAAAGGAAAGGATGCAACAAGCTTTAAAATGCTTGTAGGAAGAAAATATAGGACAAATCCCTCCTCCAAATGTTGAGAATCTCAAAGAAATGTGTACCAAATGAAAGTTTCTAAGATATATCAGGGTGCTTTCTTTTGGGGGGAGGGGTTGGTTGTTTTGTTTTGGTTTTGTGTCAAGGATAAGAAGCGAGCAACAACATTTTGGCATTGTTTTTTGAAACATAACAGTTTGCTACCTGTCTTGTACACCACAGTAGGAAGCCAGGTGGATTTCAAGATTTATTCTCCTTTATTCTACCATTCAATTATTGCATTCTGTTTGAGCCTACAAGGTGCCATCTGCTGGGATCTCTTAAAGTAAGGCATGCTGTGCTGGCCCTGTCTCAGCATTAAGAATTCTTGAGTATAAAAGTTATCATTGTCTGCCATGTATCTCCTATCAGAAGAAGACAAATGATGTGTGAAAAGGCACCTTGCCATGAGGAAATAACAGGCTTGAGTAGGCAGCTCTGTGCATTAGGAAAGTTAGTGGGAGGTGGGACCTCCTACCTTGAATTTTTTTTAAGTGTAATTATCTGTTCTTACTTTGTACCCAACTGTCTGTTCCTATTTTTAGGATTATTGAGATGGGCTTCAAACCACTGGAGTTACTTTAGATGCTACAAGGATGTAGCCTTAACCAGGGTCATGCAAGAGATACAAGATCTCATGTGTTTTAAACATTTGAGGGAAGTCTTAAAGACTTCAGGCCAATCACTACTTTAGTTCACTGGTGTGTGAAGTGAAGACAACACATTTCCATTTTGTCATGGTATTTCTAGGGTGACCATGACTTTTATACTGTGACCTTACGATAAAATGCCCCTGTGTGATTGCTCTGAACACAGCAAACACTCAGAAAATGCTAGTTAGTGCCCCTGTCCTTCTGATTTCATAACGATCTGGGAAATACAGTTGTCCATGAGATTTGATATTTTGGGTACTAATTTTCAGATGATGCAGTTGAGGGTATGTCCTCTGATGTGACTACTTGTACTTTATTTCTTTCAAAAAGCAAATATTTCTGGCTGAAAAAAACAAAAATGAATACAAATAACAAATTAGAAATGAAAATTATTTTCTGTTAGCTGCATAACATAATTGCATATTTTCTAGTTATATGTATGTTCACATATATATGTTTATGTTATTTACTGGAATAAAAAAATATATATCTGTATAGCTGATTTAAAATAGCAGTGGAACACTGGGCCATTCTTTAATTTATTCAAGTTTACCCAAATGAAAAAAAAAAGCAGTATGAAGGCATATTTTCCCGTTGAAAATGTCCAAAGAAGTTCTATACAATAGGTTTATCTTCACAGTCAACTTGATCATGATTTCTTTTGGGAAAGAAGGTGTCACGTGGAATCAACTGTTTTAAAAATTATAAAACCAGTTGAAGTTAGAGCAGCATTCTAAATTGTATGAAATGTAATCATTACTGAAACAAGTATTTTTTTTTAAATAAGTAGTAGAAAATCTATTCCTGCAATTCTGAATCCATCTTAAAATTCCAAAGGATTCGTGATGTTATTAAATCAAGTATATGCTTACTTGGCACAGAGGGAAGCAACATAACATGGCGTGGTATTGGGTTTGGATTTCAGAAGACTTGAGTTCAAATACTATGACATTTATTTGCTTTTGGACCCTACTCATGTAAAATGAGTCTTTTTAGCATTAATTTTTTTAATGTGCAAAATGAAGATAACAACCCCCGTAGAACCTTTCTAGTAGAGTTAGCAATGCTTACTATGGTTTGTGATCTGTACTGGTGGAGGAGGAGTTTCATAGATACTCATACATACAGAATTAAAAGGGATCTCAGTGCCCATCTAGTCCAACCCCACTTATTTTATAGTTAAGGAAACTGAGGGCCTAGAGAGATTAAATGAAGCTCCCTGGGTAATGTACAGTAAGTGTAAGAGACAAGATTCGAACACAGGTCCCACACTGAGAGTTCCCCATACTGATGAAATCAGACTCCTTGCATATTCATAGACTCTACCTTATAGAATTGGAAGGCCTAAATGAGACAACCTATGAAAAAGTGGTTTTAAAACTTTAAAACACTATATGAAGGTTAATTATTATGATTATTTTGGTAAAGCAGCTATCCTCTCATATCTTATCTGGTTTTTTTTTTCATGTCCTACTATATACTCATTGAAAAAGATCATGAGATCATAGATCTTGAATTAGATTAGAATTGGTCATCTTCCACTCTCTTATTTCACAGTTGAGGAAATGAGGGAGGCACAGCGAAAGTGATTTGACCAAAATCACACAGATGGCATCAGAAGTGAGAATTGGATTCAGGTCCTCTGATTTCTGAGTCAGAGGTCTTTCCTCGGTACCACATTGCCACCTGATTGATCAAAAATTGCAGAATCGCATAGCTTGTAATGAACCTTAAATGTCATCTAGTCTAATGCTCTCATTTTACAAATAAAGAAACTGACAGTCAGTGAGGGTAAGTTACTTGAGCAATGTTCACCCATCATGCTAGGGACCAACCTCTAGATCTCTTTACATCATAATGGTACCGGTGCAGGGAGCATACTGTCCATCTATTACCCCTCACTCTTACTAAATGGCTGCTAAACCTTTTGTAGACATGCACCTCTGTGATGATACACACACACACACACACACACACACACACACACACACACACACATAATTTTTTTCATGACTGTCTTTTTTCTCATTGAGAGTACTGCGAAATGGCCATATAAGAAAATCATGCAGTGATGCTTCTGGTTTTGTTACCTCTGTCCTCACAATAAAACCAACTCCAACAACTCTTCATTGGCCCCTGAATCTATGATCCATTTTACTTATAGCTTCAGCCCAGTAAAAGCCTAAGCTATTAAAATTGATGGACTCTAGTATTCACATTTCAGGAAAGGGCAAGTACTCAGCTAATCAATGCTTCAAAGACCTGGGATTTCCTCAGCTTAGGAACTCGTCTTTGTAACTCAGTCTTAGAGAGTTCCTCAGGTTCCGAGAGGTTAAACGACAAAGCTATTAAGTGTTATTTAGAGTGACTTGTGTCAGTTGTTATACCAGTCTGCCTGTCAAGAAGTATTTATTTGGCACTCATTATGTTCTGGGCACTGTGTTCACAGCTACTAAGTCTCAGAAATGGACTTTCAACTGTGGTCTTTCTGATTCCAAATCTGGCACTATCCAATACAGGAACCCTCATACAACATGGTACCATAATCATTTAGCATAATCATAGGGCGGCTAGTTGGTGCAGTGGGAAGCGTGCTAGTCCTGGAGTGAAGAATATTCATCTTTCTGAGTTCAAATCTGGCCTCAGACACTTACTATCTGTGGGTAAGTGGGTAAGCCCCTCAATCCTGCTTGCCTTAGTTTCCTAATCTATAAAGTGAACTGGAGAAGGAAATGGCAAACCACTCTAGTACCTTTGCCAAGAAAACCCCAAATGGGGACACAAAGAGTCAGACATGACAACAAAACAATAATCATTAGGGAGAGAGCATGTGGCAACAGAGAGGACTGGAGGGGGAAAAACATCTCTTGAAGTATGTCTTTATCTAGGTATAGCTACTAAATAATTTTGGGCCTGCTGCTTATACTTTCTGAGTCTCAATGTCCTTATTTGTACAACAAGAAGTTTGAACTACACAGCTGATATAGATCAAAGAGGAGTACGGTGGAGCCTGCTATGAAATACCTGTGCTATTAGTTAACCCAGTAGAATAATAAACAACAGCAATTGTAGATAGATTTATATCATGTTAACTAAGTGCAAGGCATTATGCTGAGTACTTTATATGTATTATCTCATATGATCCTCACAACTACCCTGGCAGGTAGGTACTGATATCACCCCACCCCCATTTTGCAGATGAAGGAACTGAGGCAAATAAAGGTGACTTGTCCATGGTCACACAACTAGTAAGCGTCTGAGGTTGGATTTGAACTCAGGTCTTCCTGACTCCAGGCCCAGCACTCTAACCCACTGTACCATTTAGCTGTATAAGATGTACGTTTCTGAAAGATAGAATGAATATACTGTTATGTTTTTCATGTTCCTCAGCCCCAGGAACAATGTTTTAAATATGGATATCATAAATGTTTAAAATTCGTTTAAAGACCTTTCCAGATCTGGGATTCTATGATTAAATTATTCTGGAAAAAAAAATGAAGTTTTCAGATGAATGTAGGTTACTCTCTTTAAGTATCAAAGCTTTACTTAAAAGAAAAAAATATATAAATTTGGCTGTTTTTGAAGAAAATATGTCTTCCTATCTTTCAAAACAGAAACTATTGAGTATCATGTAATGCTTTCTTACTAATTCAGGATGAGCATTATTTTGCACATCGAGCAGTGTACACCCTTTATAAGACAGGTCTGTGTGTGCTCTTAGCTTTCCTGTGCCTTCCTCTCAACATCAAGCTGTCACCTACCACTGTCTAGTGGGCACTGTGCTTGTGTGTTAAAGCCATCCTTCCCCACCTCCAAAGCTCACATACTTCTGGTTTCTTGTTTCTTATCTGCTATTGGACTAAGAAACCAGATAACCAAGCTTTTAAAGAATGCTATACCAAATACGCTGTAAGAGCTAGCAAGTCTTTGAAAGAGGTCCTAAGGAGCAAAGTGCAGGGATTTAGGGACTGACTTCTGTACCAGCTAATAGAGGGCTCCTAGGCCATATCACTTACTTCTCGGTTTGAGGTGGTATTCTGAGGATTGTGGCTGTAGGCCATCTGAACTGTACAGTTAAGTCATTACGACACATTTATTTGTTCACTTACTCTAAATTCAAACTGAGACATAAGCTCTTCATATACACATCTTAAAAGGTCACTTTAAACATAATGTCCAAGACAGTAAAAAAAATTATAGAAGAAATTCAAGGATTTCACAGGATCATTGATTTAGGAGAGCTTTAGAGAGTGTCTTATTCAATTTCCTCATTTTGCAGATGAGGAAACTGATCCTTGAGCTACTTGCCCAAGGTCATATAGGTGGCAAGTGAAAGAGGCAGGATTTGAATCCCTGTCCTTGGACTTCAAATCTACTGTTCTTTTATTGGGATCTCACTGAATTGAAACCATTTCCCCCACATTTATCATTTATTGAACCTTTATTTTATGCTTAATATTATATCGAAGAAATTAAATATCATGATCCTTGATTTTGAGATATTACATTTTTTTCACATAGTAGGATGTTAATTAATATATGTTGAACTATAATGTATACTATGTTAAATCAATTTTTAAATAACATAAGAAAAAATTTTCTATGTGGAACTCAAATGATTAAAGTTAGCTGTGTGCACCAATCCAATTCATAAAATAATTACTCAGTTCTTTACTTTGTCTACAGAAATTGTCAGTTTCTCAAGTGCAAAATAACTACACAGATCTGAAATCCATGCAGGGACTGAAAATCATTTAGAAACCAAACCTGACCGTAGTCTGCACCCAACCCTTAGCTGGGATTTGAACACTTCTGTAGAGTGGAATGTCTGGAATGTTCAAAAGCTTATGAACCATCTCAAGTTTTTTTTTTTCCTAAAAAATCATGTCAGTTTCATAGAAGGGGTAGTGGAAGCCCAATGATTGGATGGATCTCTTTTTGAAAATCATTCAAATTCCTTTCTGTAACAATATCCTGAGTGTCTATTGTCTTTCTTTCCCAAAACTCAAAGTAAACCTGCAGCTCGCATACTGGCTCAGGTTTTGTAAGTATAATTAAATAAACAACCAATATGAGTAGCGATAGAGAATCAGCTCAGTATGAACATCAGTTATGAAGCATTAGAAGGTCCCACTAGGAGAGCTATTCTTTGCTTAAATTAAATGTACATAGGGAATGTGGGGACAGAATGGGGGTCTAATGTGGTATGCAGTATTTGTTGATTCCTGTGAGGAGGGAGAGGGAGAGGGGGATGGAGAGGGAGAGAGACAGGAGGAGAGGGAGAGGGAGAGGGAGGAAAAGAGAGAGTCTAGCAATACCGAATCCAATTATTCTTAGCTGTGAGTCCAGTGCAGCTGTTTTCATCTGCATGTTATCCCTCAAATCATGGAGAGGCAGTCAACACTAACACACCTTTCTCTAAGAAAGGGAGAATAGGCCTTAAAAAGAAACAGTAACTAGAAAGACTGAAATCAGCATACTAAACAGGGATGAAAGAGGAAAAAGGCCAAGGGTGAGCTAGCATCCACTGAAAGGATTTACAAAGCCTGCTTCAATGAAACATTCTTCAAGCTATGGTGCAATCTGATAGACACAATCTAAACCTCACTGTATCCGCTATAGTATGCTATTGGTATCATCGGTAACACTAGTGGAAAGGACATTTGCTCAGTCATTTTTCAATAAAGTCCAACCTTTGGGACCCCATTTGAGATTTTTTTGGGCAAAAATATTGGAGTGGTTTGACATTTCCTTTTCCAGCTCTCTTTACAGATGAGGTAAGTGAGGCAAACAGGGTTAAGTGATTTGCCCACAGTAACACAGCTAGTAAGTGTCTGAGGCCAGATTTGAACTCAAGAAGATGAGTCTTCCTGACTCCAGGCCTAGCACTCTATCTATTGCACCTACCTACCCTGCATAGGGCATTGGACATGAATTAAAATTGACTTAGGTTTAAGTGTCATATTTGAAACTTATTAGTTCTATGACCTTGAACAAATCCTATGACCTTACTTTCTTCATGTGTAAATTGAAGAGTCTAGTCTCAATCATTTGGAAGTAACTTCTAGCTCAAAATCTATAATCTAGTGGTCCTAATGATTTCTATCTGTGGGATGCTTGATATTCTTCTCAATATCCTTCTTCAGACTTTATACTAAAACATACTTATTTTATGTCATGCTTCCAAAGAATTGTAGGGTCTGATTGATCAATTATTCAATGTCTTTATTAAGAGTCTACTAGTTGCTAGGCATTTTGCTAGGTGCTGGGAATACAAGCCCAGAAATAAAATAGTCCAGGCCCTTACAGAGTTTACATTGTCAGAGAAAACAACATGTGCATGAAGCAACCACTAAAACATTGAGAAGCAGTTGATAGAGAGTCAGCCTTGAAAGGAAGACCTGGGTTCAAGTTTCATCTCTGATATATAGCAACTGTGACATAGTAGGCAGGTTACTTAACATCTCAGGGCTTTATGCAACTGAGATTTTAAGTAGCAGAGAAGGTGGTGATCTTTATAATGTTTTTTTTTCTTTTAAAAAAAATCAATATTTCCCTAATTACATATAAAAACAAGTTTAACATTCTTTTGTTTTTCAAATTTTGAGTTCTGAATTCTCTCTCTGCCTCCCCTCCTCCCCAACATTGAGAAGATGATAAATTTGCCATAGGTAATACATGTGTAGTCATGCAAAACACATTTCCACATAAATCATTCTATGAAAGGAAAAGGCAGACAAAAACAAATCCCAAGAAAAATAATGTAAAGAAAAAATATTTTTGATCTGCATTCCTACTCTACCAGTTCTTTCTCTGGAGATGGACAGTATCTTTCATCAAAAATCCTACAGAGTTGTATGGTATGAGTGTATTGCTGAGAATAGTTAAGTTATTCATAGTAGATCATCATACAATATTGTTGTTACTGTGTACAATGTTCTCTTGGTTCTGCTCATTTCACTTTGCATCAATTCATGTAAGCCCGAATTTTTTGAGAGCAACCTGCTCATAATTTCTTAAAGCACAATAGTATTCATTCACAATCATATATAACAACTTATTCAGCCATTCCCCATTTGATGGCCATCCTTTCAATTTCCAATTTTTTGCCATCACTAAAAGAGTTGCTTTAAATATTTTTGTATTTGTGCATCCTTTTGTTCCCCCATTTTTATGCTCTCTTTGGTATACAGACCTAGAAGTGGTATTGCTGTGTAGGTGATTCTTTGTTGTAATCCTAGCTCTTTTGCCCTCTGGGATATCATATTCCAAGTCCTCTGATCCTTTAATGTAGCAGCTACTAAATCTTGTAAATCTTGTGTTATCCTTACTGTGCCTCCTCAATATTTGAATGGTTTCTTTTTGGCTGCTTGCAATATTTTATTCTTGACCTGATAATTCTGGAATTTGGCTATAATATACCTGAGAATTTTCATTTTGGAATCTCTTTCAGGAAGTGATCAGTGCATCCTTTCCATTTCTATTTTACCCTCAGGTTCTGGAATATAAGGGCAGTTGTCCTTGATAATTTCTTCAAACATGATATCTAGATTTTTATTTATCATGACTTTCAGGTAGTCCAATAATTCTTAAATTATCTCTCCTGGATCTATTTTCCAGGTTAGTTGTTTTTCCAATGAGAAATTTCACTTATTTTCTATTTTTTCATTCTTTAGATTTTATTTGATTGTTTCTTAATGGCTCATAAAATCATTAACTCCCACTTGCCCAATTCTAACTTTTAAGGAATTGTTTTCTTTAGTGAGCTGTTATACATCTTTTTTCCATTTGATCAATTTTGCTTTGTAAGGCATTCTTCTCTTCACTGGATTTTTATACCTTTTTTACCATTTGGCCTATTCTGTTTTTTTAGGAGTTAGTTTCTTCAGTATTTTTTTGTGTTTTCTTTACCAAACTATTGATTCTTTTTTCATGATTTTCTTGCATCACTCTCATTTCTCTTCCTAATTTTTCCTCAACTTCTTTTATTTGATTTTTAAAATCCTTTTTGAGCTTCTCCATGGCCTGAGACTAATTAACATTTTTCTTTGAGGCTTTGGATGCAGGAATTTTTACTTTTCTGTCTTCTTCTGAGAATGTATTTTGATCTTCCCTGTCACCATAGTAACTTTCTGTGGCCAGAATTTTTTTCTGTTCTTTGCTTTTTTTCAACCTATTCACTTTTAACTCTATGATAAAGTGGGTCTCTGCTTCCCAAGTGGAGGAGTCATTGTCCCAAGCTTCAGGTTTTTTGTGCAGCTGTTGTCAGAAGTAATTCTGATGACCTATAAGTTTTTGGCTCTTCCAAGGTGGTATGATCTAGGGAGAGGTGAGTTTACTATTCTTCTGTACTGTTCATTGTATACTCGTGAATGACCACATCACTCTTTTCAATCCTGGAACTGTGACCAGGGTCCCTGCTCCCCAGTGGCCATAAGATATAGATCTAGATCTACTCCTAGTCCAATAAGTTGTAGTCCTCTCATTGGGACTAAGACCCAGGACTGAAATCCAAATCCAAGTATAGGCAATACAAAAGAGTATTGCACTTGGTGCCAGTAAAAGAACCCTTGTAAATCTCCTTCTGATCCACTGTCTGATCCCCTTATCATCTGTGGGCTGAGAGGTGGAACCACTACTGCTGCCACTGATTCAGTCACCACAAGGTTCTGCTCCTGGTTTGTCAGGGGCCAGTCTGCACTGGGATGGCCTGAACTGAACTGCACTCTTCTTTCACTCTGATGCAACAGATACTTCCTATCAACATTCTAAGGTGTCTTTGGCTGGAAAATTGTTTAACTACATCTCTTTGTGGGTTCTGCTACTCTAGAATTTGTTTAGAGTCATTATTTAAAGGTATTTTTGAGGAGTTTAGGGGAGAGATCAGGTGAGTCTCAGCTTTCACTTCACTCTCTTGGCTCTGCTTCAAGGATATTTTCTCACCTGGTAATTCCCAGTACCACAATAATGTTCACAATATTGAAATAGTTCACAATAGTGAAATCACAGATCCACTCTTTATCACTGTTATCATCATCATCATCATCATCATCATCATTAACAGTTAACATTTGTAAGAAGCTTCCAAGTATGCAAAGTACTCAACAATATTATTTAATTTGAATATACATATAAGTATAAGTAAAATATACACCTCTTTGCAAGCTTCTTGATGGGGGGGGTTAGTTTGTTAGGCTTTCTAATTGCATTGATAAGCTTTTCATCATTTTAAGTTTGTTTATTGCTGGCTTCCAGTCTCAAGCTTCAAACTGGATGAAAGTGCCATAGCCTCCCTGGCTATTCTCATTCCACTAGACTATTGAGTACTATGGCCTTAAAAAGATTTCAGACATATATTAGAAAATGAATTAACTGCTCATTCTGGTTCACAGTCTTGATCTTAATGACTAATTCAAGCAGAATAGAAGCTGATATGATGGAAAAAATATCTGTGTGTCTATCTTTTTTATCTCATTATCATTGCTTCCCTATGTCCCAGAATCATAGATTTTGAGGTAGTAGGGACCTCAGAGGCCATCTAGTTCAATACTCTTATTTACAGATAGGGAAACTAAGGCCAAAGGAAGTTAAATATCTTGTCTGTGGTCCTATATGTAGAAAGCAGCTGAGTCAGAATTCAGGCCAGGTCCTCTGACTCCAAATCCACACTTTTCTACTGTCTCTTCATCTTCCATTATCTTTTATAGCCTTCTTTCCTCTCTTCTTTGCCTTTCTTCATATATTTTTTTCTCTTATTTTTGTAACCACCATTAATCTTGTCTCTTTAAATCTTCATGATTTTATCTTATTTCACAGTATAAATTTCACCAGCAAATAATCTAAAAATCCAAGTGTCTCTCTTTCCACTCATTCTCATATCAACCATGCTTCACTGGAGGTGAGAGGTGAGGAGATGGGGGGGCAGTTCTTTTTACCAATGAACCCAGGACTCTGAGGGTTAAGCTTAATTAATTAAGCCCAAATATTTCTAATAAAAGAACCGTTTTGGTTCTTGCTAATCATCCTTCATGACCTTAATAAATTGTAATTACCAAGGTAACTTAATTAGTTTGAGGACTTATTATTATAGAACGGAGACACTAAAATCCTACACATTAACTAACCTTGGTTTTTAATGAGGTGTGGAGAGTGGGGAAGATGCCCTAATTGTGCAGTAGAGGTAGAGAAGTTGAGTGGAATATTTTGAAAGGCATTCAGGACATTTTGCCTAGGCAATATTTAATGTTTTCCTTGAGATTACAGATCTGTTTTCAGCTCCCAGATTCTCTAGGACAATCTCCTGAGGCCAAATGAAGAGTAAGTTTTATTACCCATCAGGGTCTACTCATCCTTTCATCTTTGTAAGTTAGATAAATTGTGTTCTCTACAGCTTACTATCTGTAGCTCTTTTTCACATAAGTCCCAAAGCTCCATTTGCTCTGCATAGGCACTTAAAAAATTCCATGACATTTTCCAGAAGAATTGGGCCTGTAATACAGCCTTCTTGGGCCAACATAACAGTGATAGAAATTAATATCTTTGGAAAGCTGAATACTTTGTTTCTCCCATATTGACATGAGTGCCTTAGGCACAACTTCTTAACAAGAATAACATCTAATATTATTTATACTGCTGTGAACTTTTCAAAATGATTTCTTATCATCTTGATAATAACCTTTCCCTTAGGACTTCACATAGAATCTTGATAAGTATTTCTCTAATGCACTTAGCTTGTTTTACTGTGCTTGCAATTATCTGTAACTGTGTCTTCTCTTATTAGTTGACTACATGTCACCTAGGGGAAAGGATTGAATCACACCTAAACTTTTTATCTCTCCTTATGTCTGGTATCAAGTGGCATTCTACACACAGTTGTATCTTTCCTGATCCTGGTCTTGAACGGTGCTCTGCACACAGTAGGCCCTTAATGAATATTATTTGAACTGGATGATCTGATTTGTTCTCCATAAAATCCCTGTTGGGCTTACTGGGAAGAGCTAGGAAATTGTCCCCATTCTATGGGGATGTAAACTGAGAATCAGAGAATGTAAGTATTATGGACATGCTTATTCAGATGGTTGTTGGCAAGGCCAAAATAAGAATCTAAGGCTCTCCTAATCCAGTGTTCATGCAGCTGGTTCTTGTCATTCTGCATCATCCAAATTATAATAATACATGTATATAATATGTTGTGGAAACATGAAAGAAAGGCAAATGGTTTAAAATATGTGTAAGGCAAGTTATTTGAAAATAATAACAACAACTACAATTTCCAGAAAAAATAAATCTAAATTTATTATAGTATAATAGAAACTTGTCCCATGATGTCATCATTTCTATCACAATTCCATGAAAAAAGATGAGAATAATATTAATATTATCATTAATTATAATAGCATGATTCTTAAAATAATATGCATTGTTATATGTAGTGGCTAAAGTATTGGTCTTGAAAGTCAGGAAGCTGTGGGTTTAAATCCAGACTCAGACACTTAGCTGTGTGACTCTAGATGATTCACTTAACAGCCAACTGCCTCAGTTCTCTTAAGTGTAAATTGGAGATCATGATAGCACTACTTCCCACTGTTGTGAGGATCAAATGGAATATTTGGAAAACACTTAGTATTGTGCCTGGAACCTAGTACATGCTTAATAAATGCTCCTTCCCTTCTCCTATTAAGTGACTTGCCCATGATTACATAAATCAGAAATTCCACAGATAGTATTTGATCTAATAATTTTCTCCTTCTAAAACTAGCACTCTACCTACTACATCATGCTGAAACCCAAACCAATCAGAATATAGATAAACAAAGGTGGAAAAATGTCTTTGGCAAAGCTCTAGATCATGGGGAATGGCAGTGGTAAGTGAAGGACTGCTAAAAGTTTATGAAAATAGAAATCTTCTACAGCTCACTGAATGAGATAAAAGGAGAATCATTGGCCAAAATGAAATAATTCAAGAACTGAGAAAAAGCAAAACAAAATAACAACAAAAACAAAACAAAACAAAACAAAAAAACAACCAAAATAAAACAAAATTTAAAAAAAACCAACTTTTGCCCAATGTTTCCCTCAAGAGTAAAAGTGTTCAGGCTCAAAAAAAAAAAGTCAGGTCTCTAGATTACTTAATGCTAAATCTTTAATAACAGGGATAAAGAAATAAATTTTCTCCCATATAATACACTGCACAATTTTAGTTTATATCAGGACATCCAACTATTAGACTAAGATCATCAACTATCTATCTATCTATCTATCTATCTATCTATCTATCTATCTATCTATTATCTCTATCACAGCAGTTGTTCTCTTGGATTCCTCTTTTCAGCATTCAAAAAACCTTTAGCATTTTCCCTTCTTTCACAAGACCCCTTGTGAATTTATCTCTCAAAGCAGACTGAGTTGTGTCACCTCTATCAGGCATCTTCTCTAAATAACACTTGGTCCAATCTGGCTGCTTTGCTTGTCTTCATTTTCTTTGGTACTGGTTGTACCTTCTCCAGGAAAAAAAATCCAGGACTGAGATTTTAGAGTCTGTCCTTGAGGTTAAAAATTTCTTATAAAATTCTGAAAAGAAAATACACAAAAATGTCAATTTTAATTTGAATAGAGTCCTTCTTTAATGACATACACATATTAGTATATTTGTGTGTGTGTGTGTGTGTGTGTGTATATATATCCATTCCTTTTTCTTCCTCCCTCTCCCTTCTAGCTGGTGGAGCAGAAGAACTTAATTTTATCAGTTTAATCATTGATGATTTTATGATAGTGATCTGTAAGTGAATATAATTCAATTTGACAAATACTTATCAGTCCCTGATATATTCATGTCATTGTGGCACACATTTTAGGAACATAACAAAGTCTCTGAACCCAGGGAGCTGTAAATCCTACAAACTCATTTACTTAATATCAGTTCCAGAAAAAAAAATTCAAAATAAAAATCATATGGGTTCCAAGGGCAGAAGAAAATTTGCACCCAGCCAAGCTTTTAACTACCCTAAAAAACATTTTAAAAGAGGGGTACTGTAGTCACCTGGATATCCCATGATTTCATTAGCAGGTAACCTGTAGACAACCAATGCTTTCTCAGAAGTTAGATTATTTTTATCTCTTTCTCTTTACAATTAATTAACCCAAAAGTTCTGGGATGTAATACCTACAAAAAATTATTTTACAAGCATCCTAATTATAAGCACTTTGAGGACAAGGGCTGTATCTTGTTCAAGGCTTCTCTGTACTCCCCATATTGCTTATCAAGGTTATTTGTGCATAGTAGACACTCAATACTTGTATGCGAATGAACGCATTCATCAAGTTCATGACTTGTGAAGGAAATCTCAGGGACAGAAAAGCACTATAAAACATCATTATAAGTTAAGGTACCACTGGTTTACTGCCATATTCTAAATTCTGGAGACTGTCATCATCTTCACCTTTCCCTCATTGACAGTTTCCAAGTCAGTATTCTGAAGAATTCTCCTTGGAAAAACATTCAAATTTTATTTATTGAGAAGACAGGATTTCTTGGACAGAAATTTGTTCAATAGCCAACCTTGTTGGAACACATACTCTTCAAAATAAAGGGTACCTGGAGTACTTTGTAGTTTTTGTGATACTAAAATATACGAAGGCTTTTATTGAGATATATTACTAAGGGAAAAAAAACCCTTTTGTAAAACAATGCATAAACTTTCAGTTATAGAAAGAACTATATGACTACACTGGACTTCTGGAACAAAAACAAAAAGTTCATTCAAGAACCAGGGAAGGAGGCAATGAAAAAAAAATCAAAAGCATTTTTAATGAACTTTCTTAGAAAGAAAGTTATATAAAGAAGTTTTAGCTTAATCAGTGGAAGAAAATCAAGTCAGCATAATACATGAAATTTAAATGCATATATATGCATATATATGCACATATATAAATAAATACATATTTATATTATATATAAGTATATAATATAAATATACATATATAATATGTACAAATATATACATATATAGGCGGAGATAAGAAGAGGGAAGATGAAGAATATTCAAGAACATTTTCAGCCAACTTTCTCAGAAGAAGGTGATAGAAGGATGTCTCAGTTTAGTCAATAAAAGAAAACCAGCTATTATAAGATAGTCATATATACAATATTTAGCCATCCTATGAAAGCATGTCCTAAGGTTTATATTCATCTTCATCAGTCATGAGTAACTTAATGAAGACTGGAAGGTAGCCCCATTAAATAAATCTCCCAATTATTTTATCCTGATTAACATTAAGCAGTGTTTTCCATCAGTGAAAGCCTCAATCCTCATAATTCCCTAGAGATTTCAAAATACAGTCAAATATTTGAAAGATAAAATTACATTAAAACATGCCAGGTATATCTCAAGGAACTTCCGTACTGTATCTCCTCAGTCTATAAGTCAAAAGACGACTTTCCTCTCTGGCATCACTGTGATCTCCATCTGGAATTGAAAATGAAGCTGCATTTTTCTCTTGCATCATCATTAGTCATGTAGATTTTATAGTTAAAACTTGGCCGACAGTGCAAGACAAAATAAAATCCAGTACTCTTCCCTTGGATCTTTAATTATTCTTCACTACTTTGAGAAACATATCTCTTTCTCCTGAGTCTTTGATGACCTTATGCCTCTCAATCCTTATTAAAAAAAAAATTCCTTTCGGACTAGATAGCTCACCTCCATCTTAATGCATTTCAAGAACAGTGATGCTCTATCCTATATCTATGGCTTGCCATATTTCCTAAGAAATTATTAATTAGTCGACAAGCATTTACTAAGCTCTTAGTATGTGCTGGGCACTTTGCTAAGTACTGGGGATACAAAGAAAGGCAAGATGGTCTCTGCACTCAAAGTGCTCATGTTGGTTCCATAGTTTATTACCTTTGGGACCTTAAGGAAATCCTTTCATCTCATTGTATCTCAGTTTCCTCATTTTCTAAATCAGGGAATCTTAACTTAGTTTTTGTATGTGTCTTAGACTCCTCTGTCCATTTAGTGAAACTTATGGACCCTTCCTCAGAATAATGTTTGTTACTTACATTCATAATTGAAAGAAATTATAATTTTCAGATACAGGATAATTAAAATGAAAGTGTAATTTTATTTTCCATCCAAGTTTATGGACCTCCTGAAATCTATCCATGGACTCCTTTGGAAGGAGTTCAGGTGTATACCAGGATAAGAACTCCTACTCTACAGTCACTTTTATCTCTAAATAATATTATTCTATGATTTCCTGCTTGTGTTTACTTGCTTTCTTTGGCCCATGCTTCCTTTCTTGGCTTCTGCTGTCAATATCCTTAAATATCATACCCTTCTACAAATGATCGAAAACATATATATGTATCTGTAAATATTATATAGAATATATATACATTTATATATTATACGTAATATATAAAACCAAATCTCATTTCATATATTGCCACATTATATGTTATTAGTATGGTAGAAATATCACTGGCTTTAAAGTTGGAACACTTAGTTTTAAGTCCTGACTCTCATATGGACTACCTGTGTGACCATGAACAAGTAACTTCTCTAAATTGTTGTTTCCTGGTCTTTAAAATGGGGATTAAAATACTTTTACTACTTATCGGACAGGGTTGTTACTGGGAAAAGCACTTTACAAAGAATTATATGAATATTAGAGAAGCATAAAGAAGACCTAGGCACAAACCTTGTCTCTGACACATATTGACTATGTAAGCAGGAACAAGTCTCTTAATTGTTTAGTGCCCCCAGTATCCCCAGTGCCTAGCACAGTGCCTGGGACAGAGTAAGTTCTTCATACATGCTTGCTGTTTGATTGATTGGCTGATCTTTATCCTTGCAATAGTTCTCCAAGAAGGCACATTTTATTATCCTCATTTTACTAGAAAAGAAGTTGAAGACCAGAAAGACAAGGAAGGAAGAATTTATTGACCACCTACTATAAGTTGGGTACTTTGTTAAATATTTTACAAATATTATCTCATTTTATCCTCCTTTGAAATTGAGTCAGACAGAGGCTAAGTCACACATTTTGTAAATGATTGAGGTTGGATTTGATTCAGGTCTTCCTGGTCCCAGGCCTAATGTTCTACCCACTGCACCATCTAGCAAGTTGAAATGTTGTTCAGTCATTTCAGTCATGCCAGACTCTTCATGACCCCATGGAACTTTGTCCATTTCCTTCTACAGTGGATTGAAGTACAGAGATGTTAATTAATCATAGGATCATAATTTTTTTAACATTCATTTTAAAATTTAAAGTTCCAAATTTTCTCTTCCTTCTGCCCTTCTCCCACCCATTGAGAAGACAAATGATATATTCATTATACATATGAAGCCATGCAAAACACGTTTCCATAATAGCATGTTGTGAAAAAAGGAAGAAAAATGAAGTGATAAAATATACTTTAATCGGCACTCAGAATTCACCAGTTCTCTCTCTAGAGATGGATATCCATCATAAGTTCTTACGAACTGTTGTGGAGCATTGTATTGATCAGAGTAGCTATGTCTTTTACAGTTGATTACCATTACAATATTGCAGGATCATCAGTTTAAGCTAGAACCAACCTTACCATCCAATCCAACTCCCCCTTACCATTTCCTTAATGTGGGAAGTCTCCTTAGGTATATTGGCGAGACCTAAAGCCCAGTTTGCTTTCTGCCATCTCCAAAGGTGTGAGGTGGCAGTATACTTCCCATTTTGTTTGTCCCTGACTGAAATAACAAAGAATAATTGAAATTCTAGAATTGAAGGGCACCTCAGTGGATATGTAATCTGATCCATGGCTTGGAAGGAAGCCGCACTATGCCTAGCAAGAGTGTTTTCATCTAGTCTGTACCTGAAAACCTCCAAATGGGGACAACGCATTCATCCAGAGACATGATATTCCACTTTTGGAGAGATCAAATTATTGCAAAGACTGTTTTTCTTTTTCTGACTTCCACCCTAATTTGGTTCCTTTGCAGCTTTCATCTGGTTCTGCACTCGGGGCCAGAGAACGAGTCTAATCAAGCTTCAATATGCCAGTCCCCGTATTTGAAGACAGCAGTTATGTTTCCCTCCCCCTGCCCCCTTAACCCTTCTCTCTCCAAAGTTACACATGCTTAGTTCTTCATATGCTAAGGGCTTAGAGGTCTGCACCATCCTGGCTGCTTCCCCTAAATACTTTCCAATTTATTGAACCTTTCTAAAATCAAGCTATAACAACAACTACACACAATACTCTAGATATAGCATGACTAGGACAGAATAAAGAGAGATAATTACTTTGTTGCTGGTCTCACTTAATGAAGCCCCAAAACATAAGGGCTGTTTAGGCTTCCAAGCCTTACTCTTGAATCATGTTTGCAATCCACCTATACCTTCCTACCCCTACCCCCACTAATCTCTTGGTTGCAAATTGATAGCTACCAAGTTTATATGATAATAATGTATTTGTGAAGGTTTTTTTTAACCCAAGTGTAAGATTTTATATTTATCTCTATTGAATTACATTTTATTAGATTTAATTCAATACTGTCAAAACCTTTCTATACCTTGGCTCTGTCATCCCACTTGTTATGTTTGCTATTTCTGCCAGCTTTGTGGCACTTGAAAATGTGACAAGAAGGCTATCTATGCCTTTATATATGTCACTGATAAAAATAATAAACAATATAGGGTAAACACATATTCATTGGCCACTAGCCTTGCACCAGACATTACATCTCCTGAATCTGTATGCTATCACTATTACTTATTTCTCTAATTCTCCAACTCTTTGTCTTAACTCTGTGAAAGAGCTCACAATTTATAGATTTCCCCCACTCTCTGTCTGTGTTTGTCTGTTTCTATGTTGGTCTGTCTGTCTGTCTGTCTATCTCTCTCTCTCTCTCTCTCTCTCACACATACATACACACACATACACACACACACACACACACTTTCAGTAAAGTTTGAAGTGAGGTTTTCTGTTGAGAAGGTGAGGGAACTGGAAGATGTGAGAAGCTTTAAGAAGGAAGTGGAGTTTTGCCACAACCATTGTGAACGGTATGAAAGAGAATGGATTGGGCAGGAGGAAAAGGATTGCCTTGTTTCACTGAGGATCCGGTTAAGGTTAGATAGCACAATAATAGAATGAAGTCCTGTTACTTGACTTCTTCCAGCTTTGCTCAGCTACTTGTGAGTAGAAGTCAAGGTGAGCAATGTTAGGAGTAAGCCAGGGCTGCAGCTTGATGCTGCTTTGTAACTATTTATTCATTTATTTATTTATTCATTTATTCATTCATTCATTCATTTATTTATTTATTTATTTATTCATTTATTTATTTATTCATTCATTTATTTATTTTTTATTCATTCATTCATCCACTTATTTATTTATTTATTTACTTACTTATTCATTCATTCATTCATTCATTTATTCATTTATTTATTCATTCATTTATTTATTTACTCATTTATTTATTTGTTTATTCATTCATTCATCCATTCATTTGTTTGTTTGTTTGTATATTTATTCATTTGTTCATTCATTTATTTGTTTGTGTGTTCATTTGTTTATTCATTCATTCATTTATTTATTCACTCATTCATTTTTGTATTTATTTAATTATTTATTTGCAAATTCACCAGTTTGAATCTCTGAGGATTTTCTTTTGTTCAGTAGTATTTCAGAGGCATTCCCCTCTCCCTAATCCCACCTCCATCCCTGCCTCCTTGACACATACCAGAGATGTAACCAGGAAAAGTCTCCTGCTCTTTCAGGAAGTTCTTTAAGACACTAAGTTATAGAGAAGCTGACATATATTTGGTGAAGAAGGTGTTTTTTTGTGTAGGAATTCCCAATAGCAAGGTAATCACAGGTTTTGTCCTTACCCAACAGAATTTTATTTAATACACAGCCAAAATATGAAGAAAATATTTAATTGCTTTCTCAACACCTAATGAATGGGATTCATAAATCTATCCATAGGATTATCATTCATTTAGTGCTGGAAGAGAACTTACAGATCATCTACTCTGCATCACCACCTTATAGTAGAACAGATTGAAGCTCAGAGTGACTCTACAAAGTGACTCTCCTAACATCATACAGATTGGAAAGAAGTACTGTCATTTAGGATCTACCCTGTGGGAATTCCATTCATTATAAATAATGGAAAAAAAATACGATTTTCCTTGCTTCCTTGCTTCGTTCCTTCTTTTCTTCCTTCTTCTTTTCTTTCCTTCTACTCTTCCTTCATTTTCTCTCTTCCATCCATCTTCCCTTCCTTCTTCCTTCCCTCCTTTCCTTTCTTTCTTCTTTTTTCCTTCTGTCCCTCAATTCCTTCCATCTTTCCTCCTTCTGTTCTTTCTTTCCTTCCATCTTCTATCTCTCTCTCCTTTCTTTCCTTCCTTTTTTCTTTTCTCCCTTCCTTCCCTCTGATTTTTTCCTTCTTTCCTCTGTCTGTTCATTCTTTCCTTCATCCCTTCCTTTTCTCCTCCATCCTTTCCTCCCTCCTTCCCTTCCTTCCTTTGTCCCTTCCTCCCTTCTATTCCTTCATTCTTTCCTCTCTTCCTTCCTTTATTTCCTTCCTTCTTTCTTTCATTCCCTTCTTCCCTTTAGCTATCCCTACTTAGCATCTTCATTCCAAAGATCTAATGAGCAAAAAGAAATGTTCATATTATACATAAAATAATGAATGTAATTTCATAGGTTTAGTACTGTAACAGACCTTAGGGGTCCTATAGTCCAAAATTAGAATTCCACAAATGAAGAAAATGTGATCCGGATAAACAAATTGAGTTAAAGTCACACAGATAGTAATTGGCATCTTCATAAAAGACTTATTTTGTGTACATTCATTGCAAATGTCAGAATAATATTTTTTTCATTATTTTTGAGCTTTTATTGCTAAAACAATCATTGATCAAAAGGAAATCTCCATATTACATCTAAGATCACAGCAGCATAGATACAGAAACAGAAGGAGTTTTAGCGATAGAATTCTACCATCACTTCTATTTTCCAAGTGAGGAAATTGAAGGACTTACTGAGTGCACACAGGCAATAAACGACAGAACCAGAAATTCAAACCTACTTCCTCAAATCCCAAATCTAGTTCACTCTCCACAGCACTATGTTTGTTGATTTGTACATATTTGGGTACTACTGTGCAATGTAAATACAGTTTAGGGGCATTCACATACTACCAGCTTTTGACAGCATGACTTGGGGAATAGGGAATTTCAGTTTTCTCAGTATGGCTTTTCATGATCATTGTACATGGGACCTGTGAAGACACAGTATTACCAATCTGGGTCACAGAAATGGGAAGGGGCTAGATTCTATTAATCATCATTCTCCCTCTATCTTTACTACTTAGAAAATGCTATAAGGTTTTGTTAAGTGTTGAAAAATAGCTTTCATTATTGACTACTAAGCAATTTACTTAATGTTTCTTTATTTTTCCCCACTCATTTGGAATTTCTTCCTCAGATAGGGGTTGCTGACATGAAATATACTTTTTCTGCTAACTATTTTTCTGTTGAGAGAATATTCACATAACTCATAGGATGATGAATCAACTTTACACAGATTTCTCCAAAATGCTGTTGTGGAGAAAGAGAAGCAGAAAGAGAGACAGAGAAAGACAAAGAAGGAGATAGAAATGGAGTGAGAAAGAAAGAGACAGAGTCAGATGGAGGAGAGGAAGAGAGACATAAAGACAGACTGAGACAGACATAACGTTTGAGAGAAGAAGAGAGACAAGGAGAGAAGGAAAGGGGGGTGTAAGAAAAAGGGAAGGGAGACAGAGACAGAATGGGGAGATAAATAAACAAAGAAGGAGAGAAAAGAAAGATACGAGGATTGATATAGCCCGAGAGGGACAGAGAGAGATGTGGTAAAGGGGAAGAGAGAGAGAGAGAGAGAGAGAGAGAGAGAGAGAGAGAGAGAGAGAGAGAGAGAGAGAGAGAACCTTGAAAAAAATCACTTTCTCCAAGGACAATTTTTCAGAAACTTATAATGACTGACAAAAAAGGATTGTAATGGATGGTGTCTTTCAACCCTAACTCTGGTAGGCACAACCCTAAATGCTACAATTCATCACTTGACAGGCTCTTCTGTCCTTTAAAGTTCCACTAAAGTCTTTGAAGCTCAAATAGCCTGCAGCAAAGGACTTGCAAGAAAACCTTCTTGATAGGCACCACTAAACCACAGGGAATTCTCTTATCAAAGAAACGTTTTGCTTCATGTTCCAGAGAGTGAATATAACTAATTCATAGTTTGTGATAACGTGAATGTAATTTATAAGAGATTAGAGGCCTGTCTTTATCATGGATTGAAATGCAAAGATTTTTCCATTCTTGAGACCAGAAATATAATTTATTTCCAGGAGTGGGTGTGGGTGGGTAGTATGTAATGGAATGAGCCCAAGACTTGGAGTCAGGAAGACTTGGATTCAAATTCAGGCTCAGAGACTTGCTGGTTGTATGACTCCAGGCAAACCTCAATATCTCTGAACTTCAGTTTCTCCTGCAAAATTGGAGAATCATAACTCTTACATATGAGGATGTGAGAGTCTAATGAGATAGTATAGTTAAATTGCTTTTTAAGTGTAATGTTGTTCAGTTGTTTCAGTCATGTATGACTCTTAATGACCTTATTTTGGGATTTCTTGGCAAAGATACTGAAGTGGTTTGCCATTTCCTTCTCTAGCTCATTTTACAGATGAGGAAACTGAGGCAAACAGGGTTAAGTGACTTGCCCAGGGTCACATAGCCAGTAAGTGTCTGAGGCCAGATTTGAACTCAGGAAAATGAGTCTTGGATCTAATCTAAGATAAATGTTAGTTTTTTTTTTTTATTGCTGTCATTATATATTTCAATATTATTTAAAATTTTATTGACATATTTTGCTTTGACTGGACACTTCACAAACCTCCTATGCAATGCGCCTTCCACTCAAGTCCATTCCCAAAAGAGAGTTTACCTAACGTGTCCAATGGCATGATTCAGATTAATCATACATGACCACTTTTTCTTTTGTAATCTGCTCATTGTTAATAAGGGGAAAATCTGCAGTTTGACTTTGGTAGTATCAACATTGTACCTTTGTACTTCATCTAAAATTGTTCGCCTTTTAATGTCTTTGTTTACATTTTCCTGTTCATTGCATTATTTTCACTCTGCTACCTATACTCTAAAGCACTTCATCTGAACTTCCTCTTGTGTTACTTTGCATTCTTTCTACTTATCATTCTTTGCAGAATAATAATATTCCTTTAAATCCATAAAGCACAATCTGATCACCTGTTGACATTGCTAATCTCCCTAAGCCATTCATTTTCATTTGCTAACCTCCTTAGCCATAACTTTCTTTCACATGTTTTCTCCTGACTTTCTTGGCTTCCTTTAAGTCCTAGCAAAACTCCCATCATCTACAGAGTCTTTTGCCAATCCCACTCAAATCTCTTTTCTTGGTTGATTATCTTCAATTTATCCTGTATGTGTTTTGTGTACATAGTTATTTGCTTGTAGTTTCACTCATTCAAACATAAACTCCTTGAGATAAAGAGGCGTCTTTTCCCTCAGCTGTGTCCCAAGCATTTAGTAGGGAGCCTAGCATATAGTTGGCACTTAAACACTTGACCTACTGAAGATCTAGAGCCAAGGTAACTTCCTCTAATTTAGATGGCAGCACATTTTACATTTGGAAAGCTCTTATTGTCATGAGTTTCCCCTACATCAGGTTCAAATCTGCCTTTCTATGTTATTTCCATTCATTGCTCACATACCAAGCAGATCAAGTTGACTCACTTTTCCGTTTGTCAGTGCTTCCAATAATTTAAGCCAACTTTCATTTATCCCTTAAATATTTTCTTCCTCAGGCTAAATATCTTCATCTCCTTAAGAAGATTCTTGTATATTTTGGTCTGCAGTTTCCTCACCATCCTGGTCATGTTTTTTCTCCCCTTAGTCAACTTCCTTCCTAAATTATGACTTCCAGAACAGAACACAGTAACCCAATTTTGATCTGGCCATGCAAGAATGCCATGTGACTATCCACTTCAACATGTAGGGTGCTGTTTGTCTTTTCAAAGAGGACCAATGATCTCATGATGCTGGGGTCAGGGTATGGTGTGTTCAACTGTGGCTGATCAGTAAAATAGTGGAAGAGAAATGATTTCTTGACTTTTGCATGAACTGGATTTAAGTGAAATAGAGTTGCACAAAGTTGTCAGCCTCACTCGCTCTTCCAGAGTCATAAAACAAAAGTGGCAAGGCAAAAGTCAGGATGATGGGTGATGGCCCAGAATGCAGAGGAGGACCTTGGCATCTTCAATTTCTGAGTAAGCATCTGCTTCAGTCGCCTTCATGGCCATTGGAATAAATTGTTCTCCTCTGCCTTTCCCACCAGGCAAACTCTTCACATGCTTAAGGTAAGACATTCTCCTAACTCATCGATGGGTTTGAGGCCTGTTGGTTGCCTTTAATCTGGTTTATCCCATCTGAAAAATAAATGGTTTTACTGGTATGTGGCCACTGCACATGTTACAGCTTCTTGGAGCCACAGTTGAAAGTTGGGTGACTGATTACACACCAAGAGTAGGTGAATATCCCTTAAAAGATCTTGGCAAACCCTCATACCAAAGGCGCTAGTCCTTTCTGAACATCCCATGAAACATATGGAAAAAATTCTTTATAGAAGTACTGCTTACTGGCTCTATGATCTTAGGCAAATCTTAACTTCTCTGAGCCTCAGTTTCCTTATCTTTAACATGAAGGATTCATTAAGGCCACTTATACATCAAAATATATGATGTTTTGAGCAATGAAAAAACATGGGCATAATAGGAAGTAGGTATACATGGTGTAGCAGATTTGAATTCAAGAAGAACTGGATTTGGCTTCTATCTGAGACACTATCATATACTATATACTGAATATATATATATATATATGTATATATATATATGTGTGTGTGTGTGTGTATGTATATATATATATATGTGTGTGTGTGTGTGTATGTATATATATATATGTGTGTGTATATATATATACATACATACACACACACACACACACACACACACACACACACACACACACACACACTGAATTCACCATGTGAGAAATTTCCTCTTCTATAAAGTAAATATAATAATAATTACTATATCACTGGGTTTTTGTCAAGTTAAGTCACCTAACATTTTTAAAATGCTTACTTATGTGCCAGGCACTATGTTAAGCAATGGGGATACAAAAAAAGGCAAACACAAAAAACAAAACAGAAGAAAAACAAAAGCAAAAAAAGTCTCTGCTTTCAATGAATTCATATTCTATTGGTGGAGATTACATGAAAACAACTATGTATAAACAATACATATGCAGCATAAAATCAAGACAAATTGTCAATATCTAATGAAATTATGCTTCTAAAGCACTCTGCAAACCTTAAAGTGCAGCATTTCTGCTATTATTATTTTATCATGGACAAAAATCATGAAGTGTGAGAAGGCTTGAATGAGTTTCAATCTGTACCAGTATGAAAAAAATCTTCACATCAATAAGATCATGCATTCACTGTAGTATTGTGTCATATATTTGTTACAAACTATTTTTTTTCATCTTCCTCATACTTGTGCTTTTCTTGTTTAAAAATAGCATACATAGCATGTTGACAAATATTTTGTATGGACTTGCTAAATAGAAAGGCCTGCCTTTAACTGTATGATCTACAGATAGTTACCACCACAATATTAGTTTAATTGCTAATAACAATAGTAATTTGCTTACTTACTATGTAATTATTCCAGTTGCTTAAATCTTAACCATTTAAAATAAAAAGGCATATATTCCATAAGAATTCTACAATACAATTTTCAAAGATGTTGATTTGAAGTCAGTCACAAAATCACCAAAGAATATTATACCTGGGTTTACACAGATACTTGGATGGCCTGGTCCATAGCAAGCACTTAATAAATATTTATTGAATGAATGAATTGATGATCCATTATTTCATTGTTGTGAGTACCTCTTTCGCTGGGACAGATCACTGTCCATGTCTTTCTTTTTCTTTGTATTTCTTTTACCTTCTCTTAAATTTTCCACAGGTCACCCACATATTTTATAGCTCCTGTGCAGTATTGGATTACCCATTTATTATCCCTTGATCTCAATACATGACCAGGCTACCTCCTTTTCTGATCATACAAGTACTTGATAATGTCTTCTAAGCCACTTATTAAGCACAATGCATTATTGGTAATATGTTGCAGTCTACTTCTATATGCCATATGTCTTTCCTTTGCCCTTAAGGTAACCTGGAATCATGATTCTCCTGAAATCTTACTGTTCCATGATTTATAGCTACATCTAACCCCAGAGAGAATATTTAGGGGGAAGGAGCAGCTTGGGATATTGCAAGGCAATGTTTATTTTCCCAAATGTAATCCAGGTCCCTTTCCTTCGCTTATTCTATCATGGACACAGGACATTATCTATTCATATAACATATGTATTGATTGACTAACTCAATGGCTGCCCCACCCCATTGCATATCACCATTTAGGCAATATGCATTATTTATCCATTTGCTTTTTTTCTGTATGTAATGCCAGGCCAACCGCTTCTGGATGCTTATGGATCTCATTGTGGGGGCCCTGTGGTGTGCTGTGGCTTGATGGAACCATCATAATGTTATTCACAAATGGGAGCATCTGGAGACATTTACCATTTGTAGCGAATCCCTTTTCCATTTGTACTGTGTACCATATCTCTTCTATGATGGAAATGAATGACTCTGGTGAAAGTGTTTCTTTTCTCTGTTTTATGCACATTAGTTATGGATAATTAGAAAATCAATAATCAAAACTATCCTCAATATGGCACTGTATCTGTAAATTAATCTTATAAATTTTAGCACAATCTTGGAAAGCACTTTGTTGAAGGAAAACATTTTGTTCTACCAAGTCATATGTTTATTACTGTCATTATTATTAATATTTTGAAATAAACAGCAAATAATGGAATTTTGTATTTACATGCATGTAAATTGCATGATCATATAGATCCTTTTGCTTTGGAAAACTACTTGTAAAAACTTGCTTAGTCTCCTCTTTTTTCTGTCCAAGATTTCCTAGGTAATATGCAAACCATTCCAATACAGTTTTACGGAGATGAGAGACCAGGCATCTGGTCTGGTAGTTGCTAAATAAGTTGCTGAATAGCCTTTTGGTGATAATGTAATCTGTTATCTTTTTTTAAAAATCCATGAGAACATGAGAATCTTTCTCTCTTTGAAATATTTTTAAAATGGATTTCAAGATGACTATACATTTTTTTCATCTCTATTATTCTTCTGATTAGGTTTAGTCCTCCTTTCTTACTTGAGTTCTTTTGCTATGATAATAATGCTTTTGCTATGATAATAGAACTTAAGTTCTATTGCTATGTCCTCATGTAGCATATTGCTTACTGAGTGAGGCAGATGACAATTGATCAGCATAGAAACTCAACAAAAGTATCTCATTTCAAGACTGCTCATTGCTATGTATAATGCCAGGCCAAACACTTCTGAATGTTCCAATTTCATCAATACATGATCCTTGAATCATTTGGCTTAATTTACTCAGTCCTTCCATAGTCTCATTTTCCATCCATCAATCAAGAACACAAGTAATGAAAAAACATCTATTAAGTATTTATTACATGCCACACATTGTTCTCAGAGCTGGGAAGAGAATGGCAAAAAATTTCTGCTTTCGGGAAGCTGACATTCCCTCTACTGCTTTGTGTTATATGATACTCCTGCACATTCTCTTTCATCCTATGCCTCAGTAATGTCTTACAAATGAGCTTGTATCCTAAATCAGTGTTAGCTCTAGTTGCTGTATCTCTTCATATGTTACTTGGTGGCTGAAATAGTTTCCTAGTTCTTTTGGCCTCCTTATTATGGTGACTTTTACATAGCTATACTGATTTTTTAAAAAAGATAATAACCTGAGTTGATATATTTAATCTTTCCACCTTTTTATTTCCCAGGGTGACTAGCCTATTAAAATAAGTTGGATTAATTTTTAAAAAAACTTTTATAACTTACCTCATTTCCCCCTCTCTCACCCCAAATTTGGCATACTTATGATCTACTATTTAAACACAAAACAAAATAAAAACACAAAAAAAATTACCACAAGGTCCAATAAAAATGCAATAAAAAAACTAACTGTATAGATATATTCAATCTCTCAGAAATCTATTTGAAGTTAATATAGGATTAATTAGGTATACTGCATTGTTTTAATTTATATAGATTCCATAACATCCAGCATGCAATAATTTTGAAGAATATACTTGATTTGTCCGAGGGTGGAAAAACTAAGAAGACAATACAATCCTTCCAAATGCCTTTGTGAGTGGGATACCCTATAATTGTTGAGGGGCTGCATGCATTTGGGTTAGGAAACCGTGTCACTCAGAAAACAAAGTATGGACTATTCGTTTTCAAACTGAAGTGAATTAAAATTATTTTGTTTTTCAGAAATTCAATGCTTTGGGATTAGTGATAATAATCTGAGGTCACCTAAAGTTAGGTTTAGGAATCACTTTTGGGGGAGGGGTGGTGGTGGAATTATTTTTTGCTTTTTGTTAATTGGATCCAGCAGAGGGCAGCACCTGATTTCTCACCCTTCACAAGTACTTCTTATTACACATTGAAGTTCTCAGATCTTAAGGCATGCTTGGGCTCCCTCTGCTGGCCTTTTAGATTTCAGATTAGCAAAAAAGAAAAAGAAGAAAAAAAGGAAAACCTTAACCTCCAAACTAACAAAGTTTTGCACATTAACTTTCCATGGATTTCTGATGCACAGATGGCTACATACAAACATATGATATACAAAATAAGTGTAATAATAAGGTTTCTGTCCAACTTTCCCACAGACAAATCAGTGTGGTATAGAGGACAGTAGAAATTACTAGACAAAGTTGTTAGTTCTAGCTCTCAGACTAATTGAGGAACTTTGGAAAGTGATCATTTATCTGGGCTTCAATATCTCCATCAGCAAAATCAGAGAGCGTGAGTGAATGAGAATGTCCTTAGTTTCTTCCATTACCCGAATTAAATTATTCTTTAAATCTACAAAAATAAATGCAAATAAAAATAAGGCTCAGATACAAATGTCTGTAAATAAATACCACCAAATGAAAATTCCCTATATTTGAGCACAAGAAAAGATTTCATTGGGCTTTGTATTTTATTGGAATGGTATGAGTAACAAACAGATACAGTGAGTGGCTCTCCTAATACAGAGACCTTCAGGATTGAAGCAGGTAACCTGATAATGAAGGCAGAAGGATTTTGTAGCTTGAATTACCCAGATAATGATCTCTGTCCTCCACCTTCCGTGAATGTGGACACAGGCTCTGTACTGCCTGCAGTTATTTTTGATTACAGTTACTTTTCTTAGTTGTTCTATTGCTTCTGTTCTAATGAAGCAATAGTGTCTAGGGTTTTGGCAAGACTTTCAAAGTAGGTCTTTTTAATCTAATGGAACCAATATGAATTAGACTGTGACTATACACATGAAAAGTGACGTAGAGGGTTGAACTAATTATCTAGATAATTGAAAGCAAAAAATTTCCCTCCCAACAAATAAATACATAAGAGTCAGAACATAAATTCTGAACACTCAAAATACTCAGATCATAGAAACAGAAGCACTTAATCTTTATTGAATTAATTAGACTTGAAAATAATCTTAGAACTCAACAAGTACAAACCAGCTCTTTTTTTACAGATGAGTTAACTGAGGTCCATAAATGCTTAGTGACTTTGTCCTTTTTGCTTAAAATATCACAAATCAAATCTTTAATAGTCCACCCGAGAAATCACATCCTCTGACTTCTCAGTTAGTGCATTTCCCCCTGCTTTCTTCTACTTGGACAATTTCTTTTTGGCTTTAATTGTTAGCATATTCCTAAACTCACCACTTAATTTTGTATGTGCAGTGAGTGTGTATACACATACATAAATGAATGTCAGTGAGAAAACACCATTAAGGTTACTAAAGTATCCTCTACTGAAAGTTCAAATAAACAAACTAATTGTTTACCTGACAAAGTTGACCAAGCTTGTTTCAAGGATATTCATGAACATTAATCAATAAAACCATGTTTGCATTTCACAAGTCTTAATTTTTTTTCTACCAGGAAACCAAGCTGAAGCCACAGTTTCACATGAAAATACAGAAATATTTGAAATGTGAAAATGTAACATTTGTTGACAATGATAATGAATGCTACCAGTAAATGAAGTAGGAAAACTTGAAGGCAAAACTAATCTGGGGAAAGGTTCAGTGACAGTTCCTCAAACACAATATAGATTCACGACTTGAATATTACTATATACTAAGTACCTTTCATTAACACCTCCTAAGTAAGAAATAAAAAAAAAACAGAGGGTGAAATAATTTGAATAAATAAAAAATGAGAAAGAAGAAATAATTTAGTGTAGATTCGTATGAAATGTCAAACAGATCTCAGCTCTGATACTTACTATCTCTATGTCCATGGGCAGAGTCACTTAAGCCCCTGGGTCTCAGTTTCCTAACCGTAAATTGAGGTAGTTGACTTAGATGGCCTCAGAAGTCCCTTCCTGCTCTAGATCTAAGTAAGATCTTATGACTCTACAAAATAGTCTCAGGATATTAATGTAGATCATAACAAAACTATGCTGCTAGAACTAGTATAGTGGAAAAAGCAGTAAAATTGCCCAGAATTAAAGTTCTGTCTCCCACATTCACTAGCTGTGGAAACTCTCCTAAACTCCCTGAGCCTTGGATTTTTCATGTGTAAAGTGGGCAGAATGATAATTCTTTTTATTTGCCTCACAAGGTGTATTGCAAACATCAATGAGATAATATATAAAAGCATTTAAAATTTGTAAAGCAATATATAAATGGAAATTCTTTTTTTTAAATTCAAGTGGTCAAGCTTATTGGTAAGCCTATTTTAAAATTTTAGGTTAATTTATTACCATCATCATCATCATCATCATCATCATCATCAGTTATACATGCTTCATCATCATCTCAGTGCTTCACTTCTTGCATCTGGAGCCATTCATTCTTTGGAATATTCTTCCAAAATTTTTTGGAATGAAATCCTGATGCTCTGTAACTCCAAACTAAGATACCTGGAGAGTCTTATTCCAGTAAACTGACCTTGGGATTGGACAATCTCTTTTGCACATTGGCTTTATAATTTCCTGGGTCCATGATTTTGGCATCATGGTAACCGTTGTTATTATCACATCTCCAGGTCATACTAGAAGATCTTGAGAGTTATTATGGCCAAAATGTTCATCATCTTGGTGTGTATGATGCCATTTTGTAAAATGACCCTCTGGAACTCAGGTAGGCTGTTCTCAAAATAACAGGAATGTAGCATATTAGTGGGGTCAGTTTTTGAAGCTTTTCTAGCTCAGTTAGACCTACTAGAATTTGCACTTTACTGGCATGGCCTCTAAGAATGCAAAGTCTTCTCCATGGTGGGATGACAGCATGGTGGGGCAACAACAATGATGATGATGACAGCTAACCTTTATATAGTACTTTAAGGATTACAAACTGTTTTATATATGTTATCTTGTTTAATTTTCACGATAACCAAAGGAGGAAGGTGCTCTCCCTTTTTATAGATGAGGAAATTGAAACTGAGTAAAGCTGAGCTACTTGCCCAGAGTCACACAGCTAACAAGTGTCCGAGGTAGCATTTGAACTCAGGTTTTCCTGACTACAAGTCCACTCAACTCAGAGATGTCAGACACAAAGATGCTAGTTGCATGAGGTCCACAACCTTTGAAAGCATACACCAAGCCAAATTAAAATGTCATTAAGAAACATTTAACAACACAAATAAAATAATTTTGCAACAATAAATAAAATACAACAAAACATGGATAACATTACACTATAAAACTAATTAAATATGTCATTCATACCACTGCCCTATACCACCACCTACCTAGTTACCTTTTGGGTTTTGGAAAAATAAAATCATTTTGTGATTAATGAGAAAGAGTGGTGTTAGTACAGATAAAACATGTTTGATCACTAGATATTTGTAAGTAAATAAGTATAGATAACTGTTACATTATTATGTTAATATACATTTAAAAGATTTTTCTAAATTCTCCTTAAAAACAAACATATTTTAATATGCAAAAAAGAACAGAAGATTGTATATGAAACTATCAACTTCTATTATACGTAGCTTAATATATATATATATATATATAATTATATGCAGCTTTATATATGATGTAGGCTTTAAATATGTATTATACATTATGTGTGTGACTTTATATATATTTATGTGTAATACAGGTATAGTTAAAATATATACATTTATATATCCACACATATATGTATGTACATATATATATATATATATATATATGTCTATGCATATTTTATGTATGTATTTATATAATTTAACCTGGTAGTACCAGGGTTGCCCTGCTTCTCTATGTCTCCCTTTGTCCATTTTTAAAATATTTCCTTCATACATTTTTCTCTTTTATTCAGGCACTTTTTATAAGAAGCCTTTTATTGGTGGACATTGAAATCACATAATAATTTATTTTTCCAAAGTCTTGACATAATAATTTCCATTAAAATCCTTGTGATAACCCTGGATCCTTTATAGTAAAGTATAAGTTCTGGTAGGTCCAACTAAACTGGAATGAGCTCCTATTCATATAGAAATTATATAAATAGGGTTACTATTACCAGCAAATAAGCAGCATAGCACAGTAGGTAGATAAGTTAGAAAGTCCTGGATTCAAGTCCTCCTTCTCTCTCTCTCTCTCTCTCTCTCTCTCTCTCTCTCTCACACACACACACACACACACACACACACACACACACACACACACACACCTGTTGGATGACCATGAGCAAATCAATTATCTTCTCAGTGGCCTGGGAAACTCTCTAAGACTTTAAGTTATAAATTCCTTGATGATCTATATTACTAGAGGCCATTCTCTTCACCAAAGAAATCTCACATCTGGAACTCTCATTTCTTGAACAAAATATCACCAACATTGTACAAACCCATTTCAGAGTTTACAAACTTAAGTGGAACAATGATTGAGAAAGGGGAAAAAAGATTAAACCTTTATAAACTGGCTTCCCCCCCCCACCCCATTTACTTATATACAGCACAATATTACTTTAGACTTTTGAGACTGGGTTCAGGGTAAAGTAATTAACAAAGTAATGATGGACTTGGTAAAAGAAGTAAACCGATATTTAAAATTAAGAAAAAAAAACCTGTTCCCCTTATATTGTTCAGTCAGTGAATTAACTCAATCCAAGAAACTTTTACTAAGAAAACATTTGGAACACCTTTCACAGATGCACATTGGAAACTTATTCATAATTCATTATCTGAGATATCTGGGACACTGAGAGATTAAATGACTTCCTTATGGTAGGAATAAAGGAAGAAAACAAGAATTTATTAAATGCCTACTTAATAGCAAGCATTGTGCTAAGTTCTTTTTGTATATTATTTCATTTTATCATCATAACAATTTTTGGAGGTCTCATGATTTTGACATCGTGATGACCCTTGGTATCACCACAATTAGTATTATTATTAATACTAGTAATACTATCAATTACCCTCACTGACCACTTAGAGTCCAGAGGTGCAGTTGGAATGGAGGTATTCTTGACCACATGTCTAGCACTCTCTGAAGAACAGAAGAATATATACATTAATAAATTCAGATTGTCCTATGCCTTTTGCTCTTTAATTCCATAATAATGAAGCAAATATTGATTACGGAGTCTGTATTTCCTTCTTTTTTCCAGTTTTCTTTGAAGTTTATTTGTACATTGTTTTATGTTCATTATATGATGCCTTTTCCCATTATCTTTTTAAAATCTCCATAAAACAATATGAGAGCACTTTTTTTTATTAAAAAAAAGACTATGCTTAATTAAGTGCTTAGTTTCACTAGTGTTGGAGTATTTGGATATAGTTATAATAGAATTTTGTGGCAGAAATCCCCCAAACTACCTGTTTTTAGGAGGGGAAAACATACACACACAAAAATGCAGAGGTTTTTTTTTTTAAGAGATAAATATCACAGTAGCAATGTGGTTTTATCTTGGAAGTGTCAGCAAGATTTACTTTGCATCAGAGTTGTACTTTGGCACGTTTATGTGCATTTTCTTTCTTGCCTTACTGTTAAGAAAATGACTCAGGATCACAGAACAATCTCCTTGCTGTGACTAATCTACCAGGTCTGGCCCAGCATGTTGGGCTGTATCTCGTTCCTAAACCTGCCTGTGGCCTCCAAATGCGGAAAAATAGAAAGCTGAAATTTGGCAAGAAGTCATTCTTTTTCCCCCCCTCTTTTTGAAGAATGCCAACACATTTACTGAGTAGGTTTAGCTTTTTTTTTTAATTTTTTAACATGGGCATAGATATATACATAATTGTGTCTGAATACTGTATACATTCAACTCTTAACTATGCAAGTGCTTAAAATATTTTTCATAGCTACATGTATAAATGGTACACACACGCTTAATTGCTAGTTCCTGGCCACTTTTTAGTTTTACCACATTTGGGTAAGGGTCTTTTCTAGGATGAACTTTGAGCCCTTAATAGCGAGAAACTCCTCAACAGTGAGAAAGAATTGAAGGTCTGGATAAGCAGAGCAAAAGTAACTTTATTGAAGTAAGTGAAAGTACCCTTTTCTCTGAAAAAAGAGCTGCTTACAGAATCAGCATGATAAACCCAGGGAATTTCATTCAGGCTACACTGAAAAATAATCCATTACAAATGTGATTTATTCTTCTTCAGATGTTTCTATAGATAAGGAGAGGAGAATAAGAAATACAGATTATTAAGGTAAATCAAAATGATTTTAATTTAGTGCTCTTTTTTTAGGCTTTATATGAACATTTCACAAAGTAGTGTTAGGTTAGAGTTTTTAGGTCCATATTTTGCAATTTTTGTGTTCTAGTAACTGTTTATAGTGTTTTAACATTGTAGCGGAAGTAATAAGGCAATTAAGTAATCTTTCTGTATCTGAAGAAGTGGAGTGTTTTGTTTTCTTGCATTTTAATGTTAAAATATTACATATGCTTTGTCTATGCTGTTGGTGTTCGATGATTTATCAATTGAGCAATAGTTTCACCTGCATCTTAATGCTAATTGTTTTTGGGCAGGGGGTGGGGGTGGGGTGGGGAATCACACACTGAAAAAGCAAAAACCAAACCAAACCAAAAAGCTTTGCAGTTAAAAATAGTCTTCTGGCAAGCGCAATAGAAGATGTCATTAGGAAGAAATTTACCAGTCCACTTTACTGCCTGTGTAAAACAATTCCACCAGATAGATGAGCAGTTTAGTAAGTAAACTTTACAACGGGTTTCTGATTGGGTGAGGATGCATAGTATTTTACATATTAATACATAGTGACATAGGCACCTTTATCCCTTACCTTCTCAGTCCCTTGGAAGCTGCCAATTTACATGACAATTTTCTCATCGAAGAGCTCCCTGCACATCTCAATCTTCCTCACTAAGTAATTTAAACTGTCCCAAAGAAGCTTCATTTTCAGCAGCTTTATAGGCTGAAAGCAGCAAGGACTATATTTTTCCCTATAGCTCTTTGGAGGAGTGCATATGGGAAGACTGAGGAAGGAAAGATGCCCCCTCTCTGTGTCCTGGAGCATTGCCAACTCTCTGTGAGATACAGAAAGGATATCATTTGCCCTCCCAAGGAAGGCTTTTACCTCTCTTACCTTCCAAAAGATATTTATTATTATGTCTATTATTTTTCATGTATTTCTACTTCCTTTAGGAAATTAAGAAGTGATTGAGCATGGGGGCACCTGTCTCTAGATCCTGCTGCTGAAGATGCTGAAGCTGGTGAATTACTTGGGTTCAGGAGTTCAACCTTTCAGTAGAACTAAAGCTTAGTGGGTGTATGTATTAAGTCTGGCATTAATAGTGTTCCTCTGGGGGTGGAGGATCAGCACAGCAACCAAAGAGGTCCAGAGTGGAAAAACAGAGAAGGCCTGCTCCACTTTTAGTATAGGTGAGATGGAAACTTGGCCTTGAAACAATAAAAAAAAATGCAAATGTGCTTGAAAATAAAATTACTCTTTTCGGCACCTGTGAACTTGGTAGGGTGGGACATCATAGGGCTCTCAGAATATGACTTATGTAAAACACAGAATAGACAATTGATACATATTTGCTGAATAGACTCAAAAGTTCATAGATTTAGGGCTGCAATGGGCCTTAGAGGTCACTGGGTAGAATGTCCTGATTTTATAGAGAAGGAAACTGAGGTCCAGAGAGTTTAAGTGATTTGCTCAAGGTCACATAGACAGTACATAGAAGATCTGGGATCTGAATGAGATCCTCTGACCCTCAACCTTAAAGCTTTCCACAGTACCATATGTATATAAATGAATTTTCAGGTTGTTTATATGTTCTTTAGTCTGCAAAGGAAAGTAACTCCTCTCCTAATGTTTGAGGTGAAGCACCTCATGAGAAACTTGTTATACAGGTCTTGGAGGAAGCATGACCTGATGTGTACCTAGGGTGGATAAAGGAACAGCCAGGCATAGGGCAAAGATAGAGATCTTATTGCAACTTTGACTAACTTCTCAGTGGACGAATGGAAGTCAGTACAAGGAAGCTTTGATGCTCCCAAGTCCCACCAGACAGTCTGGGAAAGGGCAAGAGAGGAGTGATGGATAGCTTAAACAAACAGACAGTTTCTGCTGATTAGACTCATCAAATGCCTTGCCCCTGTGCCATGACTTCACCTAAGTTCTGGGGTGGTATAACAAGTGCAGGTGTAGATCATATACTCTAAGGGACACAAATAGCACTCATATCTTGGGCACCTTCCTGAAGTGGGATGGCTGACTAGTAATCGCAGAGTCACAAATAGAAAAGAAATGGCAAAGTGCCCCAAGCCAACATGGCTGCAGTGTTCTAATGGGCCCTGGAATACTCCATAATTCCAGCCATCTATCTTCTTTCCCATGTCATATTTCAACACCAAGTTTCGTAAGTCAGAAGTTCTAGTGTTGCTTATTCTGCAGTCCGTGAAAGAGATTGGCCACGAAGAAATTCTGGACCACTGTCCCTGTTCAAATAGCCTTACTTTCTCCCTTCCCACATCAACAATTCAACTGCTTTACCTTCCTCACTGTGGTAAAAGTAGTGAACATTCATATGTCACAATTTGTTTGGCCAACAGCCTTAAGAAATGACAAAAGGGATAGGTTCAGAGAAACATGGGAAGACTTGCATCAACTTATGCACAATGAGGCAAGCAGGTCCAGAAGAACAATTTATATGAACAATATTATTGTGAAAAACAACTTCGAAAAATTTAAGAACTCTGATTGGTAGAATGACCAACCATGATGCCAGAGGACTCATGATGAACATGCTACCTACTTCCTTGTTTATATATATATTTTTAATTTATGGAATAAAACAAGCATTTCCATAACATAGTATAATGAAAAGATGATTATATATGAAACTGCAAATCTACTATGCACAACTTGCAATTCCTTTCAAATAATATGACAAAATTCTCATGTAAATTTTTTTCTTTTCTTCTTCCCTCCCCCAAGAAATGGCTACCATTAGACACAAACAGGTGTATGTACATAAAGTCATTCTATACATACTTCGATTTATCTGTTCTTTCTCTGGATGCAGATGCTGTTTTTTTTTTTTCACAAGTCCTTTATAGTTAAAAAGGGGAGGATTCAGGATTCAGAATGAGACATACAGTTTTAGAAATGAACCACGTGGGAATTTGTTTTGCTTGACTTTGTATATTTGTTACAAATTTTTTTAATGGAGAAAAGAGAAGATAAGTACCTGTTAATTGAAAAATAAAATAAAATTTGAAAAAAATTTGGAAAAAAATGAGTATATCTAGTGTATCAGTTCCAAAAGCATAAGCAAGTTTCTCTAACTAATATTGAGTTTTAGAGGGAGCCCCTTCCCTCCCCACAAAACCAAGCATTTTCTTAAGAGAGGGAAAGAATATTTAGTAAGAGATGGTTCAGGATGGCTAGTGGGATATATAGCTGGGGCTGTTCATAATCAAAGAGGGGAGTTCATTCCCTCATGCTTTCCACAAGTAAGAAAATACCCATTTTTTATTTGCTTATAAATGCTTTTGTTTATCAAATGAATGTGCAAACCGAATCAATAGCAATTATTAACTAAGAGAAATAAGATACATAGAAAGAAATAAAAATGCAAGAGGATGTCATGTGAAGAATTTTGAATGAATGAATGAATAAAAATATTTTCAAGCAGTAAAAATGTGCTTAGCAAAGCAGTATTCTAAGTAAATCATTATAACTGAAGCAGCAGGATTGCAATAATAGGCCAAATATATGATCTATGCAATTCAGTATCCTATATCTTAGAGAAGTAACAAGGGCTGCTAAAAATTATGTCTGTCATTAATATAGTTCTGTAAGGGGGCAAGGGGTGACACAGTGGATCAAGTTCTGGGCCAAGGACCAGGAAGACTCATCTTTCTGAGTTTAAATCTGGCCTCAGACACTTATTAGCTGTGTGGCCCTGAGCTAGTCACTTAACTCTGTTTGCCTCAGTTCCTCATCTATAAAATGAGCTGGTGAAAGAAATGGTAAATTACTCCAGTAGTTTTTTTTTTCCCCCCAAGAAAACCCCAAATGGAGTCATGAGGAGTCTGGAATGACTGAACAATGAGAGGTTTGCAAGGCATTTTAACATACATTCACAATAGCCTTTGAGAAAAATACTATTATTGTTCCTGTTTTACAGATGAAAAAACTGAGATGCAGATTAATTGACCTACTGAGAACTATCCAGGCTAGTGAGTTTCTGAGGCTGAATTTGAACCCAATCTCCTAGCTTAGAGTCCAGCACAACATCTACAATGTTATACTTCTTCTAATTACATAAGGGTATGACTTTCTCACATACACCCTAATAAGATTTTAAGGATGTACTTTTAGTCTTGTTTTACACCTAAAAACACCCTAATAAGTTACTTAATTTATCCTTCTTAGGGTTCTGTCATCCATAAGTTAATTTAAACTTAAAGAAAATTAGGGAGAGGGCTGATGGATTCAAAGAGATCTCTTTAAGTCCCAGGATTTGGCAATGCTAAATGGCTTCTCTTTTGAAACACACAATCACATGGTATATTCACAACTTACTGCATATTTGTGCACACCTACATTCATCCAATGGCTGGCTTCATGTGTGTACATGCCTTCAGAAGGGCATTTCCCCCAGTTATAACCTATGGCCTTGCAGACTATTGCCCAACTTTCATTGCCTGAAGCATAAACAAACCTTTACTTCCACAGTTTACTGATTTACTGCTCAATAGATAAGTATAATCCTAGGATCATGGCCTGGCCCCTCCTTTTTGATCCCCTTGCCAGCCAATGGGATAAGTTCTGGCATTGGCCATCCTGCGGAATAAAGATCATTTATATTTGGTGAAGTGAGGAATCTCAGGGTGAGGAAGCTGACACCTCTAACCAAAGTATGGAATATCTGGGACAAGCAGATGTTCCTCTGCATACTTCTTGACTAATGCCCTTTCTTACCATGCAAAGATTATAATGTTTCCCTTCTTTGTGAAGAAAACTTAAATGCAATCCCCTTATTTGGGAAGGGATATAATTTCTCCAGGAAAATCAAATCAATACCAGCTCTCCAGTTTCAATACTTACAGTAAGTGCATATTTTACATATTTAATTCACAAAAGCATCCTTTTGTGCCAATAAATATCGATGGACAAAGTAATGCATGCTCATTGCTCAACTTCCTCAACTGAGAAAGCTAAAGGTATTTTTTAAAATCCCTGCCAGGGCTGCTTTAATTTATTAGAAAGTTGAGAAGGCAAAGCTTTCACACAGAGATCATATGTATGTTTTGTTTTCATTGTATTAAGTAATTTAGAAATATGGTTGAAAAATATGTGTACCAGTGGCCACCACAAGTGTCTGTATTGAAGCTTATGTGGTTGAACTGGAAGAAAAGCTTGTGGGGAAAACTAAGCTCCCAATACTTATACCAACACCATAAGAGTAAAAATGATCCCATAATTGTAACCCAAAGCAAAACTGCAAAATTAAACTTATCTAGTTAACTCTTAAGCTTCTGAGCAGCTCTAATCTTGTGCTTTCATACTAATTTACAGTATATTTTTGTTAGCTATGTCCTTTCTGTCTTTGTATCCCCAGTTGGGCACAGTTTATATTAAATAAGTTCTAGTTGATTGATTGATTGAAGGCAAGAGATACATGGAGTATGGGTGGAGAACTTCCTTCAGAGTCAGGAAAACCTGTCTTCAAATCTATCTTCTAATAGGTCTTGCTTATATTGCCTTAGCCAGGCCATTTGCCCTGTTCTCACTATCTGTTCCCTCTAAGGCAATGTATGAGTTGCAGAACAATAACATTTCCCATTGGTGGAGGGAACTATGAGGAGCTCCCAACATAGATGAAAATATAGGATCCAACAAAAACAGATACACTGTATAGAGTTCTATTCATATTTGTCCTGATGATATCTTTTCCTATTTAGTTTTGAACTATTAGAAGATATTCTTCTTTATTTATCCCTGGATTATCTTTCTTTTAGATATGGATTTCTAGATGCTTTCTTCTGTGAGGATGAGATCACAGTTATTCCCTAAATTTTACTGTCATATTTGATTTTTTTAGGGGGGGAAGGTTGTATTCAAAACTAATTTCACAGCTATAAAAATCTTCTCACTCAAAAACTCCTACCCGTGTAGATCAACAATCATTTTGCACCTCATAATTTTAAAGTTTCCTGGGGCATTGGGAGGTTGACCTGGCCAGGATCGTACAGACAATAGGGCAGAGGTGGAAAATGAGCCCAAGTATTCTTTGCTCCAACACTCTCTTCAATGTGCCATATTATCTCTCTTCAATCAACACTCTTCACTGGGCCATTATTCTTGTGGTTAATAAGTGGCTGAGGTGTATAGGTCAAGGCATTTGTATTATAAATGGTTCCTGAAATCTTTTAGCAATTTCATAGACAGCTGTGTCTCAAAGCCAGGAAGACCTGGGTTCAAGTCTGTCCTCTGACAAATCATGTATGACTTGGGGAAAGTCACTCCACTTCAGTATTATAAGCAACTTTCCCAGGTCACAAATTACAGAGAAGAAAACCATTGGGATTAATAGAGAAGGTTTTCTCATCTAGGAAATCCCTTTACCAAGAAAATCACAATTCCAGTGCCTATTTCTGTTCTTACCATAAAGATGGCAAACCTTGTCTAGAGAAGGCTGTGTTGCAAAGTATGTTAACTACAATGCAAAGCAATCTCTTGCTCCTGTTATTGGATTCCAATCTGTAACAGTGCCACATTGTAAAGAACCCTGCAAGGATTCCAAATCTGCAGTAAATTTAAATGCACTTACTATATATACATATATGTATATATATGTATATATATATACATATATATACATATATGTATATATATATATATATATACACATATATGTATATATACATATATTTTTTCCCCCTCTTCTGGCCGCACTCACCATGTCTTTCCCTTCCTATCTGACAATATGTTGCCATGCTATAAAAGCCCTAATGACCATTTTCAATGATTAGCTCTACATCAGTATTACCACCACAAATCCACAAGTTTCACATCAAGCATTAAATGGGATGAATATTGATCTGCTAAAGAGGATTTATTTATTTCTAGCTCTATCCAAAGATCAACCGCTAGCAGCTTTTGGAGGATCTGCTGAGCTCTCACAGCACAAAGCTCCTGCATACATGACACTGGACTTGACATTTCAGTTCTGGAAGAAAACCAAACAGTAAATTCAGTGCAATAATCCTAGATAAATGAGATGATCACTGGAAAAGCTGAGATAGTTAAGTGGTCTATCAGAGAAGTGCAACGGATGGTATTGAACATTTGCTACATAGAATCCTTGCTCATGTCAATATGGTCCAAAGCACCATCATATCAGATGCCAATATAATTACATTGAAAACCATCCTGCCTCTTCCTTAATTTCAGAAGCTTGGTGCGTCTGTGTCTTCTGATTTTAAAAGGCTAATGATAGTATATAAAGTGCCCAGACTTGGAGCCTGAATAATCTGCACAGCAGTGATTGAATTTTATGAGCAATTTGATCATAATCAAGACAATTATTTAGGAAACACATTGAAGTGTATGCCACATAAGGGCAGCTAGATGGTACAGTAGATAAAGCATTGGTCTTAGAATCAGGAAAACTTATCCTCATGAGTTCAAATGCAGTCTCAGACACTTAGTAGCTGTGTGACCCTGGGCAAGTCACTTAACCTTATTTGCCTCAGTTCCTCATGTATAAAGATGAACAGGAAATGGAAATACCGAACCACTCTAGTATGTTTGCCAAAAAAACCTCAAATGGGGTCATGAAGAGTTGGACATGACTGAAACAATTGAAACACAACTGAAATGACTCAACAATGATAACAACATGAATCGCATGCCCCCTAGCACCGTGCTTTTAACTGATTTTAACTGATAACTTAGTTAAGATTTCCAAGTGGTCCACATGGGATAGTGTGCTAGCCTTGGAGTCAGGATGACCTGAATTTGAATCCTGCCCCACATACTGATAAGATGTATGACCCTGAGCAAGTCACTTAGAAACCTCTGTTTGCCTCAGTTTCCTCAAATCTAAAATTTGAGGAAGGGTAATAATAGCATATGTCTCACAGGGTTGTGGTAAGGAGCAAATGAGACAATATATAAAGCACTTGGCAAACTTTAAAGTGTTATCTAATTATCTGCCATTATTATTACAAGATAAGAGTGTATATTTATATAGTCTAACACTGGGAATTCTGGAATCCCAGGAGAAACAGAATCTTAGTTTTAGAATTGGAAGGGTGATATCACTGAGGTCATGTAGTTATGCTCCCTCCCTTTATAGATGAGGAAGTCAAGGTCTAGAAAGGGAAAGCGATTTCCTCAAGGTTACATAGGGAGTAAATGGCAGAATTGGAAGTTGAACCTGGGCTTTTGATCCCAGATCTGAGATACATTCCGCTGCAACAAATTAACACTGATGTGAATTTTATGGGACAGATCCTTTCCCAGAGAAATTCTTGTTCCACAAAGGTATTCAGCTAAAGTAATCAGTTTATCTCATGAAGGTTGGCGATCAGAAAACATGCCTTTTGCCTTTGTATTTCTTTAGCCTTCAAATTCATGGTGCTGGCTTTCACACAACAGAATTTGTCCCACAATTTCACTGCAGTTTTGGAACCCAACTTTTGCTCACGTCTAAACAGCAAAATATAAAATTGAGATTTGTATGTATTCAGTGAAGTTGATGGACATAAATAACTGAGTCATAAATTTGAAGGCTAAACTAATCGACCTGAGCTTGATCTATAGATTAAAAAAAAAGTCATGAGATTGATTAATTGGTTCTGGTGATCACTTTACTCAAATTTCACTAATTGGTTATTCGACTGAATAAATGACTTATATTTGTGTAACACTTCACAACTTTCAAAGCAATTTCATATTCAGTTGTCTGATTTTATTAGACAATAACCCTGTGAAATAGATAAGACAAACATTATTCTTCCTGTTTTATAGACACCCAGATGGAGCGAATGACCAGACTAAGAGCCCTTCAACTAAATATGCAACAGATTATTGAAAATTATGTAAGGATAGGGAATTGTCAGAGATGGAGTGAAGGCCCTCCATGATAATTCCTTAAAAGTTATTTGAATCTCCTAGGAGATAAGTGATCTGCCCAGATTTACACATGTGAAAGACAAGATATGAGTCTACATTCCAAAGAGCCATGGTAAGACTTGTATGAATGGATGCCGAGTATGGTGAGCAGAAATAGAAGTATCATTTATACTATAAAATCAATAAAAATGAACAGTTTTGAAAATTTGTATCAACTGATGAAGAATTAAATGAACAGACCAGGAGAGTAATTTATATAATAAAAACAACAGTATAAAGATCTAGCTGCCAGTGGTAGATAGAACACTAGACTGGGAATCAGGAAGATTCATCTTCCTGAGTTCAAGACTGACCTCAAACATTTATTAATTGTGTGATCCTGGACAAGTCACTTAACCCAGTTTGTCTCAGTTTCCTCATCTGCAAAATGAGCTGGAGAAGGAAATGGCAAACCACTCCAGCATCTTTTCCAAGAAAACCCCAGATGGGGTCATGAAGAGTCAGATATGACTGAAACAACTGAAAAACAACAATAAAGAGAAACAAATTTGAAAGCTATAAGAACTCTGATCAATGCTATGACCATCTATGATTCCAGAGGACCAATGATGACCAGGCTAATGATGAAAATTAAGCAGATCACTTCCTGAGAAAGAGATGATAAATTCAGAGTGCAGAAGAAACTTTTTTTTTTAAAAAAAATACAGCCGGTGAGGAAATTTGTATGCTCAATTATGCATATTTGTTACACCATTTTTTTTCCTTTTTCAATGTTAGGGGATGGGAAGGAGGAAAAATAGATTTTTACTCATTTAACAATAAAATTTCATTTAGAAAAAGCCCAATACTGTATCTACTAGGTCTCATAGCCTTCTAATTAAGAAAAGTGTTGAAATCACATTTCTGCCACTTGTTGCCAGTGTGACCTTGTGAAAATCACTTTCCTTATCTGAAAAATGAAGGGTATTTAAGTTCCCTTCCAGATTTATATCTATGAGTCTATAATTGCACAGTCCACAGCAGAGAAAGTATTTAAATTCAGGTCTTCCAATGATTAGTCCTCTAAAATAAGAGTTGTTTTTTTTTAAAATTTGGTTGTTCATTTTGTTTGAATTAAAAATAAAATCCATGCTCAAAATCTAGTTCACTTTGGGGTATAGCCACTTGTCATGAATCACAGAATTCAGCAGTAGAATTGACCTTAATGATCACCTAGTTGAAGTCATATCCAAAATGAATCGCCACTCTAACATACCAGAAAGTGGGCACCCAGGTTGAAGCCCTCCAATGAGCTGAACCCATCCACTTCCAAGGCTGCCAATTTCACTTTTGGATAGCTCTGATTCTAAGAAGTTTCCTCTGCATCAAAGCTACCACTGACCCTTTGTTGCTTCCATGATTTGCTCCTGCTTCTGCCCTCTGGGACCAAACAGTACAAGTGTAATCTCTCTTCTACTTGACAACCCTCTAAATACTTGAAGGCAGCTCTTATATTCCCACTCTCCTTCCCCAAAGTCTTTTGTTCTCTAAGCTTAAGATACACAGTTCCATCATCTGATGGTGTCTATTTCTAATCATATACAGTATATTATCATTTTAAAAATACATTTAAAATTTTTTTTTTTCTATCATCAAGAATACATTTCTTCCCTTCCTCTTTCCACCACCACTGGGGGACAGGGAAGGAAAAATGAAAAGAAAAGGGAAGAATAATAAAATCTATGTATCATTTGAGGCCCTTTCCAAAACTGAGATTCTATAATTCTGAGATTTCTAATGTTGTAAGGTCAATCAATAAGTATTTGTTACATGCCTTCTATGTGCCAGGAACTGTGCTAAATGTTGGGATACAAAGAAAAGTAAGAGACAATTCATGCTCTTAAGGAGTTTACAGAATGGTCGTCACATTTCAGCTTAGCTACTTCTTCATTGAAAAGAGAAGTCTCAGATTTCAAAATACAGCTATTTCTATAGCAAATACTATTGTATTCCTCTGCTATACATTATTCATATTTGGTTTAATTATCAAGACTTTTAATCTGTTCTAATTCTGTGATTAATTGTGAGACATGCTAAATTGGAAGAAATGAAAAGGAAGCCAGGAAGGAGCAAAGACTCATGGGGAATACTGACTGTTCCAAAACATGATAAGTATCATCTCACTTTGTAAGCTGAATATGGGAAAACAGTCACCATTTAGGGAAAAATGTTCCTCTCTATTAATCACTGTATAGTTGGAAGCTGAAAAATAATGCTTTGTTGTGGATATTTGAACCTTTTGGGTAGCTGAATGTCCTTGGAACAGGTACCACTTAGTTTAATTAGGTTTGATTCACAGCCCTGAGTGTCTGGCTTGCCAAGGCCAAAATGATTTTATCAGTCTGAACAGTGTAAGTGGGGGAAAAGGGAGGGAGGAGGAAGAGACAGAGGAAGAAAGGTGGGGGAAAGTAAAAGAGAAAGAGACAGAGACAGCCAACCTGGCATAAATGTTATGCATTCATAGAATTTCCAATTCATGCTAGTCATCCATGACATGACAGCAGTCGCTATATTAATGAATAAAATGAACATGCTGACAGAACACATGTAAATTGCATGGGGAGGCATTTTGTCTGAATTGGTTGATTTGAAGAACATTTAAGAACTGAGCTCAAAATCAAAATGAAGTATTTTATATACAATTCTATGCTACCAAAATATAGCACAGTTTCTTTTCTGGAGCTAATTCCCCACATTACTGAATGGGAAAATACCAGGGTAGGAAACAGGTGTGACTCAGGAAATGAAGTGAGAATATCTTGGGGTCATGACACCAAAAGAAGTACGATTTTTACGTCCAGACCATTATTAATTTCCAAACCAATGGTCTTGATACTTTGGGAAATCCTAAGAGAGTTTTATGGATGTTATAAATTTGGTTTGTGGATACAATCCCAAGAGAGGGATTTCCAACCTCTGCATTTCACAGATGAGGAAACTGAGACCAAAAGAATTGTGATTTTCCCCCAAGATCAAAGCATTTCCTGGATTTTAATACAGTATTTAGAATGTATACATACATGGATATGTGCATACACACACACACACACACACACACACACACACATGCACACACCCATAGATGAATTTACTGTAATCCTACTGCCTATGATTCCATAATATCTGGGGTTCTCTTGACAAAGAATAGAACTCCCAAACTCTTTCTCTGTCAGACAAAGTGCTTTTACCCCGCAATAGCTTCCTTCTTTAGAAACACTTCATAACATATGCCAGGCTAAGATAGATTTTCAGAGCTTGTGGTTGGAGTAACATGGCAGCATTACAGATGTGGAGGGAACCTTCTCCTTTTTTTCCTCTTCCCTCCCTCATGCCTCCCCCTTTCCCAGGATGCCTCTGGAGGCTCCTTCTCCCTTTCCTATTTAGTTTATAGCATCTTGCTCTAGCTGTGGATTTCTTCTCCCTCATGCAGGTAAACCAAGTCTGTTTGCTTAATGTGCTGCTTTTGTTTTATTTGTTTACCTCCACTTGGAAAATATATTCATCGGCATGGCATGGAGGGAAAGGAATCTTTCAAGCAGCAATCAGGAGTGTTGAGCTGGAAATTCTACTCATGAACAATCCATCAAAGAATGCACGAACATTATTTTGTTGTGGCTTATTTTTTCTGAGGGTTTCTCAGATCCCTGGTACAATTCTTCCAATCTTCTATGAAGTACAAAGGTGCTTGACTTACCTTTTTTCCTCCCCCACTCCTGGTCCCTGTGTTTTCCTTGTCTTTTTTTGAATCACCAAAAATGTTGGCTACTTATACCTTTTTTCAATGCAGTAGTGATGATGGGGGTGGGCGGGAGTGAGGGAGGGCTGATGAGAATCCCTTGATCTAGACAACAGATTTTTATTTCTTGAAAGCTATTGTTCTAGAATGGAATGGAACAAAGGACCATTGTTCTCAACATGCCAGGCATGTGCTATCATAACCTATATGGCCAAAAAAAAATGATAGGAGGATTTTTCCCCCTCTTACCAGCTACATCTCCCAGAGCTGGCTGACAAAAGTCCTAGCAATGTAAAATGATGCAATAAAGCTCTCTAACAGTAGCTGATTTGTATGCAACAATGACCATAAGGGTAACTCTTCAGTAAACCTGAATCTCATATATAATGCATAGCAGTTAATAAATCATAGTAAAATCAGGTGGCTACGAGCCAACAATACCTCACTAGTAATGGAAAGGGGGAAAAAAGATTTATTGAGAGATAGATTCTGTCTGGATTTTGCTTTTAAGAAGCTCACATGGTGCACTGGAGACCCTTGTAGAGATTTTTAGCTGGACATATGTGTTTTCTGTTGACTGGCCCTATCATATCATCTGAGTAGACTTTGGCAGGCAGCGGGTCCATGGTCCCCCACTCCCATAAGCTTCCACCAGCAGGTGGGGCTTTTCCTATTAAACAATTGAGGGATTTTTTTTCTCCTTCCTCTTTTTCTGGCGCAGTTCGTATCTTATCCAGGGAAGAAAGAATTAGGAATCATAGTTTAAGAAAATATTACTGCTGAGAATGTCAGGATCTTAGTGAAAATGCAAACTAGAATAAAAACCAATAACAAGAATAAAACACCTTAAAATTGAGATTCTAATCTAAGGTATCCTTTCCTGTGTTGAATTTAAGTGGCTATGTATTCCTTTTTGCTTCAAAATGGGAGGCGATGTTTTCAAATAAAATGGTTTCAAAATAAAATTCTTTCATATACATTCGAAGTATCTATACTTTAGCTTTTCATTTGCCTCTCTCTGTGCCCCATCTGTGGAATTTAGGAATGCAAATGTTACAAAATCATACATACATCAGAAGGAAAGAGCTTTGAGGACAACAGCAATTGCATAGATTCCAGGGGACAATTTTTCTTTAAATCTGTTTCTTGTTTGTAATAGTTCTTGGCTAATTTCTGAAGCTGGTGTAGATGGGCTGTTGGTCCATGCGGCAAAAGTGACACCTCACATGGGAGTATCCGTATCTCCTGAATGAAGTCCTTCCACAAAGTCTTTAAAATTATAAATATAAATAAATCTAAGACTGAGAAAAACAGAGGTGCACACAATGGGAAATATTAATGAATTCAGTTGGGCCTCTGAGAAGTTTTCTATGCAATACTAAACGCACAGCTCCAAGTTTTTATTTCTAAGGAGTTTCCATTTGGGAAACTCCCTCCACTAATGCAGATTGCCACCTGCTTTGCACATTTGTCTTGGCGAGTTGCCTAGAGTATTCAAAGGCTGTGACTGAAGAATGTTCTCACAGTCAGTATTTATCAGGAATGAATCTTGAATCCAAGGCTAGCCTGACTCTGAGGCTAGCTCTTCATCTACTATGTCACATAGCTATCTGTTTTTAAGGTCTTGTCTTTGCCACCTTCAGGCTGGTATTTGAGCTAATCTTGGGTTGGTTTTTTTTTTTTTTGTTTATTTGTGGGTTTTTTTTTTTCATTTTGAGTAGAAGCTTTTATCATGAAGGGAACAGTGATGACAATGTTTTGGATATTCTGAACACAGAAATGAATTATCTTTCCTTAGACTTTTTTTCTATCTTGTCACTGAAAACAATTACTCTTCTGTTGTCTCTTCAGGCAAGAAATGGGCATGTGATAGGTTAGATTGATAAAAAGAAAGAGAGAGGTTTCAAGACTGCTTTCCGTCCTAGTGATTGAGAAATTCCTGTACAGCCTCCCATTGACCACAAGATGGCAATGCGACCTTACAAAACATCCTCTACCTTTCCGATTGCTGCTATTACCAGGTAATAACAGGTTTCCGAGATGGAAAGGAAAAGGAAAAGGAAAATGAAGGATCTCCTTGTGTTAGTGAGGGGGAAAATAAAACTGAGGCAAGAGTTTGAGATAGTAGCTTAAGGCTGAGGGTACCTTTTTGAAACTTTGCGTTTTGGGACAATATAAACTTCAAGAGTTAGGCAGTCTGGCAGAGTGAAAAGAGCCCTTGCTCTGGATTCAGAAGATATTATACTTAGTAAAGTATAAATAAAATAAAATATGGTGCATAATAAGTAGAACATAATGCAATAAAACATATGAGCACTGTCAAAAGCTGTAAGCATGCCACTGTCCTAGACCCAAGAATGCCCCTCCAAACACAGGACCACTTGGGCCCCAGGAATTCTAAGACTTATTGCTGATTCTTCCTTTGGCTAGGAAAAGGAGTGAAATCACAATTCCCGCAACTCCTCAAATACTCGACTAACATTTTCCAAAGAACTAGTCACCAGAGATAGATGCAGGCACTTTAAAGTCAGGGTCTCAGCTTACTTAGGAGTTCCAGGAACCCTGTCAACTTCTGGGGATACAAAAATAAAAATGAATCAGTCTCTTCCCAGAAGATACCTTCTATAGGAGGAGATAGCATGTCAATATACAAATAATGTCCCAAATGTATACCAAGCAAACACAGAGTAATGGGGGAGTAGGCACTAGTAGCTGGGGACATCTAGAGAGCTAGACTGTGGTATCTGAGCTGAGCTTTGAAGAACACTAAGGGTTCTCCATGTTAAAAAATCAAGAAGGTCACTACATTCCAGGCTGAGAGACAAGTGACCATTGGAAATGGAATGCAGCTAATTTGTACCCAACATGTGTTTCTTCATTGACCTTTGCATCTTCCATAACTTTAATTCTTTGGGCATTACGGTGTTTTGAAACTCATAACCATAGAGCTTCTCCACAAGACCATTTATGTTGAAAAGATGAATCTTTGTAACAAGTAACAACTTGCGCTCATTAAAAGCACTGTCCAATTCTACCCCACCCCCATCCTCCATGACATTTCATATTGGTGTTAAAGATGTCCTGCTGTCATTTTAGAATTAATGGTGACTTGAAAGTGAAATTAACTGGCTTTTTGCAAGCTCCAAGGTTATGTTGCCTGTATGGTTTCTAGGACTGTGAGGTGGATTTTGAAGAAAGGGAGAGATTCTATAGACATTGTCACTATTTGTGATTATATTCTAGTGCCTGTCAATTCTCCAAGTTACAGAAAAACACACATACATACATACACACTCACAGACACATATGTTCATATACACACTTTTCTTTGAATATTAAACACAATTAATCCCAATGACAAGTAGCAAACTCAGCCATCAGGTGCTGAATAAGTCAGAAAAAGACTAGAGAGTATAACAGATAAAGAATTTTTCTCACAAGAAGTTATTCTAAGGCTGAGGGAAAAATGTAAAATTGTTTAAGCTTTTTATTTCCCTCAGAGTTTTCAATATACATGTGAGTAGCACTATGTTGTAGTGAAAAGAAAAAAAGGAACTTGGAGCAAAAGACTTGGGTTGAATCCCAGTTCTGTCATATACATATATATTTTAGCTATGTGACCTAGCCAAATCATTATATTTTGTTTCTTGGCTTGTAAAATTAAGAAAGTATTAGTTGTGCTATTCTCATTGTAGAATTGTTGTCAGAATAAATAATAACAAATATAAATTAATATAAATATGTATGTATATTGTGAGAGAGGTGATTTTTAAAGAACTCTTTATATGGGTGCATTACAGTGGTGGTGTCCAAATCAAATAGAAATGGGGACCAATAATCCACATATAAGGATCCTTGTGGGCCACATATTGACTTAGTTTTAGAATGTAATATCATCTATGTTTTATTGTCTTTTTATTTATTTTATTAAATGTTTTCTAATTACATTTTAATCTGGTTTGAACTACACTCAGAAATGTTGTGGGATGGATGTGGTCTGCGGACCATGTGCATTATAATATAATTTAAAATTGTCTATTTATGTGTTATAATTTTTGGGATGGTTTTTTATACAAATGAAAGTAGAAAATTGAATATATATGCATATATACATATACACACACGAATATTTATATGCACATATGTGTACATGCCATATACATACCTATGTATACATTCATGCATGCACACATGCATGCATACATTCCAGCGGCAATTTTGAAATTGTAGAAAGTACATTGGAGTTGCCATCAGAAGCTCTGTATTCTAATTCTGGTTCTGTCCCTAATTAGTTGTGGAATCTTAGGCAAATCACTAAAGCTTGTAATATCTTTGTAGGGACCATTTTTTGCTTTCGTCTTAGTTATCTCTAGCACTTAGCTAGGCACATAGTAGCAATTAAATAAATGCTTATTGTTTGACTTATTAATTTCCTCATCTGCAAAATGAAGGGATTCAAATTGAGGTTCTCTATGGTCCTGGTTAGAGGCTAGAAAATTCTCCATTTCAAGCAACTTCTGCCCCTCAAATGATACTCATCTAAATCCTTATGATTCAATTGTCTTTGTGGTTGTATTGTTTTCCTTGATGCTCTCTTGAGATGAGGCCAGGGGCAGCAGCGGTTGATACTTAAAATTTCTCCTTGGATGCAGCCATGATGTTGGCAAGTTGACCTGGGATGAGTAAAGTTGACCACAAGAAAAGGAGATATAAGTATCTGGAAGCACAGGTTAGCAATGTTGGAGACCTGTGCTCTGGAGGACAAGACAAGCAAGTGGAGTCTTATGCAAGCATCCAAGGAGCCAGGTGCCCAAAATAGATTTGGACTTATAACAAAATGTCTATTTCCCAATTTGTCTCAGTTGCTGCACTGATGGAGTTGATGTTCTTCAAAGCCATAATATTCAGGATAACCGCTTTCTTGGTCTTATGAAGGAGTTTCACCTGTGGATAGCTCCCAAATGCTTGTAGTGTTTCCTGTGTTGGAAATAACTGAGTATTCAGAGTGGCAGCAGCTAAGTGTCACAGAGGATCTCCATTCATTGGAGTCAGAAAGACCTGAACTCAAATCGGGCCTCAGACCCTTACTAGTATGATGAAGGAATGGGTGAGCCTCACATGTGGAAAGGAGCCCACATATTTTATTTTATTCTATTTTATTTTATTTTTGGAGGGGGGTTAGGCAATGGGGTTAAGTGACTTGCCCAGGGTCACACAGCTAGTAAGTGTCATGTGTCTAAGGCTGGATTTGAACTCAGGTCCTCCTGAATCCAGGGCCGGTGCTCTATCCACTGCCCCGAGCCCACGTATTTTAAGGAGAGGACTGTTGTTCTGTGTTGTGTTGAAGGGAGGCAGAATAGCCATCTCTACTCTCTTTTCACTGCACTTTTCTGCAAAGGAGACGTTAATTGCAGCCAGGAGGTCAGAGGGTCACTCTGCTCTCCTCAGAGAGAGGGAATACTGGAATAGAACTCCATCTATCTGCTTCCTTAAGTGTTATTAGTCTAGGAGATAGGGCTGGGTTCCATCTAACTTCTGATCACTTTGCCATTTGGGGAACAAGGGTGACCCCAAGCCCTATAGCCAATATTTGACCTCTTTCCCACCTAATACCAGTTTCATAATGAGCACACATAGTGCATAACAAAGAAATTCATTATACATAACAGGCAATACAGAGTTAAGAAACTTTCCCACTGGGAGCAAGATAACTCTGCTCAACTAAGAGATAGTATCCTACATGTCACTCAAGGAGAAGATCCCTGAAGTCTCTAGAATGTCAAGCAGGTTATAGCGACATGATGGGGACTGTCAGCTTCTCTTGTGTCTTCCCAGTCTTTTCCTAGAGCATCCTGAACTGGCTGGAAGCCAGAAGCACCCTGTGGCCAGACACTTAAAGAAGACTTGAAGCTTGATGAGTACCCAAAGGGGACAACCCCAAGGAGTCTCAAAAAAAGGCTACTTGAGAACTGAAGCGTTCTATCTCTCACCAACTCTGCTCTGCCCTTCATGAAAAGCATGCCATTTATTTCCACCAATAAGGACAGAGTCCCATACCAATTGACTTTGGGGCAGGGGTTATGCTAGCATTAGTGTGTGGCCCCGGGTAAGTCACTTATCCTCTGCCTGCCTTAGTTTCCTCATCTTAAAATGGGGACAATAGCACCTCTTCCCAGGGCTGTTATAAGGATCAAAGGAGATCCTATTTGTTTAGTGCTTAGCGCAGTGTCCAGTGCACAATAGACACCTATCAAATGATTGTTTTCTTTCCTTATTGAGATAATTGCCCAAGTTCTCCCCATAATCCATCTAACAAAGAAAACAATATTCACAGGATTATGAAGGTTAGATTGTAGATTTCTTATCAGAAAGAACCTTAGAGCAACCCATTAGAACAGAGGGTCTAAGATGTGGTCCCGGAGCAGCCAGTGGCCAGCAAAACCTTCTGTGGGAACCAGATTAAAATGTAACTGGGAAATATAAAAAAAAATACAATGCAACATAGATAATGCTACTTTGTAGTTTTTTTGTGTCAATATGTTGCCTGTAGGGATTCATTTCTCTTTGAATTTATACCTTTGCTCTAGTCCAACATTTACAAGAGTTGGGGAAACTCAGGCTTACAAAGGTGAAGTGGATCTGCCCAATGTCATACAAGTATTAAGTAGCCAATATGACATTTGTATCCAGGCTCACTGACTCCACATTCTATGTACTTTCCACCACACTGTAAGAATTTCCCAGTGGTCCACATGTAACTGTATGTGTTGGATGACACCAAGTGAGGGACTGTGACCCAGTGAGCCAAATTAAGCCACTCTAAGCGTGTTTCTGAGAGGCAGCCCTGGTACAAGGGATGCAGAGCTGGCTGTGAATTCAGGACATTTTAAGTCCTCTTAGTACACTAACTGCATGCACCTGGGTAAGGCCTTGAGCTTTTCAATGACCCAAGCAATCCCCTAAAACTAGAATTTTTATCTCAGCTTCTGATCTGAACAGATGGAGAGAGTTTTCACAATGGAAATTCTCTACATGGGCAAAACCACAGAATCAAACTCCAAACAAAAACTCCAACAAAGAATGTTTCTGCAAGCTTTTGTGGAGAAATACAATTCTGTGGATAATTCTCACAGATTAATATCTAAAATGAATAAATCATTTATACCTGATGAAATGTCCCTCTTCTCCACAAAATGGGTTATAAATACCATGGTACTCTATTGCATCGAGCAGTCTGTCTACCTCTCCTGTGTCTAGGTTCTCACTTGCGTCTTTGTGTGGGTTGTGACATCGATAATGGTTACAGAGAGTCAGACCTAGAAGTTTCCTATGTTTTGAAGCTGAATAGAATATTTGTAGATAGTCATAACAGGGATGGACAAAAAGAAGGTAGCTGAGCTATAGAAAACAACATCTTCAACGACAACAAAGCAGAAAAAAAAAACTCCAAGCTTCACACCCAAAGGAAAATGAAGTAAAATGATGAAGCCTTCCAAAGCCTTTCCAAGGAGGCTTCTTAAAAGAGTTTAGCCAGCTTTGAAGATGAGTGGCTGTGGATTGCTATTGGATAAGGATGGAGAAGCTTTCTACTTACCTGATAAAAACTGCTTTGCCTTCTCTTAGCTGAGCTATTCCCAATCGAGAAAGGATTTAGACCATTGAGGTTTCATAGCAGAACATGACAACAGCTGCTAACATTTGTACAGCACTTTATATGTGTGATATCATTTAGTCCTATGGAGATAAGTGTTCATTAGGTGCTGTTATTATACACATTTGAGAAAGCTGAGGCTGAGTGAGGTAGAAGGACTTGGTTACCATCACAATTAGTAGGAGTTGAGGGAAGATCTCAACTCAAGTCTTGCTGAGTTCAAGTTGAGAGTGCTATAAAATATGCCACCTATCTGATTCTCTAAGATTGAAAAGGATGGTATTTAGCAAACTGGAGAAAGCATTACCAGCGGGAATCCAACTTTTCCTGGATTCTTTGACTTTCAGCAGGGCAAGATGTGATTTTTTTTTTCCATTTCTCTACCTCCCCTTCTTTCTCTAGGACCAGCCCCACCTTGGTGGTTAAGTCAAAGTGACTTGAGATACCTGACATCATGAAATTTATATCAAAGTAATATATAGTAGTATTTTGGCAAATAAGTATGGGAACAAGAAACAAGGCTTATGGTTCATATCTAAAAGAAATCATTGATAGTTGTGTGACAAGAAAGAACTAATGTTATTTTGGACCAGTGGAGCTAGAAAAATACCCCAGAAGAAATCTACTTGTGAGGAAGGCATCAATATTGTAAGTAAGGAAATAGAGAATGCCCTCTCCATATAGGAGGGCTAGGCTTTAGAAATCCTCCTGAGTGAGGGAAGTTGCAAATATTTATAATAAGTATGGGGAGAAAGCAGATGCTAAAGCCTAGGGAAGGAAAGAGTTGCATGAGAGTAGTAATCTGAACTATATTTTTCCCAGAAATAGATATTGTCTGTATATATACATGCATATATGTATATATATACACATACAACATATATATATACACACACACTCACACACATATATAAAATATATATGTGATACACACACACACACACACACACACACATATATATATATATAATATAATCTCTTCTTCCTCCTCTCCTTGTTCTTTCTTCTCTGTCTTTCTCCTCCTCTGTCTTTTTCCTTTTTTATTTTCTTGTCATCTTCTTCCTCTTGTCGAAGAAGTGAGAGAAGCTGGATGTTGAAAACACTGGAGTGGCACAGTAGGAAGAGCCAAGGACTTAGAGTCAAAGACATCTCCATTTTTATACTTCATTATTTGTTAATGAAGTTATTTTATGTCTGAGCCTCAGTTTCCCAAGGATGCATTGTGATATTGTAAAAAGAACACTGACTTTGGACTGATAATTACTGAATTTGAATTTGGACTCTGTCACCATCTGGCTGGATGACCTTGGCCAAGAAGCTTTGGCTTCCTGAGTCCTCATTCTTCAGCAAAAATAAGTGATGGGGTGAAATGGTTCAACTCAAAGACCTATTGGCTAAGACTAACTTGACAAAATCACTTGACCAGCATAGACAGTGCTGAGCTCTGAAGGCTTGAAGACAAGCCCTGGTATTCCATATGGTGATGCTGCAGTAGCAGGAAAATCAGTTTCTCGTTGAGATTTCAGTGCTACACTACACATTGAAAGAACATGAGTGGAAAAGGCAATACAGAGCAAGGTTTCATCGATCTCTTTCCATGCACCAGCAGGATGCAGGAATTTTGGGTAGAAATACCCTGTCAAAGCAGAGAGAATGGAGGTGGCAGTGCACTGGTGTAAGTCATGGCAAGGGCAGCTGTAAGGAATTACACCCTAGAAGCAATGGTGATTAGATGATACCATTTAGCACTCCAGAGATTAAGGATTATTGATGATTTTGAGAATACTTGATTCTGCTAAATCAGAAAAAAGGTAGTGCTGGTCTATGCAATGAAAAGTGAGAGTCATCTCAGACTCAAGCAAATTCTGTGGCTCATGGTGGGATTGGGAAGCTCTAGGTCCCAGAGAAATCCTTCATGTGTGAGCTTCTGTGGCTCTGTAGGAATTCAGCAGGGTGAATCAGTCTCCCACGGTTCGCTGCCTACGTTCATCTTGTCTTAGGAGCATAGATGGTGAGATCTAAGAGTTCAGTCCATCAAGAGCTACAAGAGAATGTGAGCGTGGGCCTAGGCATGCAATCGCTGAACATCAGCCAAAGGATCTACTTCCTTCTCCTCCAGAAAATCCCCAAGTCATTACCCAATTTCAGGAGCATGGCCCCAGTCCCCTAAAACATAGGCCTTGAGGAAATAACCCTAATTGTATACGCCTTAAGGATAACTTCTTATCTCTGCCTGTACCATCTCAGAAGCTGGTACTGAGCTGTCTTGCTTGGTGAGCCATTGAGTGCAAACTCACCTAACCCATTATATCCACCCCACCCAAACCATGCTTCTCATCCCACCCACCCAAGGCATTCTTCCATCTGCATCTCTTCTTCATTCCAGAGCTTGCTCCAGAAATTGTAATCCAATCAATACCATACTGCCATTGCATGTGGAAATGGTAGTTTCACTCATCATCTCTGTCATTTGTCAGACCAAAACTCCCAATTCTGGCTGTGTCTCTTCTATATATGCTGTCTCTCCATATTAAAATTAACTTCCTTGAGGGTAAGGAGTCTCATTTTTGTCTTTCTATCTTCATATCCTAGCACAGGGGTGGGGAACCTGTGGCCTTGGGGCCACACGTGGCCCTCTAGGTCTTCAAGTGTGGCTTTTTGACTGAGTCCAAGTTTGACAGAACAAATCCTTTTATTAGCACAATGTTTGCAACGTAGTAAGTGCTTGATAAATATGCTTTCCTTCCTTCCTTCCTTCCTTCCTTCCTTCCTTCCTTCCTTCCTTCCTTCCTTCCTTCCTTCCTTCCTTCCTTCCTTCCTTCCTTCCTTCCTTCCTTCCTTCCTTCCTTCCTTCCCTGCAATTTTTGTGCATATTATTTGTATTCCTACGTACATAAAAATTCATTCAGGAAGAACTCCATGTAGGATGCTCTCATGTCTCTCTCTCCCCCTCCCTCTTGTATATATATAAGTATGCATGTATGTGCGCACAGATTTCTGAAGCTCAGCACGAATGAGACATTCCACTAAAATAATTGAGAATAAAAACAACAAATAGCAAAGTCCGCTGAGGTCTTTGTGTCTCATTTCCCAGGGCACAGTAAGCAGCCAATCAAGTTGATTAAGAAAGCTCCTCATCACCCCACTGTAAACATCAAACATCTGTGCTGGGCAACCTGGGGCCCAGTTTTGATCTTGGTTTGAGACCCATGTTTCCATAACAATCCAGAGGCTGGAAGTATCTTTGACTATCACAGGAGAAATATCTGTACACTGCCATTAGTTTCGGGAGTTTAAAGGAAAAATAGCATTCATAATCGCAGAGGTTCTTAACATTTTGTGTGTGTCATGGGCTCTTTTGATACCCTGTTGAAACTTATGTTTTAAAATGCATGTTATCAAAAAGAAAGTGAATTCTTTTGAAATAGTTATCAAAATATTTTTAAAAGTCCAGAAACCAAAGATTAAGAGCATGTTCTATAACATGTATCTTTAAAATAGCCTTCATAAACTCACTCAAGCATAGAATTGACCATTAAAATTGAGAGGCAGAAAAGTCAGGATTACAGCAGCTTTTTCTTTTCTTTTAAGAACTGTCATGTGCATGGTATTAGACAGGATGTTAGTTAAATAAGATAGAGCCCTGCCTATTAGAAATTTATTTATTCATTTATTTATAAAAACAACTCTAGATCACAGACTCGGACCTTGGGGAGCTAATGGAGAGTATAAACTTATGTAAGTAGAAAGGAAGGAATATGTGAATTGGAGTATTTTGAAGAAATGCAAGGATCAACCATATAACATGCAATGATACTAAAAATAATTGCTGTTTCTGAACATTAATCTGTAATGTATACAGAATGAAAGCTCCTTGAGGTCAGTGACTTTTCACTTTTTTGTATCCTTGGCACCAGCATATTGTTTTGAAACATTGTAGATGCTTTGAAAATAAAGCTTATGGCATTGAATTGTGGAATCTCCCTCTCGCCACTGGATTTTAAGCATCTCCAGGGGCTGTAGGAACTATTAAATTTCTCATGTATCCTTATCAGTTCATAATTCAATGCTTTACGTATAGTAGCAACTCAGATAATATTTTTAATTGAATTCCATTTAGTCTCCTTATTCAACCAATGGCAAATTTCTTATCAGATTTCTTATGTGAGTAATTTGTCCATTAAAAGGAAGAAAGATGATGCTTAGAAGAGGAATAGCTGGGCCATGGAAAATTTGTTTTATTAAATAAATGGAGGATAATTGTGAGTGCTTCTCCAATTAGAATGTAAACTCATTATGAGTTGGGGTTGTTTCTTTGTACTAGTATTGGTAGTGCTTAGCATAGCATCTGGCTCATAGTAGGAGCTTAATATCGTTGACCAATATTGGTCACTTAAATTAGCTAGAGTTTGACGATCTGGTAATGCTGTTTTTGTTTATATTATTGTATTAATTTTGTATGTGATTTTTCTGGTTCTGTTCACTTTATGATACATCAGTTAATAATTTATGTCTTTACTTGCTTCTTTGAATTTCTCATGTTAACTGATGATTATGGCACAATAATCGTCCTTTATATTTATGCTTCCTAATTCATTCAGCAATTCTTCAGTTGATAGCCACCTACTTTGCTTCTGATTTTTTACCACCACAGAAAGTGCTGCTATGGATAAGTGTGTTTGTGAGACCTTTATGTCTTTAACTTCCTAGAGCCATATGTCCACAGGGGGTGTGGTGGGGGAGAGTGGAGTTTGGTCAAAGGGTATGAACAGTTTAATGATTTTTCTCAAATAATTGCATATTGTTTCCCAGAATAATGGAAATGGAAATGGAAGTGGAAAAAACACAACTGGCCCCACAGCATATTACTGTCTTTATCTTCTCCTAGTCCCCACAACATTGACCATATCCATATTTTCTTTTCTTTGTTGATTTGAGAAGTTTTAGATAAAATCTTAGAAGTGTTTTCATTTGAATTTCATTTATTATGACTAATTTGAAGCAAACTCTTTTATCTTTATATCTTAAATGTCAGATTCTCGTTAGGGATATTTCATTTATTTTTTCAATCAAATTTTATCTATGTTTTGCTAACAGCATTGATTTTGTTCATGTAAAAGGACTTAATGTTAGAAAAGATGAGGGCATACTCCAGCCTTTCCTTTACTAATATCTTCTTCCTATTCAATTTCTAGGAGATCAGATTAAGTTACTCAAACTTTATTTATCTACATTTTAAAATTTTCCCATGATAATCATCTCTCCTATCCAGGGAGATTAGAAATCTGTAGTAACTTATAATTGATAATTTTGTCCTGGTTTTGGAATCATTTTCATTGTAGTTGTGTTTATTCTATTGTGTGAAATTCTATTATACTCATTTATTATATTTTAAATTTGTTATAATAATTTTCTATGTAATATAACTTTATTATGTAAATCTGATAGTAATTATAAATAATTATACTATGTACAATCACATAATATCTTATGTCATGTTATATCATGTCATGCAATATAATGTACTATATTTACATAAATGCATACATGTTATAACTATGCATATATGTGTGCACATATATAACACACATATGTAGACACACATGAATGCAAACAAGCATGTTATACACATGTATACAGATACACACATATACTATATGTATATTTCTCATTTTATAATTTTGTCAATTTTATAGGATCATAGATCTAGAGGTAGAGAAAACTTCAGAGGTTATTTAATCTAATCACTACCATTCATTTTGCTACCTGTCTTCCCAAGCTTTACAATAGAGGTAGAGCATGAATCCTACTCCTCAGACTTCTAAGCTGCTACTCCTTCCATTGCCCCAAACTGTCACCTGATGGAAAATATTTACATAATTGATGGCACAGGTCAGACAGATAAATACCTCTCATGAGTAAGACTTGCACCAACGTCCTTTGATTCAGGATTCTATACTCTTTCTACTTCATGACTGTACTTCTAAAATAAGGATGCTTTGTCTTATGTGTGAATTTTACATAATCTTGGCATCCAATGTTTTGAAATTTTAAATTGGGCATCAATTTGAAGTATATAAGATTGAAAATTGTCAGTTTTTCTGACATTAAGTTCAATCTTTTTTCCCCTTTATCTTTTCCTTACCACTCCTTTCTTATCAAATAAGACAATATTTGTAAAAGTGCTTAACACAATCCCTGACACATACTAGGCACTTAATAAATGCTTATTTCCTCTTTTGGCTTTTTATTTCTCATATAATCCCTGCCTTCACGAATTTTACTATCCAAGAGAGGCGTATGGTGCATATACCAATATCTGATACAAAATCTAACATAAGTCCATAAAAGTCATAGAAATGATGTGATATGAAAGGTTGAGGGAGGTCCCTATGGAGAAAATTCTAAGTGTTAGATGGTAAGCATGAGTCTTGAAGTCAGGGGAAGTGGTAGGAGGTAAAAGGTGTAAAAGAGGGGCAGCTAGGTGGCACAGTGGATAGAGCACCAGCCCTGGATTCAGGAGGACTTGAGTTCAAATTTGACCTCATACACATAACACTTACTAGCTGTGTGACCCTGGGCAAGTCACTTAACCCCATTGCCTAGACAAAAAGATGTAAAAGGTGCAACTGGATTTAGAGGGAGTGAATGGAGGCTGTAGAGTATGGGACATTTATAGGGTCTAGTGATAACCCAAGTTGGCTGACACATAAGTTATGTATGACATAAGATGGAAAAATAGAAAAGCATCAGACTGCACAAAACCTAAAATGCTAAGATATGAATTTAAATATTATTTGGTATGGAAGATGGAGTAGCTGGGATATTAAAAAGAAGACAAATAGACATAATCTTATCTCTACATATGGAAGAAACAATGTAGTGAAATTAAAAAAAAAAGCACATTGGTTTTAGAGTCAAAACCTTGCTGGCTGTGTTGCATACTGTGTGATGTTGGGCAAGTGGTATTATCTTTCGGTCCTGCAGCTACCTCATCAGTAAAATGAGAAGGTTAGACATTAAACATGGCAGTGGTGATGAAGGAGATGGTGGAGAAAGGATGACCAGTGAGGAGGCTATAGTCACTGGATATGGTAGAAAGGTCTGGTCTAGGATGCTGACCATGGCAATACATATGAGATATCTTCGAGGGCCACAAATTTGATTAGTGGTTAAATATGAGCAATGAAAGAGAAGGAAAGTGTGAAAGACATCATCAAGTTAACTAAGTAAGCGGTGCTAATGTATATTCAGCGCATAAATGCCTGATAGATGGTTTTTTGAATGAGCCAGTGTTTCCATTAGGTTAGCAACAATGAGAAAATCCAAAGCCATTCAACAAAGACCTTTAAGTTCCTAATATGTACAAGGTGATGGGAAAGCAAAAACAGTGAAAAAACCTTCCCTCAAGCAGCTGATTTTCTACTGTAGTGATACAATTAATGTAGTCATAATCATATTAATATAGTATAGTCATAGTATATATGTTATATATGTTATATATGTGTTTTAACATAATATTGTACTATACTATATATAATATGATATATATATATATATATTATATCTAGTATAGTCATGATAATTTAATAAGTGTGGAGAGAGTACTGACAAGTGGGGGGCACACTACTGTGAGAGTTCTTCCCTGAGGTTAGTCTTGAAGGAAATTTAGGATTCCAAGAAATTTAGGAGAGAGGGTATTCTGTATGCTGTTAAAAGTTACAGAAACAGGAGTTGTGGTAAAGGTTGAACAGAGGTAGGGGAAAGGAAAAGAAAAAAAATGAGGATGCAAGCATTTATTTCAGCTATGATAGTCTGCTTTCAACAGCCCATTATTACTTATGTGTTAGTTTTTATCTCCAGATCCTGTGGACATAGAATAATTTGAATGCTCAGAAGATGAAGGATATATGGTAGCTTTTATGCAGGACTTGGCTCAGCAGATCATTTTAAGGAGTCATCAAACTAGCCAGACCTCCTTAGATTGAATGCTTTTTCCCATCCCACAGCTTCATCCCCAACTTCACCTTCACCAGACGCAGTCTGGAATGGTGGAAAGAATGCTAAACTCAGGGTCAGGAGAGCCAGGTTCAAATCTTGCTTCAAACACATATTGTCTGACCATACAATAAACAAGTTGCTAAACATCTCAGAGTTTCAGTTTTCTCATTTGTGAAAGAAGGATAATATTTGAACTAATGACCTCAGAGGGTTATTCTAAGGAAGGGTCTAAATTGCTATAAAAAATGAGTTATTATTAGTAAGTACTACTTGTGGCCGAACGTTATAATATATTGTTATAATAACATCACATCACAAAATTTTAGAGGTAGAATCTTGATGGCCAGCTGTCAAACTATACCTGTAAAAGAATCCTCCCTAAAATAAAACTGAGAAGAGATAATGCAACCCTTAACATGTGAAGTAGGTCAGTCCCCTTTTGGGTAGCTCAAATTGTTATTTACATTGTCCTAACATAGAGACCCATTTGGCCTCTGCCCACCTTCTACCTATCACTCAGTTTTATTCTCTGACCCTGAAAAAACAAGTCTACTCCCATTCCCCTTAATGACCTTTTAAAACCTTGAAGATGGCTCTCTCTTTTTTCTCCAGGATAAACATTCCCAGTTCCCTCTATTGATCTCCATTATGACATGAAGTCAAGTTCTTTTATTTGATTAGTTTGCCATTTGGATATTGTCCACCTCATCAATGTTCTTCCTTAACTATGGTGGACAGAATCATAGCCATAGTTAACAGGTATACAGGACTTCAAGGTTTGCAAAGCACTTTATAAATACAATCTCAATTATTCCTCATCTGCAAAATGGGGGTGATAATAGCACCTACCTACCGGGGTTCTTGTGAGGATCAAATAAGATATTGTAAATGCTTAGCAATGTGGCTGACACATAGTAAGCTTTATGTAAAAGTTATCATCATCATTGTCGTCATCGTCACCATCATCATCATCATCATCATCATCATCATCATCATCATTTCAAATATGATCCTAGTGTTCCTAGAAGATAGGTGTTATTATTATGCCTATCTTACAGATGAGAAAATAGAGAATGACTTGTTCAGGGTCACACAGCTAGTAATGTCAAAGGCTAACTTTGGACTTCTTGACTCCAAGTCCAATGCACTATGCCACTTAGATGATATGTTCATTACTGAATACAACATTCCAAACGTGTTTTGAACAAGGCAAAGGACAATGGGACTACTACCTTCATATTTCTGGGAGTTTCATCATTTTGTTAACATAGCCAAAGATCACATTAGCTGCCTTTTTACGTTAAATGTGCATATGTGTATTTTTCACATTGCTGTGTAGCTATGTTTCCCCTGTCTTGTATTGGGAAGTTGATTATTTGAACGCATATGTTTATATTTATCACTATCAAATTACATCCAGCCCAATGTTCAAATGTGTCAAGATTTTTTAAAATTTTGACTTTGTCAAATGTTGTGATAGCTATTTCTCTCAGCTTTGTGCTGTTTAGAAATGTGATAATTCTCTTTATTTCTTTATCCAAGTCACTGTTAAAAATCTTAAGAAGCATAGGGCCGACTAGTTAGGCATTCAGTCAATAAGTGTTTATGAAGTACATGCTATGTTTCAGTGACTCTGCTAGGTGCTGGGAATACAAATACAGGCAGAAAGAAAGACAATCCTTGACTTCAAGAAGTTTTTATTCTAATGGGGGAAGACAAAACATAAAAAATAGTTGAAAGTGTGTGTGTCTGTGAGTATGTGTGTGAGTGTGTGTGTGTGTGTGTGTGTGTGTGTGAGAGAGAGAGAGAGAGAGAGAGAGAGAGAGAGAGAGAGAGAATGGGATGAAGATTGACAAAGATAACCTTCAGAAGGTCATGGTAGAGAAACTCTAGAGTGCAGCCTAGGGTAGAATGGGACATGGCTGCCTTGGACACCCTCCTTAAATGCATATTCTTAGAAAAAAAAACCATCCTACTAGAGGGAGAAATCATAAGAACTCAGAGAGTATTTCAAGTATATCAATTCCAGGGCTGGAATGACTTTCAAGATGAAGCGCTAGAGAATTGTAGATCAAGACACCAATCCAGAAGAAAATAATGATGTCAAAGCAGCTACAATAAAAGCCTCAAATGTAAATTGGATGCAAACCCAACAAGAATTCCCAGAAGAGCTCAAAAATGATTTTAAATCAAATAAGAGGGATAGAGGAAAAATGGTAAAATAAATGAGGGATGCAAAAAAAATTGTGAAAAGTGTGTCAACAGCTTTGTAAAAGAGGCACACAAATAGTCAAGAAAATAACATCTTAAAAACAGAATTGACCAAATGGTAAAAGATATACAAAATACATTAAAGAGAAGAGTACCTTCAAAAGCAGAATTGTCAAAAGGGAAAAAAGAGCTACAAAAATTCAATGAAGAAAAGAACTCCTGAAGAAACAGAATTCTCTATGGTAGAAAAAACAGTAGAGAAAACAAGCAAAATAAGAATTGAGCAGTTCTGCCTTTTCTGTTATCAGTTGTCATTATGCTAACCACCCTCAACAGTGATCTTTTCCTTTCTTTCATCCCACTTTTCCTCCTTTGACATATTTTTCCTTAGCTTTCCTCACTATCCTCAACTCATTTTGAACTTTAGTCCTTCCTATTATTTCCTTAGGATTTGCTATGTTCTTTTATTCATATTTTGTTGTCTTTTTTTCCCATATGCTTTTCACTACTACATTGTACCTGTGAGTCAGGCTTATGATGTTTATCCTGAGCTTCTCATCTGCCTTTTCTTTCTACCAAAGTGGCCTTCAATATACTCTAGTCACAAATTTGCTTCTGTTTCTCTCTCCTTTCATTGATTTCCACTTAAATGTCCTTTTTCTGGTTCCTAGAATTCCTCACATGAATATATCTTCCTAATCTACATTGCTCATTCATCCAACTATTTGACCAATATAACTTTGAACCCTTATACAGCAACATTCCAGTCATGGGTCTCATAACATTTAAGTCTCAGTGTGTTAAAACTTGCCATCAGGACCTTTAGCTTGCCTTGCTGGTGCCTAAAATTTGCATTTGCGTGTAGGGACAGTGAGGTGATACAGTGAACTGAGCATTGGGCCTTGAGTTAGCAAGACTTGAGTTCAAATGTGGTTTCAGACATTTACTGGTTATTAAAAAAGAAATATAAGGATGTGAGCTTTATAACTGGTTCTTTCCTTGTATATTTATCTCCTGGGAACTTCTGAGTTATCCAATTACTCTTCTATTTTCCTATATCATAACTTCCCACTATGGTATCTAGCTTGGTATCATTGCGTAGGCAGTTTTCTCTGACTCTCATCCTTTTAATTTAAAATCCCTTTTGATTATATTTCAAAACATCAGGTAAATAAATGCATTCTCAGCCATTGTTGGTTAGGTACACTCCATTCCTGGCTAGGAACTTGTCATTCCTATATTTCAAGCTGTGATCTAAAATTCTAAATCCCATTCTCAGATATCTTAGGCAACTATTCCCTTTCCAAATCAATATTTTTCTCCTTCATCTTATCTTGCCATCAGTGGCTGTCAATGATTAAAACAATGTCTGTGCCACTTTGACATTCTGCTTCCTGTACAAGATTTTGGGTAATAACTTTGTACCAAGTGAATCCTATCCATTTTGATAAGACTTAGTAAGTCCTCTGTTATGTTTTGAATATATGCCCTGGGAACCTAGCACAGACTCTCTATTATTGTTATCAGGTCAAAAAAATTCTGTTTCCCTGAACAAGGAATCACCAACCATGACTTCTTTCTCTATTTTATTTTCAGTGACATTTAATAGATAATCTTTCACCTAATAGGACTTGAGGATCTATTTTATCATTCTTTGGAGGGCAAGGTAATACTACATTCTCAGAGCATCCAGTTTCCTCCTCTTCACAAGAGCTTCACATTCTTTATTTTTTTAACTTCAAGAGCATGAGGTCAATTCTTCCTTTCTCCTCTGAGTGATATATATGACATTTTACCACTCTCCATATTTCTGAAATGGGTCATAACTCTTCAAATCCCTTTTCTACTTTTTTGGAAAAATTCTAAGATCCCTTCAATTTGGTTTTGTTTGTTTGTTTATTGGGAGGACAGTGGACAGCTGCAGAGATTCATTTTCTCTAATAGCCTATGGTATGAAGAGACATTTAGGAAAGACTTGCTTTTTAGCTTTTGTTGAGTCGTTTTTCAGTTATGTCTGATTCTTCATGATCCCATTTGGGGTTTTCTTGGCAAAGATGCTGGAGTGGTCTGACATTTTCCCCCTCCAGCTCATTTACAGATGAGGAAACTGAGAGAGACAGGGTTAAGCAACTCACCCACGGTCACATACTAGTAAGTATCTGAGGCCAGATTTGAACTCAGGAATATGTCTTCCTGTCTCCAGGCCCTGTGCCACTTACATGCACCTTTTTAGCTAGCTGGAACAGTTTTTTTTTTTTAACTTGGAGTCAGGAAGAAATAACTTCAGTCTCAGACACTTTAAAGATATGTGACCTTGGGATAATAATAGCATCTATGTCAAGGAATTTTTGTAAGGATCAAAAAATAAGTAAAGCAGTTTATAAAACTTAAAGCCCTACATAAGTTAACTGTTGTTTTTAGTCTCTTCTAGGAGATAGCCCATTTGAACACAATTAGTTGCCTAATTTGAACCTGCCATTTGAAAACAATTAGCAACAATTTGACTTTGGCATAAATTAAAACAAAAATCCACACTCAATGTCAGTTCAAAATTCTTTATGTTCTCCTAAGGACTTATCTTTCAAATTGCTTGATACTTGCCTCCAAGATATCACATCAATACCTTTGTCTCCTCTTCCAATTTGATCACTTCACTCAATATTCTTTTCCTTCTTTCACTAATTTCACATTTTATCTTACCCATCCTTTGCCTTCCCAACTATCTTTTCCTTTCTTGGAATCCTTTTATTCTTCTGCTCTTTTCTCTCCAATTCTTTTTGTCCTTCAAATCTAGCCTTTCTACTCCTTTACTTCCAATTCTTCTCATTTAATTTTTCCTAAAGTTAATCACAGTTAGTCTTCCCACAGATTGAATCCTTAGATTTATTCACAAGTTCAATAGTTCCCAAGAAATTATATATTTTTTTTAATAATGAAACAATTGAATTTCCATAGGCACGCTTAAGAAAATTTCATGCCAGGAGCCCAATATGGTGATAATTCTATTCAAGGAATAAGGTGTAATAAATTAAATGAGTAACCCTCACAACACAGATAATCATAATTTATGGATTTGCTAATTTTTCTAATTTACTAATTTGCTTATTGGCATTGAGGTGGCACAATGGATAAAGTTGGGGATGGGAGTCAGGAATCTGGCCCAGATACTTACTATTTTGGACAAGTTACTTAACTTTTGCTTCTGTTTTCTCAAGGATAAAATGGGGATCGTTGTGAGAGTAAAATGAAATACTATTTGTAAATAAAATATTTGTAAAGCTTTTAGCACAGTGCTTCTCACGCTGCTTTTCTCTTCCCCTTCCTCTCTGCCATTAGCAGTAGCCAATAGGAAAAACAACAACAAAATTCTGGCTTTTGATTTGAATTTACAGACCAAGTAATGTTTTAGGAAATATATGGTATTATGATGGTAATTCGGCATTCTGTTCAACTCCTATAAGATGCACTTAAAATAATGAGACTGCCTTTTATTTAAATAATTCTTCATGCTTTGCAAAGTATTGAGTATTGAGTATTGAGGAGTCCTAGCAGCAACACTGTGAAACAGGGCACAGGGCACAAATTAATATCACATTTAAAAGATGAAAACATACAGACACAATGAGTCTAAATATCTAGCTCATCCATAGTTCTGTAGTGATGAACTTGGAACTAAAACTCTGATCTCTTGTGTTCACCCCTCAATAATCATAAATGGTAAGGTACCCTAAGGCAATATACTGGGCTTGGTGCTTTCTGGCAAAAAAAAGTAGGAAAATAAATATAGAACAAAATGTCACAGTTTTTTTACTTAATATTTATGATATATGAATAGATAGTGAGTACCTTGTGACATTTGTTTCATTATCTTTAGCATAAAAAACTTTATTAACTTACTGACTTCAAATCAAGAGAAATACATCATCATATTTCAATCAAAGAACTGACATTTAATTTTAAAGTGTTATTAATAGTCAAGTCCTATAGCATAGTGAACAGTTTACATTTCATTTTTCATATTTTCTACAACTCTTCAAACAACAACTAAAATAACTGAATTCTATCTCATTTACTCATTTTCCTGTATTGTTACTATGCCTTTAGCCAAAAAAAATGTCCTTCCATTTAAAAAAAAATTTTCTTCACAGCCTTTGTCATTCATCTGCCCGCAAAGTGAGGATAGAGGTGGGAAACTAAAGAGGGTCTACTTCAGGCATTTAGGACAGGGAAACACTTTAATAGCCCACCCAAGAAGAAACTTGTTGGTTCAAACAATAACAAGTAAATGCTAGAAGATTGGAAGTCTTTCTGGTAGAAAAAGATGCCTGGATGAACTGATGGCATTAGTGTCTGAAAGCAAGCTGACCCCATTACTGGTAATTATAGTTAATCAGCATCAATTGTCTTGACCAAGATACAGATCAACACTGAGCACTAACCTAACAGGACCTAATAAAGGTAATGGAAGATGAAGAAAGCGTGATTAAACTTGCAAGACATTGAATGACCTGAGTAGATGATGCCTGCCCTGTCCGTTTTTTTCCGTTTCACTCAGGAAGGTACCAGTTTTCCTCACATCAGGTATTATGATTATATCTCCCAGACACTGTGAAATACATTGAATCATTCTTCGAAAAATAGTTAATGTTTAATTCAGTGGGTAAATAGCTATTTGCATTTCTTACCACATTTTAGTATAGACACTCAGGTTTCTGAATAAAAGGATTCTGTGGAGTTAGCTTTTATGTTGTCTTCCAGGTACAGCTAGCCTGGCACATCTAGAATTTAATTTCTTTTCACAAATGGATAGATGCACGCTCTATACCACTGTTACAACTGCAGCCTGAGAACCAAAATTGACCAGTTGACTAGGAAAAGCACATTTTCTATTGTTCCCTTAATCTACAATGGAATTTAATGCTCATGAAAAGGAGCAGCTAATGGCCTTAGACAGAAAGGAGGAATGGGGTCAGTCTTTTCAGAACAGTATACAAAATAGATAGGATGACATAAATTAATGAACTTTTAATTTTAATAAATTTCAAGTCAATGAGTACTTATAAGGCACTCATTTGGTGTGGGGCACTGTTTTGGTAACCTTTCCCCCCAAAAAAACCACCACATCATTTTATGTGTCTTATTTATTAGTGGACAAATACTATCCAGTGAAATCATAGATTCACATCAAATCACTCTTTCTCTTCCTCTTCCTCTCTCTCTCTCTCTCTCTCTCTTTCTGTCTTTACCTCTTTCTCCCTCCTTCCCTTCCCCTCCCTGTCCTTTTCTTCCCCCTTCTCTCTCCCTCTTTCTCACCACCTCTCTCTCTCTCTCTCTCTCTCTCTCTCTCTCTTCTCTCTCTCTCTCTCTCTCTCTCTGTCTTGTTCTTTGTCTCCATCTGTCTGTCTGTCTGTCTCAAAACTGTGAGTAGGTGACTACCATCATAATTTCCATTTTGTGGATATTAATAAACTTTTGAGTCCTGGAGAAATGAACTCACTTGGCTCTTTAATGTCAGGGCTGTGAATAAAAATTATCTTAAACTTCTTTGTTATTCCATGCATATCAGCTTATTCTATCTTATTAGCACTTTTCTTCACTAGTTGAATTTTACATCAGAAAATTATATATGTCTTTTTTTGCATCACTGTTATGGTTCTTAGGATAATCCTCATGTATTCTTTTTTAATTTTTAGGCAATTAGGGTTAAGTGACTTGCCTAGGGTCACACAGCTAGTAAGTGTCAAGTGTTTGGTCTGAAGATGGATTTCAACTCAGGTCCTCCTGACTTCAGGGCCAGTGCTCTATCCACTGCACTAACTGCCCTATCCTGATGTATTCTTAAACTACTTCTGATTAGGCCTATCAATTTAAGAATTGAGGCATTATGACTGATAAACATTCACTATTTTATACATTTTAGAGAAAGGCTTTATGGACATGCCATTTGTAGAAGTAAATAATTTAATCAATAAAATCAACACTTATAAGTTAGGGAAATCTAAATTTATTGCTTACTGTTCCGTGTCATTTGGCAAAAGCCTTAATCATACATGGTCTAAACGAGAAAATCACAAAATCTCATTTTAAGTTCTTAATACTTTTTTGGCTAGCTTGAGAGTTGGGTTTGGGAACTATTTTCTCCAGCAGAGTAAGGAAAGGGGGATCTAACACTTAATTTTTATAATTGAAACTCCTGAATTAAAGTTCTTTATCTATTAAATAGGGATGGTTCTTTCTACCAGTTTCCTTGTAGGCTCTTTTGAAAACCGATTAAATGTGATTGGCTTTGGACATTTCTTTGAGTGGCCTGGAAGAAGGATAGCATAGAAATATGATAGGAAGGACAAGTAAAGAAGTACTATTTAGTACAAAATAGTAAATCTCACTTGATTTCCTCTTGATTTTTTTTTCACTTTCGGTCCTGCTTCCTCAAATTCATACTGAGTTATCTAAATTGTTAATGCAGTATCTCACCACTTTACCTACAGTTGGGCCTCTAGCTTCAATTATATGTCAAGGTTAATGTCAAGTGCTGTAATTTTTAATTTAGTCTCAGATAAGTGGATGTGATTAACTGCATATCTTGTTGAGTATCTGATTCTTCAGATGTTAATAGCTCATTTTTATAAGACCCATGTCCATACATGCATGGATGCATGCATTTAAAATGGTGCTTACCTATTTTTATTATATAATTAAAATATGGAATCTATTGCAATGAACAATTTAGTCCGTTGGCATATGTTTTTAGCACATGTAGAACTACGGTCCCTTCAGTGCCCACAAGGGCATCTGACAAGTATGGAAGGACTTCAGGTTCATTAACAGTAGTCAATGGCTGTTCAGTTTAAAACTATCCCTGCTGCTTCTAGTCACACCAGAGACACAGTGAAAGTTTATGAAATGTTTGGTGATTAAAGGCAAAAGTTTTAATTATCTGTTTTCCCTTTCCAAATGGAAGAATATTTTCCACACTCTTTTCTGTGAGCTAGTTGTGATCATAATTTCTAGACAAGCTTCTGAAATCCTACTGAAAATTAGAAGCATCTGAATGGGAATTGTTTGGATAGTGACTCGAGGCTTTCTTCACCATATGGAAAATTAAGGAAATGCATCTGTATTCCAAAGATATGGGTGCCATCTCTGGTGAAAGTGGATCAAAGTTCTTCTTAATAGGTTAATCTGTGATATGCCATCAGGTCTAAGTATGATATGGCTTCAGACTACAATAAAGTAGGGTTTACATGTAGATTTAATAATGACAAATAGAAGAAATATATGGAGAACATCAGAACACCATCATTTAATTTCTTATTGACATTTCAAAAGTCATTTTTACTAATTTTCTCATTTTTCTTTTTGTCTCAGAAATTCCTTTTAAAGAAACAAAGTTAAACTACAACAGTCAGTTCTTCCTTGTATAGCTTCTGGATGCTCCATATATGCCCCCTTGGCTTTCATATTTTCATTTTCTTTCTCTCTACCACTCCTTCTTCTCTGTCTTCAAATATGTACATTTTCCCATCCTGGAAAAAAGAAAACGAACTTTCTTTATCCTATTGTTCCTGTCAAGTGATTTTTCCATTTATCTCTCTTAAATCAAAGTCAAATTTCCATATGCCCAACATCTACTTCCTTATTGTCCTTGCACCCAATGAGTCCATTCCCATTCATTCCTTACCTCCCTACAAACTGACTTCTTTACTCATAGTTTTATTAAAACCTTATTCTCAAAGATCTTTATGATTTTCTAATTGACAAATGCAATGGCTTTGTCTTTGTGCCTATCTTATTTATTGTTGATGGAGATCTCATATTTGTTTCTAGTTTTCACTATCACCATGATATAGATCAGAAGTTCTTATCTTTTTGTGTGTGTCATAGATATTTCTGGCAATCTGGTAAAGTCTAAGCACTACTCAGAATAATGTTTTAAATACATAAAATAAAATAAGTAGAATTAAAAAGGAAATCAATTACATAGATATACTTATAAAAATGAATAATTCTTAGAAGCTAGGTTAAAATTTTTGATAGAGAGACATCATAAGAGTCTAGTCACTGACAACTCAAAAGAAACAGAATAGGTAGTTGAATTTATACAACTGGAACTACATAAGTAGACCTCAAAATAGAGCTCATGTCTGGGGATAAAGAATTTGAAAGTCAGTTACTAATCACTTATTAAATGCCTACTATGTCTCTTTGAATACTTGCTAACTGTATCCAGTACCTTATATTGCCAGGAGAACTTCAGAATCTTCCTAAAACCATTCAAATGGAAGAGATTCAGCTTCCTTGCATAGTATTGGCATACTGTCCAGGTTTCACAGGAATACAACAATAAGGTCAACATAGTAACTCTGTAGACATTCAGTTTTGTAGGCAAACTTATATCCCTTCTCTTCCACACTTGCCTTCAGAGCCTTCCAAACACTGAGCTAGCTCTGGACAAGTGGGAGTTCACCTCATCATCTATGTGTACATCTCTGGAAAGTATACTGCCAAAGTAAGCAAACATCGACAACATTCAAAATTTCTGGCTTGCTGGTGGAGAACCTCTGTTTTCTTGATGTTAACTTTCAGTCCAAAATTAGCACAAGTGACAGAAAATTGATCCACAGTCTGTTGCTTCTCAGCCTCAGAAGCCGCATTGATTACACAATCATTTGACAACAAAAAGTCATGCATCAACTCTCCCTCCATTTTAGTCTTAGCTGGTAACCTTTTCAAGTGAAATAATTTGCATCAGTGCAGTATCTGAACCTCAATGCCATTTTCATCCTTGTTGAAGGCATCTGACAGCATTGCTGAAAACATCATGCAAAAAGCATGGAAGCAAGCACACAACCTCGTTTATTCATTATCCAGAACCCATGCAAGTGTGCCTTCATGAAACTGGTGTATAACAATGATGAACTTCTCCCAGCAACCAAATTTTGCCATCATCTTCCACAAGCCTTCACAATTGACAGTATCAAAGACCGTGATTAGATTGATGAGTTGTGCATAGACCTCTGTTCTGTTCCTGGCAGTCATGTCTGACTTTTTGTAACCCTTTTGAGGTTTTCTTGGCAAAGATACTAGAGTGGTTCGCCCTTTATTTCTCCAGCTCATTCAACAGATTAAGAAAATGAGACAAACAGGATTAAGTGATTTGCCCAGGGTCATACAACTAGTAAGTGTCTGGGGACAGATATGAACTCAGATCTTATTGGTGTCAAGTTGGCACTCTAGCTGTGTCACTTTGCTGCCAATATATGATGTGTGTTTTCATCTATCTATCTACCTATCTATCTATCTACCTACCTACTTATCCATCTATCTGTCCATACATATTCTCACACATTCATACATGTATATGTATAAGTTTTTAGGATGCACTTATAAATAGGAGTATGAGGAAAAGCTTCTTGTAAGAGGTGACACTTGAGGGAATCCTTGAAGAGAATAAGAAGTTCTGACAGATGGAGATGAGGGAGAGGAGCATTGTGGTCATGGTGACCAGTCCAGATGAGGGCACAGATGTGGTAAATGGAATATTGTATGGGTAATAAGCTACCAGTTGGGCTAACAATCAGGCTCAATTGGCTGGAATATAGAGTGAGTATGAATAGTCCTCTTGGAAGAAGTTTGGAGCCAGACTGTGAAAGACTTTAAGTACCATACAGGGGAATTTATATTTTATCCTAGATTCAATGCAGAGACAATGAACATTTTTAAGTAGGGAAATGACATGGTCAGAACTGTGCTTCAGGAATTTCAATTAGTGAAAACTTTATTGGAAAAGAGGAAGAGGCAAGACACAAGGAGGAAGCTTAGAAGACTGTTGTTATATTCCTAGTGAGAGGGGAGTTAATGTGAAACTAAGAGAAGTGAGAAGACTTGGGTTTAACTCCCACCTTTGATACTTATTATTAGTGGGACCTGGGGCAAGTCATTTAACCCCTATGAGCCTAAGTTTTCTTGTCTATAGAATTAGGGAGTTGGACTTTTGATATATGATTCTGTGATTCTTTGATCCCATGATGAAGAGCTTAATTAAACTGATTGTCATATGAATGGTAGGAAGGGGATGAAATGTTATGGATGTAGGATAGATATGACCTAACAACTAAAAGAACAAGTTCTCAGCACTTTGTCATGCTCAGAAAGTAAGGTATGATAACTACTTTCCAAATAGTGGTGCATGGCGATTCTGACCCCCATTATCTCTTGGATGAACCAAAACTATGGACAAGGACAGTTCTTCTCTGTTGCCTACTATTGAGTGAGAGGTAGTGCTGTCTAGATGGTGGCACTTTGATGTGCCACCAACTCAAATGCAACAGGTTTAATACTCAAGCTCATTAACTATTTTACAAAATAGCTTCGCCACCTTGACTTTAGTTACCTATGCTAAATATCATTTCAACTTTAAATCTCCTCCCTTTCTATGATGACTATATTCAATCGATAGTGATATCTATTCCATTCATCACTTCCTTACCAACCTAGTCCAGCTTCTCATAACTCCATGTCAGCATTATTATTTAAGTGAAGTTTTAAACTAATTTCAAGTTTGTAGTATCTCTTTACCTCTTTCTGCTTTGCAAATTGCTCTCAAATAGATGACCCCAAATGCTTTTTTCCAGTATTCTATTCCACTGATTTAAAAAGCAAAACAAAAAATGCACCAGACCAACCCACCTGCCCAAAACAAAACCCCTCTCTCCAATATCTCCATTTTGTCTACAAGATGAAGGCCAAACATCTTAAGTTACAGTGTATTCAAGGTTCTCCATCAACTAGTCAAAACCTTTCATCCAAACTTACTTTCTATGGTTCTTCTTCCAGGAGCCTCCACTCCAGTCAGTTCTGGTCTACTCTGCTCAATGACATTTGGAAAGGACCTTGCAGACCTTAAAGACCTACATAAATTTTATCGTCATTAATAATAATTAGAGCTTTACCTCAATAACTTTATTGAATACCTCTTCCCTGGATTATCTTCTTTCTTCCTGCTTTTCCAAATACTACCCATTCTTTAAGGCCAAGTTCACATTCTACCTCCTCCATGTTGCCTACTGAGCAGCCAATAGTGATGCCTTCCTCTTCTAAACTCGTATTATGTATACCATTCCTTCAATGAGCACTTGAGAGATTTGTTCTGTTATTACTGTTGTTTAATAACATTTATGTAGTGCTATAAGTTTTAAAAGGTATTTTCTGTATATTATTGAAGAGACAGTGTGTTACAGTGGAAATTGTGATAGACTTGGAATTATAGGACCTGGCTTGAAATCCCTTCTGAGTTAATTATTGCCTTTCTGACCCTGGGATAATTAAGAATCCTCTCTATTCTTCAGCTTCTCATCTGTAAAATGAAAAGGCTGTGCTAGACAGCTTTCAGATTCCCTTCCAGGTCTAAATCTGGGATCTTATCACTTTATCCTCAAAAACTATATAAAGTAGGTGCTATTATTCTCCCCATTTCACAGAAGTATTATTGACTTATGTGGTTACTTAATTCTTGTGTTATTATTTGCCATCAAAAAGGCCCAACTCTAAGCATCCCTGTGATATGAAGAAGACCCTAAGCATCCAGATGTTATGCCAGTGGCACACAAACTGTCAGATTAGAGCAATGCTTTCAGCATAAACTCAGTAACCATCTATTTCTGCTATCAGCCTATCTAAGGATGGCAAGGCGCATCACCAAAAGGTTGGCTACAGCAAGATGGATTCTTTTTTGTTTTGCGGGATCCATCACAACTTGTGAAACATATCAGAATACAAAAGGTCTTCAGTCCTCAACAAATTTTGCAGTGATAGTAGCTGAATAGTGGGAAAGGATTAGAGAATATTAAAAAGGACCATTGTCAACCGTCTGCTAACATAAATTGTTGGTAATATAAATGTAAAGGCAGAGCAATACAGCAGAAAGATTGGTGGGTTGGGAGTTGGAAAAACTGGGTTCAAATATCTGACAATTATGATCTGTGGGACCTTGGGCAAGTAAGTCACTTAACTTTTCTGGCCTTTAGTTACATCATCTGTAAACCAAAGGAGTTGAATTTAATGACCTCAAAGGTCTTTCCAAAACTAAATCTATGTTCTTCCATTTCCATGGTTTTTGCCCAAGCATCAGAGAGCTAATGCAAGTTTAAGTGAGTGGGGTAGATGTTAGCATTCTTACATTATTTGAAAGCAGAAGACATAAAGAAGTTGCATTTGAATGGGAAAATATTTCACATGTTTGCATTTCTATTCTTATATATCTGTGACATTGTTTCCACATCAATCTTTCACTATTGTTGGTAATAAAATCACTAGATTTAGGCTGTGACACTCCAACATTTGCTATATGAAATTGTGCATGAATATATGTATATATAAACATGGATATGTGTACATATGCCCAGTCTCTCTTATGGATTTGCAAATACATTGTTGCTTTCTCTCTCTCTCTCTCTCTCTCTCTCTCTCTCTCTCTCTCTCTCTCTCTCTCTCTCCTCTCTCTCTCTATATATGTATATATATATATATATACATATACATTTATATATACACATGCACAATACATACTTTAGTATATATGTGCGTATATATGTGTATGTGTACATATGTGTATGTGTACGTATAAAATATATGCATACACACACATATATGTATATGTATATATGGGTTGTGACTTTTATCTTTGGGGAAAGACGCCACATGAATAAAAGAATGGATATTGGATGAATGAAGGACTAAAAAAAAGATGTATTAAGTCCTTACTCTGTGCCAGGAGCTATACTAAATTCCAGAAAAACCAGACTTTGACCACAAGGAGCTTATGTTTTTACACAGACAAGGAATTTGGTGATGGAAGAGCACTTTGGGCTGGAGAGTTACAGGAGTAGTGAATAGGAGAAAAGAGGAATAGATTGGTATGGCCCCTATAGAAACAATGACAGAGTAGATTTGATCATGGTTCACATTTCCAGAAATGGGATTTGTAGAGGCATGCTCATGGTAGTGATTCAGTTGTAAGGAAGCTATCTGGTAAGTGGAAAGAGAAGAGAGAGTGGAGTGAATCATGAGCCCATGTCAGGTTTTGTCAAAATGCAATCACTCCCATGAACAACAAAACTTGTTTAATTGTATATAGTTGTTTCATTCTTGGAGTAGAATCAATAAAAGAGAAAACATACAATAAAAGATTAATTAACATTCTGTAGTGGCTAGAGAGCTAGCCTCAGAATCAAGAAGACTTTGGTTCAAGTCCTACTTTTGGTATTCTCTTTAAAATGGAAAGAATCGATTAAGGGAAGGGATAAAGAGGCAGAGTTACCTTCCAGAGTGAGAAGGCAGCTGTGGACATAGATGCTATTATTATCCCTCTTTTACAAATCATAAAACTGAGACAAATGATAGTTAAATGCCTTTCCCAGAGTTGCACAGCCAGTATATGAGGAAAAATTTAAATGCAGATCTTCTTCATTACAGGTTTAACACTCTACACACTGTGTCCCCTTGCTGTCTGGACTCTTCCAATATCCTCCTAGGAGGTCTGCATGCCTCAAGTCTCTTCTTACTCAAAACCACCCCCCCCTTGTAGATGCCAAAGTGATTTTCCTAAATGTTACATCTGACCACATTACTTCCCATTCAATAAACTCCAGTGGCAATTTGGGTTAAGTGACTTGCCCAGGGTCACACAGTGGCAAGTGTTTGGTCTGAGGCCGGATTTGAACTCAGGTCCTCTTGACTTCTAGGTCAGTGTTCTATCCACTGTACCACCTAGCTGCCCCTTCCCTCATACTTCTAAGATCAACTAAAATGTCTTTTGTTCAGCATTTAAAGCATTTTACAATCTGGTCCATTTCATACTTTTTGGTCTTTTCAGACCTTACTCCTCTTAGCCCACTTCACAATCTAGGTACACTGGTCTACTTGCACGTGACATTCTATCTCCATTTCCCATATCTGTGTCTTTGTACTCAATATATGCCATGCCTGGAATGCTTTCTCTCCTCATTTCTGCTTCTTGACCTTTCTGGATGCTTTCAAGACAACTTAAATGCTTAAATCCACTCCAGCCACTTGAACCCTCCATTCAGAGGTTGGCTTTACCCACCTACTTATCTGTCTGTCTATCTATCTATCTATCTATCTATCTATCTATCTAATCTATCTGTCTGTCATCTAGTTATATGCATGATCCCTCATTAGAATATGGCTTCTAGAGAGCAGAGAATATATTTTGTTGTATCCCCAAAACACAGAAGACTACATAGCACATAGTAAGTGCTTAGTAGATGATTGTGTGTTGATTATCTATCTATCTATCTATCTATCTATCTATCTATCTATCTATCTATCTATCTATTATGTTATGTATATTATATATGTACATAGACATACACAGATGTATGGATCTACTCATATATATGTGTATACATACATATATAAAGACAAATAAAATTAATGCACCTGGTTGTTTCTTAAGGTCTAATCATAGGAGACAGAATTTATGCCTACTTACCATAGCTAGAAGTTTAAAAATAAGAAAAACTACAAGAGTAGTTCTCACTGATGGATATCTACATCCTTTTCTACCTCCCTCTTTTCCAACCTTTCCTTTTTCCCATGTCAGCCTTCACTGGTGATAAATAATAAGAAATGAATGGAAGCCATTATCTGAACATCTACCTGCTCATATTTTTAAAAAATCTAGTCAGAAAAAAATATAGATAGTAAACTATCAAAATCAATAACTCATTACCAATATCTTGGTGGATGGCAGCTAGGTAACACAGGGGATAGAACAGCAGGCCTGGAGCTAGGAATGCTCATATTGCTGAGTCCAAATCCAGTCTCAGACATTTATTAGCTGTGTGACCATGGGCAAGTAATTTAACCCTATTTGCCTCAGTTTCCTCATCCATAAAATGAGCTAGAGAAGGAAATGGCAAATCACTATAATATCCTTGCCAAGAAAACCTCAAAAGGGGTCATGAAGAATTGGACATGATGGACAAGTATCTTGGTAATCTTTAGGCAGTCAAGTGGAGCAGGAGATGGAGTGCTAGACTTGGAGTTAGGAAGATGAGTTCAAATCCTCTCTAGGACACTCACTTGGCATTACCTTGGATAAGTCATTTAACCTCTTTCATCCTTATTTCTTTCTTGTAAAATGAAATAATAATAACACCTATTTCCCAGGGTTGGTGTGAGGATCAAAGAAATGAGAGATGTAAAAGACTTGGCAAACTTTAAGTGATATATAAATGTTGCTGTTGTTATTAGTAGCAGTAGCAGTAGTAATAGTGGTATTTTGGTCATTTTATATTTACCAGTATAACTAGAGTCAGACAGAAAGGATGGGAAGTGGAAGTCAGATAATTTTTGAAGCTGAGGTGCCAGAGAGAGGGAGAGGGAGAGAGATAGAGATAGAGATAGAGAGAGAGAGAGAGAGAGAGAGAGAGAGAGAGAGAGAGAGAGAGAGAGAGAGAGAGAGAGAGAGACAGAGACAGAGAGACAGAGAATGGATCACAGGAAAGTGTTTGAAACTCTTAGCTACCATGAGGCTTTTTGGATTATCTGCGACTTTAATTTATCCATGTGATGCTTATGCCCTCCAATTTCATGAATAATTGAGTTAGAATAATTGAGAGATGTTTCATCCAATTTCAGTATAATACCTACATGTTAAGTATTTGATGCTTAATTATCAGATTAGCCATCATGGATATATTCACCTTTTGGCTCAGTTAGGACTTCTCAGTTGGTACATGCCAACACCCAGATCAGGAAGTGCTGGGGATCTCTCATGAGGCACTGTTCTTATTTGATGTGAAACTAGTTTCGTAATTCCAAAAGAGAGGCTGATGATCTAAATAAGCCATTATAATTATCTAGGCCAGTCACAGCTCTTTACCATTCCTTGAGTTTACAAAACATTGAGAGGTAGAAAGAAGTTAAAATCCTAAGGGACTGCATATTTGAAATAGGTAAATATAGAGGAAAGTTCATAAACTTATTTTCCCCCCATAATATGAAATGGTAAAAATCCAATGAGCATATCCTTACATATGTTTCTATAAGAAGATGAATAATTAATGCATATCAGGTTCCGGTAGTTGTTAAATTAATTTTATATTTTTATTGAATTGTAGAGAAAATTAATTCAAAAACCTTGCAATTTGATGTCATGCAATTCTCAGTTCTAATATATGATCTCTTTGTAAAGATCAGTTTCCTCTTTCATTGTTTGTGGTTGTTTACTGAATATGCATATCTCCTACATTAGCTCTTCCCTTTCATCTAACTCCCAGCTGGAATTAAACATCTTCTGGGTAACGAAGAGGTTCCCACTTGTACTTAATGGAAATGTGATTCAGTGAATTACACATCAGCATATTTCATCCTATACAAACACATCCTGCACTTGTGAAGATAATGACATTTGCTTGGTAGTTTCTTGGACATTTTCCCCCCCTTTTTAATGAACAAGGCCCTTGGGCTTCCTGTAACCTGTGACAGAAAGAACGTGGCCTCAAATCTTGATTCATTATAGGACAAGAAAATAACATAATCGGGGTGGGGGTGGCTTTCCTAAATTCTATCAGCCAAAAATTCAAATGAGGTTGGGCAAATTCCAAGTCTTAAAAAAGAGAGGAAAAGCTAGAGTAAGGAAAAAGGGTAATAGAAGAACTAGTTATCTAGAATAAATTCTAGAGCTTAGGAGTCAAATCAAATTTCAGGAAACTTTACAGCTTCTCCATAATGATGATACCACTCTCACCCATACAGGGTTTCCCAAAACTTTAACAGCATAAAACTGCACTAAGACTTTAGGGACACTTTGTTAGTTGATAATGATGGTAATAATGTTTATATAACACCTGAAGATTTATCAATCTCTTTTTTTCATAACAACCCTATGAGATGGTAATGAAAGTGTTATTATTCTGATTTAACAGCTGAGGGCACTGAGGCTCAGAGAGTGTATGAGATTTCACCTTGGTCACACAACTACGGAAGAGTGGAGCCAAGAATTGAACCTATTTCCTCTGCCTCAAAGTCTAGTATTCTTTCTCCTGTGCAATATTCCTCATTATCAAAACTTTAAAATAGGAAGTCTTATTGTGAATGAAAAGGAGCCATAGAAAAGGCAAGGGGACTGTTTATTTGATTCCCCATTTTAAGAGTTTATAAGCCTGGTGAGTTTTTTCCCACTGAAGCAATCTTATACCAGTGAGTATGCAATAAGTAATATTTGATTTAAAGGTTATAAAAATGATAAAATATTTGGCTTTTGAATATGATACTAAATTATTGTTTCATCTGGCAACAAGTTTTTTATCCTGCCCTGACTTTTTAAATTCATGTGCTATTTTACTATGTTTCTTTTCACCTATATGCACATTCTCCTTGGTAGAGGGTGGCTGGAAATAGGTGACCATCAAAAGATAATAGATTTAGATTTGGAAAGAAGCCTTGGAAACTATCAAGTCAATCTTTCTCCCCTCATTTTATAGATAAGAAAAGAGAATGAAAGAAGTTCAAGGACTTAGCTAGGTTTATGTAGTAAGTATCATACATGAGACTTTAACTCTGGTTTTACTGACACAGGTCTAGCATACTATCAACCACACCATGAAGAATGAGATTTTTTGATCACTTTCCCCACTGTGAACCTGCTATATGCTTATAAATTTGGAAATATACAAAAAAAGAGAAAGGTCTTGGTTTTGCTGAAGAGAAGAAATCATTTATCTTAAGTAATAAGAGGCAGTGTGGCTGAGTAAGACGTACCTTTGAGTCTAATTTTTGCTGTACCTGGCTGTGTGACCATAGAGAAGTGACTGAACCTTATGGTATCCTAGGCTACTCTGACTATAAGTTTCAGAACAGATGCTAATCTAGTAATAATCAAATAATAACACCTCCCTCTCAGGGTTGTTATGAAATAACATTTGTAATGTACTTTCAAAACCTCAAAAAGTACTATAAAATGCTAGTTATATTATTAATGCTTTTATTTAGTAGCTATTAATTAGGTATTTTCTACCTGCGAGTCTCTTAGATCACTAAAATCACAGGTCTGGTCTCCCTCTCCCGAAATAGGTGCCCTGTAGAAAACAGAAAGAAAATCATCTGAGTCTTGTTAGCTAGTCACCCCAAGCCAATCTTCTATCAAAATGGACTCCTTAGGGGAGGTTCCTGTTAGAAATGTGAGAGCTTATTTGAATGCCTTTCCTCCCTTGGCTAAAATAATAATCACACTTATAAATTATTTATGATTTACAATGTGCTTTGCTTGCATTGCCTCATTTCATTTTCACAACAACCTGTGGCATAAGTACTTTAGGCATCATTATCTTCACATTACAGATGAGGAAACTGAGGCTCAGAAAAGGTAAATGGTGTTTGCTCAGAGTCACACCCCTAGTAAATACCAGAATTAACCCAAATCTCTTCTGTCACCAAGTTCATTATTCTTTCTAGTACAACGTTCTTTCTTTTATTAGAAGTGCAAGGTAAAGCTATGGGCAGGTCTAGAGGGGAACTTGGCAATATCCATGACTATATCCCATGTATCCCAAACCAATGACTTGAGAAAAAACATTGTGGATAGATATTCAGCAAGGACTCCTTGCAGATCTGTATTCCAGACACCTGAGTTTCATTGTTTATTTTTAAAAATTTTGCCATTTTTGATTGTAAAAACATCACCTAAGCTGATGGTCAAGGGAAATAGAATTGAATGTAAATAATCACAAACCCTGCCCCCAACCCAGCATTTTTAATACTTATTTCTAGTGTACTGGCATAAAATCTCATGTCAAACACTTCATTCTATCTATACCTTAGTTTTAACAGCTCCAGAATGGGAACAATGCTTTAAATTGTTATCTCAACACTGTTGATATGCACTTTTTAATTTTATTTTTGAAAAATAAAAAACACCATGTGCAATAAAACATACAACATCCAAAAAGGACTCAAAATAAGAATACCTCAAATAATTTGCCAGTTTCATGAGTCACTTTCTGCACTTCCAAGAGACAATGACTCCTTACTTTTTGGAGTCACAAGTTCCTGGAAAGCTAAGTATTCCTGGTAGCTCTGAAGAACCATCAATAAGGCATTGGAAGTAGGAAATAGCAATACAAAGTAGTGAAAGATCAAAGATCCTTAGAACTTTAAAGAATGTTACCATTTATTATCTATTTTCTGGAGTGATAATGAGGATGGTAATCAGAGGCACAAATGATTCCATAATGCCTCCTATACTTCACAATTGAATTGAGTAATACAGAGTAGGAATGGATATGTGATTTCTTTGGCATAGGTAATTCATGGGGAAGGAAATCCTCTCTATCAATGCAGGCTGACTATTTCACTGACATTCGTAGTCTTAAAGAGTTCCACAGAACACAGAGAATGTAAATGACTACATAAGTCTGAACAGTCAGCATGAGCCAGAGGCAAAACTTGAAACTAGCTCTTTCTTACTTTGAGGCTGACTCTATTCTTGGCCATGTTCTATTTCACATCACTTATAGAATTGTACATACAACTATTTATAAACTTAAAAGTTTTTTAACATCTTGCTACTGGAGATGGAAATAGAAAATCACTCCGTCATGTTTGCCAAGAAAAGCCTAAAAGAGGTGACAAAGAGTTGGATATGACTGAAAAATTGTTTTAAAATAAAAAAAAAGTGTCTTACCAATCTCAAGGAGGTCAAAGATACACACTCTAAATATATACCACGATATTCAAATCACTTTTCATATTTATTTTAATTTATTTATTTGTTTGTTTGTTCATTCATACATACATTCATTCACTCATTTATTCATTCATTCATTTATTGATTTATTTATTCATTCATTCATTTATTCATCTATTTATTTATTTAACTTATTTATTTATTTGTTTGTTTATTTATTAATTAGGCTAGGCAATGGGGTTAAGTGACTTGCCCAGGGTCACACAGCTAGTAAGTGTTATATGTCTGAGGCCGGATTTGAACTCAGGTCCTCCAGAGTCTAGGGCTGGTGCTCTATCCACTGTTCCACCTAGCTGCCCTGAAAACACTTTTTATAGTAGGAAAAAAAATAAACAAAAACAACATGGACAAAATAGATGCTATTATTATCAGCCACCATTTATATAGTGATTACCATGTACCCGATACTGTGCTAAGTGCTTTACAGTTATTACCTCATTTGATTCTGACAACAACCCTGAGAGGTAGATATTCTTATTATTATTCTCTTTTAACAGATGACAAAACTGAGGCAAATAGAGATTAAGGAAATGGCTTAGAGTTACACAGCTAGTGAGTGTTGGAGGTCAGATTTGAACTCTGTCTTCCTGATTTTAGGTCCAATATTCCATCCACTGTGCCACCTAACTGAAACTGTGAGGTGAATACCATTTGGAGGAAGGGTGTGGCAAAACATGTGACATATGAATATTAAGTAATATTCACCATAAGAAACATTGAATATGACAAATTTCTACTAAGCACAGGAAAACTCATGGACACCACGGTACAAAGTGAAGCAAGCATAATGAGGAAAATAATTTACTTACCGACTCCAATAGCGTAAATGGAAAGAACACTAACAGCCCAAAGATGTTAACACTATATAATTATAATGATATAACTTGGTCCTGAGGAAGAGATGAGAAAATGAACCTCCTTTTCATTGTTGAAGAGGTGGACAATTATGGGTGTGGAATATGGTGTATGCTGTGACTCACGTGGTGTGTTGGTTACTTTTGCTGAACTGTCCTTTTTCCCTTCTCTTTTTATTTTTATTTTATATTTATATATTTTAATTTTTATTATTTTTACAAAAGATGGCTGCTCTGGTAGGGAAGGGAGGGTGAATTTGGAAATAAAGGTGATATAAAAACACACACACATATTTCACTCATGCCTTCAAAGAACTTTCTCATTTTTCTTTTGATTTTTGTAGCTTTGTGAGAAGGGCAAGACAGATATTCTTATTTCATTTTTCATATGAGGAAGCTGAGTTGAAAAAGTTTAAGGAATTTATTCTAAATAATAATCAAATAGTAAGTGGCATACTCTGAACTAGTAAGCTATTTAAAAAAAATCTATAATTCTGTAAAGACTCCTAATATTATAGATTTAGAGATGAGAAGGACTTTGTAATTTTGTAGTCCAAGAATCTCTTTTTCCATTTAAGGAAACTGAGGCTGCCCAAGATCACACTGGTAGTAAATGCAAGAGGATAGATTTGAACCCAGACTGTTTGATTCCAGTATTCTTTCTCCTATAATATGTTGCCTTCCATGCAGTAGGCATTAATGTGAAAAGATGTTGTGTGCTATGGTAATTTCAATGTTCCTTCAGTTATTTTAATCCAGTTTTTCAGACCTTTTGAAGATGGGAAGTCATGAAAAACAGTAAAAAGAAATGCAGCCCAAAGGGGCATGCCTCTGCATCTACAGCAGTTTACTCTGGATAATCAAGATATGCAGGTGTAACAAATTGTTTTACCTCCAGGGAAAAGAGTTTGCAGAGGATGTCAAATCTTTCTTTTCTGGTAGTGACTGGAACTCCTTGGGATGGTGTGGTCAGATATTGTATAGATGAGCAAATCATACTCAGTAATTTGCACATTCAGCACATTTGCACATCCCTTGTTTAATTTATACCCTAGCTAATATTTCATTTAAAGACACAACCAGGACACAGCCCAGACATCTATCTATATATACACTAGGCCTTCCCAAGAGCAAACCAAACTATTTTTCACATTCATCAAATAATGAAGATGTACCATAAGTGTGTAGTATGGTGAAATACATTAGCTTCATAATCCCTCAGTTCTGTCATGCGATGGCTACATATATCTCTTCTCCAAAAGAATGTCTTGTGTTTTTACTAATTGGAATAAAAGATTCTAATTTCAAAGGTGGAACAAAGAGGGAACCAATTTTTAACCAGTTTGGGAAGTTTTATCAGTTAGAGCTATAGCATTTAGCATTTGTTGGCATTGTAAGGTTTGCAAAGGATTTTGCTTATATTCCTCTTATTTGATCCTTGCAGCAACATTATGAGCTTTGCTGTCTTGATTTTACAGATGAGGGAAATCATACTTAAAAAGGTTAACTGAGGGGATCCAAGTTGGTGGAGTGAAAGCAGTGATTTGCTTGAGCTCTCTCCCAAACCCCTCCAAATACCTGTAAAAATGGCTCTAAACAAATTCTAAAGCAGCAGAACCCACAAAAAGATAGGGTGAAATAAATTTCCAGCCCAAGAAAACCTGGATGGTTGATCAGAAAGGTCTATCATGCTAGGCTGGAAGAGGAATGCAGTTTGGTGTGGGTGCATAGGCAAACCAGGCCTCAGTAAGCCTAGAGCAGACCTTAGAGGACTGAATCATGGGCAGCTGTGGTGGTTTCCAGACTTCTCAACCCATGAATGCCAAAGACAACTTAGAAGGTCAGTGGGAAAAGTCTAAGTCTGCAGTAAGAGAAAAGGCAAGGTCCCAGCTCCAGTCCTGGCACTGTTCTGGGGTGGCGGCTGCCTTCAGAGCTTCTGGCCCACAGACTGAGGGGTAATCAAGTGGCTGATCAGAGGGGGATTGCAGGGATCTCTCTGCTGGTGAAGGATTCTCTTGCTTTGCCCATGATTGGATATGGGTCACAGTTCTGGATGGCATTCCTGGGGCAAGGAGGAGCAATGACTTGGTAGAGTTTCTAGTGATGATACAAAGGAAGTCCTCTTCACAGTTCCAAAGCAGAAAAGAGTGCTTGTGGTCACCATGGATCAGAGCACAGGCCAGGAAGGGAGTAAACACCTCACCCTTGAACATAGCACCTTGGAAGAACTGAATATTTATAGGTCCCTAGAAGTATCTCTAAAAACAGCTGCACAAAACCCCCAAAGCTTGGGACAGTACATTCTCTACACTGGAAGCAGACTCTCTTACTTTAAGAGTTTATAACTCAACTAATTGACTGGGATCATGAGCAAGCAGAGCAAAGAGCCAGAATTTTACTTAGATGACAAAGAAGATCATAACATACAACCAGAAGAAGACAACAAAGTCAAAGCTCCTACATCCAAAGCCTCCAAGAAAAATATGAATTGGTCCCATGCCATGGAAGAACTCATAAAGGATTTTAAGAAGCAAGTAAGAGAAGTAGAGGAAAAACTGAGAGTGATTTAAGAAAATAATGAAAAACAAGTCAACAGCTTGCTAAAGGAGACCAAAAAATAGTGAAGAAAATAATACCTTAGAAAAATAGCCTAACCCAAATGGCAAAATGGTCCAAAAAGCCAGTGAGGAGAAGAATGCCTTAAAAAGCAAAACTGGAAAAGGAAGTCCAAAAGCTTCCTTAAAAATTAGAATAGTTCATGGGGCAGCTAGGTGGTGCAGTGGGTAGAGCACCGGCCCTAAGTCAGGAGCACCTGAGTTCAAATCTGGCCTCAGACCAAACATTTGACACTTACTAGCTGCGTGACACTGGGCAAGTCACTTAACCCCAATTGCCTAAAAAAAAAAAAATTAGAATAGCGCAATTGGAAACTAGTGACATTATGAGAAATCAAGACACTACAAAACAAATTCAAAGGAATGAAAAAATAGAAAACAATGTGAAATAGCTCACTGGAAAAACAACTGACCTGGAAAATAGATCCAGGAGAGATAATTTTAAAATTATTGGACTATCTGAAAGCCATGATTTAAAAAAAGAGCTTAGACATCATCTTTCAAGACATTTTCAAGGAAAACTGTCCTGATATTTTAGAACCAGAGGGCAAAATAGAGATTGAAAGAATCCACTGATCACCTCCTGAAAGAGATCCCCAAAGGAAAACTCCTAGGAAGATTGTAGCCAAATTCCAGAGTTCCCAAGTCAAGGAGAAAATATTGCAAGCAGCCAGAAAGAAGCAATTGAAGTATTATGGAAACACAATCAGGATAACACAAGATTTAGCAGCTTCTACATTAAGGGACCACAGAACTTGGAATATAATATTCCAGAGGGCAAAGGAGATAGGATTACAACCAAGAATTACCTACCCAGTAAAACTGAGCATAATCCTTCAGGAGAAAAAATGGAAATTAGTAAAAAAGAAGACTTTCAAGCATTCTTGATGAAAAGACCAGAGCTGAATAGAAAATCTGACTTTCAGATACAAGACTCAAGAGAAACATGAAGAGGTAAGCAGGAAAGAAAAATCATAAGATACTCATTAAGGTTGAACTGTTTACATTCTTCATGGAGAGATGATATTTGTAACTCATGAGTCTGTTGTCAGTATTAGAGTAGTTGGAGGGAGAAAAAAATATGTGTATGCATGTATGTATAGATAGATAGATAGATAGATAGATAGATAGATAGATAGATAGATAGATAGATAGATAGAGGGCACAGGGTGAGCTGAAGATGAAGGGATGATATCTAGAGAATAAAATTAAGGGGTGAGAAAGGATTATTTGGAGAAAAAGAGAAAGGGAGAGGTAGAATGGGATAAATTATCTCACATAAAACAGACCAGAAAAAGCTTTTACAGTGGAAGGGAAATAGAGGAAAGTGAGAAGGAATGAGTGAATATTACTCTCATCATATTTGGCTTAAGGAGAGAATAACATATACACTCAATTGGGTATGGAAATCTATCTTACCCTACAGGAAAATAGGGGAGAAGGGGACAAGAGAGCAGGGAGGTGATAGAGGGGAGGGTAGATTGGGGGAGGGAGTAATCAGAAGCAAACAATTCTAAGGAAGGATAGGGTCAAAAGAGAATAAAATAAATGGGGGGGGAGGATAGGATTAAGGGAAATATGCTTAGTTTTTCACAATGTGACTAGTACACATGTACAAACTGTATTGAGTTGCTTGCCTTCTCAGTGAGGGTGAGTTGTGAGGGAGGAAGGGAGAAAATTTGGAGCCCAAAGTTTTAAAAAAATTGTTTTCACATGCAACTGGAAAATAAGATATACAGGAAATGGGGTATAGAACTCTATCCTGCCCTACAGGAAAATTGAAGGGGAAGGGGATAAGAGAAAGCTGGGGAGATAGAAGGGAGGGCAGATTAGGAAAAGGAGTATTCAGAATGCATGCCATCATGGGGGGAGGGAGGGATGAGATGGGGAGAAAATTTGGGACTCAAAATCTTGTGGAAGTGAATGTTGAAAACTAAAAATAAAAAAAAAATTAATCCCCACCCCCCAAAAAAATAAAACACCAAAAAAAGAAAGAAAGGTTAAGTGGCTTGCTCAAGGTCACACAGTTAGATTGGGAGATAAGATTTAAACTTTCTCACTCTATGTACAGCATTCTAATCCATTATTCCCTCTAACCTGCCTCTACCAATAAGCCAAGAAGAAAGGTTTTACACACACACACACACACACACACACACACACACACACACACACACACATATGTGTATGTATGCATGCAAGTATGTATTTACGTTTATATATGCACATACACACAGATCTCTCCCTCTCTTTCAGAAAGACTTGGAAAGCAAAGTTAATTTTTAGAATAACAATAATAAACAAATATATGTAATTGATATTGGGTTTCTTCCAGGTGAGCCCATTAAATGATTAAAATCTAAATCTGACTCAGCGGTGGGGAACCTGCAGCCTCAAGGCCACATGTGGCCCTTGGTCCTCAAGAACAAAGGGGATTTATTCTATGAAGTTTGGGATTCAGTCAAAGTGCCACCCTTAAGGAGCTAGAGGGCCACATATGTTCTTGAGGCTGCAAGTTTCCCACCCCTGAAAGAACATAACCAAAATAAATCTTATATGAATAACATCTATCTAAACTCCACCAATAATATGTCAACAAAGAAGCATTAAATAACTGCCGTGTGATTTTATTCACAGAAATGGAGGAGTTTATGATAGGGACATAAGACTAGATCATTGCTTCCACGAATTTCAGACAAGTCATCTTTAAGCGGCTGGACTCATTAATTCATGAAACTTTGAGAGAAAATGGTGAGAATTGTGCTACATGTCACTCTAGGTTACATACATTCATCCCTTGTCAAACACCTAGAAAGACATGATCAAATGAGCAGAATTATTCACCAGAATCTAACCATTCTTGATTAACTAATAGATTTCAAGTACTACACATCTCCCACAAATACAAACTCCAACATATGTTTGAGAATTCAACAAATTAACCATACTAGAATTAGAAACCTTATCATCAGGACATAATCATATTTTTTCAGGGTCTTACTGCAGGATAGTCAAGCTGAAATCACCTAAAAGGTGGAAGAATCAGCCATCCTAATTAAATTGACCAAAAAGCAGCCTTTCTTTCTCCTTACATCATCCACTAAAGCAGCTTTTCCCTACCAACATAATCAGGGTGGGTGGGATAGTGAGAGAGGCAATAGCACTCACCTGTGATAAATTACCTTTGTGCTGTCCACCACCTCGTTAAACAAGCCAGCTATTCTCTCTCCTTCTGCATGATTCTAGCTGTGGAACAGACCACTTTTTGCTAAACTAATGTACAATTGGCCTCTTTTATGAGTGCCTTCTCTCTCCCTGTCCTTTGGAAAGCAGGGTATGAATTGATCTCCTTACGTGTATCTGAATTGGCATATTGGGAAGGCCATGAACAATCTGCCCATGGTGAGAATGTTGCCATATGTTTGCCAATGTCTCTCTGCAGTTAGCTGTTTCTTAGAAGTGAAGTATAAATTATTTTCCCATCAGTGAGGATCTTTTGAGGGCATTCATGCTCAGGATGGGCCCAGGCTGGTCGTGCTTCATTTTCCTCCACTTGGTACTTCTCTGAATTTCACTACCATGCCCTTGGAAGGAGGGTACCTTCTTCACCCCCACTCCTCTTCAGCTCTCTTTTGTGTGTTGTTTTTCCTCATTATAATAGAAACTCTTTGAGGGCAGGTTCTGTCTTTCTTTTTTATTGTATTTGTACCCCAAGTGCTTAGCAAAGTGCCTGGAAAATCATATGTACTTAATGATTGTCTTCTTGCTTGGTGCCTGTCACAATGCTATTGTGTTCAGCATTCTTTTTGACTCATCTGTCTTATCCTGTCTTGTTATCAGCACTAATGACACCCCCCCCCCATTACTCCCTTTGCCCTGCCTATCACTTTAGCATTCTCTCAAGAGGGACAGACTGATGGCTTCCATATTTTCTTTCCCTTATGCTTCTCCATCTGAGATAAAGGTTTGAACTTAAACATTGTTTTTTCTGGTATCTCCTCTTCACCCTCGTAATCAAGTCTGCTGAACTGCCCTATTCACAGCATGAAGATGGACTTTTCTCTCTTGGTCACTTCAACTCAAAGTTCTTTCTGTTACAGTGGAGTCTCAGAGTTACTGAAGCTTGGGGAAGGTGTTATGGAGGCCTTGTAAATTATCTCCAAAACTAGTTGTCCTGAACAACTCCATGCTTTTTTTTTTTCTAAGCAATGGGGTTAAGGGACTTGTCCAGGGTCATGCAGCTGGTAAGTGTCAAGTGTCTAAGGCTGGATTGGAACTCAGGTCTTCTTGACTCCAGGGCCGGTGCCCTATCCACTGTGCCACCTAGGTGCCCCAACTCCATGCATTCTTAATAAGTGGAATGCCCTCCTGCCAGAGCAACCCTCCTCCTAGTCCCACTTTTCTGTTATAATGGTCAGTCTTGATATAGTTATCCCCTACAGAGACATACACTACTAATTTTTAGGTCTAGGAGCTAATCAGGGCTTTTTTTATTTAGTCTTCCTTTGTCCTTGGTCAATGCCTCTTCCAACTCAAAACTTTAAAAAATATGTTAAAAATTGTTTTTAATGTACAATTGGGGGAGAACAAAATATTGTTAAAAAAAACCCTTTCACATATTTTGGGGCAGGAACGGAATTAGTGGTGTCCATTGCCTTGGTGATAATTCTGCAGTGCTCCCATATTGGTAACTTGATTGATCTTCGTTCTTCTGTAATCCTGATGTGATTGTATGTTTTTCAGAAAGAAACCTCTGTCTGATCTCTTCCTGACCAGTCATAGGCCCTCCTCCCTTGATAATCCCTCTTCTGGACCCACTGCTTTTACTAAGTTACACGATCAGGGAATTACACTTGACACACATGTCATGCCAAGTTCATTATTGCCATCTCTGACTAATCCTTGGCTCCAAGAACTTGAATCCTGCTGTCACCTAAATGGCTGAAAAATATTATTTATGGTACTTTCCTTGTCTTCTCTCTTCTCCTTCTCCATCAGAAACACCAAATCTCCAACCATAGGATACCTTGCTAAGCCTTTTTTTAAGTCCTCACAGCCCTTCAGAAAAAGTTCCGTTAGCACTTCGTCTTTACCAACGATATTGGTTCCCATCCGTTAGAATTCATAGACATCATCTAATAAGAAACATCTCTCTTGTTCTAGTCCCCAAATGAGTTACAGCTATATTCTGCTGCCAGCTCCCGAGAAGAGTTCTCTCCTCCACCACCAAACGGAAGGAAACCAGCATTTATCAAGTGACTACTATATGCCTGACACTAAACTTAGTACTTTACATCTATCATCTCATTTGATTCTCAGAACAACCTTGTGAGATAGGTGCTGTAATGATCCCCTTTTTACAGTTAGAAAAGCAGACATTAAAGGATTTGTCCAGGGTCACATACCTAGCACATGTTTGAGATGAGTTTGGAATTCAGGTCACCCTGACTCCATGCCCAGCTGTATCTACTGTACCATCTAGCTGTCCATTTTAAGGCAGGTATTCCTAATGTCACTCTTGCAAAACCACCTGTATCCGATTTCTCACAAAGGAATTAGTTTGCTTATTAAAGGCTAAATTGATCCATAGTATGCTTCTACTTCATTCTTTTAAAATATGGACGTAAAAATAAAGATGGATGTAAATACTCTAGTGCATTCTAAATGAGATGAAGTTGTACTCTCATAATTTGTAGTATTGCTGGATTGATTATTGTGATGAAAATTTGACTAGATGACTTATAAAGTTCTTTTTGGTTCTAAACTATATGAAAAGACTGATAATTCAACCCGTGGTTATGATCTCTGGTTCTTAAAATTATTCTTTCACACTATGAATCACTTTTCCTTGGCCCTAGAGACTGGTAGGGGAAGCAATGCATGTAGTTTCTATGGTATACTGATGGAAATATCGTTTGGGTTTTTTAAAACTTTGCACTCAGAATGAGAGTGTAGAGTATCAGAATACCAGAGCACACTTTTCCTGAAAGGCCTTCTCATTACAGACAGCCCATTCTGGTACACTAATCCACTAGTACGTCAAAAGAAACCAAGCATCTGAGGAAGGGGTCCACATATTGACAGTCTTTTTTATTTTTTTAGCAATTAGGGTTAAGTGACTTGCTCAGGGTCACACAGCTAGCAAGTGTCAAGTGCTTGGTCTGAGGCCAGATTTGAACTCAGGTCCTCCTGACTTCAGGGCCAGTGCTCTATCCACTGAGCCACCTAGCTGCCCTTTATATTGACAGTCTTCCAGAGATTCTTTCTTATAGGTCAATATGCCATGGAAGTCAGAAAGATATTAATATCAAGGAAGCTCCTCCTTAGAAAATGCAGTAGTACTCTTGTCATGCATGGAATACTTACTTCTATCTTACTGCTTCATCTGTGAATGATCCCAAGCTGCCTAAAGGCACAAAGTAAGGTCAGACTACTTTAACCCAACATTTCCTATAATAGCTTAGCACACTGCCACATTGACAGGGCTGTTAATAAGTCCAAGTTACCATGCCCTGATATACTGAAAGAAACTTTATTTTGATGCCTCCACCACTTTTCTTTGCTCTTCGAACATCTGTGGAACATGAGGCATGTGCCAACGGATGATAGAAGTGCAAATATCTAATTTATAAAAAAGGCAGAGGACGTCATGTATAAACCAAAAGATTCACTGAGCCATCATCAAAACCAGGTCATGCCAAATCAACCTTATTTCCTTTTCTTATCTGGTTACTCTACTGGTGGAGCATAATAATTGGATAAATAAACTGTATCATACCCAGATTTTAGCAAAGCACTTGACAATAATAAAAATCCCAATAATTAAATAAAAATTAAAATGATAATAATACAGGTATGAGAAGGACTATTATTGTTGTTTTTAGAGAAATAGCAATAATAAAACTATCCAAAATTTAAACAGGCTTCTTTGGAAGAAAATGAGTTCTCTCCTACTGGATGTCCTTAAGGAGAAAGTCCATTGATTATTTACTGGACAAGAGATTTAATGGTCAAATGAGAGATAATCACGGAATTTCTAAGTTCAAAAGGACCTCAGTGGCTATCAGATCTAACCCATGTGCCCTACCCCAAATCTCCTCAGCAATAAAGCCAAAGATTGTTCAGCCAAGTGGTGAAGACCTCCAATAAAAGGAAACTCACAAGCTTAGGAGGAATCCTATTCCGCAGTTGGAGAGCTGTAATTTTTAGGAAGTTTTACCCAGCTACAAACTAAAGTTTGCCACTATACAACTTCCATCCATTGACTCCTCTGGAGGCAAAGAAAAAAGCTTAATTTCTCTTCTATGTGACATTGGTATAAGTACATTAAAATAACTATTACATTTCACCTAAGTACCATGGAGAGTCCACGTTAAACTCAAATGACTCTGGCTTTCACTTATTGGCCATTAATAGGTTCCAACCCAATCCTTATTTGCTCATTATTGGGTTTTGATGGCTCAAAATGAATGTAAATAGCAATTACTTTTGTTCCAGCCTGAAATCCTGAGTCTTCCCCTCTCAGATTAATTCTTTTGTGAAGACAAATTAGGCCATATTTTTCTTCGATTCTTACCTAGCATTTAATTACCGAATAGCCTTTGCCTCAGACAAACTGAGACCTGGGAAAAAAACAAAACAAAATAAAACAAAGCAAAAGTGAGCTTGAAAAGGTCAAGGCCCCCCACTGCATCTGGGGCCGTCACCAGTTGTATTTACTCATGTCTAGCCACCGATCTACTATGACTGGAGGAGAGAGTGAGGCTAAGGACTTTGTACACCTCTGCCTCACTTAAATCTAATTCATTTTCAAGTCATGGCATCTCCCTCGTGATGTCATTGGTCCTCTTTAAGAACAAGAAAAAGAGGCAGCTATGTGGGTCAGTGGATAGAGCACTGGCCCTGGAGTCAGGAGGACCTGAGTTCAAATCTGGCCTCAGACACATAACACTTACTAGCTGCGTGACCCTGGGCAAGTCACTTAACACCATTGCCTAGACAAAAACAAAAGAATAAAAAGAGAACAACAAAAACACAATGGAAGGAGCTATAGAGAGTATTAAAATGTCCAAAAACAATCACTGCCATCTAGGAGAGAGGCAGGAAACCAAGATTCTGATCCTAACTCAACTAGCTATTAAAACTTACCACAAAAACCCTCTGGGCTTCAGATTCAGCTATGAACAAATGAGAATGAATTGAATAGACTGGCATTTTAACATCACTTGGATTAGTATCCTGGCCTCCACATTTGATTTTTTTTTTTACCTCATTTGGCACAATGGAAGCAATGATAGTAGTTCTTGCTGGCATAATGGCAAGAAATCCAAACCTTTGGTTCCACTTGTACTGGAAATAAGCAAGCTTCGACCATGGTGTACTAGAGTCTAAAGGGTGGAAGGTTTGTACCTCCCTCACTTATTTGTCCCTGCTCTGTTTCCTCTTTTAAGTCTACCTGAGAATAATAGATCTTAAAATGAGTACTTCTTAATAAGAAGTCTTGTTTCTCCACCCTCTCTAATTTAGAACAATGAACTGCATCCTTGACAAGAAGGTCTGCTGTAAAGCTAGCTAATGAACCAGGATCCTGAGCATCAAAAGATTTAGAACTGGAAGGAATTTTAGAGACTGTTCCAAGAATTCTTAATCTTTTTGATCTACCATCAACCTGTTGGGCAGCCTGGTGAAGCCTATAGACCCCTTCTCAGAGTATCATTTTAAAATGCATAAACTAAAATGGCTAAGATTACACAGGAAACCAATTTTATTGCAATTCAATTATCAAGGCTGCTAAGTGGTGCAGTGGATAGAGTGCTGGGCATGGAGTCAGGAAGATTCCTCTTCCTGAGTTCAAATCTAGCCTCCAACACTTACTAGCTGTGTGACCAAGGGGAAGTCATTTAGCCCTGTTTGCCTCAGTTTTCTCACTTGTAAAATGAGCTAGAGAAGGAAATGACAAACTATTGTCTAATATCTTTGCCAGAAAAACCTTTAAAATGTGATCACAAACAGTGGGAAATGACTGAAATGACTGAGCAACAGCAACATTTATCTAGATATCTTTGAAACACAGGTTTGTGGAACCCCAAGTTAAAAACTCCTTGATCTAGACTAAACCCATCATTTTGCTTAAGAAAAATTTAGAGTCAGAATACCCTATATGCCAAAATGAGTAATTATTACATAACTTTAGTGGAGATATATATCATAAGAGATAACTATTTTGTTTGTGCCCATGTTAGTAAAGTTGGCAAAGGTGCCTACTACTTAAGAAGTATTGATCACCATGAGTATGAGAGCCAACACGCAAATTTAGTTTTTATAATTAGGTCATAATGTAAGTAGCAAAACGGAGCTTTGGAATCTGTAATGTTTTTATTCCAATTTTATGGAAATTGGACATGCTTATGAGGGACTTGCTTGAATGCTTGAAGCCAAACTCATGTTCTTGAACAGATGAATTCACTTATCAAGAGTTCCCTCATGAGATGCAGCATTGTAAATAAAATGTAAACAAACATGAATTTAATGCATAGGATAGTAAAATAATTTCTTGGTTGGTATATATATATATATATATATATATATATATATATATATATATATATATACATATATATATATATATATATACATATATATATATATGTATATATATATATATATTTTATATATATATGTATATATATATATTTATATATAAAACATGTCTATTCCGTTTACAGGTATTAGCTTACTCAATCACTTGAAGTAAAACTTTTTTTAAATGGTTTTTCTAGTACATATTGTACATAGCAAATCATTTTATTCTATTGGAACAATTTTTTAATTAGGAAAAAAACATCACTGGATAAGGTTAGGTGATTCTTACATCGACAAGTATAGATCTATGAAGTCTAAAAGTGCACTCCCATTTATACAGGTTTAGGCAAAAATCATTGTATCTTGGGGCACCCAGGTGGCAGAGTGGATAGAGCTCCGGCCTTGGAGTCAGGAGGACCCGTGTTCAAATCTGGCCTCAGACCAAACACTTGACACTTACTAGCTGTGTGACCCTGGGCAAGTCACTTACGCCCAATTGCCTAAAAAAAAAAGTTAAAAATAAATAAAAATAAAAATCATTGTATCTTTCCAATTTTTCTTATTACAAAGAAAACTGAAACACTATTTTTAAATAATAGATTTGATTCATTTTAATTTCACAAATATTTATCAAGTGACTACTATATTCCATGTACTTAATACTAAGCACTAGAGATGCAAAGACAAAAGTGAATCAGTTCCTGCCTTCAGGGAGCTTTCATTCTATGAGCAAAATATTGGGTTGTGCTATTAAGTGCCTTCTATAACCTTAATGTTATTGTAGGTAATCTTCCCTGTTTCTCTCCACTGTCAAAAAGAGTTTCCTTAAATTTGGTACTAATGTAGAGCAAAATGCAATATGATCACAGAATTAATCATTTCACATGTGTTTTCTTTTTATTTTGGGGGGGGTGAATGGGTAGGGGTGGGAGAGTAGACTTGAACTTTATTGTCATTGCTTAGGGAGTTCCTCGTGAGAAACTTCTACCAGTGAGTGTATCAGTAACATCTCTGCCATTTAAATGCATAGAGAATTCCTTAGGCCACTGAGAAGCTTAGATCTTTGCCTGAAGTTGCAGTCTTTACTTGCCAGAGGTTGGTATTGAACCAAAGGCTTCCTCTGGAGATACAATCTGGCAACTGAATGTACAGATGCTAGCAGTCTCCTCAGCAACCATAGCTATTGAAGACCCAAGAAAGAAAGTTCTCACCATTGAAATCCTTGGCATCATTAAATGGTTCATCATCAGAAATGGATGTGACTTTTAAAAATGGAAATGACACTAAAGAAGCTGGATTACATGTAACTTCCTGCTGGATCCTAAGAAACATAATGTCTTCCCATCTGATGCGCAGCACAACCCTCCTATTCTTGTTGTCTCCCTTTATTAGAATTTGAACTCCTTCAAAGTAGGGACTAAACTCCTTATCTACTTGGCAGTGTTTGGCACATAGGGTTTAATAAATGCTTTTTCATCAATTAGTTAATTAATTCCTGACTTTGAGGCATGTCATAAGGCCTTTCTTCATTTATAAAATATTGCAATATTTTTCTAGCTTTTCTCTTCATTGGCCTTATTTTTTCTACTCTGCCCTATGTGATGCTTCCAGAATCACATTCTTCAGACACCATTTCATAAAATCATTCCCTAGCATAACAATCATCAGTGACTTCCCCTCCCCCCCAATCTATGGAATCCAAATGATACCAAAACCACCAGAGACTTTCCAGCACCTCTTAGTCACTGTATCTTTATGATTTTATATATCCTTTCTCTCTTTATGTAGCCTCTCTAATCTGGCCAAACCAATCTATTTGTACTAATTTTGTAGTAGCTTGAGATATTGTGTCTCCATGCCTTTGATTATACCACTTTACCTTGGAATTCTAATTACTTGCAATCCCTTCCCTCTTCCTCTAACTCATCCTTTCAACTTAAAAGCCTCCAGCTTTGCTAGAAAGCCTTCCTTGAAAGGTCATTGTCATTTTGATCATTCTCTTGTGCACTCTCTTATCAGTTAAATATTTTGCCTGTGCTACACAAGAGTATCATAGTTTAAGAAAATCCAGATTGATAAAATGGATAGGCTAGGGATCACTTAGCTTCATGACAAAAACATTCTAGACTTAAACATGATGCAGTTTAACAAAAAGAAATAATTTTGCGTATTACCTTACAGGACACACACACACACACACACACACACACACACACACACAGAGGATTTCAGATTCCTTTTAACCCCAAAGTGTTTTTGAGTTTGAATTCTGCACTGTTTTGTGTATAAATTACATACATATACATACATATATGTATATATTTACATATATACACAATATATATATATGTGTATATATACACACACATATGCATATATATGCATGTGTATATATATGTATGTATGTATATATATATATATATATTATATGTATTTCTAGGATATGTTGCTGCCTGTTGCATCAATTCCACCCCACTTAAAATGCAGAAAGAAATCTTTATTCATTGACTTAACATGGGATCTAATTTTTATAACAATGTATTTTAAGAAGATACTTATTAAAAAAAAGGATCTATTATAGATCACTTTAACCCATTTCAGTTGTCTTATGTACTTACCAATGCTCTCTTTCTTAATCCACAAATGAAATTTAGGATCACTCAGCATAGATTGTGGTGCCGGGGCTGGATTTGTTTTTACCTTGATTCTCCTTGGCAAACAAAGAAACATTTCTTTGGGTTCCAAGTAAATCAGGATGCCACCCAGTGCCACTACTAATCATCCCTTGTTTCAGGTTCTGTCTTGCTTAGGTTCTTCATGGAATTTGCTTTATGTCCCTTTTGGACATTGTGTATACTCTGTACAGCACAATGTCACATACAATGAAAGGCTTGTGATGATGAAATCTGGAGGAAATGGCTTCCATTTTCAGTGCTCGTCAGTTATATATTGGGGTTACAATGCTTTATTCTTATTCTTCATTCTTATAAATATAAACCTTCCTCTTCTAAAGCATGCTAGGCATAGGCTTATTTATTAAAGTGCATTTAAATGTTCTTTTTGGAGAACTGAGTGCCTATAGAGTAGACTTTAATATAACTGGAAAATATAGGTGACATCCTGGAGTGTTGTGAATTAGAGGCAAAACTCATGGTATAGGCATTTTGTTTTTAAGCAAAAATGAATGGATAAAAATATGTTTTTCCTATTTGTCTCAATGCTATTTAAAAAAAGGTAGCTACTAAGTTGAAACTAATTAGAACCCAGATGCAATAAAAGTACTCAACATCTTGTCTCAGCCATAAGAACCTACATTCTTCGCATCTTAAGTTGAGAGACTAGCTACTTTTGTTCTCTTTACTCTGACTTTTGGCGATGATCATTACTGATGAAATTCAGATAAAATACATAATTTGAAATATGACCTCAACCCACTGATGGTATTTCATAGGATTTTAAAAATGTATCAAACTATCATTAGCCAATATAAAAACCACATTACTTTAGTCAAATGAAGTCATATTTGTAATGTGATTAGCACAGTGTCTTACATGTAATAAGTGCTTAATAAGTGTTTATTCCTTCTGTTTTGTCCATTTTTGGTGATACTATAAAAGAGAAAACAAAGTCTCCTTCAATAAAGCCATAGCTACCCTAACCCATATGCTAATCATCTCTTGCCTGGAGTATTGGAACAGCCACCAAATTGTTTTCCCAGATTCCAACTTCTCTATTTTCCAGTCCATTTCCTATAGCATTTTGAAACTGATGGTGCTAAGGTGCAGTCCTGATAGTGTTAGCCCAAAAAGAATAAGTGTCTCCCTATTGCCCATAGGTTAAAATAACACATTAGTTTAGTACTTAAAGCCTTTCCCACATATAGCTCCAACCTATCTTTTCAGACTGATTTCAAATTCGATACTCTAGCTAAATTGTTCTGCTTGCACTTTGTCATTCATGGCATTCCAACTGGAGCCTCTGTGACTTTGTACAAGCTGTTTCCCACACCTGGAGTGCTTTCTTTCATCAATATCTCTTGGCAGTCCTTACTTCTTTTAAGGCACTATTCACATGCCCCTTCCTTCAAGGCCCTTTCTTGATTTCTCCCAGCCTGTCCCATTTTATATGTGTTTCCTATGTTGCCTAGTGTAATGCTTGGCACAAATCCAACACTTAATAAATTTGTGTGCATACATACATACATATATATATATATATATATATATATATATACATATACACATTCATATATAAATAATGCGTATATGTACAGGTATAGTGAATATGTACATGTGTACACTCATACATTCCATGTACTTCCATTTACATTAGACATCCTAGATGCAGCACAGAAATATGTCAGAAAGCAAAGTAGATACTAGCTGGGAAATGGATATCTTGACTAGAGTCTGGAATAGTAAAAATCATACAGGTTTTGGAGACAAAGTGCCAGGATTTGAATCCCAGCTCTTCTAGTTCCCTGTACAAACTTGTCACTTAAACTCTCTGGGCTTCAGCTCTCTCATCAATAGGATAAAGGATTTGGACTACATTACTTCCAAAGTCCCTTTGAGCTTTATATATATATATATATATATACACACATATATATATACACACATATATATATATACACATATATATATGTATGTATATATATATGTATATATATATATATAATCTTAAATTTATGAAATCTCATTATCATACAGGCAAAATCCAATAAGCACAAATCTCATCCCCCACCCATAGACAAACTGTGTTCATTGTTTCAGTGCTACACACACACACACACACACACACACACACACACACACACACACAACACACTCTGTGCATCGCTAGGGAGTGAGGAGAGCTTCAAAGGATCTCTTCTGTACAATCAAGGCCCAAGGGTGGGGAAACTTCAACCTCGAGGCCACCTCTGGACCATGCCTTTCCTTCCCTACCTGCCTTCCCTACATGCCTGGAATGCTTTCCTGAAGTCCTTAAGCATCCCTAGTTTCCTCTGAGACTCACTTTAGCATAAAGCTCGTCCTGATTCCTCCAGCTGTAGTTCCACTGAGCCCTGACCCAAACTACCTTGAATTCATTTTTAGGATTTTGTTCTCTATATACTTGTATGCATGCACTTTTAGAATGGAAGCTTCTTAAGGACATATATGCCCCCAGTGCTTAGTATAGTAACCGACATGTAGTGGGTGCTTAATAATTTTTTTTGGATTTATTGATAGTTTGTGTGGGGGTAGCTGCAGTAAAGTTTATTCTTCCTCAGCCATAATTTTCATCCATTCCTTTTTTTCATTCATTCCTTCATTCAACTGACTTTTGTTAGAGTATATTTACCTTTCTGGGATAGTTGTGTTAATCTGGGAGGAATTCTTCAGTGCCACTATCACCACATATATATGTTCTGATAAATCACAGAGAGAAACAGAGTGGCCACATTATCAGATTGAGGAAATCATTTATTCTGTTGAGGACCAAATCTAAATTTGGGGAATTCTAAGTTCAGTAATTTCCTAAGGGACTTCTTTGAGGCTAAATGTTTTCTAATGAGAGATCTTTATTAAACACTATTGTTACAGAAGTTTTTATACCTCCTATCAGGATTAAAAAAAACAAAACAGCATGTTTTCCACATGCAGTTTTATTTAGTTCTCATCAAGAAACATTCCAGTTTGATACAAAGCTACTGTAGTTTATTCCCCAGAAGAATTCCAGGGAGACTTTGCAGTAATTGGAAGCAGGTTTTGAAACAATGATTATCACACAAGAAAGCCATAGTATTCAATAACTGATGAATGGATTCAGTTTTGATGGCCTTTGGTGAAATCCATGCAGGGTGCACTGTTTGTAATTTAGGCTTTTCATTTTCATAGTTTGGAAGTTGTGGTATTTGATTTGGTGAGGAAACTAGAAAGAGGTGGAGATTCTTAAATTAAGAGGTTATCTGTGACTCTCTTTGTTTGGAAATTGTACTGACGTTGATTAGTGGTTGATTTTCTAATCATCATCAGTCATGAACTCCCCATTAAAATTACAAAGCCATACACTGAATTCAGGAGGAATGTTATTCAGTTGAAGATACTGCCTGTCAGAATTTCAAAGATATGCTGTAGATCTCCTTTGGCTAACATTCAATTTGTTAAAAGTATGATTCACACTTTCCTTGTTTCTAGAGAGTTGTGTTGGGGTGGAGTGATGGGGGTGGAGAATGGACTTTTCAGTGTGAATTACATCCAGTACCTGGATTTTGTAACAAATCGAGACAAGTCTTTCAAATCATTTCACGTTCCTATCTGAAGCCAGTAACAAACATTTTCACTTAGCAAAGCTCTGATGATGAGTCTTTGAAAACCAAGGCCTATTTTCTGCCTTCAAAGCAGTGTAATGTTTGCATGTTTGTAGCTCTTGAGAAATCATAACTGTCTAAGTCACAGTATCCCAGGATTAATAAAATCCTGACAAAAGCTATCCTGCTGGACAGCATTGTCGATTACCCAGATGCTATAATCTAGGTGTCAGTATAAACAATACAATTAAATTAAGCAAAGGGATTCAAAAATGTCCAGAAATACTTCCCTGCAGTTTGGCTTTGACCATTGCCTAAGAACTTATTTCAAATATGGTTTCAACTCCTCTTTCTTTTCAAAACTCTCTATGTCTTTTTTCAAACTCATTTAATAACCTATTGTAGATAAAAAGGGATTGCCAACCTCACTTGACATTTATGAGAGTATGTCAAATGCCAACTTAGCTCCATGACCAAAGCAACTCAACTTCATAATTTGGATTACAGCAAACATGCAGTTTACTGCACATAACTACAGGTTGGGAGAATTGTCCATAATTAGGGGGCAGGTGATTGAGATTCCTTGTTAGACCAAACAGCCCCCTTATCCCCACTCCCAATCATTCATAATATAGTGGCATCGAAGTCATTTCAACAAATAACATCTAAGTGCTCTTAATTGTAGTGCAAGTGTATATAATTTATACTGTTTTCCTGTGGGCCTGTTCAAGCAAAGCACCAATTTCCTGCCCAATGGTAGTGTTTGGTGAAAGATTTAGGCTTTAAAAGTATCATAATACTGTCATTGATATTGGAAGTCTATATTTTGCCACTGGACCCAGATGGTTCTGGAGGAGGGAGTGGGGCTGGTGACTTTGCACAGCCCACCCTCACTTAAATTCAATTCATTTGCAAGTCATGACATCTTCTTGATGTCATGGTCCTCTTTGAGAATGAAGGACAAACAGCAACCTGAGAGTAGTAGTAGCTGCCCCACTGGGGACCAGTTCCAGTTGGGCAAGGCAGATCTTTCCTTCTTTTCCTTCCTTCCTTCCTTCCTTCCTTCCTTCCTTCCTTCCTTCCTCCCTCCCTTCCTCCCTTCCTTCCTTCCTTCCTTCCTTCCTTCCTCCCTCCCTTCCTCCCTTCCTTCCTTCCTTCCTTCTTTCCTTCCTTTCTTCCTTCCTTCCTTCCTTCTTTCCTTCCTTTCCTTCCTTCCTTCCTTCCTTTCCTTCCTTCCTTCCTTCCTTCCTTCCTTCCTTCCTTCCTCCCTCCCTCCCTCCCTCCCTTCCTTCCTTCCTTCCTTCCTTCCTTCCTTCCTTCCTTCCTTCCTTCCTTCCTTCCTTCCTTCCTTCCTTCCTTCCTTCCTTCCTTCCTTCCTTTCTTTCCTTCCTTCCCTCCTCCCTTCCTGCCCCAGCAGGTAAAGATGATTTTGCATAGCCCTGCCTCACTTTAATCCAATTCACTTGCAAGTGAGGACATCTCCTTCCTGGTGTCATGGTCCTCTTCAAGAAGGAAGAACAAATAACAATACTATCATTAATATTGGAAATACATTTTACATTGTCATTTTCTTTTTATATTTATATATTATTTTACATCATATTCTATGCAATGATTAAAAACAGGGACAAAGATTGATTTGGGCTTTTTTTCCTTTGTTTTTTTTTTTATTAGACTAGAAGTCAGGAAACTAGAGTTCAAATTCTGCCTTAGACATTTACTGTCTATGTGACCTAGGAAAACACCAATGTCCTCATCTGTAAAATGGAAGAACTTGTGTAAAGCACTTTGCAAACTTCAATATGTTATATAAATGGTAGCTATTGTTATTAGTGGTAACATTAGCAACAGTAGCTCCTCTCCTATTATTTCTATATATTTTCTATGGGCAATTGTAGATTTGAATTTTTCTATTACAAAGTTTTCAAATATTCCAAAAACTCAATTTCTTCTTGAAAACTTGAATTTTCAAAGACAATATAAGACTTCAATCAGTTTTCAAACTATATCACATTGTGAAATCATTAACTGTTACCGTGTTCTCTTAATGCCTTTTTTCTCTTCTTTTTTAATCCCTTTCCTTTCATATTCACTGTCCCATTTGAATTATTCTTCACACCTCTTTTTATATTCTCTTCTTCTTCTCATTCATATTCCTCCATTTCTTTTCACAATTAGTCATCTAAAAGGTAGAACATCTTTTAAATTTCATTAACTTTATTGAAGTGTAAATCTATAATGAAAATATTCCTTAAAATTGTGGAAACCAACCTATCTCTCCCCAGAATCCAAATACTCATGCCTCCCACACACTCCACAAAATAAACTCCTTCAGTATGTGTAGAGAGGTATTTCATGTCAATTTTTCTTCTAGATTGGAACTCAAAAAAAAAAAAGAAAGAAAGGTGAGTAGGAGGAGAAAAGAAGTATCTGAGTCCCTGATAGGATTGTTCTGCTAATAATAGAGCACAGAGGAACCAATACTAGAAACTGAAACTGTAAATTTTCAAGGTTTACTAGTGAATGTTGGATTAATAATAGTGAGAATATTAGCAACAACTCTATTCAGACACTTCAATTGGAAAGCAGTGGAAATTTTAATATTCTCCTTTCTTACATTTTTTATTTTTGATTTATTAATAAAGAAAGATAGGTCTTCAGAGAGATTAAACAATAGTTCCTCAGATTTAACATGCATTTTCATGGTAACATTTTTTTTTTTGGTTAGGCAATGGGGTTAAGTGACTTGCCCAGGGTCACAAGCTAGTAAGTGTTATGTGTCTGAGGTCAGATTTGAACTCAGGTCCACCTGAATCCAGGGCCAGTGCTCTATCTACTGTGCCACCTAGCTGCCCCAACATGCATTTTCAAAAGGAAACCACTCCATTGCACCCTGGAGAGAAGAAAAGGCCTGACAGACTTATGATGATGACACACACTATGGTGGAGACATTGCTTGTCAGTTTAAATACACATTTTAGAAAAACCTCTACCATAAGTATGGATTTAACAAGCACATTCACAAATGAAATCAAACTGCACGATAGCCTCATATTACTTCATCAAGAATGCCACAGGCAGACGTAGCCAAGTGAAGTCATGTTTTCTTCCTGTTTTTTTTATACGTTGTCAGACTTAACCCTGATTATCCTAATGATGATCTATTCTGTGGTGAGGTACCAAGTGTGGGAGAGGAAGGAAGAAAGTGCATTAAGTGAAGTCTGAGATGATTTCTACAAAAGCCAATTCAAATGAACAATTCACCATTGGAAAAATACCTTTCAAAATATGTCTTCTGCTAGAGACTTAAATTTCACAAACAGGTATTAAGTATATAAACATCATTTTTGACTCTGATGGGTCTTTTCTCTTATTTAACAATTTTTCATTTTTTTGGAGGGGAACAAGATATTTACTTGTTTCAGTCCATTAGTTGTAGATGATAAAGTATCTAATCAAGGACTATATCAAAGACAATATCTAGATAATCATTGTGTTGCCCTCAACTACAAAACTGATTTAAATGTGTCTCCAACATGCATGAGGTCAGTCTAACAGAAGCATTAATACTGATCAAAATAAAAGAATTAGGTGATCACATTTTACAAATATCTAATTGACAGGTAATTTTGACATTCTGTAGCTTTGGTATAATGAGAAAAGTAGGGGATGTGGTGTGTGTTTCAAAAAGAAAATTTTTCTAACATATTATTCAAGATAGCACTAGCTGGGCAGTGTTCCATACTCTTGGGAATCATATCTGAATGTCATATTTACTTACCAACTCTAAAGTATATTGAAATAGGCACCATACAAGGGAAGAATGTGGGAGAATTGTGGGATGGAGACTAAATGCTTCAGTGGGTTGATACATTAACCTTTCACCTTAAAATATCTATGTGTCAAGAGCCCTTTAAATATCAGGTAAAATGAGAGTGGTGTCTCAATCACATCCACAGTGAATGTTTGCCCACATTGTTCAGAACTATCTCATGAAGTCATGCAGTTTGACTTTCTAGTGGTGAAAAAATAGAATTCTTCATCCTTCTTTTTATGTTGCATTCTAGGCTAGGAATAGGTGGGTAGCATTATGAGTGGATGCAAGTGGAAATGGAGGGAAGAATATGATGAAGAATGGACAAAGATTAGAAAAATCAATTTAAAACACATTGAACTACAAGGGAAAGTTTTTGGTTATATATATTAAGAAATGTACACTCTCCCTGGACTTAAAATAATCCATTACACCAACTTCCTCTGTCACTCCTGCTACTCTTCACAATTGTTGTCTGAGAGCTTTCTACTCCTCTACCTCTGTTTACTTGATCTCAAGAGCCCAATCCTCATGATATTCCATCTGATATCCCAGCAGACTCCATCTTTATCTGTTCTTTACCCATGAACTAATTCATTGTATACCTGGGGTATACTCTCCTCTGAGTAAAATGCTATAGCAGGGAGGAAGTCTATCTTATTCCCCTTACCAAAATAAAAGTTCCAGTATCCCTACCTTCATCCCACTTCTGGGCAGCATGTAGCAACAGCAGTAAAACTCCATAATTTAGGAAAGTGAGTTGCCAGAAGTGCTTTCTCCTACCAGCATGGAGGATTGTCACCATTGACTCACTGGGGAGCGAGGGGAGAAAGTAATTCTTCTTTCCCTTATTCTTTGATCTACTCTTATGACCTCACAATATGCCTTTGTTGCTGTTTATTCTCTTAGCAGGTAATGCCCTGCATGGGAGCCTGTGCTTTATTTACGTGATTGTGTTCAACATGGTATGGCAAGGAGTTCCACAGTCAAGTGGGGCCATTGGAGCATACAATTTAAACTACTTCATTGCTGTACAATTGTATTGGTGAGCATTAATTATAAAATGTTTTCAGTAAGCTGTTATAATAATATAAAATTTTATCATTTGCTACTTTGATACACCTAGTGGTGCCTTTTGGGAATGAAACATTTATTGGAGTTTTTAAAAGTGCCTGTAAGCAGCAATTTAATCAGTGAGAAATTGTGACCATATTTGAAGATATTGCTCAAACATATACATCATTATAATGGAGCCTGACAATAATTGAACACTCTTAAAATCTGTTAAAAATGTGCATAATCATTGTCTGTTAAAAACTGCAAGCAAATATTTTCACTTATTGTGTGGATGCCTTAGTGAATATAGACTGAACAGTTAGCAATATGCCAAGTGACTTGGAATGGAAAGGATACAGTTGTGCCAAATAGCAGAAGTACTTTGAGAATTTATCAATTGTCTTGGAACACTCTGGAATCTTTCACTTAGCAAGTGCAACCAGAAAACATTTATCTTCTAATGAGAAGGGGAAAAAAAGAGTGATTAATGATGGGAACATCCAAATAAAAGAGTAAAACCATCTAGAGTCATATGGATATACGTGATATCTTTCTGAGGTTAGTTATAAGCAATAGCCATCATTTTGACCTAAAACTTAACTCAAAAGAGAAAGGAACGGCTGATGTGACTTGTGGAATTAGTTGAGTCGAATGAGTAGTATAAAATCATATGGGAGTTGTCCACTCTCTTAGCAACTGAGATCCTCCACTTTTCTTGCCTTCTGCAAAATGTAGTTTACCTAATATCTAAAATGTCATTTACTCTTGGAGAATGGGATATATAAACATATAACAGTGAAATTTTTAGTTTCATGATTTTCATAAACACACATTTGTCTGGGTGTATATTAACACATATATACGTATGTATATATGGACTTTGAGGAGAGGCCATATGCACATGCATAAATTCACACATGTATGCATAGACATATAACATATATCTATGCATATATGTGTTTATGCACATATATATGTATATATATTCTTTGATTTTTAAATTGAATTTTAAATCTGGAATTATGCCAGAAGAGTTTTGAAACTACCCATACCCTTTGACCTAGCAACACCACTAGTTGGTCTATTTCCAAAAAAAATCAGGGAAAATGAAAAAGAACCTATATGTTAAAACTATTTATAAGTAGTTCTTTTTGTGATGAAAAAGAATAGAAATTGCAAGGATGCCCATCAATTGGGGAATGGTTGAACGAGTTACGATATATGACTGTGATGGAATTCTACTGTGCTATGAGAAAGGATGAGCTCAATTATTTTTGAAAAAACATGGAAGGACTTGCATGAAATAATAAAGAGTGAAATGAGCACCACCAAGAGAATTTTCTATACAGTAACAGAATGACTTAGAATGAATGTTATTTTGACTATAATAAATATCCAAAGTAACTATAAATGACATATGAAGAAAAATTCTATCTGCATTCAGAGAAAGAAGTGATAAATAGAAGTATGTATAGAATAATTTTACACACACACAACACACATGCATATACACACACCTACTTGTTTTTAATGATACCCATCTCTAAGGCAGGAGGGGAAGGGAAGAAAAAAATGAATTTACATGATAGTTTTGTTGCATATTTGAAAGGAATAGCAAGTTGTATATAGTAGATTTGTCATTTCATATGCAATTGTCTTTTTTATCGGACAATGTTAAGGAAATTTTTGTTTTATTTCATAAATTAAAATAAAATTTTAAAAAAGAAATGAATAGACGTTTAGCACAAATTTTCATTGTGAACAAACCTATGATAACCTCCACAAAATCATTCTCCCTCTTCAATCTTTAAATCTCATATTTCTTCCAAAAGTTATACTTTACCACATTATACAAATTAATACATATACTTCCCATTTTGGCTTCAGAAATAATATTTTGTATTTTTTCCTATGCCATTTACATAAAATGAAAGAACCCATCAAATAATTCATAAATCTTTTATTTACAATATCTTATTATTGCTGAAATAATTAGCTCACTGATTTCATTGGTATAGTGAAATCCTTGATAAGGAAATATTCTCTACCAGTGAATACTAATAATGCATAGACTCAGAGAATTACTTGGATACTGAGAGATTAAGTGCATTGCATTTGGTCACACATCCAATATATGGCAGAGAAAGGACTTGAAACCAGGTTTTCCTAATGCTTTGGCCAGTTCAGTATTCACTATGCCTTGGCTCTCTTATAATAGTTTCAATACTGAATGATACTGGTTATAGGTACAATCTTAGAACAAATTATTTTTCCCCCAAGTGAAGCCCAGTTTCCTGAGATTCTTTCTATTGAGAGACCAAGAACTAAGAACAGTAAAGCACTTTTTTTTTTTAGTGTCTTTACAATTTGATGTATTTGAATCAACAAGCATTTATTGAGAAATTACTAGGTGACAGACACCATGCTAGGGATTGCAGGATACAGGGACAAAGAATGCCACAAGCTTTATTTTCAGGAAGTTTATATCTTGGGAAGAATTGATTATCTCTTCACATTATACCTAATGACAAGGCCAACTATTAGTCATTTTGCTTTTTTTTTTTCTAGAAGAAGTAAGTTACTTAATATTCTCACAGATTTCCCCTCCTAATACTTCTGTGATTTTCCTAATATTTGGGTACAATTTTGATTTTGAATATAATTTTGACATCGGAAAGGAGACTTGAATAATGTTTCTATCAAATATCAGCTCAATGGACACTTTCTCCTTAAGTCTTCAATCTACCTAACTCGGTGTACCCCATTGCCAATTTCAGAAAAAAAAATAATAATAATAAAAATAAACCCTTGTGTTTACTTTGCACATATTGTAATTTATTTCTATGCATGCATGTTGTTTCCTACAATAAACTGTAAGTTCCATGAAGGCAGAGTCTGCTTTGTTTTTGATATCCCCAGCATGTAGAACAATGCCTGTCATAAAAAAGTATCTAATGTATACTTCTTGATTGAGTGAGTGTTTGAATTTGACAGTGTAAATTTAAGGAAAATAGATACATGATTACTTTTGACCTAACACTAAAAGCACAAAATGAGAATGTATTCCTTTGGAAGATCATGATTTGACCTAATATTCTTAAAACCTCAAAGCAAAGATAAATATAACTTGGTAAGAAATTAATTCAAGATATTATGGATGAACAATTAATTTAACATTTAAGTAATTATGCTTTTAAAAATTCCAAATCCCTATGGAGATAATTCTTTAGCCTAAAAGGAAGAAAATTGACTGTACTCAGTCCATGTAGGAATGGGCTATAACTACTTGTTAATTGAGGAGAGGCAAGTTGTCTTGATCAACTGATGGTTCTGCTACTGATTATCATGCCCTATCAGCATTTAAGTAAGAGACAGAAATTGCACAATGGTGCATGATGCTGATGCTTTTAAAATCTGAGTCAAATGCTGAATGATGTTGGGCAAGTGCTCGGAAGAATGTGATTTAAGAGATGTTCAGTTAAACACATTTAGGCACAAAGGTGATTATGTTGGTATTATTTTAATGAGTCAGGAGTATTTTTTTCTAGAGTTTATTTTTGAGATGGGGGAAACTTCATCATTGTCATTCTACAAACCATCTTCTTTTATAGCGCTTGAGACCACTATAAAAGCAGAATGGATCATTGCAGATCTCATTTTACTCTTCATAGAGATGTGTAGTTTCATTCTTGGGAAACTATGAGAAATTAATACATTTTTGAACTAGTTTTCTATTACATTTAACAACTCTGTCAATGCCAGATGCTACGAGGCATTTCATTTTCTTTTTCTGTTATGTTGTCTTACTTGAATTTTTTGATGGATATTATAGAGGTCATTAATAAACTCAACACAGTATGGCCACTCCCTCCAGTAGGGCAAATTTCAAAATCTGTATTAATTTTCATTCTGTGTGTTTCTTGGCATTATCTTTCCATAAACTGTCTGTATAGGACCTACCTACCTAAGACAACCCTTGTACATACTCATGTAATATTAGGGCTCCCGATTGATATCAGTAACTCTCACTATGTCACATAGTCTATATTCTTTTCCAGTCATACATGTTTTTTATGATGTCTACAGATGACCTCTTTAGGCTGGGCATCATGGGTAATAGCCTGCTTGCTTTCATTCTGCTTTTTCATCGCTCATTGGACCACTTACAATCTTTGTTCTTCTAAGATCATTATGGTCCATATTTTTGACTTGTTTATAATCATCAGTTGAATGTTACTGTTAAAAGGATGGACTTTAGCATTAAGTAGCAGCTTGGGAAGAAAGAAAGTTCTGTGTAATTGAATCCAGACTACTGTCCTTTTTACACTTGGGCCAAGCACACCATCCAATTTCAGTGCCTTGCCAATTAATATACTTATGGAATAATTCAAGAAGTTATCAATCCAACTCAACTACATAAACTGGACAATATACATTTTTTCATCCATCTAGTTTTTCTTGTGTGAATTATCAGGCTTATATCTTTTTATTCACCTAAGGATCTCACTAAGGAAGTGCAATAGTATTTGAGAGCTTGGCACAGTATACTCAATGTCATCAGCAGATAAGAGCATTTGGTGACTATCATCTCTAAGGACATTCTAATTGTGACTATTTTGGTTGAGCATATTCTCTTTATTTTCTGGAGATCGATGTTGATGATTAGCTGATCTTAGACATATTATCTTCCTGCATATATGAAGGAAACTTGTATCATCATACTAAACTTCATCATCAAATATCCCTTTCATTTGTTACAATAATGGAAAACTATCTCCTGCAGAAGATGACATATGCCTCCTAGCCAACCTCACAAGTCCTGGGCATAGTTAATACCTTGGTCCAGAAGGATAAGTAGGCAGAGTGGTTGCTTTCCATTGCCGCTTTCAGACCTTCCCACTTCTAACCTCATGAAACAACCTTTCTCCTACTTTGAAGTTCACTACAGGATATTACTCTGTTCTTATGCTGGTTGTTATTCTTGATAAGTCTCTAGGGTAGTCTTCCTTCTGTATCATGAATTCAATACCTAACTCTCCATGAACCTCTGACTTAATACTTGGTGACTTCAATTTGCACTTTGACATACCCTCAAATATCCCTGTTTCCAATTCACTGATCTCCTCGATAACTGAAGTTGTCACTTTCATTTTACCTTGGCCATAGACAGGAAGGACCATAATCTTTATATAACTATTACCCTCAGTTGGACAACTTTGCAAAACATAAAACTGAAATTTCTCTGACTACAGCTTTCTATCCTTCCATCTCTTTCTGTGCCTCACCTACCATCCTAGATCTATTCCCTGTCATCACTATAGTCTCTAACCAAGTTATCCATTCTCTGACTTGACTTTTCTTCTTTCAAGATCTTCGCCATACAGTTAACCAAATCAGTATCATACAGTACAACTCTTGAGACCCTTTCCTTGTTGTCTTATTGGTGTTCATACTATCCCAAATCTGAAATATGTATTGCCTCCACTAAATGTCATGCCCATTACCACTCATATGCTCATAAATACATGAGAGAGCTAACTCAATCCATGACAGGTTGGTTATAAGTTCTCAACTGAGCCCTCTCTACTATATGTCAATACTTTTACTCTTCCCTGAATGATTGTATATTATACTCTCCAAAGCATCCACTCCAAATATTTTCAACTTTGTTTAAGCCACTTAAACCTCTTTTCTCCTCTCTTTCAGTCAGCGAAGAACCTTGCTTCACATCTTTAGAAACATTGAGACCATTTTTATCTTTTCTCCTCAAGATTATAAATCCAATTGCCTCAATATAATCCCATATTTTCTTCTCCTTCACTTTAATCTCAGAGGAAGAATTATCTGTTCCCATTGCTAAAGTCAATCTCAAACCCTCTTCTTGTGCTCTTGTTCCCATGTCCTCCCAGTAATTTGTTCCCTCAATCCTCCATCTTACCCCTAATATTCAATATATTCATTGGCTCCTTTTCCCCTGCCTAGACACATGCCCAGATCTCTCCAACATTAAACATTCTTCATTTGATCTTATTATCCCCTCAAGCCATCTGCATCCATTCCTCCTCTTTTCATAGCCAAACACCCAAATGTCTACAACTATTGATTCCACTGTTTCACATCCTACTCACTTCTCAGTCTCTTGTAGTCTAGCTTCTATATCACCACTCAAATGAAACTGCTGTAAGGTCACCAATGGCACTAACAGTAAATTCAATGTTTTTTTTTCTTGTCTTGATTTTCATCCTTGTTAATCCCTTAGTCAATTGCGTGACTGTGAATATGCCCTTTGTAGAAAATAGTATTTAGGAATCTGAATTTCTTCCCTATTTGAGATTTTTTTTATTGAGATAATTGCCATGGATGTAGGAATATTTCTCAAAGATTTTATGAACATGGGAAAGTAGACATATAGATTAGTTAGTTTGCAACAAATTTTCATTCTTTTTTTGGTTAATAATACCATGCATAATCATTTTTTATTCTTTTGGAGTCCTTCAACCCTACAATAAAACTTGAATTGCAAACCTTACATACCTTTAGAATCAGGTAATATACAACATAGATGTCCTTCATATGAACTTAATTATGTTCATCTGGTTTTCCCAATATCATTTTCTTGAGTCTTGTTTCTTCATAAGCATCATATGCTGGGATGTTAGAGTCAAAACATAATGGTTTTATTGTTACTGGTGAAAAGAATATACTATAGTGCCTGGATATGTGATTTTTCTGTCACAGGCTGGACTAGAACCCAGAGTGCCCTGGCCCTAAGACTGAATTTCTATCCACTATTCCAAGCTGTCTCTCAATGAAAATATATTACTCTAAAGTTGTTTTAAATCTGTTCAATTTCACATGCCTTGTTGTTTTCCTTCCACTTTCATCTATAAATGTTCTTTTTACTTTTAGATGAATTGATGCTATGGTAAGGGTGTTGGATAGTACACACTCTTTTTATTTTTATTTTATTTTTTTTATGCAATTAGGGTTAAGTGACTTGCCCAGGGTCACACAGCTAGTAAGTGTCAAGTGTTTGGTTTGAGGCCGGATTTGAACTCAGGTCCTCCTGACTTTAGGGCCGGTGCTCTATCCACTGTACCACCTAGCTGCCCCAATAGTACACATTCTTTACTGGTAGCCTTGCCCTATGAAAAAAATCAAGGAAGGTAATCAATATGTTGGGCTAGGTGAAAATATAAACAACTATTTTACAGGACTGCAGGCATATATCGACTGAGAGATTTCAATTGCTGGAAAGAAAATCCACATTAGTGAGTTATCTAATGCATTTTGCACATTTGTGTACCTGTTTCATGAAATATCAAGGCCCAAAGAGTTCATCACATGGTGGTGAACTTTCTGGTAATAATCCTATCGATATTCTATTTTTCTGGTCCTTGGATGCCAGATATCAAACATGGCCATGACCACACTTGAAGCCTTTCCAATTTGATGTAACTTGTTTGAATTTGAGATCCACAGGTATAACATTTCAGAAGCAAGGACACTTTCATACCATGATGAGACCACTGAGTAGGATTTCATAGGAGCTATTATCATGTTACTCACCTATAATATAATGGAACCAGATCATATTCCTGCAAGGTGAAGGAAAAGGCTGTAATTATCAAAGCTCCTATAATCCTTCCAGAGTTTTCTGGTGTTTGTGAGCACTGGTGATGAACACTGAATTTGAAGGCAGAAAACTGGGGTTGAATCTTGTCTCTGCCACTTTCAAACTATCACACTTTGGGCAAATAACTTACCCTCCCTGAACCTAAGTTTCTTTCCCTGTAAAATGAAAATATTGGATTAAAGAACCTCTGAAGGTCCAGATCTCAATTTGGGACCATGTGATCCCATTAGAAAGCTAAGCCAGTCATGGGAAAAAAAAACTCCAGGTAATTCTCCAACAATTTCACTTACACTGTCTATTCCTACCTCTTTCTGAAGTCAGTCTAGGTATGAAAGAGATAGATGCAGGGCTAGCAGCAGAAAGGAGGATGGCATTTCATTGCATTACCATTAAGACCCTTCAGAGAACATAGTTCTTAAGAGAAAAATAGAGAACTGATACTAAAACAGAAATTACATGTCTTGAAAGCCTAGACCAAGGGTGTGGAATCTGTGGCCTTGAGGCCTTCTAGGTGCTCAAGTGTGGACTTTTGCGTGAATCCAGGTTTTGCAGAACAAATCCTTTTATTAAGGGAGTTTGTTTTGTGACATTAGAATTCACATTGAGGACCTAGAGGGCCACGTGTGGCCTTGAGGCTACAGGTTCCCCACCCCTGCACTAGATAGTCCCTTGTTTTTCTTTTAGGGGAGACAAAAAATGCCTAGGTATCCTAATTAAAACAAAACAAAACAAAACATTAGAAAAGAATATTTGGTCAAAAACTCTGCTGTCCTTTATAGATAGGTTGTCTTCCTAATGACTTTTCCAAAAGCAGAAACAAATACTCAGTATTTACCAATGAGATATTACAGAAAAGTATCATTGGCTAAGTGTTCAGTCAATGAAGGAGTAGCATTTTTTTTAACAGATACGTTAACTCTGTGATACAACAGGTTTCCTTCCCTTTAAGAATATAAAGTTTTGTAGCCATTTTTCTTCCTCTTAGACCCTGAGATTCTTAGCAGTTAATGCTTGAACTTCTCTGTGAAATATCCAGAGGGAAGCCTAAAGATTATTTGTATGTTAATGTTTTGACATTATTAAAGAGTACATAAATGAGTTTCTTTTAAAGAATAATAACCTTAGTGATTCAAGGCAAATTGGGTTACTTCAAAATTAAATTGGAACAAGAATATTCATTTAAAATGCATTAGGTTTATATAATAATTAAGGACAAAGAAGGCTAAGACCTAAGATATTTGGAATTTACTTTTTTTTCTTTCTTAGTATGGCACAAGAGAGCAAGGTGCCACAGTAGGTAGAGTGCAAGATCTGAAGTCAGGAAGATGAGTTCAAATTCAACCTCTGACACTAGCTGTGTGTCAACCACAGCAAGTCATTTAGCCCCCGTTAACCTCAGTTTCCTTATCTGTCAAGTAGAGATAATAATAACACCTGCCTACCCAGGTCTTTGTGAGCATAAATGAGATAATAATTGTAAAGCACTTTATAGATGCTAGCTTTTATTACTGTTAAGCATGAAAAATACAAGTAATCTTTAATTTAAGAATCTTTGAGAAGACCAAATAATTCAAATTTGAATTATAATAATAGCCAATGTTTAACTAGCACTATAAAGTTTACAAAGCATTTTATGTGTTTTCTCTTATTGGGTGCTTGTGAGCATTCTATGTGGAAGATAATTTTATTATCCCTGTTATAAAGATTAAGAAACTAATGCTCAGAGTATTTAAGTGACTTGCCAAGGTCCCACAACTAATTAATGTCTGGGCCAGAATTTAAACCCATGTCTTCCTGATTCAAGGTGGTTCTCCTTCCCTTATACTACACTACCTACCTATTAGGTCTGTGTTCTTCATCTGTGATCTGAGAAATGGTCTAGTCATAGATAGCACCACAAGCATTTGGGATTTTTGTAGTCCCTTTATTTTAATAAACCCAAAGAACTTTTACATAATATCCCTGTTTATTTCAGTAATGTCTTTGAGATGAAGTAAAAAATTGAGGTTTGAAGATCATAGCTACAGTTTAGAGGACAGAGAGTTCTTTGGAGAATGATGAAATTTCTCCATTTATGGTTGCATCCACTTCAATGTGTTAATAATGCTTATGTTACTGCCTGGAACAAACTGTATAATTATATGACTAGATACATGGGGCTGTTCCATTCTGACATTTTCCTTTGTGGCTCCATCAAGGAACAGAGTATTACGTACATTGTGCTTCATGTGGCAATCATGTCCTTATATCTGATAGATCACTGTTACCAAAGAGGGAGGCCTAAATAATAACTGTAGCACATAAAACAATCAGATGCCAACTTATCACAATTGATAGGTTGGCATCTGATTGTTTTATGTGCTATAGTGATATATGATAGTACATTAGGGTTGTCCTAATAAACATTCATACACAAACTTGTACTTGTTTCTTAGTTTTCCACACCTATCACAACTAACAGGATACAAATTCGAAAGTATCTGAGTCTCGCTTATTACATATGAGAAAATTTGAGCGATGTTATTCATTTCTAAGATAGTTGTTGAAACAATACTAGATTAGAGATAAAAAAAAAATTCTGGGCCCGAGATCTGGCCTTATGAGCTATAAATATTTTAATGTGATAATAGTGGTTATCAACGTATTTAAACAGATTGCAGACTAGCTCAATAAGATGTTTAGGCTTTGATGGACATTTGAATAATTTCTCTGAAGTCACATTAAAATTCCAATGGCAAATGGCATGAATTCTGAATACCCCTTTCCCTAGTCTGCCCTCACTTCTGTCTCTCCCCCACTTCTCTTTTCACCTTCTCCTTCTATTTTCTTGTAGGGCAGGATAGATTTCTCTACTCCATTTCCTATATTTCTTATTTCCCAGTTGCAAGTGAAAACATCTTTTTAAACATGTGTTTTTAAAACTTTGGCTTCCAAATTTTCTCCCTTCCTCCCTCCCCACCCACCTTCATTGAAAAGGCAAGCAACTCAATATGGGTTATACGTGTGCAGTTATGCAAAACATAGTAGTTATGTTGTGAAAAACTATGCTATTTCCCTTAATCCTATTCCACTCCCCATTTATTCTATTCTTTCTTTTGACCCTGTCCCTCCTCAGAAGTGCATGCTTCTCATTACCCCCTCTTCCAATCTGCCCTCCCCTCTATCATCCCCCTGCTCTCTTGTCCCCTTCACCCCCTATTTTCCTGTAGTTAGATAGATTTCCATACCCAATTGAGTGTGTATGTTATTCTAAAAGGCATATTTTAATAGCCTATAAACTTCCTTATAACACAGCTTTCTTATTTACAGATACAGACAATTATATATTTAACAATTGCTTTGTCACTGACATTTTTTCAACAGTAAATCATAATTCATATACTTCTATCATAAATTAATTCATACTTTCTTCTTTCTAAATCAAATATGTTTATATAACAACCCAATATATTTAAATTAGTCTTCTTTCTCAGTTAAGAGCCCAAATACTGTAGAGAAGATGAAAAGTGTATTTTCTTCTTTATAGAAGATAGCCTATAAAAAACAAAGAACAGGGGGGTGGAGCCAAGATGGCAGAGTAAAAGCAGTGACTTGCTTGAGCTCTCCCCCAAACCCCTCCAAATACTTATAAAAAAGCTCTAAACAAAAACAAAGAACATGTTAAAAATAAACAGCATTAATATTTGAATCTGCATTTTATTTTTTAATTAATCTAAGATGGGAATGCTATCTCTTCTTACTCTCATTAAGTATGCAACTAAAGGTATGTCTGATTTGGAACTGTATGAGCTCTCATCAGTTAAGTATCTATTATTTAAAAGTGGGAATAGTAATAATTTCATTTTGAATTTTTGTTTCAAACAAAATGTATTAACCTTCTGTCACAACTCAGTGCTAATATACAGAGTAAATTTCAGATTCACTCCTTTCCATGTGATTCTGCACAACTCTTTGTACCCTATTGTGCCTTTTCCATCATTTTTAAAATGAGTGCAATAACACCTGCACTACCCACAGAGTGGGTAAACAGAGTTTCTATGAAAAGCAAATGAGATGGTCCTTTTTATGCACAAACATATGCTGCAACAATGCTTTTTAATTATAATTTTCAATATTTCAAATACTTTATTAGTTTGTGATGGTTGGCTACTCACTTCGTCATGATATTGCAACCTCTTTGTAGTTTAATAGTTTTTAATGGGTGCCCTATCTCCTAGTATAGCCACAAAATATTAGAAATATGTAATGAAAATGTTAGCTATTAAAATGATCCTGGCTAAATTCAAAGTACCATCTTTTTTAAAAGGCTAATTGATGTTGTTTATTTTTATTCCCCAGTCATTTCTCTTTCAAACACAGAGTTTTCTCTTCTAACAATGAAAAATTTATACAACACCAGTAGCAGCAACCAGCCCAGCAATACATACAACATTTTATCTCCATAGTTCCCCACTTCTCCATGTGAAGGAGAAAGGAACATTCCCTCATCAATCACAGAATCATAGATTTAGAGCAGTAAGGGGCCACTGCTCACACTTGTCTTCTCAGCTGCTGGAATGGGAGGGTTTTTTGTGGAACACATGCCAAGTTACAGAAAAAAACCCTGTTCAGGCCTAGGCTTGCCTCTCCATCTTTCACCATCAAGCTGCCATGCTCAGAGATATATGTACATTATCAATTACAGCTCTAGAACTAGAAGGGAATTTGGATACCATCTGACTCAACCTCCTTATTTTACAGGTAAGGAGAACAAGGTCTATGAGAAGTTAAATGTCTTGCCCAGGGTCACAAAGATAATAAGTATCTCAAGCATAATCATAATATGAATAATATGAATCTGAAACTGAAGAACATTTTCATCAAGATGCACTTAAGATTAAGATAAAGAAATACAAAGACTTTTTAGCCATTTATTTGTAGCATACCTGCAGCTGAGAGCTTGTTTGTTTTTCCCTATGAACTATATCTCTGAGAAAAGCTTTGCATCTACCTAGTATGTTAACCTGGAAGTCTCACCAAAATTCCATATATGAAGAAAAGATAGGATGGTGAAAAGGAAAGAGAGCTGAATAGGACTGAAGTCAGAAAACTCAAGTTTGTATCTATGAACAACGTACACTATGCATCTCTTACGATTTGGTGATTTATTTGAATCAGGATGTTTTAGATCAGAGCAGCACTCTGGGACTAAGGCAAAGAAGGATCTGCCAGACAGAATGACCAAAAGTTCAATTCTATACATAGAGTATACCCATTCAGTTTAATAGGCCCCTAGGAACCACAAAATCCTTTAGCCCCTGAAATAGTGGCTTTAGAGAGGCAGTGGAAGGCCCTCTTAGCTGAAGAGAGTATAATATCAAGTGGGATACATAATAAATATGTAGAATGAACCAAATTCTAAGATTTTTCCAGAAAGCTCTGGCCAGAGTCATGTGCCAAAGACACTGAACATGGTCCATACAAATGTGCGTCTGGAAGTTAAGGAACAAGGGTTACACTATACTGGCCCGTAATCACATAGATTTAAGTTCAAATCCCACTTCTGATTCTTACTGTCTGTGTGACTAAGCCTCTTAAACCATTTGTACCTCAGTTTCTTTAGCTGTAAAATGAATATTATGACACCTCCCTCACAGGGCTGTAACGAACAGATATGTTACACAGATCGCCCTGTAATATAGTTATTCCTTCCACACTGATACTTTCTCTGTCATGATTTCAATATATGACAGGTCAGAGCAGGAAAATAAATGGGAATTTTTGGGGAGTTTTACAGAAACCTGCAGATGACTTGTGAAGGCTAGCAGACAACACAGAAAAAGTTTAGAAACTCAGAAATGCATAGAATATATGCTTAATGTTATATAATGTTCTTTGGTATGAAGGGAGGGCCAAAATATTTTACACAGATTTTTCCAGGTCACAGGGATGTCACATCCCTAACCACCAAGATGTGGAAGAGAAAACTGTATAGGGTGTCCCAAAAAATCTTAGCTTTAAGCTTATAGCTTCACTAAGATTTTTGGGACACCCTGTGGATATACATCTCTTTGTGCATGTGTTGGGAGAGGGTAAAGAATGTAGAGATAGGTCTCATATTCACCAACACATTTATAGCAACACTTGTCTTAGTAGCAAAGAACTAGAACCAAAGGAGATGTACATTGATTGGGAAGTATCTAAATAAAATGTAGTATATAAATATAATGGAATATGGATTGTAGCAGAAGAAACAATAAATCCAAAGGAAATAGAAAAACATAGATTTTGAGGACTGAAGCAGAGTGATCCAAGTAAAAATAAGTAAAAAAAACCCTATGATATCACAAACAACAAAACTGAAGACTGGAATTCTAATACCAAAAGACCAGAATAAATCTCCTTCCTTTGAAAACATGTAGTACTGTGGATGTGGACCAATACAAGATTAAATGAATGTATTTTGTGATTGTGCTGAACATACACATATCATATATGTGTATATATGCCATGTGTAGATGTATGTGTCCTCATACATATGTGTTTAGATGCAGATGTATACATACATAATACATACTTACATATATATGTAAGCTCTCTGGGAGAGGGAATATATTGAGAATGAAAATGACAAAAGCAAAAAAAAATCAATAAAAAAAAATCCTGGTACACATTCAATCGGTATCTTTCCATGAAAGGGTAGAAATTAAACTAAATTGCAGAATAATAATTTTAGCTTTTAATTTACTTTAAAAAAATCTTTGTCCAAATATTAACTTTGAATTCAATAGGATGATAATCTATCATGCAAGTTTTCCCTTTCACAGTACAAAAATGTTTCCTTTATTTTCCCATTCCTATAATGACCTAGATACAGATTTTGGAATATGTCAACAACTCTGCAGTACCTACTTCCAAAGAAAATATTCGATCAAATATAACTACGTTCCATATGTTTTCACTACCTACTGGATCCCATGCAAAATGCTCTAATGGCCTTCACCATGTAAAAAATCATGCACTGTGCTCCTGCGGGGGCAGGCAGCCAGCAACCAGGCAATGCATAATGACATCCGTCAAATTGTAGGAGGAAACTGGAAACAGATACTGTGCTGGGGAGGGATGTCTGCTCTGGTGTTATATGGAGTGATTTGAAGAGGTTACCTAGAATGGAATATGTAGGTCTTTTACCCTAGTACCACGGCTGCCATATTCATGATTTATATAAACATGTGGCATTCTACAATGCTCTCTCCTCCATAAAATTATCCTTATCCAGCTGGGTGATGTTAACTGAGCTAATCATAAACATCTGCTTAGTTTACATAAATGTTGCCTTTATTCCCAGATTTTCCTTAAAGAAAATATAACGTCAAACTAGTCACAGAAATCGTTTTAGCTCTCCTTTTCTTGTTAAGGAAAAGTTGGGGGGGCGTATTTCATTTCTAGATCTATTGCTTTCTTTGTGTCTTGGACTAGTATATAGAATCCACAAAGTACTATGTCTCTTTCTTAACATTACACGCGAAGATTAGACAGCTTGTATCTAGTTTAGGAGTATCTCACCTACGTGTAGCATATGTCCTCCATTATTAAAAAAAGAAAAAGAAAGACAAGTCTAACTTTAACTACAACCCTAATTGCCCCCAAAATTAATCATCTGAAAGCTTTTCAGAAGTTTTGAGCGTATATTTTATTTCCATGGACTAGTAAAAATACCTGATATGATCTTTATGCAATTAATTTATGGGAACTACCAAACATTCTTCACCTTATCCTTTATCAATATACTTTCCCTCATTTTTTTTTAAACTTCAGCTATAAGCAACATTTCTCTTACACATGGAATTCTTTAATACATACTTGGTGCTGCATTAGACTTCCAAAAACATTAGTCGATTCAACTGTTCATTGGATTGCTTTTGTGAACACTTGCTTATGAGTGCGTTTGTGGTGGGAAACAGAGAAAGCACTGAGCAGAGAAAGTTTGGAAAAGAAAACAGGGTAGGGAAAAACAAAAATGTCTACAATTGAAATAATAGAATTGGAGATCTGGAAGTGAATTTAGTGAGGATGCATTCTACAATCTTCCTTTTTTCACAGACGGGGAAACTGAGGCTCAGAAGGTGAAATGATTGTACAAGGTCAAAGAACTAGTTGGAAAATCAGGAACTGAATTCACTTCTGCTGGGCACTGGTCCAGAGCTCTTTTCATTGCTTCACAGCTGCTTCTGTTTTTGAAGCTTGCTTTGATCTATACCATTTCATATGAATTCAAAAGGAAACTGTGTCCCTAAGGAGAAAATCACACCTGGAACATTTGTCTGTAACTCAGGGTAGGCAGTCTGAGTACATCTCAAATGCTGACATTCTTCTCTGTATAGCTTCCAATGGTCTTGTTCCTCCTCCTCCTCCTCCTCCTCCTCCTCCCCCGCTTCTGTTCCTTCTAGTTACATTTAGCTTTTTAGGGTCCTTTTGATCTCTTCCCTCTTTTCTAACCCATCTTCTACCTTAGGCCTGAAAGAGAGAATTAGGGGACACAAATAATATTGGACTTGGAGTCAATGAGAGGATTCAAGTTTGACTTCAGACACTGAGTGGTTTTTTACCTTGGGCAAGTCACTTAAGGTCTAGGCCAGGGGTAGGAAACCTGTGGCTGTAGGGCCACATGTGGCCCTATGGGTCCTCAGGTGCCTGAATTCAAACCTGGCCATGGGTGGGGAACCTTCAACCTCAGGGATCTGTTCTGTGAAGTTTGGATTTAGTCAAAGGGCCACACTTAAGGACCTAGAGGGCCACATGTGTCCTCAAGGCTGCAGGTTGCCCACCCCTGGTCTCAGTCTTCATTTTCTTATTTATTAAATAGGGGATAATGCTATATCCTCCCAGGGTTGTTGTAAGGATATATGAAAAAATTCTTTGTAAACTTTAAAGCACTATAGAAACACTAGCCATAATTAAACTATTATTCATCTCCTGTAAGTCTTCTTATGGTATAATTAAAAACTGAATTGAGAGATCATGTCTCTACAGAACAATGAGAAATTATCCTTATTATTTCCATCTCTTCCACTCTTATCCATAAATCCCTTAAAATTTGACTTAAATCTAACAAGTGATATTTCATAACTTGATCTTTACTTTAATCAGTTCCTTATTCAGGGTCCCCTTTACACTTATATCTGCAGTCTGAATCTCATTATCCTAAATGTGCTTCTGGGTGGCTTTGCAATTGTTTTCATGTTATTTTCAGTATTTACATTTTGCCTCCCCAGATTTTAGGCTGCTTGAGGGCAGAGACTATCAATATGTTCCTTTTTCTACTACTGCTATTGCTACTAGTCTACCTTTCCTCTGCATTTTCCAATTTCTGCACCAAGGGTTGGGGAAAAAAAATTAGTGATAGTAGTACTATGCCTACTTTAGAGATGAAAAAAAAAAACCTCGAGGTTCAAAGAGTTTACCATCTGCCTCTGATCACAAGTTAGTAAATGTCAGAACTGGGACTTGAACCCAGGTTCTAGGCTGGGGAGGGGGTTGGAAAGTTTAAGGATTTATCTACCCTTATCCACGGCCTTTTACAAGATTCTCTGCACATAGCAGGTGTTCTTGAATTAGTTTAGATGAATATATTGTTGTTGTTATTGATGACTGTAACATTCATTCAGCAAAAATGTATAATAACACCTACTGTGTATAGCTTTGGAGTCAGAAAGACCTTGCCTCTAGTTTTACTTCTGTTGTCCTGGGCAAGTTACTTTCTCTCTCAGTACCCTAGACAAGTCTCTAGGAATTTACCTTCTTAGTCAGTGAGGTAGAGGCCCAGATAGAGTAGATGTGGAGGCAAGAAGACTTGAGTTCAAATTTTGCCTTAAATATTTACTAGCAATATGGCCCTGGGAAAGTCATTCAAGTTCTCCCAGCCTCAGTTTCTTCATCTTTAAAATAGAAATGGTAATAGCACCTTCCCCTTCAGAGATGTGAGGATCAAATGAAATAAGCAAAGAATTTTGCAAACCTCAAAGTGCTTTATAAATATTAGCATTATCACAAGTGGTAGAATGTGGCTGAAATGCATTAATACAAACAGTTTCTTCCTTGGGAAGTTCCCTACACCATGGAAATAAACCACAGGTCCTAACCAAAAGAGGAAAAAAAGGAGAAAAAGAAAAACAACCAAACACAACCTGGACAAGCATCTATTTAGTAAGTAATCAATGAACACTTACACTATGCAGAAGACCTCAGGAGAAGCAACAGGATTTCTTGGAAATGGCATTTTGAATCAGTTTCTCCATCTAGACTAACTTTGTGTTTTATTCAGTAAAACAAGGTAATGATAGTACCATAGCACCCACTGCATTCATCATTCATGCCCGGGACCATCTGCATTCTATCAGAGATGCATTCAACGCTATCTCAAAGCTAGGTAATAATAATACTTTGCATTTATATAGTGTCATTTATCGCCAAATATCCCAAACCACTTTACAAACGTGGTTCACAGAACATAGATTTAAAGATGAAATGTGACAACATACCCTGCATTTTTTTAATATAAATTTATTTATTTTTAGTTTTCAATATTCACTTCCACAAGTTTTTGAGTTCCAAATTTCTCACCCCTCCCCCCACCCCAAGATGGCATGCATTCTGAATACCCCTTCCCCTGCTCTGCCTTCTCTTCTATCTCTCCCCCCTCCCTTCTCTTATCCCCTTCACCTTCTATTTTCCTGTAGAGCAGGATAAACTTCCGTACCCCATTTCCTGTGTTTCTTATTTCCCAGTTGCATGTGAAAACATTTTTTTAAAACATGTGTTTTTAAAACTTTGAGTTCCAAATTTTCTCCCTTCCTCCCTCCCCACCCACCCTCATTGAAAAGGCAAGCAACTCAATATAGGTTGTACATGTGCAGTTATGCAAAACACTTCCTTAGTAGACATGTTGTGAAAAACTAACTCTATTTCCCTTAATCCTATCCTGCCCTCCCATTTATTCTATTCTTTCTTTTGACCCTGTCCTCCTCAGAAGTATTTCTTCTGATTACCCTCTTTCCCAATCTGCCCTCCTCTCTATCACCCCCTGCTCTCTTGTCCCCTTCTCCCCCTATTTTCCTGTAGGGTAAGACAGATTTCCATACCCAGTTGACTGTGTATGTTATTCTCTCCTTAAACCAAATCCTATGAGAATAAGATTCCCTCATTCCCTCTCACCTTCCCCTGTTTCCCCTCCACTGTGAGAGACTTTTCTGTTTTTTTTGTGAGATAATTTACCCCATTCTACCTCTCCCCTTCTTCTCCCAGTATCATCCTCTATCATCCCTTAATTTTATTCTCCAGATATGACCCCTTAATCTTCAACTCACCCTGTGCCCTCTTTCTATCTATCTATATATACATACATACAATTTTTTTCCTTCAACTACCCTAATACTGACAAAGGTCTCATGAGTTACAAATATCATCTTTCCATGGAGGAATGTAAACGGTTCAACCCTTAATAAGTCTCTTATGATTTCTCTTTCCTGTTTACCTCTTCATGTTCCACTGGAGTCCTGTATTTGAAAGTCAAATTTTCTGTTTAGCTCTGGTCTTTTCATCAGGAATGCTTAAAAGTCCTCTATTTCACTGAATGATCATTTTTTCCCCTGAAGGATTATACTCAGTTTTGCTAGGTAGGTGATTCTTGGTTGTAATCCTATCTCCTTTGCCCTCTGGAATATTACATTCTGTGCCCTCTGGTTCCTTAATGTAGAAGCTGCTAAATCTTGTGTTATCCTGATGATGTTTCCACAGTACTTTCACCAAAATAAGATAATATAGTCTGATTCTTTTTGCACTGCTTGCTCATGATCCCAGCCAATTACTTGAGTTTTAAACTCTTTGTTAAGGTAAGAGTCTGCTTCCAATGTGGAGAGTGTACTGTCCCAAGCTTCAGGGGTTTGTGTAGCTGTTTTCAGAGATACTTGTAGGGACCTGCAAATTTTCAGTTCTTCCAAGGTGATATGACAAGGGGTGAGGTGTTTACTCCTTTCCTGGCCTGTGACCACAAGTATTCCTTTCTGTCCCATAACTGTGACGAGGAGTTCTTCTCCACAGCCACTACAAGCTCCACTACGCCAGCGCTCCTCCTCACCCCAGTACTGCTGCCCAGAACTGTGACCCAGATCCACACACAGGCAAAGCAAGAGATTCCTGCTTCATCACTGGCAAAGAGATCCCTGCAGCCCTCTCTGATCAGCCACTGGATTCCCCCTCAGTCTGTGTGCTGGAAGCTTGGGAAGCAGCTGCCCCACCCAGGGCTAAGCTCTTGGGGAATGGAGCTGAGACCCCGCCTTCCTCTCTGACCACCGACAGAAACAGATTTTCCCACTGACCTTCTAAGTCATCTTTGGCATTCGTGGATTGAGGAGTCTGGAAACCTCCACAGCTGCCCGCGATTCAGTCCTCTGAGGCCTGCTCCACATTTGCTGTGGCCTGCGTGCCCACTCTGCGCTGAGCTTGCAGCCCAGCGTGATACACCTTTCTGATCAATCATCCAGGTTGTCTTGGGCTGGAAATTTGTTTCACTCTGTCTTTTTGTGGGTTCTGCTGCTTCAGAATTTGTTTAGAGCCATTTTTTATGAGTATTTGGAGGGGGTTTGGGGGAGAGCTCAAACAAGTCACTGCTTTCACTCGGGCATCTTGGCTCCACCCCCCTGCATTTTTTTTAAAGAGGAGAGCAAAACTAGTTGGGGGGTTGGGGTAGCAGAACACAAACCATATAGAGACTGAATCTGTCTCAAATTCCTCTATCTATTATGTTTGTGGTCCAGCTCTCTCTACTGCTCTCTACTAGGCAGTGACAGGTAGCCTGGCCAGGGGAAGGCTGTGAATTCTAATCTTAATGAATTATTTATCTTGCTAGATTTGCTTGATGACCTTATCTACTCCTATGGCCTCAATTATCTCCTCTATGCAGATGATGCCCACATGGCTCTCTTTAATGCTAACCTTTCAATTCCCATTCCAGTTTTGGAATGTTCAAATACATGCTTGAAATCTCTACTATCTTATTCAGCAGTCATACGAAGCTGAATATGTCCACAGTGAAATTCATCATATTATGCCCCAAAACTTGCTCTTCCCTTTAATTTTTCCATTTTGACTGATTTCTCAATTACCTTGGCTTGAAACATGAAGGGCATCTTTAATGCTTCCGTCTTTTCACTACCCTTCATTCCATCAGTTGCCAAGTTCATAGACTCGATCTTCTCAACTTCCTCTCACATTGCTCTCTTTCTTCATCCCATACTTAGTTCAGGCCCTCATTGCCTCTTGCTTATAATGTATTTATTACTATTATTTTTATCACTGTCCCTTAGTGCTTCCAGACTAATCTTTTTTATGTCACTGTCCTAAAAATGCTTCATTGGTTCTCCATTCTTCACCATTTGAAATACCCATTCTTTAGCCTAGCATTGAAGTCTATTCACATTCTGGCTATAGTCTGAGTTTTAGGGGCTGTGGAAAATACTCCTATTTGCTATAATAGTCTACCTCTTCCTCAAAGCATAGTTTGATAGTATTCATTTCATAGCTTCAGCAAAACTCTTCATTCTAAATTTTGATCATCCACTGTGCCTGATTCCACTGCTTATGTGTGACCTCATATCTTACTCTTTAGAGTGTTTGGTATTGTATGACTTATAGCCATATGGTAACACCAGAAAGATCTTGATGCTAAAAAGATGGGCCTTTGTTTCAGTGAGAAGTTTAGGGATCATAAAACACACTGAATGGCTTTCCCCAAAGCAATCTAGCCCACTTTTTTCCCAATTCACTCTGGAACCTGATCAACAGATTTTATATATATATATATATATATATATATATATGTATATATAGATGTAGATATAAATAGATATTTGTATGTTTATACATATATGTGATCAATGTTTATACATACACATATAAATATATAGATATGATGGGTCCAAAATGACTTAGTAGAGAGTTAATGACCTCAGAGACTGAGATAATTGAGATCAAATCACACAAGGAGACGTACTTATCGGGTGTGTGACCTTGGCAAGTCCTTTAACCTGTAAGAGTTCTTGGCAACTCTCTAAAACTAATTTATAGAGAAAGTGATGACCTGCGTTTCATTCAAAGAGTGAATTTCCTCATCTAGAAGTTTCCTATGTTAATGGAATCCTCACAATTCCATTCCCTCATGCACATACACACACATATACACACACACATTCACATGAATGGACAGTCCATATAGCTTTGATTTTCTTTACTTTTTTCTTCTTTTCTCTGTTTCTTTTCCTTCCTTCCTTCCTTCCTTCCTTCCTTCCTTCCTTCCTTCCTTCCTTCCTTCCTTCCTTCCTTCCTTCCTTCCTTCCTTCCTTCCTTCCTTCCTTCCATCTCTCTAGAGTGGCATCATTCTATTACATATCGTAGTCTGGAAATATATACACATATATTTCTCATATATTTGGCTTTTTCTGAATGACTAGTTAGGTTGAACTTTAAAATTTTTTTTACAACTTTTCCTTGATGAAAGTACAAAGTGTCATTAGTTCTTAGGCCTAGCAAATGAAAGCTAAGGACCACAGGCATTTAGGTCTTGTCCTTGGAACCATCTGGACTTTGGTGATCATTCACCATATCTTGGCTATAACCAGTCAGTTCTCCATTTCATTTCCTGGCCACTAGCTTCAAAATGTGTGGCTCCAAATGTACCCCAACTTCCAGCCCCCCTTTATTTATTGTCTTCCTTTCTTAGAATGTGAGCTCCTTGAGGGTTAAGGACTCTCTTGCTTATTTTTATTTACTTAGTCCTAGCATAATGCCTGACACATAGTAGGCATTTCATAAATCTCCTCTCTCTCTCTCTCTCTCTCTCTCTCTCTCTCTCTCTCTCTCTCTATCTGTGTGTGTATGTGTGTGTGTGTGTGTGTGTTTGTGTGTGTGTGTGTGTGTTTCTGCCTGTCTTTTGAAGATGAGGATTAGAGATGTTAAAGGACTTAGGGACTAGAACCATTATCTTCTTCCTAGATAGTTTGGTTTTCAAGCCACTGGCCTTTTATTAGACATAGTATCTTGCCATATGAATGGACATAGACTGTGCCCTCAGAGTGACATGATAGCTATCTTCAAATACTTGAAAGCATATCATATGAAAGAAGGATTAGACTTGCTCTGTTTTGGACTCTTTAGCAACCTCTAGACAATGGGTGGCAGTTACAAAGAGAAAAATTTAGATTTGATGTCAAGAAAGGCTTACCAACACTGAAAATTGGTCAACTTTGGAATGGACTGCTTGGGAGGTGAATAACTGCTTGTTTGATGCTGTTGAGAAGAGTGTTTTTCTGCACTATGTTTGACTAGATGGCCCCTGAGATCCTTCCCACCTCATAAATATCATCTGTGTTTTTGCCAATAATTGAGGAAATCAGCACATTTCAACAAAACCCATAAACAGGGGCATCTGGAGGAAACTATTCTATCTGTGTTCTGTGCTAGATATCCTCCACAAAAGTGGTAAATGTCTTTTGTGCGTGCACATTTTCCTGTTTTATATCTCACTGAGTGTTAATGGTCAGGGAATTTTTTAATAAAATGATTTCTGTTGACTTATGTTCCAAAGAATCTTTTATGAATTTAATATGCATAGGAGACACCTTGTTGGAGTAAAGCCTTTGAGGAAAAAAAAAACTTTGCTGTATTTTATGAAATCCTTTTAAAAGAAAATTCTCAACACCTCATGAAGACAAGGAGATCATACCTCATCTATATGTTTCAATTGTGTGACTATTTGAAAGGTATCCTCAACTCCCATGGTTTTAATGATCATTCCTGTGCTCCCAAATGGACATATCAGCCCTTATCTTTCTCCTAATCTTCAGTACTGCATTTACAACTAACTGCTTGCTGTCCTTAACTGGACATCTAGGAAGTATCTCAAAACCAATATGCTCTGAGAAAAGAAAATAAAACAAAACTCATTATCTCTTTTTCCCTCTCCCTGTAAACCTACTTCCTCCTACTAACTTTCCCATTTCTATTGAAGAGCACCACTCTCCTTCCAATCATCCATGTTCACAACTTTGGTCATCCACAACTCTTCACTCTAACAACTCCATAATATACAATCAGTTGTGAAGTCAATACTACCTCCTCAACATCTAATTAAAAATAAAAAAAGAATTAGATGGCAATTATAGGGACTTTCTGCATATCTCTTTTGGAACTTGCTAGGACTTTTCTAATGGGTCTCATGCCACTAGTTTCAGTCATTCTTGTGAAGTACAGTTGCCCCCTTGCATGAGGATCACTAGCTTACCTTAGCTTGGAGGCCATACTTTGTGCATTTGTTTAGAGATATGTGAAGCCACTGACTCTATTACTCAATCTTTTCTTTTACTGTATGTATATCTTTTGAACTTCTGGATATCTGTGGATATTTAGCATCTTAGATTATAGCTATTCCTCATTTCTGGACTGGTAAATATACACAGGCAATTTTCTCCCTTATTTCTCTCAGTGTAAACTCATTGTAATTACATTTGTAAAACTTCAGGTGAATGCATTATTATCACTTCTTTTTAGGTGCATTCTGTCCCTGTCCAAAATCTTGATATTCCTTCTTATACCTTAGCTCTATGCTCTGGGAATACTGTAGACTTCTCCCTTGTTTTTATCATTGATGAATAGTTGCCTCACTACCCCAACCAAGCACCATTATTCCATTTTATTTTTTTTTTGTTTTCTAACCATTACTGGATATTCTCTCCATTGACATCACCCATGGGTCTATACTACCATTTCATATCTTGTAGTGCAATAACCTGTTTCTCCCTCAGAGATCCTAGACCTTCACCCTTCAGAAATTAAAAATATATAAAACAATTGTTTAAAATGCTCTGAAATAGTCTCAAGTTTTTTGCCTCTTCTTCCCTTCTTCCTCTGTGTGACATTCTTCTACCCTCTGATTCCTGGAACAGGCCAGGATCCATGCTTGACCTTTCAAATCTCTTATCTTTTTCATTTTACACCAAAACACCTCTTCTAGTTGTAAAAGAAACAGATCATTCCCACCAGGCAGCTAGGTGGCACAGTAGATGGAGTGCCAGGCCTGGAGTCAGGAAGACTCATCTTCTTGAGCTCAAGTCTGGCCTTAGACACTTACTGATTGTGTGACCCTCAGCAAGTCACTTAACCCTGTTTACCGCAGTTCCCCAGTCCATAAAATGAGCTGGAGGAGGAAATGGCAAAAAAAGATACTATAGTATCTTTGCTAAGAAAATCTACAAAGAGTCAAACATGACTGGAATGACCGATTCCATCACTGTTGGAATAACAACAATGATATTCCAGCTGATAACTTGAAGTGTGAAAAAGTGTTCCTTCAGCCCCTTCAACTTCCAGTTTATGCCAACCTCCATTTTGAGCATTAGTAGCAGTCACTTATTTGTCATAGAAATGCAAGTAGACTCAAAATAAGTCTCTGCAAAATATCCACTGTTCTGCACACTTTCTAGAAATATAATTCTCGTTTTAAGTGATTACAATTTCAGAACTGTCTCTCTTTCTAATATCTCTTTTGAGAAGATATCATGTTAGTGCCTCTTTAATGCTTCTTGAAACCTTTACCCTTCCCTACTCCACTACCTCTTCTCTTCATTATTTTCCTTACTGGGTCCTTTTCCAATATTCCTTCTTCAGACAAAGTCCTTCTCTATTGGTTCAAACCCTTCTCCTCTTCTGAGGTCCTTCTCTTCAAATGTTTCTTCTTCTGATTGAGTATTGCTTCCTATTTATTTCTTTTCTTTCAGCTCAAGTTCAGATATTCTTCCAGTCTTTCCAATTTTCGCTTCCCAAAATTCAACCTCTGGCCGTCTATACAGTTTTACAGCCAACCCTTCAAGTGACCCTCACAAATCACCCTCTTTTTATTTAGCCTCTTGATGTTCAATGTAATTACGCAGCATTCAGCTATGATTTGTTGTTTTCCATTGACACCCTGCAGTCATTGTGTATATGAACATATGTATGTGTACACATAGGCTAATTATGGTCCTTTGTATCAGTTCATGTAGGTCTTTGTACGCTTCTTTGTATTCATCATATTACCACAGTAATATTTTCTTACATTTATGTATCACAATTTTAGACTTTCCCAAATCTAAGGTCATATAATTTATTTCTAATAGTTTGTTGCTACCCCAAAGTCCTATTATTATATGCTCTACCCCCCCACACACAAACACATGTGTGTGAATTTTTTAGTAATTGACCTATTTTTATTTTTAGTAAATTACCTATTTTTAGTATTGACCTCTATGACATAAATGATTCACAGAAGGAACTTAGGTTCCAAAGAGTGTGCTTATATTGGTCATTTTCTTAATATGTTTTAATTGCTTCACAAAGTTTTTCTATATTGATTTCTACATTGATATTCCTATCAATAGTACATTTTTGTACCTTTCTTCCCATAACCCCAACAACTTTGACTTTTTCAATCTCTTGATATCTTTGTCAATTTGCTTTACATAGAAGTGTACTATAAAGTTGTTTTGATTTTTTATTTCCTTAATTAATTTGGAGAAATCTTCTTATGGCTATAAATACTTTGCAATTTTTATTTTGAAAGATGTTTGTTCAAATTCTTTGACCAATTATTACAGATGAGAATGGCTGTTGGTCTTTTTTGACTCCCTGATTGCTGAGATCTAGGATAGTAGACCTTTATCAGAAATACTTGGCATTTTCCCCCAATATAACCTTTCACTTTTTATCCTAACTAAATTAATTTTGTATGTGCAAAGCTTTTCAGTTTCATGTAATCAACATTCTGTTTTCTTGCCTTTCCTTCCTTTCCTTTCCCTTTTCCTTGTCTTTCCCTTCCCTCCTACCTTAGCACTCAAAAAAAACCACTCTGATGTATTTATTTGCAATTGCATATTCAACCATCTTCCTTGTTGCCTTTTCCCTTATTAGAATGTAAACATGATGAAGGCAAGGACCTTGTAACATTTAAATTATTTCTCACTCAACCCCTGGCACATTGACATGCACACATTGGGTATTTAGTGATTGTTTTTTACTGGCCAAATAGCTAAGAATTCTGCAGAACATTTTGACTTAAGCCATTTCTTTAGCGTTGGAAAATGTATTTGTATAAGCTACATGCTTAATGAATGAATTCCTTTGCTTGAACAAACGCTATTATGTAGTAAGGAAGGAACCATGCAAATGAATTCACATCCACACTTTATCTCAGCTTGGCAGCGTAAAGACAGTCTATGTGCAATTTTTATTTTCTGAGTTCTGGCATTTGTTAGAAAAGTATTATGTTTTAAGGTAGCCCCAAGTCTTCTAGACAAATAGATAAATCTTCTAGGTAAATATGTGTAAGCAAAAAGTACACTCTGGCATGAAGCTGGAATGAAACCATAGGCGAAGCTAACACAACAAAGAAAGAAAACATGTATTGGCCTCCTTAGCCTTTCCATTTGTGTTTTAATTAGGGTTTTTTTTTTTCATATGTCCAGATAATCAAATCCCATCATTTGAACACAGTGGCCAAAAAAAGAATGCAGGGGAAGAAATTCTTTATAACATTGGAATCAAGTGTGACTGTCCAAGAAATGTCCTTCTGAAGTAATTCCCCTGGCATTCTTAGCAATTAGGGTTAGTGAGGATGATTTTTAAGATTTAGTTATGACAGACTCTTGTGGAAGTGTTAGCAACTACTTTAAATGTTTCTGCTGGTCTAGAGCTCATGTAGTCAGATCAGCGTTACATTAGAATTATTGGCCCTGGACATTTGCACAATTGTTTTATACATTAACTTCCTGGGATTCAATGAAATTGAACAACCTCAATTTATCTCACCTTTCCTTAACCAGAGAGGCGTGTTCTAAATAATATGCAGCTTGCTTTTGCTATCAACAGCTTAACTGCAACTAAAGAATGATTTCTGGGAAAATGAAACAAATGCAAGGGCAAAACATTTTCTCTGGGGCATTGAAAATTAAAAAATAATACTAGCTATAGAAGAATATATTGTCATGAGATGGGTAATCTATGTTATTGTGGTATTTTTTCACTAGCAAAAAAAATGGACAGACTTCATTAAGTATAGACACAGAGCTCTTGTTCTACAACTTGCTGAAAATCTACATCATAAAGGCAGTCTTGGCTTTCAACTTGTGGGTAGGTCAAGCCATGGTACAAGGGTACTTCCCCTGGTAACAGACGTTAGTTTTCAGGACAGGTATGAAAGGGAATTTTTTCTATCACTGAAGTGGAACAGAAAGCTAGATGACAGAAGATCATAAAGAGAAAAGTACAGTCCATTGCACTACATACAGTTTATCTACCGCAGAAAGGCTGTATTGACCACAGGGGGATTTAAACCAATCGTCCAAAGGAGTCTCAAAATGTCGAACCTGCTACTTAAACCTTGAGCCATTCTCCTGTGTTTATTCAATGTGATTCTTACACTGACCTCTGCATATTAGAAAGACCCATCTGCCCTTGTTCTAGGCTTTCCAGTGACTTCCATTATTAAATGAATTTGCTTAGCACTGACTTTAATAGTGATAGTAAACATATTTCCTATCAGAAAAGCAGAGAATGGGCTCTGGGGTAAGCCTCCTTGGTTCTTTTAATGTCTCAAATGATTTTCCATTTTGGTAGATGGATATGAGAACCCTGAGGAAAAATGTGCTGAAAGTTGTAGCCATCAGTTCTTAAAAATCTTTTCTCTCTCATCCTTTTAATAGCACAAATGTTATTTTATTGATGCCGTTTGATTTTGGGGAATACTCTGGAGCCTACTTCACCAGATTTTCCATATATTTTTTCTTTTAAAAAATCATTCCTTTTGAGATAAGTGCACATACACATGAACTGAATTTGTATTCTATTCAAACTCCATTCTTCATGTGGAACAACACTTAGGAGACCACTCGGAAGCATCAGAATGTGCTGAATGCTGCGATCTGCCTGCTTGAATAGATTGGCCACGTGTAGCCTGGTAAACCTGTTTTCCTCGGGCTCTCCTGATTGTCTTTTAACTTCTGAGTGCAATTCAGGATGATCATGTTAATCTCCAAGGCCTGATATGGCTGGGGACCCATGGAGCTGATCAATTGCCTCTTTCCCTGGGTATGGCAATTAATACCAACTAAAGGAGTTTTCTTAACAATTCCTCATTCTCAAACTGGGTAGCAGATAATAGGGATTTTTTTTTTGTGGAAGAACCCCTTTGCCTAGAGTTTCTCACCACCAATGATTTAAGTTTGATTGGTCAACATTTAGTGTGAAATTGCTTCCATGAGGTTCATAGTTATTAAAAGGTAGCTTTAAAATAATTATGAGGCTGTTATGTAATTTATGATATATATATATACATATATATATATATAATTTATGTATAGTTATATAAAATACTATATGCCTTATGTTGTTGAGTTGCTTCAGTTGGGGCTGCCTCTTTGTGACCCTATTTGGGGTTTTCTTGGCAAAGATACTGGAATGGTTTGCCATTTCCTTCTCCAGCTCATTTTTACAGATGAGGAAGTAAGGCAAGCAGGTTTAAGTGACTTGCCCAGGGTCACACAGCTAGTAAATACCTGAGGCTTGATTTGAGCTAAGGTTCTCCTGACCCCAGGGTCAGCACTCTATCCATTGTGTTGCCTTTATGCCTATATACCCTCTATGCCCTATATAAAGAGATATAAATGTAGATATATCCCTGAATTACACACACATGTGTAAATATGTGTGTGTAATTCAACTTTGTTCCAGAATTATATATATATATATATATGTATGTACCTATATATATGCACACACATACCCCCCACATATTTAAGAATAGAACTCAATTATATAAATATACCTAATTATATATAAATATATATTATATATATATATATATATATATATATATATATATACCATATACTCAGTTATATTTCTAAATTATATGCACATACGTATATGGCATACACATTCATGCATATATGTGTACTACTCATGACTATAACTGAATTATTTCTTATATTTGTATATATGTGTATATAATCCTGAATTTCTTTTAACTAGTGACAATTTATATTTATGATATTCATTCAGAGACCTTCAAATGATAGCTGCTTTTTGAATTGAAGGCACTGAATTATATGAATCAGAGGTGTCAACAAATAGACCACAGGCCACATTGTAGCCCTAAACTCCTCCAAGTTCAGTCAAAAACCAGATAAAGACACAATAGGAAATATTTAACAAAATAATAAAAAATTAAAAGAACATAGATAATAATAAATATGTGACTTTCTAAGTCAATACAAGGCCCACAGAGATCTTTATATATAATTTTTATTTGAGTTTGACACCACTGATATAAATCTAATACTGTAGGTGAATCCCATGAACAGACATGCTATACCTAGAAGAGATCACGTGCAGCTACCCTGAAAGACCTGAAAGACAGGACAGTCATTGTGATTGATCGTACATATAAATAATATATGTCTACATTTCATAAAATGAAGAGTGTTTGCTAGTAGTATGTGTTTTAAACACCTACATAACCAGTCATTTAGTGCACATGATATGCTAAAATGCATTGAAACTAAAGGGCATTATAGTTATATACTTCCACTTTGAAAGTATAAACTCATCTCCAAAACCACAAGGAAGATGATGACAGAAGATTACAAGTCACAAGAGTGTTTGTAGAGAGCACCCAGCCCACACTCTCTGAATGTCATCCACAAGTGGTCCTCCTACTGTACCACTTTGCCTCATTGATCATCATCGTTCTTTGACTTTTTATAGGATTTGATGCTATTGACCACTCCCTCCTATGCACTCACTTCTCCTTCACTACTCACTGCTACCTCGATTCTCATCATAAGGAGTTGGCTTGTAAGGAAAAGAAGGCTGTAATAGATGCTATAATCAATCAATCAATCAATACATCAGCATGCCTGATCATTCTGTGTAACACAATTCTAAACCATCCACAGGAGAAGTTTACCATAAGGGATGCATCCAGTTCAAGCAGAGGTTGGTTTTTCCTCATAACATTGTGAGGATCTGAGTAGAAAACTTGTGCTGTTATTTCCAATCCCTCATTCACTTTTGTCACATTCCCAACTCATTTATTTGTTTCATATATTTCCTAAATAATATTTTATTCTTATTCTGTTTTGAAGTGTATTCTTTGTTATATGTAAACTCCTTGAAGGTAGGGATGATTTTGCATCCCTGGCATCCAGCACAGTGACTAGCATATAGCTGGCGCTTAATAAATGCTTGTTGACTGGTTGATTGATAGCTTTTACCTTGTGGACTGCTGTAAGACACCATGGACCTCTCTATTATCTTGAGCATTATATTCATTTTAAAATACTGAGATACTATTAATATTTTATGCTTATAGTATGCTGTACCTCAGAGACATGCAACAAGACTGGTAGAATAGTTGTTGTTGTTTTGGGACTATTTTTTTCAGTTATTTTCTGAAAAAAAAAAAAAGAAAAATGAGTTATTTCCTGAGAGCAATTTCGTCTCCTTTTCTTTTGTTCAATGTTGGGCTCAACTCATCCATTTGTACTAATTGACCCAAATAAATATGCCGATGGACAAGCTTGATAGGATGTATATTTTCTCTATTCTGATGATTCTGAAATCTATTTATCCTGACAACTTCTCTGTTGACCTTCAGTCTCTAACCTCCAACTTCCTTTCAGACATCTTGAACCGGACATTCTGTAGACATCTTAAACTTGACGTATCCAAAACAGGACTCATTAAGTTTTCCCCTAAACTCTTCCTCTCCTGAGTCCTCCAGACTCACAACCGAGATGTCATCCTTCACTCTTCACTATCTTTCACTCCCCACGTGCAATATGTTTTCAAGGCATGTTGATTTTCCCTTGACAACAGCTTTGAATAGTGCCCCCTTCTTTCCACTGCCACTGCCACTACTCTTGCGCAGGCTCTCATCACCTTACACTTGGATTATTGCAGTAGGCTGTTTCTCAGTCTGTTTTCCTCAAGTCTCCCCCCACCCCAACTCCAACCCATATTTTTTCATATGTCCACCCTTTCCCCTTTTTAATGATGTCTTTGGGATACAGACCTAGTAGTGGTATTGCTGGACCCAAGGATATGCACAGTTTTATTGCCCTTTGGATATGGTTCCAAATTGCTCTCCAGAATGGTTGGAACAGTTCACAACTCCACCAACAGTGCATTTGTGTTCCAATTTTCTCACATCTTCTCCAGCATTTATCATTTTCCTTTTCTGTCATATTAGCAAATCTGATAGGTGTGAGGTGGCACCTCAGAGTTATTTTAATTTGCGTTCCCTAATTAGTAATGATTTAGAGCATTTTTCCATATGACTATAGATAGCTTTGATTTCTTCATCTGAAAACTGCATATACCCAAGTAAGACAGACCTTTCCTAAAATCCTTATAAGTCATCTTAAGCTGTAAAATTGTTTCACTCTGTCTTTTTGTAGGCTTTGTTGCTTCAGAATCCAGTTAGAGCTTGATTTAACATTGTTTCTGAAGGAAACTGGGGAGAACTTGGGCAATTTCCTGGCTTTTCTCCACCTTTTTCCAGAAATTTGAACATGTTGGATGCAAAGATTACTTGTTTAATACTTATAAAAAAACCCTAATAAGATAGTTCTTAGTTTATTTCAAATTATAGTGGTAACCAAGTCAAGGTTTTGATGTTTTATAGCCATATGCACATTGAGACGTGCACAGAGGTACTTGTATTAATTTTTAGATATCTGTACATTTATTTCATTAATATTTTGAGTTATGTAGCAATCTACATGACAGGTGGGAAAGGAAACTTGGATTGTTGGCATTGTGAAAAGATGTATAAGAGACTTTGGATGGAATTTCTAACCTAATATGATGTGGCTGATTTTGTCCTGCAGAATATATCCATTTGGCAGTAGTCTGAGACTCCTTAAATCCTTCTGGTCAACCACAAATTGCTAATTTGCCATAAAAACACAGGGGTTAGGAGCATGGCAGTCATACCTGATAATAATCCTCTTGCATGTTTTTCACTCAAAGTCATCTTTTATTGAGGGCCTTTCCAAATTTGGATATTTTGTTTAATTTTATTTGAATGTGGAGAAAAAGGGATAATTCTGCTCTTAGACTAATGGATAGCTTATTGGTGGTTTATGAACTTGAATTAGACTTATTTGTGCTGTGGATAGAGTGCTGCACATAGAGTTGGGAAGATTCATCTTCCTGAGTTCAAATCCAGCTTCAGACACTTACCAGCTATGTGACCCTGGCGAAGTCTCTTAACCCTGTTGGCCTCGGTTTTTTCATTTGTCAAATGAACTGAGGAAGGAAGTGGCAAACCACTGCCACATCTTTGCCAAGAAAACCCCAAATGGGATTACAAAACGTTAGGCATGGCTGAAAAACAACTAAAAAACAACAAAAAATACTACTAGCTTATGAATCAGGCTATATAACACCATTAGAATCAGACTAAAATTCTACTCCTGTACCTACCAGTTACAATATTAAATAGTAGAGTAACAGCCTCTCTGAACTTCAATTTCCCTTTTCTTTGGAATGGAGGATAGTAATTGTACCTACAACTCTGAGTTGTCACAAGGATCAAATAATATCACATATGTGAAGGGCTTAACATGCTATATAAATATGCCAATGTTTTTGTAGTTATAATAGGTGGTCACTAAATATTTGTTGACTGATTAATGTCTTTGATTTAATAAATATTTACTTTATTTGGGGTATGCAGACATAAATTATTTTGCATGTTGACATTTCATTGTTTCTTTTACTTATTTTCCCTTGGATGTGTCTACTTACAATAGGGCAACTGTTTATTTTTTGACTCTATTGTCTACTGAAGTACTGAGAGATTTATTGGTAAGCACAGAAAGGGGTAATAACCTCTATTCATAATATCAATCTGAATTGACATTATCATTTGAGATAACTTCCTCAAGCCCTTCACTAAAGGATATTGATCCAATCTGAATTGTTAGTAAACTCTTTTTAATACTTCCAGGCTGTAAGCATCATGGCCTTAAAAGTAGTGGATCTAGTCTTTAGGTCTCAAATTACCATTTCTCGTTCTCTTATAATCAAATAGATTCATATTCATTTTAAGCAATTTTCCCTAGTATTCAAGTAAATGAAAAAAGCAATTTGTTTTTATATATATATATATACATACATATATATGTATATATATGTGTGTGTATATGTGTGTATATTTTGTATATGTACATATGTTATGTATGTGTGTATAATATATATGTATAAATATAACAGTTTATATATATATACATTCACATATATATATTCTTGTGTCCGTGTATGTAAGTAGTTACGTACGTATGAATATGTGCATGCATATATAACAAGCTGCATATATATGTGCCAACATATATGCATATACACAAATGAAAGTTGAAACATATTTCTATATACATGCACACATATGTACAAATATATAATGTACATATGTAGGCATATGTATATGTACATATAGATACATACATACATATGGGTGTGTGTGTATGTGTGTGTGTGTGTGTGTGTGTGTGTGTGTATTTAATTTTAGTTTCTAGTCCCAAGTAAGCACAGAGGCATGCACCATGGAATATATATCAGGTCTGGCAAATAGATGAGAGTTCAGATCCTGATTCAGTAACTGGTCATTGCGAGACTTTAGGTAAATAACTTTATGTCTCTGGCCCTCAGTTTCCTGATTAGTAAAATTAGGGAGTTGGGTAGACACCTTCTAAGGAATTTCATGCTCTAAATCTCTGATCCTGCCATACTTACCTCTCAATCACTCAGCCTTCTCTGTTTGACCTTCTCATGTGCTTATCACATTTTAAATTTCAGTTTGTTTGTTTATATATTCTAGGTCACTATTGAAAGTGCCTTTATTTATCTCTCTCATGACTAACAAAATGTGTTGCATAAGGTGAATTGGATTGTTGAGCATGTATCTGCTAATTGGATCTTTCTCTCATCCTAAAATTATTTTTTTTTTCTTCTGGAGGCAATCTGAATGTTCTTTCACAAATGGCCACGACAACTAAAGGAAGTTTGGTGCTCGAAATTCACTGTTCAGAACCACTGAGTGCTGATAATGAAGTGTGTCTCCCAGATATTAGAGGAGATGTCGTAGACTGTAGGTATAGAATGACACATATAATTTTAGCCATGACCAATACAAGGCAAAATAATTTAGTTTGATTCTGCTTATTTGTTTCAAGGGAGAGATTTTATTGGGGGGCAAAAGTATATGGAGATAGTGATGCTGATTCCCTATCCCCCCCCAAAATCTTGGAAAGCAGTAAGAACTTTAATCAATATAATGACCGTTCATGGTCCCAGAGGAGCAATGATGACATATTTTATTCATGACAGTGAGGTAATGAGGGTCTGAAATATTTCATCCTCTGGAATTACAAGTGGTGATTTTATTGGTCATTTTGTGCATTATCATATAGATGGACAAGACAGACAGACAGATAGTATTCAGACTTTAATGAAATGTTTTACTTGATTAGGCATATTTTACCAGAAATTTGTTTATCTTTTTTCCCCCCAGTAGGTTGGAGAGGGCAGGAAACAGATTTATGTTAATTTTTTAATAGGGAGTTGTATGGGAGATGCTACGGATTTGGAATGTTGCATGCACTTCTAGTTGGGGTCATTGTATTATTAGTTTATGTAATATATTATTTTGTTACATCTCATAGAATGGGGGTGATTTACAAATGTTTTTACTGTAAAAAATGCATCAATTAAAACTTTAACAAGAAAAGAAAGAAATACTTGGATTTAGGGAAGAACGTCAATGAAACATTTTATGTTTCACACGGAAGAGAATAGACAGACAATATGAGGGCACCAGAAAGCAGGACATTGTTAGGTATTTAGTATAAGTCCAAAAAAAAAGTAGTAACAACTGCTGTGTAATAGATTCATGGCATTACCACAAATCAAACCAAACCAAACAAACAAATAAAGCAACAACAAAACATGTTACCAGGGAACTGTGGCTATATTCCAGAGCTGGAGAAAGATGTAGCCAGGGAAGGCAATTGGTGTTACTGGGTCAGATTGCATTTGAATTAGACTGCCAGACTGGGAGCACAAGTGACAGAGGGTACACGTCCCTATGTGTTTTATTTTAAATGCTAAAAAGATCAACTGAAGGAGGTATCATGAGGGCTGAGACACACTTGTTCACTTGAGGTTGCTAGTCTTAGATTTGTGATAGGTAGCACTCTTTGGAGCTTAGCTTTCGGTGCTTTTGACAAAAGCTGGTGTTGAGGATGGGGTACAGGGACAGATTGGAACACAAATAAGACTCTGCACCACAGTTCTAAGAAGATGCCAAAACTGTGTTTGAAGTATCCTGTTTTTGTTTTAGTAGAGCTGAGACCATGAGAATCATGTTCCCACAATGACAAGGATGATATTTTGCCTTTTCTTCATATTTCCAGTCCTTAGCAGAGTGATCTGAACATAAGTATTCAAAAAATGCTTCTAGACTGATTGATTGCCCTCTAATCCTGTTGTAAGTTGACTGCCTCAGTCCAGCCTCTACTTTCTTGGGGAGCACAATCTTTATAAAAAGACCCTAAGTATGTGAGTTAATGCTCTCTCCTACTCTAGCAGTGGAGCTGGGCAACTGATGAAAGGGGAAACATTTCATTTTATATGGAGTTTCCACCTTGGTGAAGGCTGGATTCAAGGATTGTTTTGAATATGTAGACTATATGATACATTTAGTTATTTGTTTTTACACAACTGTGTAGCAATCTAATTATCCTATATTTCAATTATGACTTTGACTTAATGGAAAAAAAGAAAAAGAAGAGAGAGGAAAAGATATAGCAAAGAGAATGAATAACACATACTCTTATATAAGAGCCTGGCCAATTAAATTGCCAAAAAATTTTTTACTGAATTAGAAAAAAAAAAGAAAATTCATTTGGAAGAACAAAAAGTAAAGAAAATCCAAGGAACTATGAAAAAAGTCAAAAAAGCAGGTTCAACAGTACTAGATCGTAGCCTATATTATTGGACAGCACTTATCAAAACTATCTGGTACTGGCTAAGAAACAGAAAGATCAGTGAAACAGAGTAGAAATACTGTTTGCAGAACAAAATATATATAGTAACCTTGCATTTGACAAGTATAAATACTTAAGTTTTGGGGATAAGAATTCATTATTTGTTAAAAAAAATATTATTGGGAAAACTGGAAAGCAGTATGGAAGAAATTGTACATAGACCAATATCTCACACCATTTATCAAGATAAGATCAAAATTATACTTGACCTAGATATAGAAATGTTGCAAGAAAATTTGAAGAACATGGAATATATTTCTTATCAGACTTATAGATAGGGCACAATTTATGAATAAATAAAAGATGGCGAGCAATGTGAAGCATAAAATGAATCATTTTGATTACATCAAATTAAAAAAAGCTTTTGTAAAAATAAAACAAATGTAGCCAACCTCAGAAGGAAAGCAGAAAATTGGAGGGAAATTTTTACAGACAGATCATAAGATAAATATTTTATATCTCAAATGTATAAAGAACTTTGTCAAATCTATAAGAATATGAGTTATTTCCCAATTGATAAATGGTCAAAGGATATGAATGAGCAGTTTTCCAATGAAGATATCAAAACAATTTATAGTAATATGAAAAAAAATGATTCAAATCATTATTGATTAGAGAAATATAAACAACCTTGAGATATCATTTTACACCTATTGTATTGGCTAAAATGATTGAAGGGGAAAGCAACTAATTTTGGAGGTGATGTGGAAAAAATGAGACACTAATTCACTGTTGGTGAAACTGTGAACAAATCCAACCATTTTAAAGAGCAATCTGGAATTATGCCCAAAGAGTTATTAAATTGCCTATATTCTTTGAACCAATGATACAACTTCTAGGTTTATTTCCTAAAATAATTAGGGAAAAAGGAAAAGAACCTATATATTCCAAAATATTTATAGCAGCTCTCTTTGTGGTGGCAAAGAATTGGAAATTGTGGGGACACCCATCAATTGGGGAATGGCTGAACAAGTTGTGGTATGTGATCATGATGGAATACTACTGTACTATAAGAAATAGTGAGCTCAATGATCTTACAAAAAATGTAGACAGACTCACAAAATAATGAAGAGTGAAATGAGCAGGACCAAGGGAATGTTATATACAGTAACAAAAATATTGTTTTAAGCACAACTTTGAGTGACTAAGTCATTTTGAAGATTATAAATAAATGTTCAATAAATATTTCCCATTATAAATACTACAAAGGACATAAGAAGAAAGATGCTATCTGCATTCAAAGAAAGAACTTATAAATAGAAGTATGTATAGAATGGTTTTACATATACATACATATTTGTTCCTAGTGGCAGCCATCTGTAGGGTGGGAGCATGGAAGGAAAGAGAAAAAAGGGGGGAAAAGTTACATTATATACATATACATATATATATATATATATGTATATAAAGAATAGCAAGTTTCATGTAATAGATTTGCAGTTTCATGTAAAATCATCTTTTTTTTCTATTCTACTATGTTAGGGAAATGCTTGTTTTATTTCTTAAGTTGATAATAAAATAAAAATAAAAATAAGTAAATAAGTTTTAAAAATAAGAAATGAAAAAAAGAAGAGCCCAGGACACAATAGTAAGGGCAAACTACTGATTAAGTGATACCTATGTACCTCCTGGCTCCTGAATATTGTAAAACCCACTGTTACACTTATTTGCCTTGTAAATTCACCAAAATCCACTATGTTCAGGGAAGTGTGCTAGATAGTAGGAATACAAAGCTGAAAAAAATTATACTATTCCTGCCCTCCAGAAGTTCACCATGTTGCCTACCTCAGGCCATCATAATTATCTCTTCCTTGCTTGCTTCTCCTCCCACAAACATGAACTTTATACTCTGGCTTTATTGGATTTGATGGGTGAGCTTTTGCCTTTTTATTGCTGGGAACCAGGCCTGGTGGGCCACTTCCCAGACATCTTCTCACCATGCATTAAGGGTATGGTCTTCTCCCTCATTTCCAGCTCCATGTTTATGTGTTATCTTCCTTCATTAGAATTCAAGTTACTTGAGGGAAGGCTTTATTTATTTGTTTATTTATTTATTATTTTGCTGCTTATACATGTTTACCTAGGGTTTAGGATAATTCCTAGCACAAAATAAGTGTTTAATAAATATTTTATCCCTCTATCATGAGGGGAAATATTATATACCTTCAGAGTAATGACAATAATAACAATAATAACTAGCTTTACATGTAACACCTTATTTTTGTTCTAAAAACAACCCTGGGAGGTAGGTGCTATTGTTATCTCCATTATTTCACAGATGAATTAACTGAGGCAAGTAGAGGTTAAATGATTTTTCCAGGGTAACACAGCTAGTAAGTGTCTAAGGCAAGATTTTAATTTAGGCTTTCCTAACTCCAGGCCCAGCTCTATATCCTCTGTGCTATGTGAGCAGATAGAAGGTCAGAGGACAAAAGAATGATCCAAATAAAGTGATTTAGAAAAACCTAGAGAACATTTACATAAAATTCTGCTTCACAGTTGTTATGTGACTGGCTTAATGACCATGCTGGGTGATACCATAATGGCATGCTATGCTTTTGTAACCTAGAATGTCTTTATTAGAGATCTAGAGAGATCCATCTTTTCCTAAAGTTTGCTATGTCAGAAATCATGTTGTCTAAAATAAAGCTAAGCTGGTAGAGTATTAGGAAGCAGTATAGTGAGTTCTCCCCTACACAAACTCTTTAAAATAGATCTCAAAAATGGACCATATTGAATCCTGATGGGAAAATACAGAAAAACAAACAAACAAAAAACACACACAAAAAAGACATCATGATGAGTGATATGTCTAGCCCAGTTCTGCACTGGGAAATAGGTGAAGAAGTTTGTGGATACTGAGGAATGAGTTGGGGCACAGGCACACAGCAGAGTACACCAGCACCCTGGGAGATGTGTGCACCAGGGTAATAGCAAATCCGAGACCCATACAAGGCATCACCAGACCCATACAGGATATTCCAAGAAGGACAGGGACAGATTGGCAACTTTGTCACCTATTGCTCACTTCTGGGTCAGAGATCCAAGACAAAATGAGAAAGGGACTAATAGTACAGAATGTAGGGAGGCCTTGGGCAGTTTCCCAAGAAAAGAGGGCATTCAAAAACCAGGAGAAACAGCAGCAGTGTGGGTCAGAGGTCAGGAGCAAAATAGGGTTTAGTTCTTTCCTCAGCATCTGGCCTAATCTGAAGAGGCATAACCCAAATAGGGAATTCCAAAGCAAAACCTATAATTCTGCCACTCTGACATTTCACCTTTCCAATTGGCTGATAGAGGCTGAGCCTAGCAGCAGTCTTTTCTTGCTCAGACCCAAACTCAACTCAGGAACTTGTAGAGCTCAGACCATGGGGGCATCATTCAGACTTTGCCTTGGGTCAGACCATTCCAGGAACACTGAAAGCTCGAAGTTCCCTAATGTGTCTCTCAGATTCTGGAATAACGTAATACTCAATACTTGCAAGAAAGCAGCAACAAAATCAGCCCAAACCTTCCCTCAAGCAGTGCCACAGAGCCCCACCCTAACATCAAATCTCAAGTCAGGAAGTAGGTCAGAATAATGAACATAAAAAGAAAATAGTCCGCCATAAGAAGTAAATTATTGTGTCAGGGAAGCTCATGACACAAACTCAGAAGAGAATAACTGAAAAAACAAAACAAAACAAAACAAAACAAATCACCTAAGGCTCAGAGAAAAATATAGCCTGGGGGAAAGACTAACTAGAATTCCTGAAGATATGAAGCAAGAGTATTTTTTAAGTTAATTTTTTTAATAAATGAAATTAGAGTGATTAAAGGAAAAATGTTCAATAAATTATAGTTATGGAAGAAAAAGTAGAAACTTAACAGCTTGGGACAAGATATACAAAACTTTATCCAAATAACCAACTCTCTGAAAGGTAGAATGGAACAAATAGAAACCAGCAACTCCATAATGGAAACAAGAAATACCAAAACAGAATGAAAAGACTGAAAAAAATAGAAAAAAAATGTTAAGTATTTCATAATATTCCCTGCCCCAACCAACAATGCCTCTTTCTTCACTCTGAGTTTATCACTTATTTTCATTAGGTAGGAAGAATGTTTCATCATGAGTCTTCTGGAATTGTGGTTAGTCATTCTGTCTTTTGGTCATTCAAATTTTTCAATGTTCTTTGTCTTTATAATCTTAGAGTTATTATATAAATTGTTTTCCCTTTTTCTGTGACCTCTCTACATTAGGTCATACAAGTCTTCTCAGATTTCTCTGAAATCACCCCCTTAATTTCTTATGGCACAATAGTACCCCATTCCTTTCATATAGTGATTCAGCCATCTTTCAATTAATGAGTACCCCAGTTAAGTTTCCAATTCTTTGTCACAAGTAGAACTGCCACATATACTTTTTTACACAGTGGTCTTATTTCTATTTCTTTGGGTGTCTACATCACAATGTATGCATGAATATTGGCTCAAATTTATATTCAAAACTATAGTTAGGTATTGACAGCAGATTCAAGCTGAAGAAATAACTACTTTTTAATAACTCATAATAAAGAAAACAACAACATTTCCTTTTGAAAATGAGAGTAGATGTGAACTGATCTAACAATTCTGGAGAGCAACTTGGAACTATGCCCAAAAGGCAATTAAACTGTATACTCTTGGATCCAGCAATACTACTATAAGATCTATATCCCAAACACATCATAAATAAAGGAAAAGGGACTACATGTACAAAATTATTTATAGCAACTCTTTTTTTGTGGTGGCAAAGAATTGGAAATTGAGTGGATACCCATCAACTGGGGAATGGCTGAACAAGTTGTTGCATATGAATGAAATTGAATATTATTGTGCTATAAAAAATAATAAGCAGACAGATTTTAGAAAAACCTGAAAAGACTTACAAGAACTGATGTCTAGTGAAGAGAGTAGAACCAGCAGAATATTGTACACAGTAAGAACAACATTGTGCAATGATCAACTATGACTGGCTTAGCTCTTCTCAGCAATACAATGATTTAAGACAATTCCAAAAGACTCATCCAGAGAAAGAATTGATAGAGTATGAATGCAGATTGAAGCATACTATTTTCACTTTATTTTTTTCTTTTGTGTGTGTGTGTGTTTTTCCATTTGTTCTATTTCTTCTTTCACAGTATTACTAATGTGGAAATATGTTTTATGTGTACATGTATAATCTATATCAGATTACTTGCCATCTTGGGGAAGGGGAAGGGAGAAAAAATTCAGAACTCAAAATCTTATAAATATTAATGTTGAAAATTGTCATTACATGTCATTAAAAATATACTATTAAAATTTAAAAAAAACCAGATAGTTCAACAATAACAACAACAAAAAAAGAAAATGAGGCTAGAGCTACACAAACATAACCCCCCCCCCCAAACTTTGACAAACATTATTGCAAGCATCATTTCCAGAATGGTACCAACTTAAAATTTAAATTTCCTATTATCTCTTGGGATAGTGAGAACAGTCAAATGGTGAGTAATGGCAAGTACACTGAAATTCACAAAATTCAATAGTATTTAATAAATTTAAAGGTACATGAATTGTAGTGGAAAAAATAATGAATTCTTTGAGATAGAGTCAAGAAGAAATTTTAAGAAGTCCCAGTGCTGACCTCTGATAGAGTTTTTTGCTTTCTACCCTCTAATGCTCTTCTTTGATTATGTTCTTTACCATCATTATGGTGTAGGTTTTGTGTACTATTGTAATCAACATTTTCCTCATAGTAGAATAGAAGATGATCAGATCAGATGCCTTGAGCTCATTATCTTTTTGGAAAACACATCCAAGAACCCCTTAAGCCCTGAAATTGTATGGACTGGGTTCAGTCTTGGGGTTCTGCCCCTACTCCAAAGTATATCCTTGGCTCATTTTCCCCTACCTAGGTTTTCCTAGAAATTTCAGAATTTGGTTCATTTGTCTTCCTTTAAGATTTTTGGGAGGGTCTCAGAATATTGCTTGTATCTTCTTCTATACAACTGCCATTTAATACCTGAATGAAACTGGGCCTCTGTGAACCTGATATTTCCTCATCTATAAAATGAGGTGGTGGGGCTATAAAACCTCTAAGGTCCCTTCTAACTGTTATTCTAAAATCCTCTGATCTCATGATTCTAGAAATAGTTGATAAAATTCTCCTTCACTCTCCAGTGAATCTCTCTTTCACCACAGGCCCCAGTATGAAGCTCTAAACAAACAGTTCTCAATTTGTGGGTCCCCAAGACTCTTTCAGGAAATCTGTGAGGTCAAAACTGATTTTATAATAATATTAAAATATTATTTGTCTCCCTTTCCCAACTGTGTAAGGATTTACTTCTTTACTTCAACTGAAACAACATGTAGCAATGCCAAAGTAGGAGAATCCAGCTGTTTCCTATTAAAGCTAGTCATTAAAGAAATTTTCAAAAAATAGATGAAATGATACCACTCTTTTTACAATTTTTTTAATCATCTTTTGCTTTGGAAAATATATTTTTCTCTGAAATATATTAATATACAATAGATTAACAAATAAATATTTTTAAATTTATCAGTTTTAATTTTTATATTTGAATAGTGATAAAAGATTATGCAAATAAACAAAAGTCCATTTGGGTCCTCAACAGAACCATTGTGTGGTTTATCACCTTTGGAGAGGAATAAATGAGAAGTTGCTAGAGAGTTCACCCTTTAGATTCATTACTCTAGAGACCTACATAAGGCCTAAGCTTTACTCCCCTGAAAAGGAAACCAACTTGTTGCTAAAAAGGTTTGTTCTTCTTCAAAGGTAGTAAACCATAGGATGGTTCTGTAAGTCTAGAACAACTGTTCTCAAAATTTTTCATCTCCAGACCTCCTGATACTCTTAAAAATTATTGAGGACCCAAATGAACTTTAGTTTACTTGGGTCATATTTATCCATAACATAATTTTCTTTCTCTGTTTTTACTTTTCCTGGTTTAGGTGTCAATATAATATTTGTTTCATAAAAGGAGCTTGTTTTCTTTTGAGTAATAGGTGACACCCAGGCTTTTTTCCTGATCCAGTTATTTCTATTTCCTTGTGTTTTTCAGACTCAGAAGTTTTGTCACTGATTCTTCATGGTTGGCTCAAGGATTGCTTTTTTTCTTTCTTGAAGGTTTGGTTCTAAAAACAGTGGTATTTCTCCTGAATATCTAGTCCAGATTTTTGGCTTAGAAGGCTACATGAAAGATTCTAGCCAAACTCAACACCTCTAAGAAACACATATGAAGAAGATCTCAGTAGAGTACATGGAGGAAAACCAAGCCAAACAGCTCCACATCTGACACAGTGGTTAGAGCACTGAACCTAGAGTTGGGAAAACCTTAGTTCACATCCAGCTTCAGATACTTACTAGCTGTGTGATTTCTTGAAGTACTGAAAATACAGGCCTTTAAAAAGTCTATTGTATTTTAAGTGGAGCTACTTGACCAAACCTTTAAACCCAAATCTCTCTGTTTATCCTTTAATGGCCAATAATAGCCCCAACTCAAGCCTCTGTGGCTCATTGTCTTGTTTTGATGTCTTAGAATGAGTGTAAATTGCAATTGTTTTCTCTTCTGGCCAGAAATTGTCAGGGTCTTCAGCTGCCCCTCCCCCAAGTTGATACTTTTGTAAAGGTAAATTGAGCCACCTGTCCCAACTTTTACCTAGTCATTGAATGGGTGTGGTCTTGGATAAAATGAGACCTGGAAAGACCTTAATTAGAAAGGCCAAGGTCACTCAATGAATCTTGAGCCATCTCCAGTGGCCTTGAAGTTTGTTTTGCTACTGGAATTCCATGACTCTGGAGAGAGAGTGAGGCTGATAACTCTGGGCAGCTCTGCCTCACTTACATCCAATTCCTGTACAAGTCAGGACATCATCCTCATGATATTCTTGGTCCTCTTCAAGAACAAAGAATGAACAACAACAGCTACGTAACCTTAGGCAAGTCACTTGACCTGTTTGCCTCAGCTTTCTCATCTGTTAAATGGAGATGATAATAGCAACTACCTCCCTGGGTTGTTGTGATGATCAAATGAGATAATAATTATAAAATGACTGGCACATAGTAAGTGCTATATAATTGTCAGTTGTTATAACAATTATTATTAAAATCAAAGGAAAATGTTACTGAGCTCCTCTTTCCCTTAAAGGAAGACACAAGGACACTAGTTTTGAAGGGAGGGCTAGGAAAAAGTTCTGAATACTATCTGAAAAGTGAAGGAAATTGTGGTGATTGGCCAGGGTGATTGGAATTTTATTTTCTTCAGTATTTTTTTTTGAGGGGTCTCCTTAAGCAAGCTTTTGACTTGTTTTTCATGATTTTCTTGCATCATTCTCATTTCTCTTCCCAGTTTTTCCTCTATTTCTCTTACTTGCTTCTCAAAATCCTTTTTGAGCTCTTCCATGGCCTGGGACCATTTCATATTTTTCTTGGAGGCTTTGGATGTGGGAGCTTTGACTTTGTCGTCTTCTTCTGGTTGTATGTTTTAATCTTCTTTATAACCAAAGAAAGATTCTATGGTCTGACATTTTTTGCTCAGTTTGCTCATGGACTCCCTACTCTAGCCTCTCCTACTGCCTGCTAAGCTCAGGGCTTCCCTTGCCCTATAGGCATCTACCCTTCCCACCCAATCATGACTGACAAATCTTTCTTCAACAACAATGTCAGTACCCTGACACATTTTGTCATGGTGGATGGCAGGAAAGCCAATGGCACCAGTGAGATGATTACCCAGATGACCCACCCTCCGTGGTGAGGAAAGCAGGCATAGCCAATTTCTATGGAATTGCTGGCTCTACCAATGTTGAAGAAGCTGGATGTACTTTCCAATGACATGGTTATTAACAGGCTAAAGTCATCCTTTGCTGTGTGTGTTTTTGTAGCAAAGATAAAAATGACATAATGCTAGAACCAGAAAAAAGGGGTAAATATGTGATCTGTTTTGATCCTCCGGATGGTTGTTCTGACATTGACTGCCTTGCATCCATTGGAACAATTTTTGGCACCTAGAGAAAGAATTCAACTGGTGAGGCTTCTGAAAGGATGCTTTGCAGCCTGGTAGGAATCTAGTGGCTGCTGGGTATGCTCTCTATGGCAGTGCCACAATGTTAGTGCTGGCTATAGCATGTGGAGTCAACTGCTTTGCTGGACCTGGCTATTGGGGAATTCATTTTGGTTGAAAAAGACGTGAAGATTAAAAAAAAGAGAAAGGCAATATCTACAGTTTTAGTGAGGGCTATGTTAGGGACTTTGATCCTACAATTGCAGAGTATATCCAGAAGAAGAAATTTCCCCAGGATAATACAGCTCCTTATGGTGCAAGATATGTGGGCTCCATGGTGGCAGATGTACACAGAACACTGATGTATGGAGGAATCTTTTTGTATCCAGTCAACAAAAAGAGCCCCAAAGGAAAGCTGAGACTCCTGTATGAGTATAACCCAATGGCCTTTGTCATGGAAAAAAACTAGATGACTGGCTACCATAGGAAATAAAGCTGTGCTGGACATCATTCCCACTGATATCCATGAGAGAGCACCAGTTATTCTGGAGTCCTCTGATGATATGAATGGATTCCTAGAGATTTACAAGAAGCGTGCTGCCAAGTGAAGATCTCCTGTTCCCAAAAGGGGTGAAACACCAAAAAGAAGAGGACCAAAGATCAAAGTGTACTCTGTGAAAAAATAAACTTCCATGGCACAACAAGACCAAAGTCCTTTTTAAAAAAAAATTCATACAATCCTTTTGATATACCAAATACTGTAGGGTGCTTTGGGCACCCTAAAAAAAGGCAGTTTCTATAAGACTATAAATAGTAAAGATATTTTGAGAGGCAGGGGAGCAAAAGAGGAAATAAAATTGTTCTTCCAGAGAGAGAGAGAGAGAGAGAGAGAGAGAGAGAGAGAGAGAGAGGAAAATCAAACAATCAAGATTAAAAACATTAAAAACAATAGCAGCAACAAAAATAGCAATCACTGGAAATAAAAAGTAAATGCAAGAAAAAAATGAAACCATTTTGCCCAATTCTGTGTCAACTAATTTAAATGCAATAGATGAATAATTACAAAACATGAAAAATACCTAGACTTAAATCTTATGGAAAATGGGAAATCCATTCTCTACTAGAATGTAAATTATTTGAAGTTACTGACAATTTCATGTTTCTTTGTTTGTTTATATGTTTATTTGTTTGTTTTGCTTTTTGCAGCTCCAGCACCTTGGCTAATGCCTTGCACATAATAGATGCTTTTTAAAAATCAAATTTCATTTTTTCAATGAACAAATACTTATTTTCCTTCTCTCCCACCTCCCCTATTAAAAAAGACAAAGAAAACTTCATGACAAGTATGTGCAAAGATAGCATAACAGGAATCTGGGCTTCTTAAACTTTCTCCACTAGCTACCCCTTCAGGACTTCTTAAACTGTGGGTCATGACACCATGGGATTATGACCCACAGTTTAAGAAGTGCCACTCTAGCCCATCTCTTTCCACAAGTACTCCACCAATGAAAACAGTATGATGAAGGACTATATTGTTGACTTCTTCTATCCCATGAAGGATGACACAAGGAAATTAGACTTGAGGCAAGGGCCAGGCAAAAGTTCTTAGGACCTCTGGAAAGGAAAATAGATTGTGCTAAGGCCAAGTTGCCTGGAATTCTGAAGATATACTAAGAAAAATGCCAAATAAATAATATTAAAATTTCTGGCTTATGGCCTATCAAAGTTTAGTGATTGCTATTTAGTCAAATTTGTCTTGGTGTTTTTCTCTTGTAGTGTGGAAGAGTGGGTTCTCCAAAGGCTTCTAATGAGAGTATAATTATTTTATCTAAACAAATAGAGTTTTCAGAACTATAAGCCAACCAGAGGATAAGGATATAATCATAGTATATTTACTGTAATATATACTTATGGTGTATATTCATGTTTCTTTCCTGTTGTGACTCTCAGTAACCTCAATCAGCCAATTGACAAGCCTCTATTAAGCACCTACTTTGTGCCAGCTAGTATTTTAAGAGCTAAGAATATAAAGACAGAATAATTGGCCAGTTCCTACTCTCAAAGAATTTAGGCTGTTTCAGAATCTAAATTCAGCCTGGACCACAGCACAGGATCCTATGGCTTCCAATAAAGGTAAGTGACAATGTTCTTTTCATATTCATTTAATAGTGGGACCTTTGCTGAGGCATCTACATCATTCAGGGGAAAAAATAGTATCCAAAGTACAAAGTGGAAGATTTTGTGACTTAGCAGCTTATTACTGTTTCTAAAAGCAGCATTTCCTTTGTTCTCATTCTCTGAGCTCCTTCTAATATAATAGTAGGTTGATTACTTAGAGAATACCTGGCTACTTCTCTCATCATTTTATGGGTAAACCTAAAGATTTTTTAGAGGAATGTCACTTAGGCTTCTCCATCCAGTATGCTCACCATGGATTATCAGTCAAACAATAGTTTTCTTGTGGGTGGTGGTTGAATTGAAATCATAATTTCTCCCTCTCAAAGTCAATTCCATTAACTATTCCAAAAATGGAATATTTCTTCTGGAATACTCTTGCTGGAGTTTATTTTGAATTAATTGGCTGTAACATACAAAGGCTCTGAAGTATATCTTTGAGTCTTTCAACAAGTTTCAGTACCTTCCTTACAGTATTTGATTTGATTCTATCCAAATTGATTAGAGCCTTTTCACACCTAGTTAACATTTCTTGTGATCAATTGATTCATCAGAAGTTTCTAGATCTTCTGTAATAGCACTGTTTGGGATAGGGAACATTTTTATTCTAGAAAAATGCACTATACCACATAACAAATGGACAAAAAGGTAAAATACTCAGATTACATCCATGCGACATTGAAACAACCTGATAATTATCTCAAGTGAAAAAAAACTGAGAAGTTGGTGTCAATTTTATCAAAAACAAAAATCCAACTATTTGCTTAACTAACTTTTATTTTTTTTTTAACTAGCTATTTTACCACTGGGAACAAAGAAAAAAAATCTTTTCCCAATATCAAATCCAAACTGAAGTTGAAATTTTACTTAGGTGTGGAGTACAGAACAAAATTTTCTGCCCTGCTAAATTTGATATCCTTTTCATGTTTTGGAATGTCTTTCCATGGTTAAGATCATGGTTATAACAAAAAATTATACTCTTTTCAGTGGATGTCTGAGTAAGGCAGTGGTAGAACATATTTTTAAAATAATACCCCTTTGAGTGTCTTCCAGCCTCAGTTTTGTGCACCATGTACCAAAAATATTTTAATTGATTATGATTTTATAAAGAGAACTTCAGATTATAAAATACCTAAGGGAAAAAAAGGCTATATTGCAACCAAAGTTCATCCTAAATTTTAAATATATACTATAAGGAAGCTGGAAATTTATGTCTTTGATATATCTAGGGATTATGCTAGAAAAAGAACTCAGATATTCTTTTTTTTTCTTCTCATTTTCATTGCATCATCTGCCTGACTTCTTTTAGGTCCCAGATAAAACCTCAACTTCTACAAGAAATCTTTCTGGATTCCCCTCAATGCTAGTGCCTTCCCTTTGTTGATGATATCCAATTTGTCCTGTATGTAGCTTATTTACATACAGTTACATATTGTCTACCCAATTGGGTGAGTGTCTTGAGAGGAGAAACTTTTTTAGTTTGTATTTTATTTTTCTTTGGAATCCACAGTGCTTAGCACAGTGTGTGGCACGTAGTAGGGCAGGCTTGATAAATATTTATTGACTATTGACTGGCTGATTTAGAGTCACACTTAAAGACACAAAAATTCTAAAGAATATCCCCATTTTTTGTGACATTTCATTCTCTTTTCAGACAAGTTTAAGGCAATAATTTTCACTCTAGTCTTATATTTGTTAACTTATTTTTTAATGGGGGGTGGATAGTAATGTGACTACACATTTTTTCCCATACATTCCTAATATTACCACCATTCATTGAGGAGGAAACCAAAAGTCTATGAAGAACATTTCTACCCATTGTTTTACAGTTCCTTAATCACAAAGGTCTGTTTTGTCTCAAGACTACTAGAGTGCACTGTTTGTAATTATGGAAACATCTCTGTGGAATTACAAACACCAAGAGAGGGAAAACTATACGATCTGACTATTACTGGAAAGAAGAGAATGTTTCCATGAAAACTCAGAATGCATTGAAACACAGAGAACCCTGACTTTCATACCAAACTTGAAACTTGGGATAGGGAAGCATTGGGATCGAGGTGAGGAAGGTAGTCATGATGGTGAATATAAGATGGTAAAGTGATATTCTATTTCTAATAAATAAAATTTTAAATCTTTTCTAAAAAGAAGTCTTTCTTGGACAGCAATGACTCTTCTATTACATCATTTTGATGAGTTAAATGTAAATTAGTCAGAAACATATGAATTACAATTCCTTTGAAATATACAGGTTCAAATATGAAGGAGAAATGTGATAGGTCAAAGACATTTGTAGTTTTACTGAGTCCCAAACATTTGAAAATCACTTAGAGTTGGTTCAGTATACTAAAGGACAGAGGGATCTGATAAACTCTAGGTACCTGTACCTGCCAAAGGCAAAATTGTGAAGATTATTATCCTGAGAGTTCTGGCAAAGCACTTTGCTAATTTGCTTGATGGTCAACAGGGTTAAATTTGTTTCACATATATTATAATGGAACATCTCACTCCTAGTTAGCTGGTTTAGTTAGAGTCAAGGGTGATGAGATCCGTGGGGAAGTGTGCAGGTGGAGAACCAGGAAATTATACCCTTGAGAAATTCTGGGGTTTTTAATCATTGAGATCTGACCCATAATGACTGATGAAAATGCTCTGTTCCTCACTAGTGAGTTGCAGATGGTAGGATCCAGTTTGAACTAATTTTACTTCTTTCTTCCTTAAAAGATCAAGCAGACCTCTGTATGTGTGTGTGTGTGTGTGTGTGTGTGTGTGTGTGTGTGTGTGTGTGTGCATGTGTACAATTTAAACAGCTGGTGAAAACCTTATTCCCATTATTCATAAGGACTAACACATTCATCTGTTGAGAGATTTCTACTTTCTTGAAAAGAATGAGCTTACAAAACCCATTGGCCACACATCCAAAATCTGAAATAAAATAGATATGTCTATGTTAAAAAAAATGTCCAAGCAAGGATGACATCAGACAAACAGAGCATTAAAAATGTTGGAAGAGTGAGCTTCATAATTATGAATCAAGAATGGTATGTGGTCTGATTATGATTTGTAAGGTGCTTTGTAGCTACAGCTGAAGACAGAAGGGACAGAGATCTGGCAAGCTGAGAAAAGTCAGAGATATCTTTCCTACAACATATCTTCCACACTCTGTAATCTATGTAAACATAATTAATTTTCTTTTGAGAGACACAGGGATTCCCATTTTCCCTCTCTTTTTCTCCCTGGTTCATAAGATATTTGGAGTACTTTTCTACTGAGAAAATAAATTTGTACCAGGGCTTGTTCTTGACTTGAAATATAAATCATTAATTTTACAATAAGATAATGATGACACAGTGTATTAAAAGTATTGTGTCTTCATTCTCACTTATTTTAAGACCACGTATCATTTTCATTGGTGGTTCATTCACATACTTTATCATCTTCCAAGCCACAATAAATATATGCTTTATTGTGTGGCTAATTGCTTTAACGTCAAAGTCATTTTGCCTGAGGGAAGATAGTCATCAAATTTGAGTGTGGTTCATAAATCTGATTAATTTATTTGGTTATCTGATTATTTTACAAGTTATATATTCCTTTTGGGGGGATTATTTTAAGGAAAACTAAGGGCTTTGGGGGAGATGGATTCTGGTAAATCCCTTCTCAGAGGATAGTGTTGACTGTTCGTTATATTTGATTACTTATACAACTTCTCCCACTTAAAGAGTCACTTGTAATAGTTACATTTACCAAAAAAAACCCTTATAACAAATAATTCAGCTATTTTTCCAAATATTATATAGGAATAGGTTGCAGTTTTGAAAAAATACTTTTATGCTAAAATATGCTTTTAATCAATGAAATGAAGTTTTATGTACTTATTTTTCCACTTGGCATTATCTGATAGTCATACAAAACATTTAGAACACACCAAAAAATCACAGAAAAAAAAGATTCTACTGAGATCAATCCTATGTTATGGTATGAATATAATATCAAGTTATAAGGGAACAAAAAGAATACTTATAGTCCTTAGGTCTAGTTGTATAGTGGTACTTTGCATGAAAATGTAAGGCCTATCCCACATACAGCTTTGTCTTGTCATAACTTGTCAGTTCTATAAACATTTGCCTGATTTCAAATATTCAGTTGTGCAAAAGAATCAGCAAAATGGTGAAATCCTTAAGCCTAAACACTTCTCTTTCCACTTCACCCTGGCTTAAAGGAATAATATTTTGGGTTAGGGAGGAGTAAGTGAAAGGATAGCATTATCTTTAATAACTTCTAAGCAAATTTACTAATTCTCATTATTTCAGGATCTCTAGTTATGCACACTCATATGAAACTAGCATTTACAACAAATTCTTCATTCACTAGTGTAAGTGAAATTACTCTCCCTTAATAACAATTTCACAAGAAAAGAGAAAAAATTCAACACCACACAACTTAACATAATGAAGGATGTTCCTTTATTTTTTCCATTTAATTTTGTTTTTTAGAATATTACGTGGAACCTAACTGTTTCATTCATTCTTCTTCCGTGACTTCTTCTAAAGTCTTTTCAGTTTATCAGTTTTCTCCTTGTTCCACAACATGGCTCATTTATATCCAATAGTCAGGATTGGTTAATAAATTCCTGACTTTCTTCCTCAGTTACTGCAATAGCCTGTTGGTATGATTGCCTGCCTCAAGTCTCTCCCCACACCAGCACATTCATGATTTTTCTAATACCCAAGTCTGATGACATCACCCTCTCTTCCCTCACCCCCACTTAATAAATTACAGTGGCTTCCTATTGCCTCCAGGAACAAATACAAAATGCTCTGTTTGGAATTCAAAGTCCTTTATAACCTAGCCTTCTCCTACCTTTCCAGTCTTCTTACACCTTCCTCCTCAACATATATATACTCTTTGAGCCAGTGACATTGGCCTCCTGCTGTTCCATGAACAAGAGAAGACGCTCCATCACTCAGCTCTGGGAATTCTCTTTCTGGCTATTCCCCATTCCTGGAATACTCTCCCTCATCCACTACAACTGCTCTCTTCCCTGTTTTCCTTTAAGTTTCAACTAAAATTCCACATGCCCTCTCCATCCATTTAATTTAAGTGCCTTCGCTCTGTTAATTATTTTCTATTAATCCTGAACATAGCTGCTTTGGATATATTTGTTTGCATGTTAGCCCTGAGATTAGATTATAAGCCCCTTGATGGCAAATGCTGCCTTTTGCCTGTTTTTTTTTTTTAATTCCCAGTACTTAGCACGGTTTTTTCTTGGTTCTCAAAGAGGACCATGACATCAGGAAGGTGATGCTTGACTTGCAAGTGAATTAGATTAAGTGAGGGAGGGCTGTGCAAAGTTACCAGTCTCAGTTTCTCCTCTGGAGCTATCTGGGTCCTGCAGCAAGATATAGATCAGGATGACTGGAGATGGTCCTAGATGCAATGGGAGACCTTGGCCTTTTTTAAGCTAAGGTGTTTCCCAGGTCTCAGTTTGACTGAGGCAATGCCCATTCAGTGATTAAGGCTAGGTAATAAATGAGGCAAAGAATGGCCTCTTTTACTGAGTCAAAAAAATCATTCTGGGAGGGGAAGATCCTCAGATTTCCTGTCTAAAACAGAAACACTATTTACATTTATTCTGGGGGCCATCTCCAGCTATCCTAATCTATATCTTGCTATTGGATCCAAATGGCTCTGCAGGAGAATGTGATGCTGGTGACTTTGCACAGCCCTCCCTCACTTAAATCTAATTCACTTTCAAGTCATGGCATCACCTTCCTCATGCCATGGTCCTCTTTGAGAGTGAAAGATAAACAATAACCTGTGTGTAGCATGAGCTGCCCCATTGGGGACCCAACTCACCAGTTCTGGTTGTGCAATGTATTCCTCTCCTCCCCTCCCCTCCTCTCCTCTTCTCTCCCTCTGTCCACATAGTGTATTATACCCTTACCTGAGGATGCTCTGCCCAAAGGAATGTAAATTTTGATCCCTGAAACCTTGAAAGATATCTTGGAGTTTGCTGGCTAGATTTCTTTCTTAAGGACCATGCCTTAAATCCAAATCACTCTGGCTGCCATTGATTGGCCAACAATAGGTCCCAGCCCAAGCACATGGGGGTGATTGTGTTAAGGCTAGGTAAAGGATGAGGCAAAGAATGGACTCTTTTACCTAATCAAAAAGAAATAATCAATCTGAGAGGGGAAGACACTCAGAGTTTCTGGTCAAAACAGAACCAATTGCTATGTGTACTCATTCTAAGCCAGCATAGCCCAACCAAGGAAGGAAGGAAGGAAGAAAGAAGGAAGGAAGGAGGGAAAAATGGAGGGAGGAGCTGTGTTGCCCAACTAGAACTGTCCAGTTGGGTCTCCAGTTGAGTAGCCAGTGCTGGCACAGAGTAGATGTTTAATCAATGTTTATTGAATTGAATTGAATGGAATTGAATTGAATTCAGTTGAAGTAGTACCTTATCTGGGGTCACTCTGTCAACTGTGCTCTCATTGCTGTGTGTCTTTCCTCACTGGAAAGCAGCTACTACTCACTCTTAGGATTCTGTTAGATAAATCTATGAGGATTGGTTTCTAGCACTGCTGCTTAGGAGCCCCAACAGTGTGCTTCACATCAATAATCATAAAGCAGCATCAATTTGCTTTTAGTAAAGGCACTTGGTAAGACTGTACAATGAGAACAATTGGTACAAAACGTTTCCCCCATTTTCTCCCTAAATCCACATGGACCCTGGGGAAGGGAATAGGGAGAACAGGCTGCGATTTAAAGGAAGGTACAAGGCATGTGAAGCACATGTGACTAAGAGGAACCAACCAGCTCCTTGACCTAGAAATTCTTGTTCCCCTTTTTTAAGTTCTTATGACATTCCCCCTGTGTGTGGCTCTCTGCTGAGCAACTTTCTAGAATCCATATCTAGCACTTCTTTATGGAGCCACAGGAAGGCCTCATTCCCTGAAAACCATCCACATATTTCTGCAGACATTTCTGTCATAGGTCACACTTGACCTTTCTATTATGAAGACAGAATAAGCACAAAAATAAAAAGAGGTTCATGGCTTCCATGGCTTATTCCATATAGATTTGGGTTATGGAAAACCAGACCTGGCTTCAAATCCTAGTCATGACGGCTACTGCCTTTATGATTTAATTTCTCTGAATCTCAGTTTCCTCATGCAAATGAGTAATTCACATTCCTCAAAATGAGGGGGTCAGATTAAAATACCTCTGAAATTCCCTTTAGCTTTAAATTTATGCTCTTTTAGTACTAAGCACAAATGAAAATGTTGAAGGGTAAAACTAATAAAAAAGTAAGTTTATGAGAATTTTGAAAAACACAACTTGGGAAGCACAGCACCTTCTTTACAAAGGCAATCTTCCTAAAGGTAAGACTGCAGTTACCTTTCTCCCCATCCCCTTCATGCTAACTAAGAGCTGTAAGCATGACAGTAACCAGGTTAAAAATAAATCTGTTTGGTACGGATGAATCAGAAGCTGAGTCCAACTGCTCTGACAGTGATCAGTAGTTCTGGCATATCTGGGGCTGATGGGTGATTCACTAGGACTTTATCCTGTTCCCTTTTGGACTAGCCATACAAAATAGTCTGGCAGGCATTATAGGTGAGAACTCTTCAATGATGACTAAAGTGTCATTGGATGTCACTTGGAGTATACCAAAATGTTCCCTTGATGTTCCAGAAGACATTCTCAAAAATACTTTTACCCTTGAGAATATTCTTTAAAGACAAAGATCATAGCATAATTTAAAGAACATTGAATTTGATGTTAGAAGAAGCCTAGGTTTTTGTCCCTATGTGGATAGTTAATAGTTGTAGAGACAAGTCATATAAGCTGTTTGAACCTCATTTTCCTTGTCACTAAAATGTGTCTGTCTACCTCATAGAGGTACCATGAGGGCCAAATAAACTGCAGTCTAGGCATTACTTTGTAAACCATAAAGGACTGTATAAATACTATCTGTGTGTATCATTTGGATTTTTTATTTAGAGGCCAAATTTACTTTTTTTTCAGCTTTCCAAATCTAGCTCATCTTCCAGCTATGCACAGTCCCCAAGCATATAATAAATATTTTATTATTCTCTCTCTCTCTCTCTCTCTCTCTCTCTCTCTCTCTCTCTGTCTCTGTCTCTCTCTCTCTCTCTGTCTCTTCTCTCTCTCATCTATCTCTCCTCTGTCCTTTCTCCTAAATCAATTAGAACTTTCTTTTCTGGCTAACAGTGAAAAGTATACTAGATAAAGTGTTAAAAGACCTTGGCTTAATTTCACCTCTGACACTACCTGTGTGATATTGGGAAAATCTTTTCAGCTCCCAGTGTCTCAATAACTTCATCTGTAAAATGAACAAACTGATGTAGATACTTATTTTGTCCCCTTTCAGCTCTAGATCTATAGTCAAAATGATAAGCTTTTACATTTCAAAGTGGGTCCAAATTGGCTTACCTTTGTTCCCTAAAGTGATTTTTTTAGAAATAAATATTTTACATACTTAATAAATGGATTTTCATCTATCCATCTTTTCATTCATTGATTCATTCATACATATATAAATAGGAACAGGAAACCATGAATATAAAGTGTAATCAAATACGCATCATTACATTATTTTATTTTTAAGGCAACATTTCGAATGCTGAATCTATTGTCCATATGAACAGTTTGCCTGAACTTTAGGCCCACAGACTCCTTTCAATAAGTATATTAACAAGAAAAATCCTAGAAGACCAGGTCTTTTGAATTTTTTTAAGTATAGTAGCTAACTCAAAATAGTTGCCTTTACCTCTTTTTTTTTAATCATTCCTTTGTATGTTGCAGTGGTACTTTTCAAGTAAAGCAACTAAACTAGAGGGACAAAGTCCATTCTGCACAGGGACAAGCCTTCTGTGAATACATGAAGGGCAAATAAGGTCAACATTCTAGTAGCTCTGACCAGTTTAGTTTTGATTCTCTCCACTAAGAATGCCAGTTGCTGATTTTCAAAAGCCTTTCTCATTTTTTGGAGATCAACCAGCACCACCCAGCCAGTCCACACTTGCCAGGTGGCATATTCCTTTTGCAGTTTCATGTTTTCCACAAGTAGCGACCAGATTTATTTTGTGTCTTATTTACTTTGCAACGACCTTGCACCAACAACATTTGCCCTTGTGACCACATGGCTAGATTGCTCTTACTCCCCACTAAGAGAGCTTCCAAAGCAGTTTCTCCATCAATCGCAGCTTGTGTGGAATGCAGCAGGCTGGGTTCTTAGGGCTGTGAGGAGCTGGGCTCAGATTTCCTCCCTCCTCTGGGCTCAGCTTGGGCTGTCTGCAACGTGGTGGACTGGCTCTCAGTTGGCTTTGCAGATTTTTAATGAGTAGCAAACATCATCTGGGAGCAGCCCAGCTGAGGAGCACCGGTCTGGTGGAAGATGTTATTTTTGGCTGATCTGGTGACGGGGCCAGGCTCACAACAAACAGCTGGGCAGGGGGAACTTACATTCAAAGAACTCCCTGCAAACCTGGAAGACTCAAAATGATTTGGTTCTGCTGGTGGTGAATCCGCAGAGCAGAGACAGTCAAGCACCTTTGAACTGTTAATCAGACTTTTTTCATTAGGAGCATTGTTCTTCCAAGGCTCAGAGAGGGCTCCCTTTATAAGAAATCACAGTACTCTATGGACTAACTAGTATAAATATTACTGAATTTTTCTTTTGTTATCACAGGGGTTCTTAATTTGGGGTCTGTGAACTTAAAAATATTTTGATGAAAGTATGTTGATATTTCAGTCAAATCATTTCTTTGTAATCCTATGCATTTTATGTATTTTAAACTTTATTTTGAGTTGGGATCCATGGGCTTTACCAGAATGCCAAAGGGGTCCTGATACAGACAAAAAATCTCAGAACACTCATATTACATTGTCATCAACATTGTTTAAATAATAATTACTTTAAAATGGTGTCTGGGGATCCGCATTTTTCTCTGGGCATAAAAGCGGAGTAAAACTTCCTAAACAACACCATTGAGTAATAAACAGAAAACTGACCCCAAAGTTAGGAAGACTTGTGTTCAAGTCTTGTCTCTGACACATAATGGCTTTTTGATCTAGGTAAGTTGATTAACTTCTCAATTCTCTAAGCCAACAGTCCTCAAGATGTGACCTAGAAACTTCTGGAGGTCCCCAAGATACTTTCAGGGAATCCACAGCACCGAGAATATTTCTATAATATCACTATGATATTTAATTTCTGATTTGGTAAATATGAATAGACAAAACATAAGAAAAAGCTCTTGGGGGTTCATTAATAATTTTTAGGAGATAAAAGGGCTCTTGAGACCAAAAAGTATGAGAACCACTTCCCTTGGCAAGACACTAAGTTGAAGAGAAAGTGCCAATCTGTGTTGATTGGAAGATAGAGTTTTACTACTGAGTGTAGCAAAATTTTAAAAAGCAAAACAAAACAAAACAAAAAGAAAAACAAAACTCTGACACCAAAATACCTTATCCAGAGGAAATGTGGCAGTAGCTAAAGATCCCCATGTGTAGTGAATCAGGACTCCTGGGTTTAGATCTCACCTAAAGATATTGGCTTTTTGATCCTAGGCAAGTCACTTAAATCCTTAGTACCCCAGACAACTTTAGAATTGTAAAGTACATAACCATCACCAATCCGTAGAGTTCTCAACACTATAAATTCATAGCCCTAAGCCCCAAACATAACAAGCAAAAGCTGAATTAATTCAGTATGAATTAATTAGAGATTTGAGAGAGAAACTAGATTGAATTTGGCCTTTGTACTAATCATGAGTATAGGGCTGGATAAATAAAATCATAGCCTAAGTAACATCCCAGAAGGGTTGTTTAAAATCTAAGAGAACAAACTTTTGAAAAGATCATTGAAGTATTTTAGAAACACTCAAATATATGCACAAAATGGATATTATAATTATAAATGTGAATCATTCTTTTCATTTATTAAAACTAGTCCCTTGGGATCCTCTTACTAGGTAAAGCTTTATTATGTCTTTCAAGTGCTATGGGCCTTTGTTCAAAATGGTGCAACACCTCTTTATGAAAGATATTATAATTCAGAATTGTAAATTATTAATGCTTTTGCTTTGCAAGCCAGTTAATGCAAATCAGTGAAATTCTACTATTCAAGTTTTCTTCCACAAGAATTAAAGGCAATATTTTCAATGAAGACATGTTAGGCATAGTTGGATTTGATTAGTACTGTGGTGTTATCTGTATCTAGACGGTCTTTTAAAAAGTTTCCTAGAGTGAGACTTTAGTCTATATTTATGGGAAAAGAAAGCCCTTTTGCCACTCAGTGATCTCTGCCCTAGCTCTGTGCCTTGGCATCTGTTCAACTCTGATTCACAAGGAAGAGTGCCATCTATTGAGTTCCTGAAAACCTCCTATAGCACCTGTGTTTTTCTGGGAGGTCTCTTGGCCTAGGCCAGACCAGGCCAAGCCACACTTCACCTTGTCTAACTTCTGAAATGGAGTGGCATCAATCCCTGTCAGAGGTGGAACCTGTTCCTGAATGTCTTCTCCTTTTCCCATTTTCTGCTCATTCCAGGTAGGAATTTCATGATATTCCCTCTGTTATAACTGCTGTTAGTCTGCTAGGATTGCTGAAAGGAAGTGGTTTTTATTTTTCCATTGGAAAGTAAGAAGATACATGTAAATTGTTAGGCTGATACTAATGCCACATTTGTTACAGAAATGGAATATCACCAAGAAAAAGTAGAAATGAGAGATATAAATGTATTATACTATGCAGTGTAGGCTCTGCTCCATAACTCTTGCTTGCATTGATGGAAATAGCCTACAAAGAATTCTCCCATTATACAAATATGGAATTCAATAAAAACAATGTAAATCCCCTTCTTAAAAGATCATTGTATCTAAAGACTTCTGTTCATATGATTAAAATTCAATATAAAAATGCCAGTTTCTACCTTAATTTTTATTGGGTTATCTGTAATTTCCATTTGGGTGACAATGTTATATAGTTCAATATTTGAACTTAGGTCTTCCTGACTCCAGGCCCAGTGCTCCATCCACTGAACCACCTAGCAGCCTCCATGTAATTTTTCTTTTGGCAAGGTGGTACAGTGGATAGTGTCAGGTCTGAAGTTAGGAAGACTTATGTTGCTGAGTACAAATCTGGCCTCAGACATTTGCTAGCTATGTGATCCTGGGCAAGTCACTTAACCCTGTTTGCCTCAGTTTCCTCATCTGTAAAATGATCTGGAGAAGGAAGTGGCAAACCACTCTAGTGTCTTTGCAAAGAAAACCTCAAATGAATAACAAAAAGTTAGATCCAAATGAAAAATGGCTGAGCAGCAAGTTTAATAATTTATAATAACATATAATATATAATAATAAATAATTTATCACTGAGACATAATTTCCCACTTTTCTACTATTGAATCACTGGAAAAAATGTTCATACTGAATTATCTTTATTTGATAATTCCCCTTTTTTATAATCAATGTTCAATTTGGTCAGAGATAATAACGTCTAGCTTTTAATGGTTTACCGGAGCTCAGATATTAATATTACTATAATATAATTCTTTGAGCAATGAAGTATTTTCCAAATAATACTACCTTCTTAAAATTTCACTATAACTCAGTGCCATAGTTGCAAGAGACTCATAAAAGCAGAATTTTAGGAAGATTACAAATTATTAGTCTAATCACATATGTCATAGCTAATGAACATTGGTTTTAGCATGTTTCTGTTAAACTTTCTCTTCTTGAAACTTATGGTAAGTTGGTTTTCACTGAGTCTGCCCTTTCCATTAGAGATGTTTCTTCATGTAATTCTTTGTTGCTGCCCTGGATATGAAGTGAAATACTGGTTAATTTTAAAGCATCAGATGAATTTCAAAAATATTTTTATTTAATAATGTTTGTATTCAGGGCATGCCACTTACTTTAATAAATAATTCTTTCAATTCAATGTAGTAAGCACATTAAAGTATCTACTTCATGCCAGGTATAGTGAATACAAACACAAAACCAAAAATAGTTCCTACCTTCAAGGAACTCATTTTCTACTCTCTACCGCATACAGAGATAAGTAAATAATAAACACATGTAAAGTAAGTATTCGATAATTTCAGGACAGGAGAGCATTTGTGATGATTTTTCTCTCTCCTCCACATCTGGAATACTTTGCCTCTACATCTTTGCCTTCTAGGTTCCCTGACTTCCTTCAAGTCCTGGCTAAAATCCCATCATCCCGTTCCATCCCCACCTTTCCTTATCCTTCTTATTTCCAGTGACTTAACTCTGCTGATTAGTTCCTAGTTATCCTGCATATAGCTTGTTTGAACATATTTGTGTGCATGTCTCCTCCCCACCCCCTTAAGATTGTGAGTTCCTTGGAGGCAAAGACTATCTTTTGCTTTCCTTTGTTTCTCCATTATTTAAAATAGTGCCTGCCACTTAATAAATGCTTATTGACTGATTTTGTGACTCATACCTGGGGAGATCTAAAAAGGCCTTAGTCATGTTCTTTGTGTTTGTTTTCTGTTAACATGTGTGCTGTTTGGTTCTTCAAGCTTGGGATAGGCCTTATGTATTGTTATTGAGAAGTGATTCTAGGATGCATCAGACATTAAACAGGGATGGATGCCACCAAGTGTACTAATGAAAATCTCATTACAACAAACAATAACAATAACAATATAAAAAGGTGCAGAGTTTCCCTCCCAAAGCTTAAGTTGTATAAAACTAGCATGTGGAATTATAATATAACCAGAAAGGTGGCCTGGTCATTTAGCAAGGGCATTTCATAATCTTTATACACCCCCTGTGCTCCCCTGATGTCTGTTCAATAGAAAAAAATAGAAAAAAGACCCCAAAATGTTGTGTGGAGGTACTGTGAAATATTTACCTGGACAAGAGTGTCACAGAATGATAGGACAAGAGAAAAAAGAGGATAGACTGGTAAAAAGTAATTAAAGAAAGGAAGAATTCAAGGGATAAAAAACACCCCTAGTTTGTCTAGGATTAAATAAATTTGAATTCCTAAGTACCTTCTTCCGATAACATGGTATTTGGTATTTTCTTAGTGGCTGTGTTTACTTATCTATTTTGTGTGTGGGGGGAGGGTGGAGGGTGGGTGGGGCTTGTATTTGAATAATATGCATCTATATATGGGCTTAAAATGTCTGTCTTTTTAAATTTATGATTATGCTTAGGTTTTTGCAATGTTATGTTGCATCTTGAGATCCTTTGCTTTACAGAATATATTATTCCCTTCTCTCCTGTGTTTTCTAGTATATGCAGAATAGTCTTGCGTTATTTAAATTTACCTTCCTTTATACATGGAGGTCTTTTCACTGTTCAGTCATAGAATTTGCTGTTTGTTGTTGGAAGTGGCAAATTTAGCCACTATGCGTCTTGGAGTTTGAAGCATAATTTCCGCCGTCAGCCATAGCTGATCAATGGATTCTTCCAATTTTTCTTTTTTTTTATATTCAGAAATTCTAGGCAGTTTTCTTTGTATCATTTCTTTCATTACAGTGATTAGGTTTTTTGCCTTGTCATGCTATTCCCTTAGGATTAAGATCTTTAAATTAGCTCTGCCCATTATGGCTTTAAGAAGAGAGAAGAACGTGATCAACTGGTAGGAATATAAAATAAAGTCTTGACTACTAGGAATTCTTGGCAAATGATTTTTTTTATATATAACTGAGTTATATAGATAAATATCTAGATAAATAAGGTTATCTAATCTTTTCAAAGAGTTAAGATTAAACCATTTTGAAACTAAATTTTTAAAAGTATTATGTTATTTTCTTTTTCCTAAAAGAGAACATATTGAATGTAATTTTGATATTTCTTGGTGAAGCTGGGCCAACATTATAAACATCACTTATTTTACTCTGTTATGATATAGTCACCGCCTTGTGTTTTTGCTGTTGCTTTTTGTTTGTTTTGTTTTTGCAGTTTGCCAGGGTGAACACTTTTGAATAATAATAGATTCTTTTGAGGAAGCTCTATGATATTCTGTGGCTTTCTGGGAACAAAGATGCAGTTTGAATAGAGGATGCTTGGATTATTGGGTATTTCAGTCGTTCAGGTGTTTCAGTCATGTCTTACTCTTCGTGACCCCATTTGGGATTTTCTTGGTTAAGATCCTGGAGTGTTTTGCCATTTCCTTCTCCAGCTCCTTTTCCAAATGAGGAAACTGAGGCAAACAGGATTAAATGACTTCCCCAGGGTCATGTAGCTAGTAAGTGTCTGAGACCTAAACTCAGGAAGAGAAGTATTCCTGATTCCAGGCCCAACACTCTATCCACTGGGCCACCTAACTGTTTTGAGTATACAAAGGAGAAGGCTATATGATAATGCTGGAAAGCTAGTTTGGAGCCAGGCTATGAAAAGCTGCACAAGAAGTTTGATCACACAGGGGTCCCTGAAAATTATTGTTTTCAGAAAAGGAGGGACATGATCAGATTGGTGCTTTAGGAAAAGGACATTTGGTTAGATGAGTAAGAGTGCCTGAACTAGTATTTTTGCTATGAGAGTTGAAGGAAGGGAGAGATGTATGAGATACTTTGAAGTCAAATGGAAAAGAAATGGCAACTGATTGTAGCATATGAAAGAGAAGAGTTCAAGATAACATTGAATCTAGAAACCTGGATGACAGAAAAACAAAGATGGCATTCTTTTCTTTTTGGTTAGGCAACAGGGTTAAGTGACTTGCCCAGGGTCATACAGCTAGTAAGTGTTATGTGTCTGAGGCTGGATTTGAACTCAGGTCCTCCTGAATCCAGGGCTGGTGCTCTATCCACTGCACCACCTAGCTGCCCCTAAAAATGATGGCATTCTTAAAAAAATAATTAAGGGAGGGGTAGAGTATTTTGTGGGAAAGATAAAGAGTTCAATTTTGTACCCTAGAAAAGAAGCTTGACACAGTGAAAAAAAAAGCACTAGATTTGGAATAAGGATCAAGTTCATGTTTCATATTTGCTACCTACTAGGTTTGTACTCTTGGTGAAAGTCATAAACCTTTCTCAGTTTGTTTCCTTATTTGCTAAAGGGAAGTCTTGACTTGATCTCCAAAGTCACTTCTAGCTCTAACAGTTTAAATTTCTAGGTTGAATCTGAGATGCTGTTAAAAATCCAAATGGAGTTATCTAGCAGACCATTGCAAATATGACTATAGCTTTAAGTAGAAGTTATTGTTAGATATGTACATTTGGGACTCACAAATAGAGGTGATAACTGGAGCATCAAGAGAAAATGTAGAGAGAGAAGAGAAATAATATGATGCCTAAGTCTCTTCTCACTGGAGGATGTTATGCCCACCATCCTGGGTCCATATCCTAAGTACTGTATGTGGGGGTAGAACTATCTTTTGTCTCCTTTCTTTCAGGCCAGGGTCAGTCATAAATTCATAATCCTCCGCCTCATTTCCACATTTGGATTTCTTCCTTCCTTTCTTATGTGTAGAGTAAATCAACATCTTCTATTGGTTTTATTTTTTCATAGCAGAGGGAGGTAGGAGTTGTTCTTTAGGAATAGTTTCAACAACCTTGAGGGTCCTTATCCTAGGAATATATCTCCATCATGAGGCATCATATTTTTCAAACAGCCCTTCCTTCCTCCTCAAGTCATGGCAGAGTTAGTGTCTGTTCATTATAGGGTGAAATAAGACCAAGGATATGTGCCAGCAAAGGCTTTGAGCAGGAGGATCCCTTGGTAGGCTCCAGTTACAAACCTATGAGTTAACTTGTGTCCCTGATGTGGGAGATAGAGGCTGGAGCAGATGAGTCCTGAGTGCTTTAAGGCAGAATTCTTTACTTCTAATTCATAAAGAATTATTTGTCCTGTGGATTCATACTTACTCTATGTAGTTACTCTATATTTATTACTTTCTTCCTTTTCAGAGGGTAATAAATGTACAGAGATCTGGAAAAAGTAATTAACCTACCATCTTTTCATCTTTATGTTCCTTTAACTTAGAAGTTTTGGGGACCAGTGTTACATGTGGAAAAAGAGAGATTAGGTCTCCTAAATATCAGGAAACCAACACCATATTTTCAATTGCAATAGTTCAAGGATCTATTTCATTACTTTCTAATGATGCAGATCACAACAACTATAAAACTTAGTAGATAATTTTTAAGAGTTGCTACAGCTAATAAATTCACCAATCTGTGACTGATCTGGTATGGAGCCTCTCTGAACTTATCTAGTTTTTTCTTCAAATGAAAAATTTATAGTCCATCACCCAGACGTACCAAGAATCATCCTGCAAAGACCTTTTAAAAACTGCCCTCTACTGACAGTAAGAATCAATAGTCATCTCTATACCATGATGAGACATTAGAAGAAGAGTTCAATATTTAACTTTTTTATTTTAACTATGTTTCACAAATATTAAAACAATTTAAAGGAACCAATCTTTAGATCTGGGTCCTGAATTATTTTAGAGGATTCTGACACTATGAAGCATTTGCTTACTTTATATAGGATCTGAAAAATTCATCCCTAATTTTATTACTTTGATACTATTACTGTCCAAGAGGTTTGAGATATTCATTTGAAGTATCATAAAATATATACACTAAGAAAAACATGATTGTATTCCATTCCCCACTCTATTTTTCCCTAATTGGATACATATTTTATTCGTAGTCTCCTCTTTCTCCTTCTCCTTCTCCTTCTCCTTCTCCTTCTCCTTCTCCTTCTCCTTCCTCCTCCTCCTCCTCCTCCCTCCTCCTCCTCCTCCTCCTCTCCTCCTCCTCCTCCTCCTCCTCCTCCTCCTCCTTCTTCTTCTCTTCTTCTTCTTCTTCTTCTTCTTCTTCTTCTTCTTCTTCTTCTTCTTCTTCTTCTTCTTCCTCCTCCTTTGTTTTTCCCTAGAGTGTAGTCATTTCACTCTTTTAAGGAGCTTCTAATAAAGAAACTCCTTCTAATGTGACATTCTCTGCACTTTAAACATTTTAGAGAGTCATCTAGTGCACTGAAAGGTTAGTGACTTGCCCCAAAACATAAAGCCACTGTGTCAGGTTTAGTCCTTGAACCTGAGTATTTCTGAATCTGAAGTCAGCTTGCTACCTACTATGTCATACTATGTTTCTCTGAGAATACAAATTGAAGGTATCAAATTAATTTTGCTGATGAGCCACCAATTCCACTTTTCTGTTGCTATTTCATCACACAAATGAACTTTATCCAATTATAAACATTAGTCAAGATTCATTGGTACTATAATGATGTCATGAATTTCTCCCAGGTTCTCCTTCAAGCACAAGAAATAACATTTCATCAAAACTTTTTATCAATCATTTTACTTTACTTTAATAGATATAAACATTGAAATAAGTTTCCCAAACTGTCACTCTTTTCAGTTTGCAGGTGTTGGAAAGATAAATGAAGTAACCCTAGTTCTGGAAAAGAAGGGCAAAGGATCCATTAGGAAGACAGTTTATGTCCCACTACAAATCTACATATTACTTCTTTTTAAAGTTTCATTTTGAGCCCATTTGTCCAATATTTAGTAGCTTCTATTGTTGTGCAGGATGGCATAAAAACCCAATAAATTTAAAATGCACTTGGTATTGCCAATATTACTTCTATTTGCCATTAATGTAAGGTGAACTAATTGAATGTAAGTTCCTTAAGGGGAAGACTTGCTCTTCATTTTGTCTTTTTGTTCCCAGCAACTACCTTCATCTCTTTCAGTGTTTCAATCTGAAAAATAATAATGTTTGATCAGATAATCTGTAAGATCACTTCCAGGTTAAAAAAAATTCTTTGGATCTAATATTTAAAAAAAAAAATTAACCATGATATTACCTTACAGTTTCATCACACCACTCTGTGCTTCTAACTCTTTGTTTGTTACCAGAAAGTCATAGATCTAACTGGAATCAGATAATGTGATTCTCATGGGTTAACCAGATGGACTAGTATGAAATGATGCTATGAAGACAACTGAATCTGTGGCCTCTAACAGGAATCGCCATCATCTTGAGCACCAGGAATACCATCTTAATACAAATTGATCCAAAATCTTTAAAATAATACTTAAAAAAAAACAAAATTGAAAATGAGTCTAATTGTTTAAACAACACAAATTCCCTGCATCACAATATAATTGTCCACCTTTAACTGTAAAAGTTCAATGATGTGTAAAATGAATCTTCAGCAACATTATTAGGCCCTATCAGCTTACAAAAGGGTGTGTGACAAGAACCAATAACACTTTGGGGATCAATGCATCTGTCCTTGTATCTCTGCTATCCTAAAAGGGAGAAAAAAAAACCTGTCAGTCCTAGTGAAGAGATCACTGTTGCTGAGCAACAGTAACAAATGTATTGCTAGCTTTGACTTAGAGAAAAGTGATAGTGGTGGTGGGGATTCCCCCCAATACACTTTTAAATAAGTATTGATGAATGGCAGAAAATGTGCAGAAAAGGTTTTTATTACAATAGAATGAGTGTTCAGTCTGTAGATTAGATTCAGCAAAATTCATGGACATATGGCTCATTTAAAAAAAAAAGCCAAACAAAGGAAGTGATTACCATTGCAGAAAAGCATTGCCCCTGCAGATAAATAATAAAAATTACATGTTATCAATGAATTATTATCCTGAAATTGAAAGGGATTGATGATACATGGGACTTTATGAAGTTATTAAGACATTTCTTACTTTCCACTACTGGTCTGTTCAGTATAATGTCAAGGGTAAGAAGAGTTTACATACTGTAGTAAGTATGGAAATGATTCAAATCACTCACCAATTTGAAAAGCACTTCACAGCTCCAGTTAAATAGGGAAATGGATATTTGGGAAGGCATTGGATTAAGGCCCAATTTACTATATTTGCCTTTCTTCTTATAACTGGACAACTGCTTGTGTTCTCATAATTTTTGAATCATAACCCAATGAGCAGGAGGTCTTAGGAATCAGCTTCCTGAATCCCCATCATTAGTTAGCAAATTTAAAGTACAGGGTGCATTGGACAAATCTCCATATGCAAACCAAATGAAATTAAATCATCTAATGTAACAAAGGAACAAAATGAAATTATTTCTTGCCATATCCTTTGTTTGTCGATTCTTAACCACCACCTTAGAGAAGTGTAAATTAAAAGTTGAAATGATTTATTTCAGAAACTAGATAAATAGAGACCACTGGTGCTTTTTCATTTCATTGTGTACCTTTACAGTCTACCCTCTACCCCCCCCCCTTTCCTTGAAAGGGCTATTTCAACAAGACCATGTAAATGTCTATAATTGCAAGGGAAAATGTTAATATAACATTGACACAGTTCAACAGCTTCAAAGCTGTTTCATTGACTATGCTTTAAAGGGAACTTACACACAGAGGCCCCAAACCCACATAAATGCTAGTTTCGTGGGACATTTGGTGGCAAAGCCTTAAAAGCAGAAACAAAAAGCAAGGAAAATCAAACAGCCCCATCTTCCAGCCTAATTCAAACCATTTAGAAGCTCTGTGCTTAAGCCAAGGATTACTAGTGATACCATCTACTTTAGCTTGCAATGCAGGAAGAAAATGTCCGTCTTATTAAAAAAAAAGAAAGAAAAAAAAAAGAAAAAGAGTTTAAAGCCAAATAATTCAGGCTTGCATAAATCTTTAATAGGCTCTCCTCTTCCCGGATTGGCTGTACTTTCTTTTCTCTGCCCAGGGGAAACACTATATGTCTTAGAAGAGAATAATGGTAACTCCATCTTGTGTGTTATATGATATCTTCAAGTAATCCTGAGGATTTTGGCTTTGTCTGCCATAAACAAAAGGCCACCCATACATAATGTGTCAGGGCTTTTCCAGACTCCTCACCTTAGCAGGTGACACCCACAAGATGGACGCACAAGACTAAATCCATTTCTAGCTGGGGGCAGTTTTACTCCAAAGACAATTCAGAAAATGTAAAAACAAAAAGTAAATTCTCTTCTTGTAAGAACAAAGTGTGATCAACCCCCTGTAGTTGTGTCAATTTTCTGGGGCTTTCCTTAGGAGTCAGAATGGAGAGCCAAAGGATATGCTGTCCTTTTTAACTGATGAAGAAAATACTTTGGACCAGGCTTATTAGTTGACAATGAATAGGCAACCTTTTCCACCTGCTTTTTTATTTTTAGACCTCCCCCTTGAACATAAACACGTGCACATACACACAGGAATTCTAGGATTTCAAATGGATTTCTGCTGAAATACAAATGTACCTACACTTTCATTCCTTTGGGAGAAGTAGCATAAAGACTATATGAAATTACTTGTAGGGGAAAAGTCCATTTGATGGTTTCTGATGTCCTTTAGTGTCTTCCATTCATTCTCACTGGCACCAAACTACCCAATCTGGAGCTGTTATGTATGCATTTTTTTTTTTCTACATTGAGAAACAAGGCAAATGTGTGCTTCACATTTAGGTCACCTGGGTGACCATAAAATACAACTTTAACAAATCGAATCTGTTTGTGCAAGCAAGACAACCTGGCAGAAACATTTAATGCCACATTGACTAGTACTGCTTAACTCTATAAACTAAAATAAAACAAACAAACAAATAAAACCCAAAAAGAAATAAAACCTTGAAAAAGATCTGTCTCTCCTTAATATCACTGACAGTAAAAAGACATTAGGAAGCTTCCATATTAATGAACTGGATTGAAGTGAGATGTCTATTTCTGTTAATAATTTCCTTACCTAAATCAATCAAGACATTTAAATGTGTTTCAGCAAATAACTTGTTAAAGGGGGAAAAATGTAATATTTCTTTTCCTGTTCCTTTCTCATTACAATAAGCCATTCCTCCCCCCACAAACACACAGACACACATACACATATTCACTCTTGTTTTTATTTCAAACTCCCAGGAATAGTATTAGAATGGGAAGAAAAGAGGATAAAAAAATGTCACGCATTCATTTTTGGAGTGCAGGGGAGAAATACAATGTTGAGTCAACAGTGATTCTAATGTTTGCTAGGTACTAAAGCATAGATCACAGCAAAGATTGCAAGAGATGTGTCAAAGTTTTTTCCTACTGTAAGGTTGAAGAAGGGTAAATAAATTCATTAAGAAACCGGGACTTTTTTTAATACAGGAGGCCGAATCATCACCTTCATAACACTTCATCAACTTAAAAGGAGTATCAACTTCTCACAAAATTTTCTTCTGTTCCCCCAAATTGTCTTCACTGAACATCTCATTCATCATATTCAATTCATGGGCTCATGAAAGCTAATGCTGAATGCCTAACAATCCAAGTCATTGCTTGGCCTCACTCAGTCCTTCATCTCTTGGGGAAAACAGATAAATAAAAGGAGAGAGACAGAGAGAGACAGAGACAGAGAGACAGAGAGAAGGGAGGAAGAAAGAATAAAGAAAACCAAGTCCTCAAAATGGTACGGATATCAATTTTCTTGTTAAGAGCTTTTAATCTTTCAAATGACAAAGTTTTTAAAAACTTACAATATGTTAGGGACTGTGTTTGGCACTGGAAAAGAAAACAAAACATTTTTGCCCTCAAATAGCTCATATTCAATTATTAGCAGCAATACAATCTACCCCATATAAATATTATATATATGCATATATATATATATATTTAGTATATGTATGTATATCCTATATATCCTTATATATATATATATATACATTATGTATCTCTATCTATCAGTAGACAGAGAGCAAAATTGCATTTCACGGACCACTTAGGAATTAAAGATGAGCCTTTCTCCATTCCTGCCATATTTCTGAGGTTCTGCAACCTGAGTGAAAACCTTAAACATTTGAAAACTTTGTACTTTGTAACAGTCTGGCTTATTAGTCTTTTCATTAAAACTAAATGTATTTAATTTTGGTCATTGCATTGACATTTGAATTTAATTTAAAAGAAAGGAAAGTTATTATTATGAAATAGATTCTTCCCCTAAAGAATACAAGCTCCTTGAGATCAGGGACTTTTTTTCATTTTTGTCTTTGTATCTCCACCACCCAGCACTGTTCTACTGTTCTTGACATATAGTATGTGCTTAATGATTGTCTTCTGGTGGAATTTTTTTTAAAGAGTACTCGTTTTGAAATCAAGATAGACTCATTCATTATACTTACTGATTATGTAATTCTGGAGTTCTTCAATGGCTGAATCTAGTTCCTTTTCTACAGGTAAGAGTTATAGTCATTGATAACTCTATCAAATTTTGGACTAGGATAAGCTCATGGAAATGTGAGTTTCCTAAAATACACTTCGGTGAAGTCAGAGAAGGGGAGTCAACTGTTGAAGAGGGAAGTTCTTCCAGAGGCCCACCATGGGTTGATTTTATTCAGGGAGGTTTGGTTTTCCCCATTAAAGGCAGATAAGTGGAGTAACCTTGTCAATGTATATGTCATATCCATGCCTGGCTTCATGCTAGACTGCAACCAAAGGTGTGCTGGTAAATGTTTACCAAGATAGTCTCTAAAAATGAACTTTATACTGATATTTAATCTGAATTACTTATGTATTTTTTCTCTTTCTTAAATCTAGAAATCAGCAAAACAATAAATCAAGTTCTGGTGTGTGACATTTGCCTATTTCCAAGGCTTCAATGTTCATACTGAAAATTAAACATTCAGCTCTCTCAAGCCAGTATGAGCTACTTTGAAAACACCCCTGAGTTAACACCTATTACTAATGGTAGAAGTGGCTTGTGAGCTCCTCAAGGGCAAGGACTGTCTTTTGCCTTTCTTTATATCCTCAGTGCTTAGAACAGTGCCTGACATATAGTAGGGACTTTAAAATGCTTATTGACTGAAAGGCTTATTGACTGGAGAACTCTGGGAATGTCAAGTGCATGGTCAACAGATCAAAAGTATTGGAAAAATTCCTAAGGTCAAGGTATTCTAAAGTGAATACTGGAGAGAAGTCAGAAAAAAATGCTGTAGAGTTCCAAAATGGTTGCAAACACAACACCCAGACCACCATGGGTCTCACTATCATCTTAACTCCCTTTTATAAAGTTGTTTCCAATTCAGAATATAAGGGTATTGTTCTTATGTGCACAGATCTCTGGTGTTAAAGCGAAAGTTAATAGAAAAAAAATTACTGCTAACTTTGCTGAAACCCTTAGACTTCATAAAGTGAAGGAAACCTATATGATAAAATATTCGTGTTTGCAAAGTAATCCATAATAAATCGAACTTATGCCTTTATTGAGTAATTATTAGAATATTCACTTATTCCCCTGAAGTTTCTCTTCTTCCCTTACACAGTTGATTATTTTTCATCCGTTCTCTATTCATCACTCAGATCTAGCCCAGGAAAGTTATGGATTATTAGACTCACCTTCAATTTTGATTGAACTACATTTTTTTCTACTTGAGTTTGGTCTACTTTTCCTGATATTTCTCTTTTTACTATTATTACTACTGCTAAAACTACTACTACTACTAATATCATAACCGCTACTAGTACTACTACCACCACTACCACAGATGTCCTTTTTGATTTTGCTTAAAATTTAAAAGACATTTATAAACATAAACCATAGAATCTTAGATTTGGATGAGAGATTCAAGAATATCTAATTTAACCTCTTCCCTAAAACAGAGACAATATTCCTGAAACAGTCTCATACAATCTTGGCTTGAACTTCTCTACGACAGTAAACTTAACTACTGTTCAAGGTATCCTATTGTAATGTTGGACTCAATTGGTCTTTGTTATTTTGAATGAAAATATGAATCTTCTTAATGTCTACCTATTGATCCTAGGACTTTTCTGTCAGGCAAGGTATTGTTCCTCTACATGAGAGTCCTTTATTTGAAGAAAATAAGCCCCCAAGTCCTCTGTTTTCCAGGTGAAAATTTTCCAAATTTCCTCATCCATCTGTTGTGTGGCCATGTTTCCAAAATTTTCTCCCGCATGATATTCTTTTTAATGAAACAATACATATTTATTAACTTCTCACTATGTGAAAGATGCTTTTCTGAATATGGTGAGCACCATGCAAGAAAAAAATCATACACATTGCAAGGTTTTCAAAGTGGTCCTTTCCCTTAAAGCCATAGTAGATATATGTGCATTCATTTAGGTAGAACATTTTAAGACTTAGGTTCCCTGCTCTCTTCCAGGCCTCACAGTAGGAGAAAAATCAGAATCTGAGACCACGAGGCCATCACTCTATGTCTTAGATATCTCACCTTCTCTCCTCAAAATGTAAAATCCTACTTTCTGACTTAGAAAACTTCAGGAAATGAAGATTCCGTAAAAGCCTAGAAATCTTGAGAAATATGAACCCATTATGGCCAGCACAAACCTGTTGCATCAGTGGGAGGGCTCTGATTATAAAGTAGGCAATTTTAGAAAGCGCAGTTTTCCCTTCTCACAGAGTTTCCATCTCTTCCTTTTAACTTCACATGAGTATTTGTCTTACTAGTCTTCTCTAATGACAATCTGGCTTGCTGATTGCGGTTTTATTTGATTTCTTAGGTTGTCAGACTCAGTGAGGAACTTGATTCCTTATTCTCCTACCCTACATTTACCTTTCCTTCTCTAGGCTGCAGATCCCATACTTTTATATGTCCCTTTCAGCCCTTCTTCTTTGTCTGCTGTATTGAATTATACATCCCTTGATTTACTGGCTGGCCCTGCAAACTGTATTGGCAATTCCCCAAGGAAGCTTGGTTAGCCTGCCTTCCTCCAGACACCAGAAAAGTTGTTTTCCTCTGTCTTCCTTGGAGCAGCCCTAATTGTGTCTGCCATGCTTTAGGAAAATTGCATAGCTATGCCTTTCTTCTCCATAAAGGTTATTCACAAATCTCTTTTGAAAAGAAACATTATTGGGGCAGCTAGGTAGTACAATGGATAAAGCACCAGCCCTGGAGTCAGGAGGACCTGAGTTCGAATCCAGCCTCAGACACATAACACTAGCTGTGTCACCCTGGGCAAGTCACTTAATCCCATTGCCCAGCAAAAAAACAAAAAACAGCAACAACAACAAAGAAACATACCTATTCCTTACACTTAGGTGAAATCTTAAAACAGGAATATATCTATGGCTATTCTTGATACCAATGATGATCCATCTCAGTCTCAAAATGAAAAGCAGGTGATAGATGATTGATCTTCTTCTCCCCTTGACATAGTTCTATTATGCATGCTTGTTGCTCCATCCAAACTCCAAACTGACAGCATTTTTAATGGCATTGTTTATATCAGAATTATAGGATTCATACCTATAAAGGAAATGAAAGATTATCTAGTTGCATCCCTTCATTACATATATGAAGACACTGAGGCATAGAGCAGTAATTAACTTACTCAGTTGAAGAACTACTATAGCAAGTAGTAAATCATTAGAGCTGTTATATGAGCCAAGATGTTCCTCTGGAATAGTCCTGGGCTTCCAAGTACAAGATTATGTTTACTAGGCCATGCTGCCACTTCATCTAAACCAACACATAGATCACAATCAGTTAATAAGCATTTACTGAGTGCCTATTAAGTGTTTAGCACAATGCCTGACATATAGTAGGTGTTTAATAAATATCTATTGATTGATTGAATAAGTGCCACACATTGTGATAGATGCTAGGAATGCAAAGACAAAAATGAAATATTCCCTTCCCTCAAGGGACTTATATTTCATTGTGAGAAATACACACACACACACACACACACATACATAACATATATTTTGAAAATACAAATAAGTTTTTTTTTCCTTTGAGGGGAATACTAGCAGCTGGGTGGATCAAGAAAATTCTCATGTATATAGTGACATTTGAGCTAAACTTTTAAGGAATCTAGGGATCTTAAGGGGAAATGAAATGAAGAGCAAGTGCATTCCAGGCATGGAATGTTGTGTGTATGGAACAGCAATAAATCCATTTTTTTTTTTTGCTAGGCAATGGGGTTAAGTGACTTGCCCAGAGTCCCACAGCTAGTAAGTGCTATGGATCTGAGGGCGGATTTGAACTCAGGTTCTTCTGAATCCAGGGTCGGTGCTCTATCCACTACGCCACCTAGCTCCCCCAATAAATCTATTTTAACAGGATGGTAGAGGGGCTTGAGTAATATATCATAAAGCTGGATAAGTATTATGGAGCCAGCTTGTGAAAGACCAGTAATTTCTACTGAAATAATAATGCCTGATTGAAAAAAAGTTTCCCCTTGGCATGATGAGTGTTGTTTTCACCAAATGTCCTTCCATTTTCCTTGGCCCATTTTCTGCTGATAGAGTCTCCAAATGAAATTGAATATCTCTGATAGGAAAAATACTGATATAAAATAATTCATGAAAACTCTGGTGAGATGAAATGCTTGGGTAGCTCTCTCTGCACACCTGTACTTGTGGTGCATGTGACTCTAGGGAGAGGCTTACACATCAGTCTGTTTGAGGTCTTCGGTACACAGCACGTCAAGTGATAAAGCAGTGATGGCTCACTTTCACATCAGCAGCTCTACCACTGCTGTGCCTTTGTCTCAGGTCTTCCCTATTCTACAGGGTCATTCCCTATTCCCTTGGACAAGCCTGTATCATGGCTATGGTACTGAGTCGTGGTGGTGAAAAGTCACAAGAATCTGATATTAGGATAATTTGGAAAATGCAAATGTTTTTAAAAAGTTATCTGAAGAAGTCAGATATGATGCCTTCTTTAAGACTCAATGAACTGAAAAAATCTCAGTGAACATCTACACTCAGAATAATTCTTTTCACCTAATTAAGAATTGCTTCAGAATCCTCTTGATTGTTATATATTTGTGGTGGATGCTGCTGATGATAGCTTTTGTTATTGTTCAGCCATTTTAGTTGTGTCCAACTCTTTATGACCCCATTTGACGTTTTCTTGGGAAAGATACTGGAATGGTTTGCCATTTCCTTCTCCAGCTGATGTTTTGGATGAGGAAACTGACACAAAAAAGGGTTGTGACTTGCCCAAAGTCACCTATAGGCTTAACACTCACTCTACTATAGCACCTAGCTGCCCCTGGTGCTGATGGTAACAATCTATTTAATTTATAATATTCCCTCTGCTTCATAGGCTAAAAATATTTTAAATAAATGCTCATTCATATTTCCCCACTTTTAATGTCTTCACATTATTCAAAATTTGGTTCAACATTAAATCAAATACATGCTGCTAGGAAATCATAAATAACAATTATCAAAGTATGTCATGTGTCATAGAAAATAACAATAACAGTAGCAGAATTTTACTAAGTATTCTAATGTTGGCAAAGTACTTTACTAAGATTATCTCATTTTATCACAACAATAACCCTAAGATGAAGTTGCTATTATTATCTTCATTTTACAGGTGAGAAAATTGAGGCAGACAGAGTTTTATTTGCCTGGGGTAACCCAGCCAATAATGTCTGAGTCCAGGTTTGAACTCAGGTCTTCCTGACCCTGTGCTGCCTTCCTAACCATCATTTTTTTCTTAAGCTACTTATTTTCCTTTCAAATCTCCTCCTGAATTCTCATTTCATTTTTAAAAATGTCTTGCTTCATCTCCTCCAGGCACACTTGTAGTCCAGTAGCTAAGGCATTTTTTTTGAACTCTCTTCTCGTAGTTGCTGTAGATTTATTCTCCTTTTCTTGGTTTATCAACGGGGCTTTTCTTAATCTTTTATTTTTGCTTAAGTCCTTGTCATTGCTTTTGTTTATTCTTGATGTTTTCCTTTGTTTACTCATATTTTTAGTCTCAGTTATTGGTATTTGCTTTTTGCACAGGTCAGAGCGCTTGGCTTCTTGAATGGGTTGACTAGGCCTTCTTTAGTCCTGTCTCCTGCGCAGTTTGGATGACACTGCCATTTCTGAGGTTGCTGCCAATCCAGACAAGATGGTCCTGATGGTCCACTGAATGTTTGGCCTTGGCCAGATTTTATTTTCTTCTGTTTGCTCAATCTCTAGTCAGAAGTTGAGGGATTGATTCCAATCACCGCAATGGCCTTGAAAAAGAGATAACACCAGTTTCAACTGCATGAGAGTCTCGGATTTGGCCTCCTAGTCCTGTTAGCTCTGTTTCCCAATGTTCAGAATACTGTTTGGCCAGATCCTCTGTCCCTGTGTAGTGATCTATGAATGCTGGTGCTTTCCCTATTACTGCTCTGAAAGGGCACATTTAGAATATGGCTTCATTTCCTGAAGACTTAAGTTTACTATGACTAATGACCTCCCTTATTAGCTTGCTGGGTTGGATAACTATTTCTTTTAAAAAGCTTTCACAAAGGGATATTTCCTTCAAAGATTTAGCAAGCAGAGAAGTTACAAAAGTGTCTCCCTAAATCTTAGTGCCATATTATTTCCTATACCATGTTGATTTCTGGAAAGAGTGAGTTCTGTCTTCATATAATTTCCACATAGCATTTGTTCAACAAAGTTCAAAAACATTTGAGCCATCATCCCACTTCCAGCAAATCTTGTCATGGACACTAAATTTCAGACTCTGATGGCTCACTGCCTTGACCTTTTGATTCTCATAAGATACCTGCCACTTCCAATATCCTGCCCCTGGTATCAGACAGGACAGGACAAGGACAAAGAGACCTGTTTTCGTGGGCCATATGTAGACCTCAGATGAGAGGGCCTAAGATCTTTCCCTATAATACTGACTCTTTCACTTTAATACAGCTAAGCAAAAAGAGCCAGATGAAGAGCTAGGTCTTCTCTCATATTTGCTTCCAGGAGTTTCCACTGGCTTTCCTTGAATGCTTCTGTGACTTTGCTAAACATCTATTTATTTACATTCACATCATCTGGCTTCCCTGACTCAGCTATTCTTTCCATCTTATAGCTGAGTTAAGTGCTCAACCTCTCTCTGTCAGTTTACCTGTCTACCTGAGTAGACATCACTTTCACTACTGATACTTCTACATCCTCCTTTATTGGCTTTTGCCTTCATGATCATAGCCTAGGGGTAGATCTAAAGTGAATGAGAGGTTTGAAATATTCCTGGAGGGATTCCCACATAGGAAAAAGGTGTCTAAAAAATTTGGAATAAAAAACTGAGCAAGCCAAAAATGAAATTCCAAGGAAAAACTCCTGGAGTTGATTGATTTTTTAAATCTTATTTAATATTTTATTTTATTTTCCAATTACATGTAAAAATAATTTCAACATTCTTCTTTTTCAAACCTTGAGTTCCAAATTCTTTCCATTTCTCCCCCCTCATTGAGAAGTCAAACAATTTGACATAGTCCATATATGTGCAGTCATACAAAACACATTTCCATGAAAGTCATTCTGTGAAAGAAAGCACGGAAAAAAAAAATAAAGAAAACATATCTTTGATCTGCATTCAGATTCTACCAGTTGTTTTTTTTTTTTTCCTGTGAAGATGGACAATATCATCATAAGTCCTACAGAACTGCCTTAGATCATTGTATGACTGAGAATAGCTAAATTATTCATGGTAGACCATCATACAATATTGCTGTTACTGTGTGCTATGTTCTCCTTATTCTGCTCATTTCACTTTGCATCAGTTCAAATAGTGTGCTTCAATCTGCATTCAAATTCCATAGTTCTTTCTTTGGATGTGGATAGCGTTTTCCATCATGAGGCCTTTGGAGATGCCTTAGATCTTTATATTGATGGGAAGGGTTAAGTTTATCAATATTAGTTTTTGCACAACATGGCTGTTATTGTGTACAATGTTCTCTTGTTTCTGCTCACTTCACTCAGCATCAGACCATACAAGTCTTTCTAGGTTTTTCTGGAGTCAGTCTGTTCATCATTTCTTATAGCACGATAGTATTCCATTACATTCATATACCACAATTTGCTCAGCCATTCTCCAATTGATGGGCATCCTCTCAATTTCCAATTCTTTGCCACCACAAAAAAGCTGCTATGAATATTTTTGTACATGTGGGTCCTTTTCCCATTTGTATGATCTCTTTGGGATATAGCCCTAGAAGTGCTATTGCTGGGTCAAAGGGTATGCACATTTTCATAGCCCTTTGGACATAGTTCCAAATTGCTCTCCAAAATGGGTTGGATCATTTTCCAACTCCACCAACAATGCATTAGTGTTCTAATTTTCCCATATCTTCTCCAACATTTATCATTTTCCTGTTTTGTCATGTTGGCCAATCTGATAGGTGTGATATGGTACCTCAGAGTCGTTTTCATTTGCATTTCTCTAATCAATAGTGATTTAGAGCATTTTTTCATATGCCTAGAGATGGCTATAATTTCTTCATCTGAGAACTGCCTGTTCGTATCCTTTGACCATTTATCAACTGGAGAATGACTTGTATTCTTATAAATTCTCTGTATATTTTTGAAATGAGGCCCTTATCAGAGAGACTGGTTGTAAAAATTCTTTCCCAATTTTCTACCTTCCTTCTAATCTTAGTTGCATTGTCTTTGTGGAAAAAACTTTTCAATTTAATGTAATCAAAGTTATTAATTTTGCTTTTCATAATGTTCTGTATCTCCTGTTTGGTCATGAATTCTTCTGTTCTCCATAGGTCTGACAGGTTAAACTATTCCTTGCTCTCCCAGTTTGCTTATAGTATCAGCCTTTATATCTAAATCATGAACCCATTTTGACTTTGTTTTGGTATATGGTGTGAGATTTTGGTCTATGCCTAGTTTCTGCCATATTCTTTTCCAGTTTTCCCAGCAGTTTTTTTCAAAGAGTGTGTTCTTTTCCCAGAAGCTGGGGTCTTTGGGTTTATCAAATAATAGATTATTATAGTCATTGACCACTGTGTCTTGCATAGATTTCTACACCCAACTGAGTGTGTATATTATTCCCTCTTTGAGCCAATTCTGATAAGAGTAAAGTTCATGTGCTCCCCTCCCTGCTTACTCCATTTCCCCCTCCTGTCTACTTTTATGTGACATAATTTATCCCATTTTACCTCTCCCTTTCCCCTTATCCCAGTCCATTCTTCTTTCTCGTCCCTTAATTTTATTTTGTTTTTAGATAATCATACCATCACATTTAACACAACACCTTCAGCTTTCTGTTTACATATTCTTTGTTCTAAATGCCCTAATAATGAGAAAGTTTTTAGTAGTCATAAATATTTTCCCATGTAGGAATATAAACAGCTTGACCTTATCTTATCCCTTATGATTTCTTTTTCCTTTTTACCTTTTTATTCTTCTTTTGTATATTGCATTTGAAAGTAAAATTTTCTATTCATCTCTGGTCTTTTTACCAGGAATTCTTGAAAGTCTTCTGTTTCATAGAATTTCCATTTTCCCCTGAAAAAAATGTATTGTTTTGCCGGGGGTAATTATTTTGTCTGCTTGCCGTATTTTCTCCTTGTTCTGGAGGTCTGGAATATGGCTATAATATTCCTGGGAGTTTTCATTTTGGGATTTCTTTCAGGAGGTGATCAGTGGATTCTTTCCATTTCTATTTTACCCTGTAGTTCTAGAATATCAAGGCAGTTTTCTTGATAATTTCTTGAAAGATGATGTCTAGGCTCTTTTTTTGATCATGGCTTTCAGGTAGTCCAATAATTCTTAAATTATAATTCCTGGATCTATTTTTCAAGTCAGTTTTTTTTCTTCTATTGAGATACATCATACTGTCTTCTTTTTTTCCATTCTTTTATTTTGTTTGTTTCTTGATATCTCATAAATTCATTAGCTTCCAACCTGCCTAATTCTAAGTTTTATAGAATTATTTTCTTCAGTGAGATTTTGTACCTCCTTTTCCATTTGGCCAATTTTACTTTTTAAAGAGTTTTTTTTTTTTTAGTGAGGCTTTTTTTTTCCATCTGTAGGCTGACCTGCTGCTGATTCAGCAGCTCCCAAGGCCTGCTCCTGGTTTGCTTGGCCCTGGTCTGTCCTGGCATGGCCTGTACTAGACTGCACTCTTTTATCCCCCTGGTGCAACAGACCTTTCTGGCCAAACTTACAAGTTGTTTTGGCCTGGAAAATTTTTTCACTCCCTCTTTTTGTGGTCTTGGCCACTCTAGAATTTGTTTAGAATCATTATTTAAAGATATTTGGAGGGGTTTGAGGGAGAACCTAGGTGAGTCCCTGCCTTTACTCTGCCATCTTGGCTCCACCTCTCCTACTTGACTGATTTTTAAATGAATTCTATAAAAAATTTTAAATAGCCATTAATCTATTTATCAGCTATCATCCAAAATAAATAAAGGCAGTGTTCTATCAAATTACTTTTATGAGACAGATATGGTTCTCATTTCCAATGAAAGAGCATTATAAACCACTCTCACCAAAGAATTTTGATGCAATTAAAAAGAATATATTGCAGCCATATACAAATAATTGTTTATTATGTTCAAATTGAATTTATAATACAGATGTATGAGTGGTTCAACCTTATAGATAATTAGAATAATCAATAACATAGCAGTAAAACTGTTTCTAAAAATAAATGCAATAAAACTATCAAAATATGACATTTATAGGTGGCAAAAGTATTTTACATAAAGAAATAAATAAAAAAGCATGAGAATTGAAAGTCTGTTTCTTAAAATGATCAAAATATGTATCTAGAAGATTCCAGATTAGAGAAATGATGAATTCTCTCAACATTCCTCTACCGAAAAAAACCCCAACACTTTAAAATAATGAATCAAATTGAATTCTGGAGTGGCATACTCAATTAAAGGTTGAAGTGATACATTTTTCTAGCTCAAGAGAGCTTAGGAGGTCAGAAGAAGAGGTCTGTGACACTAGGTGAGGGATAGTCTGGAGCACACATGGGGCAACCCTAGTTGGGGGCCTTGTATGTTTTAGTCAGGACAGCATAAGCAGCAGCAGTTCTGGGACCTATCACTGCCTAGGGGATTGGACAATTGTCAGAACGAGATTACAGGTGACCCTTGTCTGGGTATGGGTGTGGGACCAGGCACTTCTTGGCAACTCTGTTGCCAGTTACCAAGTTTTACATCATAGTTCCAGATCAGAGAGAGGAGTGCTGGTATTTGCTATTGCAGGAAATGAGGGGCACTCCTTGGATAAGGACCAGAGCACAGACCACAGTGGCCACACCTCTCCCCAGTTCATACCACCTTGGAAGCACCAACAACTTATAGACCCCCAGAATTAGCTGTATAAATCAGAGAAAAAAAAAAACAAAAACTGAAGCTCAGGACAGTGAACATTCCTCTATACCCCATTTATGGGAAAACTAGAAATCAGTTTGCCACAAAATAAGTTTACAACAATACCTCACACCATGTACAAAAATAAATTCCAAATGAATTCTCATTATCCAAACTTAAAAATAAAGAACTTTAGATCCATGATTTCATCTAAGAATTCAAACTGCAACTCATTCATGCATGCCCATTTGTGTCTCTTGCCCATGCACCCAGTCATTCCTTCCCTTAGAAGTCCAGATTATTTTACCTTGGATAAGTGGATTCATAAATTTGACAAATCCTAATTTAAGTAAGTAGAGTCATAATTTTCTCTTCTTTAAAATAAGAGTTGGACCATATGATTGTTATAGTCCATTGCTATAGTTATTAACATTCATTATAATTACTATCAGTGTGACATGTTTTTGAGAATTACATGTTCAAAACAATAAATTGTGTAGCTATTATTAATTTTTAACATCGTCTTTAGAAACTTAATTATATTATTTAGTCTTGAATATACTCAATTCTCTATATGTACCTCTAACACAGTTATGCCAGCCAGGGGTTTCATAGCCATATCTCTCACAATGGTACATTCCTGGAACAAAGGAAAGTTGGGAATGTATATCCTGAATTCAAAGCTGAAGGAGGAACTGGTATGAACAAATAGGGTTATAAAATGGCATTGGATATAAATGACAAATTAAACATTTGACTCAGATTTAATAAACCCAAAGAATTAAGTCTTTTATATATTGTGATTCAATGTGCTATTTCTCTAGCATAAATTTTACTTCTAGTTAATTTTTTCCTCTGTCAAAATAGTTATACCAAATGGGGAATGTATACATTTTTATTTAAGGAATTAGACCATAACTTACATATATTGCCAACTCATAGATGGACCTATCATCTAGAAAGAATGCTTTAAGCCTCCCAAATAAAGTAAAAAGCAATGTATGTAAGTGATACACACATATGTACATATGTATATAGACACAGATGCATATACATATCTGTATGTATGTGTACATATAATCCACACGACAAAATTTTGTTTTTCTTCTAAATATATAGTTGATAGCATTAAGTATCTTCTTCATCATCCTAGAAAATGTGTATGTTTTGCTTAAGTACACTACTTCTAGTTCTTTTAAGGCATCCAAGATCAAAAATTGTGTCAAGGAAGGAGACATAAAGCAAGTTCACTCATTTATTTCTTTGAAAAGATTTTTTTTTAGCTCACCACCCAAAATTGCTTCATGTGATACCTACCATTCTCTGGCTAGAACTCAGTCATGTAGCCCTTTGGTATGAACCCAATTAACAAATCTGACAATTATTTCAGCAAGTGAAGTGTGAAGGTCCATTTTAAAGTGGCACTTCTGACAAGTGTAAGCTCATCATGCAAAACAGGCTGGTGCCATTACTCCTGAAAAAAAAATGCCAGAAATGGGTTCCACTGTCAGCAAATCTTCAATCAGGTACAGTATAGTTAGTTATTCCTGAGAGCACATATGTGAACAGACAGAGGTATTGAGATGGGGTGAACTTGCTCTGAGTATATATTGGCAGTCCAGATTGATGGGCAGGGATTGTAAAACCCAATGCATGTGAAATGAATTTACTCTGTTGTGATATGCCAAGGGGAAAAAAGACTCAACATATTTTTAGGAAAGAGACAGTGAAATGGAAGGGAATCATATGCCTAATTGCAAGTACATGGTAAAATGGACAATCCAAATTTAAATAACCATTAAACATAACCCTATCTGACCTAGTTTTCCCACCTTGTCCTCTTGCCATGTTTCTGTAACAAGATGGAATGCATTATTTTTCTTCTTCCCTTTTGGGGTAGGGGAGATCAAGAACTTCCTTTTTCATATCACAATAAGGATTGAAACAGCGCATTAAAGACGAAGTCAAACAGTGAAGACAGTGGGAGCCTACATTTCATACCCATGTATCTCTCTATTGCAACTTTCCTCCCACCCTCTAGTTCTCCTCTGCAAATCAGCACCTTCTCATGCTAGGTAGGTAACCCTCACAATGGACACTCTGCTTCCTGGGTGATTAAAGTGTTAATTCATTAGCCCAGACAATATTCGCCATTTTCCACCTTGGCAGAGACAGACTCTGTCATCCCCTTAATAGAACTCCACTGGAAATCAAACACAATTTTTATTCCAGGGAATGATTACTGTGTCTTGTTTAATTCTTGCCTAACAAATGTCAGCACTAATGTATTACAGATTATTCAGTCAATTTGATGGTTCCAGGTGAAAGAAAAGAACACAAATCTCTTCTTTTAGTGTAAAAAGGGTCAGCTGGATGACTTCCTCAGCAGGAGCTGAGATGAGGCTTGACATGAATCAATCAAGGGGGCTCAATTTTACAGTTATAGTGCCTAATGCCTAAACATGAGCGGGCGGGTGGAAATTAGCACCCGATTATGAGCATACATGATCTTCCCCTGGAAGACAATAATATTGGCATTAAGCTTCTCAAGAGGGAAGATGCTTCTGGTTTTTAATATGTCTTAAATTATGTTAGGAAAAACACTGGAACATCACACAAAAGCCACAGTCAGTGTATATTGCTATCTCATAAAGCTGGAGATCTTTACAACAATATTGACACAGGAGCAGGCAAGCAAATGTCAGCCAATATAACATATGAAATACTTAACGTAACCAATTTTCAGCTGTCAATCAGCAGGGAATAATGACTGATGCAAGGAATCAATACCCCACAATTGAATTCCAGCTCACAAACTTGTTTCGTTCTGCGCTATAAAAGACTGTCAAATGTCACACCCCAAGAGATGCAACAGGATTCCAAAGATTTATTTATTTCGAGCTCTGAAGTCTATTAGCAATACTGCTCCTTGTGCTATTGGAAAAGGAGCTTCGATGACATTAAATTTTCAGAAATGACAACTTGTTGTTTCAGTGGCCAATTAAAGATGGCATATTCTACTTCCTCAGGCCTGGGTTCACTTATTTATTTATTTATTTATTGTTTGGAAGGGGGACAACATAAAACAAATACGATTATACTCAACCAAATATTGGGCTCTTAACAAGCAAATCTTTGATGAAAAATTTCAAAGAATCTACTCATGTGGCCAATTATTTTTAAACAATTCCTTTTACATGACATTAAGCCCAATTTATCTTGCCTTTAGCTTGTTTGTGCATGATTGTCTCCCCTATTATACAATGAATTCTTTGAAAGCAGGCATAGTTTTTGCCTTTCTCGGTACCCCATCAGTTTAGCACAGTGCCTGGCACATAGTATGAGCTGCATCTATGTTTGTTGATAACTTACATAAAGCACCTAATGTCTAAACATTAAGACTTTCCAATCCAGTTTTATAATAAGGCAAGAGACTAAAAGTGAACAAGCTTCAAAAACTCTTGTATTTTGAATTATTAGACTCAGAAAAGATAATGTTTTTATTTCATATTCTCTATTGCTTCTGAATCATGAGGGAAAAAAAACAGATTAAGCTCAAAAAAGCAAATGCCAAGATCTGGCTAAAATACAACCTACAGACTAGGGAAATTTTTAGTCAGTGGCCTGATTTTGGAACCACTAGATGTTCATGGGCTACAAAGTAACAAACATATAGAGTATCCATCATACCGTTTAAAAAATATTGTCTCTACAGACACAAAGTGCAGACTTCCTTTCTACAATTCCTGAAATATTTACTTTGTCACATAGCTTCCTTTCATCCTTTTTATCTCCACATTTAGCTGCATATTTCTTTGTATTTGTGTCTGTTAGCACAAATGTGGAATTTTATGGAAGAATTCAAATATGCAAATTTGAATTTTTAGGCAGCATTATTTTTCCAGTCATACTTTGTACTCCAAAGAATATGATATATATACATATATATAATATGCACATATATACATATATACGCATACATACATGTATATACATACACACATACATACATACAGATATATAGATATACATATACATACACAGACATATATATGTATATACATATGTGTGTTTGTGTGTGTGCGTATATATATATATATATATATATATATATATATATATATATATATATATATACGCACACACATATATATTCTGAATGGGAAAAGGGTGACAGCTAACTTTATCCCTCATCTTTCAGTATTTTTGTATTGAGTTTGTTACTGGATAATCAAGGATATCCTTATGGTTTCCTTATATGCTATTGCCACAAGGAAAAAACAAAATCTCCAACACTTTATGATATGTGGTTAAAACAGAGCATGATTACTTGGTATAATTGTCACAGATAGTTCTCTGAAATAATTTTTGCTTCCTTCGTATGTACTCATATTCTGTTTTTCTTACCCTACTTTGCAGGATTCACTGTATAGTTACACACAGTTCATGGCACTACCACTGTAACATTAGGTGCATGGGGAGAAAAGACCCTTCTCCATCATATTTATGTACTCAAGGATGGCAGAAGGATATTTTGAATGTTTTGGATGACGTCTTCACTTTTACCAGAAGGTATCTGAATTGGTATTGAATTTAACTCAACAAACAGAGTGACCATTCTAGCCCCTGGAGATAAAAAAAAAAATAGACCCTGCCCTTTGGGTACTTATACACTATTGTAGGGGTGTGGAGAATACAATAGATACAGAAATAAGTATATCTACTTATCTATCTATAAATATATGTATATATATGTATATATATATATAAATGAGTATGTATATATGTGTGTATCTATGTGTGTGTATGTATGTATGTATGTGTGTGTGTGTACACACACAAAGTTAATCTAAAATCCTTTCAAGAGGGAGCAAGAGCAGCAACAGAGGGGTGGGAATTCTGGAAAGGCCTCCTTCAAAGTCCATTAATTGTGTTTTGAAGAAAACTAGGGATTCCACTTGGAGACTGATGAGAGAGTATATTGCAGATGTGGGGAACTCCCTGTTCAAAGGTACAGAGGTGAGGGATGGATTACTGCGTATGGGGAACACATAGAAAGGCAGTTGGATTGGAAAAGGGTACCTGGTTGGAATAGTCTCAAATAAACTATAAATCCAAATATACCATTACAGTTCCACATTCTCATTATGTGCAGGAAGGAAATCTCCTTCACAATTTATAAATGGGAACAGCATATAGTAAAGATAGAGTAAATCTGAATGTGCTGATTAAACCTGGGAAAGAGCATCTTGGACTATGATCCTGTGTTCTTAATTTGTTCCTTTCTGAAAATAACACTGAACTGCAAGAATTGAAATGGAAAAGCCACTTGTGCATTGTCCAATTTCACCCACACAAGCTGCTCTGCTCTCTGGGTGACTTTATGAGGGAATAAGATTACAGGCCACAAGAGCATCTTTATTTCCCACCTGTAGCTTCTAACATTTTATTAAGGCTTTTCTAATCTTCTTTCTTTGACCTACAGGGGATGAAAACCTAACAGCTGTTACAGGACCCTTACCAAAACGGCATTAACATAGATTAACAATTGGAACTATGTTTATGTGGGTTACTAATATTTTTTACAATGTTAATAAGATAAAGATATCTACTATTACATAAACAGAAAAGAGGATCCTTAATAAGATTAAACATTTAAAGCAATACACTTGCCTTCCAGAAAATGTCACCATTGTTATTTGAAGATAACTGTAAAACACATATTTTGGATGGTCCATGACCACTATAGAAACCATATTGCTGTTTTTACTTTTTAGAGAGCTTTTCAAATTTGTAATTTCTTGAACATTATTTTGCACCAAAATCTAATAGCAATAGCTATATGAAAACTGTGAAGCCAGGTGGTGAAAAGGATAGAGTGCCAACCCTGGCAAATATAATGCCCAAATTGTGAACCTAGAGACTAAAAAAGGTGTGTGTTTTTTTTAAATAAGAGCATTATACCCTATGTGGATGGAAAGGAAAGGAGAGGAGAGGAGAGGAGAGGAGAGGAGAGGAGAGGAGAGGAGAGGAGAGGAGAGGAGAGGAGAGGAGAGGAGAGGAGAGGGGAGGGAGGGGAGGAGAGGAGGAGAGAGGAGAGGAGAGGAGAGGAGAGGAGAGGAGAGGGAGGAGGAGGAGAGGGAGGAGAGGAGAGGGGAGGGGAGGGGAGGAGAGGAGAGGGGAGGGGAGAGGAGGAGAGGAGAGGGGAGGGGAGGAGAGGGGAAGGGAGAGGAGGGGAGGGGGGAGGAGGGAGGGAGGGGAGGGGAGGAGAGGAGAAAGGAGAGGGGAGAGGAGAAGAAGTGAGGAGCTGCATTGCTCATTTGGAAGTGGCCAGTTGGGTCACCAGTGGGGTAGCTGGTACTACCCAAAGGTTGTTTGTCCTTCATTCTCAAAGAGGACCATGACATCAGGAGAGTGAGGCTATGACTTGCAAGTGAATTGGATTTAAGTGAGGGAGGGCTGTGCAAAGTCATCAGCCTCACTGTTTCCTCCAGAACCATCTGTGTCCAATGGCAAGATATTGATCAAGATGATTGGAGATGGCCCCTCATTAGAGTTAATTGGATAGGGGATTGACGTGTTCATATGTGCACTTTAAGAAGATCGAGTTCATGGGCGAATGGAGGACGGACTGAAGTGGGGAGATATTTTCCCTTCATTTTAGAAATGAGGCAATTGAAATCTATGGAGATTCATAAATGAAAGAGGCAAACTTAAATCCCAGTATCCTATCTCCCAGTGTATATGTTCAACTGTGCCAGGTTGCATCCCATCATGTGCCACCTATGTCTTCCCTTCTCCAGCCAAGAAATCCTATGTTCCTTCCTCTACTTCTCATGTGAAACAGTCTGCAATACACTCATCATCCTTGTCCTTATTCTCTAGACATGCTCTGATGTGTCAATGTCCATACTAAAATTTGTCTCCAGATAACTGAAAGTTCATGGAAAGAGGTAGAGACAAGATGATGGAGTAGCAAGAAGAAGTATAGCAGAGATCGTCTCCCAAAAAAAACCAAACAAACAAACTCTTAAATAGGTCTAAAAATACCAACAGACGAAGTCTTGTTGGCTAAACCCAAGAAAAAGTCAAAGAGAACCACTGATTCAGCCCAGAGCAACATAGATAGAGGGGTCTGTTCACACTGGGTCAGGTCTGGTCAGGAACATTCCATGGAGATCATTGCAGGCCTCAGGAACTAGAAGAAGATCCAATTTGTATACCAGATAAGATGAAATATCTAACCCACACAAAGAACAAGTATCAACGGCAGTTTTATTATTTACTACCCAGTTCAAAGCCACAGATCCAGGACAGAGCTGAGGAGACACTGTGCCCTGGAGGTGGCTTTCTAGGGTCAGAAGTAGTATCAGACAAAAGGTTAGGTCAGGAGCAAGCTCAGAAGGAAACATTAGCTGTGTGGCTCAGACTCCAGGAGAGGAGCAGGACTGGCATTTCAACTTCTATCCAAGTTTGAGGCTTGAAGAGACGTGATTAGCGTAATAGCCTGAAATGTAAGCCTATAGCTCTGTCACTCTAAACCAGCAAAGCTTTCCAGCTGACCGACAGTCACTGAGGCCTGGAACAAGTCTACTGAAACTGCAAAGGAGGCAAGTCCACAGACCTGTTGCTTAGCCACAAATCCAGTTCAGCAACTTGCAGATCTTTATGTTTATAGAAGAATATAGAGGTTTGCTGTTTAACAACCAGGCTCTCTGGGGGTACAAGTACAGATACACTTTTAGGTTTAATTTACATTATTAACACTTTCATAAGTTTAGACAATCAATAAACAATAAATTCAAACCCTGATTTGTAGTGATCATAGATTTCTGAGGCTTAAATGCTCATACTGGAAATTTAACAATGAGTTCTAGCTCTAGTACTACCCTAAATGCAGTAGAAGTTAATGTAGAGTTATACTGTAATCTAAAATACCAGTGGACACAATATTTCTTTTTCTTTTTTTTTGGACTGGCCTATGATTTCAATGATATAGGAAATTTATTGGTGGTAAATTGGTGGAAACTTCCAGTTTCCAGTCAGGTAATTCTCACCAATGTAGAGGTAAAAAGGGGAACTGAGAGATTAAGTGATTGGCCACAGTCACATAATCAACAGATGGTAGAGGTGGTACGCCAACCTAGATCTTTCTTATTCCAAGGATAGTTCCACACCCACTACTTAAATGTTGTATTTAACCATCACAACTTATTATGTGCTTTTATAGACCATATTTATGAAAACTATATATAAATATTTAGAAATTCAGATGAATTCAATGCAGACATTTGTTTTGTTTGATTATGGATACTTTTTCCAAAGGTTTTTCTTTTGTTTTTTTTTTTCTTTTCTTATCTTTTCCCCCTTCCCTTCCCTTTCCTTCCCTTCCCTTCCCTCCCCTTCCCTTCCCTCCCCTTCCCTTCCCTCCCCTCCCCTCCCCTTCCCTCCCCTCTCTTCCCCTTCCTCTTCCCTTCCCCTTTCCCTTTCCCTTTCCCTTTCCCTTTCCCTTTCCCTTTCCCTTTCCCTTTCCCTTTCCCTTTCCCTTTCCCTTTCCCTTCCCTTTCCCTTTCCACTTCCCTTTCCTGTGATGGAGAAGGGATAGGAGGAGCAGAAAATCTATTTTTATCAATTTAAATAAAAATTTAATTTTAAAAAGAAATTGAGATGGTTGAATTCACCCATTCCTATTCAAAAAGAGACTTCACTTCCAATAAATTTAAAGTTTGTGATTTTTACTGGTTTCTTTATATCCAGAATAACTTTCTTGCCAAAGGAGCATTACATTACAATATATATTAGAATATATGCATTCTATATGTAGAAATCAGAATGTTTGGGGGATGGAGCCAAGATGGCAGAGTGAAAACAGTGACTTGCTTGAGCTTTCCCCCAAACCCCTCCAAATACTCATAAAAAATGGCTCTAAACAAATTCTGAAGCAGCAGAACCCACAAAAAGACAGAGTGAAACAAATTTCCAGCCCAAGACAACCTGGATGATTGATCAGAAAGGTGTATCATGCCAGGCTGCGAGCACAGTTCAGTGTGGGTGCACAGGCCACAGCAAACATGGAGCAGGCCTCAGAGGACTAAATCGTGGGCAGCTGTGGAGGTTTCCAGACTCCTCAATCCACGAATGCCAAAGACAACTTAGAAGGTCAGTGGGAAAAGTCTGTTTCTGTCGGTGGTCAGAGAGGAAGGTGGGGTCTCAGCTCCATTCCCCAAGAGCGTGGCCCTGGGGGGGCAGCTGCTTCCCAAGCTTCCAGCACACAGACTGAGGGGGAATCCAGTGGCTGATCAGAGAGGGCTGCAGGGATCTCTTTGCCAGTGCTGAAGCAGGAATCTCTTGCTTTGCCTGTGTGTGGATCTGGGTCACAGTTCTGGGCAGCAGTGCTGGGGTGAGGAGGAGCGCTGGTGTGTGGAGCTTGTAGTGGCTGTGGAGAGAACCCTCCTCACAGTTATGGACAGAAAGGAATACTTGTGGTCACAGGCCAGGAAAGGAGTAAACACCTCGCCCCTTATCATACCACCTTGGAAGAACTGAAAATTTACAGGTCCCTACAAGTATCTCTGAAAACAGCTACACAAACCCCTGAAGCTTGGGACAGTACACTCTCCACATTGGAAGCAGACTCTTACCTTAACAAAGAGTTTAAAACTCAAGTAATTGGCTGGGATCATGAGCAAGCAGTGCAAAAAGAGTCAGACTATATTATCTTACTTTGGTGAAAAAGAAGATCAAAATATACAACCAGAAGAAGACAACAAAGTCAAAACTCCTACATTCAAAGCCTCCAAGAAAAATATGAATCAGTCCCAGGCCTTGGAAGAGCTCAAAAGGGATTTTGAGAAGCAAGTAAGGGAAGTAGAGGAAAAACTGGGAAGAGAAATGAAAGTGATGCAAGAAAATCATGAAAAAGTCAACAGCTTGCTAAAGGAGACCCAAAAAAATACTGAAGAAAATAACACCTTAAAAAAGCCTAACCCAAATGGCAAAAGAGGTCCAAAAAGCCAATGAGGAGAAAAATGCCCTAAAAAGAAAAATTGGCCAAATGGAAAAGGAAGTCCAAAAGATTACTGAAGAAAATACTTCCTTAAAAATTAGAATAGAGCAATTGGAAGCTAGTGACTTTATGAGAAATCAAGACACTGTAAAACAAATCCAAAAGAATGAAAAATTAGAAAACAATGTGAAATATCTCATTGGAAAAACAACTGACCTGGAAAATAGATCCAGGAGAGAGAATTTAAAAATTATTGGACTATCTGAAAGCCATGATCAAAAAAAGAGCCTAGACATCATCTTTCAAGAAATTATCAAGGAAAACTGCCCTGATATATTAGAACCAGAGGGCAAAATAGAAATTGAAAGAATCCACAGATCTCCTCCTGAAAGAGATCCCCAAAGGAAAACTCCTAGGAATATTGTAGCCAAATTCCAGAGTTCCCAGGTCAAGGAGAAAATATTACAAGCTGCCAGAAGGAAACAATTCAAGTACTGTGGAAACACAATCAGGATAACACAAGATTTAGCAGCTTCTACATTAAAGGACCAGAGGGCATGGAATATAATATTCCAGAGGGCAAAGGAGATAGGATTACAACCAAGAATCACCTACCCAGCAAAACTGAGTATAATCCTTCAGGGGAAAAAATGGTCATTCAGTGAAATAGAGGACTTTCAAGCATTCCTGATGAAAAGACCAGAGCTGAATAGAAAATTTGACTTTCAAATACAGGACTCCAGTGGAACATGAAGAGGTAAACAGGAAAGAGAAATCATAAGAGACTTATTAAGATTGAACTGTTTACATTCCTGCATGGAAAGATGATATTTATAACTCATGAGACCTTTGTCAGTATTAGGGTAGTTGAAGGAAAAAAATTATATGTATGTATATATAGATAGATAGATAGAGGGCACAGGGTGAGTTGAAGATTAAGGGGTCATATCTGGAGAATAAAATTAAGGGATGAGAGAGGATGATACTCAGAGAAGAAGAAAGGGAGAGGTAGAATGGGGTAAATCATCTCACAAAAAAAAACAAAAGAAAAGTCTCTTACAGTGGAGGGGAAGCAGGGAAGGTGAGAGGGAATGAATGAATCTTATTGTAAAGATTTGGCTTAAGGAGGGAATAACATACACATTCATTTGGGTATGGAAATCTGTCTTACCCTACAGGAAAATAGGGGGAGAAGGGGACAAGAGAGCAGGGGGAAGATAGAGAGGAGAGCAGATTGGGAAAGGGGGTAATCAGAAGGAAATACTTCTGAGAAGGGACAGGGTCAAAAGAAAGAATAGAATAAATGGGAGGGCAGGATAGGATTAAGGGAAATAGAGTTAGTTTTTCACAACATGTCTACTATGGAAGTTTTTGCATAACTGCACATGTACAACCTATATTGAGTTGCTTGCCTTTTCAATGAGGGTGGTGGGGAGGAGGAAGAGAAAATTTGAAACCTAAAGTTTTAAAAACACATGTTTAAAAAAATGTTTTCACATGCTACTGGGAAATAAGAAATACAGGAAATGGGTACAGAAGTCTATCCTGCCCTACAGGAAAATAGAAGGGGAAGGGATAAGAGAAGGGAGAGAGATAGAAGAGAACAGACTAGGGGAAGGATATTCAGAATTCATGCCATCTTGGGGTGGAGGGAGGGGTGAGGTGGGGTGAAAATTTGGAACTCAAAAACTTGTGGAAGTGAATGTTGAAAACTAAAAATAAATAAATTTATATTAAAAAAAAGAAATCAGAATATTTGTTTCTACTGTACCAATATTCCTGGCATTATCTGAGTTTATTCTTCAGGCTGCATGGACTTCCCAAATATTTCCTAAAAGAGTAAGAAAGATGTGTCCCCAATCAGCGGCAGCTAAGTTTATGAACAAAAAATAATGAGCCTCTTCTTTACCTGTACTGTTGAATCTTATAAGTGGCTACACTTTATAGATGCTCATAGGTTCATAAGATTAGAGATGTAGAGCAGAAAGGGACCCAGAGGCTACTAAGTTCATCACCAACCCCACCCATATGAACAAGTTGAGGCACAGAGAGTCCAAATGATACAACAAGGATCACATAGCTTATAAGGATCAAGGTGGGATCGGAACCTTGGTCTTCCTGACTCCAAGTCTAGCTCCCTATTCTCTAAATCATAATCCTTCCTGATAAAGCTGAGACACATTTCACAGACCTTGCCAGTCTTGTTCCAAATCAGCAAATGGACCAAGAATCAAATAAGGCAGGCATAGCTTTCTGAATCAGAGTCCAATGTCCTAACTGCAAAGAAACCACACTTCCTCATTGTGTCCATTAGCTTATGAAGTCTTTTGGTTTGTAAAAGACATTTTAAAGACTGTTTTCCCGACAACAAAATACAGAAGCCCAACCACTTTTATCAAATCACTTAATAAAATGTTATACATGGGCAAAATATGACATAGTTTAATACATAACATACAAGGTGCCTATAAATTGAACTCAGCTATATATATTTAATGATCTTTAGAATGAATTTATCTAAGGCAAAAACTGAAAAGAAGGAAGCAATTTTCTTTTATACTCTAGCACCTTAAAACCACTCTTCAGAATTTTCAGATACCAACACTCTTGATCTTTAGAGAGCAAAGAAATGTAGACCAAATTATTACAAAAGAATATTTCTTAACTTTACCAAGCTTCACAAAAAATTCACAAGAGAACTACATAGGCACACACACACACACACACACGCACACACACACACACACACATATACAAATGCACACACTTAAGATGAATTTCCAAATTCATAGCCTCATAAAACTGTCCTTCAGCAGCTAGAAAGGAATTCAGCATTATCTCTTTATAGTATGATATTAACAATGCCTCTGTGCCCAGACTTTACTCAGGGTAGACCAGAGCTTTCATCATAATGATTCCCCAAACTGGGATAATGTGCTGTCATCCATACAAATATAATAAATCAGAATATTTACAATGCTGTTTTGTTTTCTTTAAACTTGGGAGAAAAAAGTATTTTAGCATCCTCCGTACTTATGGATTATGAAAAGATTTGAGATTTCTAAAAATACAAAGTAAAAACAGTCAATTCATTTTTCTCTCTTCTTCCCTCCTTTTCCTTTCCCTGGAATACTCATCCAGATGTAAATTGTGACTGTCATAAGAAGTATTCTTTGGTAAAGGAGGTCTCTCATATGTGCATTACTGGCCGGAATTTATCAACTTAAAAGTTTTTTTTTCTTTTTTAAAGAAGGAAAAGAATGCTATGGCATTATAGGATATTTAAGCCCATATGCATATTTTAGTTATTTTCTTGTTATAAATCTTAAGAACTATGACAATAATAACCATATTAAAAGAGGAACATTTTGGAAAACAGTGATAACATTTTTACATGAACTATATCAAGGAAATGAGCAACTCGAAGTTTTGAGTAATAATAATGAACCCAATTCCTCTGAAGTTGCCAAAATAGCATATGAACATTTTGTGCATGTCTGGGAAGAGATGGAAAACTATACCAGGAAATTATTATTAAGGCATTTTGAAAATGTCCTGGAGAATGTAGTGAAATACAAAATGGACAATTTTGATCACATTAAATTAAAAAATTTTTCACAAACAAAATGAATGCAGCCAGGATTAGAAGGAAAGCATAAAGCTGGGAAACAATTTTTATAGCCAGTATCTCTGATAAAGCCTCATTTCTAAAATATATAGAGAACCAAGTCAAATTTATAAGAATACAAGTCATTGACCAATTGACAAATGGTCAAAGGATATGAATAGGCAGGTCTCAGAGGAAGAAATTAAAGCTACCTATGGTCATATGAAAAAATGTTCTAGATCACTATTGATTAGGAAGATGAAAATTGAAACAACTCTGAGGTGTCACCTCACACCTATCAGATTGGCTAATATAACCAAAAAAAAAAGGAAAATGATAAATGCTGGAGAAGATGTACGAAAATTGCAACACTAATGCATTGTTGGTGGAGTTGTGAACTGATCCAACCATTTTGCAGAGCAATTTGAAATTATGCCCAAAGGGCCATAAAACTTTACATATACCCTTTGATCTAGCAATACTACTATTAGGTCTGTACCCAAAAGAGAACACAAAGAAGGGAAAAGGAGCCACATGTACAAAAAATATTTATAGCAGTTCTTTTTGTGGTAGCCAAATATAGGAAATTGAGGGAATGCCCATCAACCGGGGAATGGCTGAATAAGTTGTGGTATATCAATGTAATGGAATACTATTGTTATATAAGAAATGATGAGCAAGTGGATTTCAGAAGAACCTTGAATAACTTAGATAAAATGATGCTTAGTGAAGTGAGCAAAACCAAGAAAAAAATTGTACACAGTAGCAGCAACATTGTGTGATGACCAACTTTGATAGACTTAGCTCTTTTCAGCAATGCAATGATCTAAGACAATTCCAAAAGACTCAGGAAAAATGCTATCCACATCCAGAGAAATAACTATGGAGTCTGAATGCAGATTGAAGCATATTGTTTTCTCTTTTTGGTTTTTTTTTCTTTCTTGTGGTTTTTCCCTTTTCTTTTGATTCTTCTTTTACAGCAAGACTAATGTGGAAATATGTTTAATATGATTGTATATATATAGACTGTATCAGATTGCATGTTATCTTGAGGAGGGGGAAGGGGAAAAAGGGAGGAAAAAAAACTTGGAACTTAAAAATCTTATGAAAGTGAAAATTGAAAACTATCTTTACAATTAATTGAAAAAAACAAAATACTATTAAGTGGCAAAAAAAGAAGACAAATAAAAGTTTAATAAAAATAAAATAAAATGTCCTGACCCACATTGAAGAATCACGTATGTGGCACTTATTAGTAATTGTACCAATTCAGGTTGCTCTTCACAGAAGTAAATTCTTCTTACTTTTAGGTAAAACTTTTACCACCTGAATCATGGAATTTTGAATTTCTGAGTTTTGAGGATCCCCAGAAGCCATCATGTGTTCAGTGTATAGCTGAACAACAATCCTCCCTATTAGATCTCAGACAAATAGCCTTTGAATACCAAAATGAGGGAGAACCCATTATCTCCCAAGGCAACCTATACCTATAAGCAGCTCTAATTATTTAGGGTTTTGTTTTTCTTGGATCAATTCTCAATTTACCTCTTTATAACTTCTATCTACTATTCTTTGTGCTATGACCCTATGATATGATAGATATTTTAAATGGGGTGTGTGGTGTGTTCAGAAAAAACTAGTACCTCTGGTTCTAAGGGCTGCTTTCCACCTGATTCATCCAAATCTCATCTGTGACTTCAAGAATCTGTAGCATATTCAGTGGTCACACCCCAGTAAACCATTTCATCTGATAGGCTAACCTGGTTTCAAGGTAACTGAAGGGATTCAAACCCCTCAGCAAGGTAGGGGGCTGTCTATCCCAAACAAGGGAAGACTTTCCCTGGTTGGACCAGGGTTGGGGAACCTGTGGCCTTGAGGCCACATATGGCTCTCTATGTACTCAAGTACAGCTCTTTGACTGAATTGAAACTTCACTTTGCCTTGAGGCCACAGGTTCCTTACCTCTGGAATAGGCAGATTAAAAACAATTTGTTCCAATGGCCATGAAGATGGTTGAAGCAGGCACTGTGGAGTGCTTAGAGCTTGGTCAGGCATTGAAGATGCACTGCATCCCAAGCCATCACCAGTCACCTTGACTTTTGTCTTCCCACTGAACTTTGATAACTCTTGAAGACAGAGTGAGTCATCAGACTCAGCTCAGCTCTACTTCACTTAAATTCCAATTATGTACTAATCAAAAGACATCACCCAATCTTCCCTCCCTTCTATCATGCCCCCTCTCTTATCCCCTTCCCCCCCTATTTTCTTGTAGGAGAAGATAGATTTCATTACTCAATTAGGTGTGTGTTATTCCCTCCTTAAGCCAAATCCAATGAGAATAATATTCACTCATTCCCTTTCACCTCCCCCTACCTTCCCCTCTACTATGGAAGCTTTTTCTTGTCTGTTTAATGTGACATAATATACTCCATTCTACCTCTCCCTTTCTCCTTCTCCAGTATAATCCTCTCTTACCCCTGAAGGATTATATTCAATTTTGTTGGGTAGGTGATTCTTGATTTTAATTCTAGCTCCTTTCACCTCTGGACTATTACATTCCAAGCTCTCCAGTCCCTTAATGTAAAACCTGCTAAATTTTGTGTTATCTTTATTGTGTTTTTACAATACTTGAATTGTTTCTTTCTGGCTGCTTAAAATATTTCCTCCTTGACTTGGAAACTCTGGAATTTGGCTATAATATTCCTAGGAGTTTTCCTTTGGGGATCTCTTTCAGGAAGTGATTGGTGGGTTTTTTTGATTTCTATTTTACTCTCTGGTTTTAGAATGTTAGAGTAGTTTTCCTTCATAATTTCTTGAAAGATGATGTCTAGGTTCTTTTTTTTTTCATCGTTGCTTTCAGGTAGTCCAATAATTTTAAAATTCTCTCTCCTGGATCTATTTTCCAAGTTTGTTGTTTTTCCAACGAAATATTTTGCATTGTTTTCTATTTTTTTCACTCTTTTAGTTTTGTTTTATAACTTCTTGATTTCTGACAGAGTCACTAGCTTCCAATTGCTCCATTCTAATTTTTAAGGAATTATTTTCTTCAGTGAGTTTTGGACTTCCTTTTTCATTTGGCCAATTCTGCTTTTTAAGACATTCTTCTCCTCGTTGGCTTTTTGGACCTTTTATTTCCATTTGGGTTAGTTTATTTTTAAGGTATTATTTTCTTGGTATTTTTTGGTTCTCCTTTAGCAAGCTGTTGACTTATTTTTCATGATTTTCTTGCATCACTCTCATTTCTCTTCCCAGTTTTTCCTCTACTTCTCTTACTTGCTTCCCAAAACCCTTTTTGAACTCTACCATGCCATTTTTTCTTGGAGGCTTTGGGTGTAGGAGCTTTGACTTTGTTGTCTTCTTCTGGTTGTATGTTTTGATCTTCTTTGTCACCAAAGTAAGATTCTATAGTCTGAATATCCCCTCCCCCACTCTTTGTTCATGTTGCCAGCCGATTACTTGAGTTTTAAACTGTTTGTTAAGGTAGAGCTCTGCTTCAAGTGTGGAGGGCATATTGTCCCAAGCTTCCAGGTTTTTGTGCAGCTGTTTTCAGAGATATTTCTAGGGAGCTGTAAGTTTTCAGTTCTTCCAAGGTGATATGATCAAAGGTTAGGTGTTTACTGCTTTCTCGGACTGTGCTCTGGTCTATTAGTGACTACAAGGCCTCTTTTCTACCTTGGAACTGTGAGGAGGATTCTCTCTCCACAGCTACCACAAAGGCTTCACCACCCCAATGCTCTTCTTTGCCCCAGGACTGCCACCCATATTCAAGCATGGGCAAAGCAAGAGAATCCTACCTCCATGCCATCAAAGAGATCCCTTCAATTCCCCTCAGATCAGCTGCTAATCTGTCTGTAGGCTGAGAGCTCCAGATGCAGCCACCAGACAATGCTCCTCTCTCATCCAGGTCCCACAGACCTTTCATTTTGAACTTCTACGTTTTCTTTGGTGTTTGTGGGTTGAAAAGTCTGGAAACCAACATAGTTTCTTGTCATTCAGTCCAGTGAGGCCTGCTCCAGGTTCACTGAGGCTGGGTCTTTGTGCCAATCTGTGCTCCTTTCCCTGCCCAGCACAGCAGACCTTTGCTGTCAACCATCCAGGTTGTCTTGGGTTGGAAATTTGTTTCACTCTGTCTTTTTGTGGGTTCTGCTACTCTAGAATTTGTTGAGAGTCATGTTTTACAGGCATTTGGAAGGGTTTTGGGGAGAGCTCAAGTAGGTCACTGCTTTTATTCCATCATCTTGGTTCTGCCCTCAGTTTGAGAAATTTAGAGAGGAGAGACATTCTTGTTGCAATTTTGAGAGGACAGGCATGGTTCCAGATATTCTTTGGGAATTATGATGGGGAGGGGAAGAGAGAGATGGGGGAAAGAGAGAGAGGGAGGGAGAGAGAGAGAGGGAGAGAGAGAGAGAGAGGGAGAGGGAGAGGGAGAGAGAGAGAGAGAGAGAGAGAGAGAGAGAGAGAGAGAGAGAGAGAGAGAGAGAGAGAGAGAGAGAGAAGGCTCAAACATATATGGGAAGCCAGATCTTTAGCATGTGTCTGATCTCCCTCCAACTTGCCTCTCTGGAGGCTTTAAGGAATTTCCTTTTGATTAAGATTGGGGGAGGGGTGGTTTCTCTCTTGCATTGAACTTAGACAGGGGTGGGGAACCTGGTGCCTTGAGGCCACATGTGGCCCAGTTGGTCCCCAAGTGTGGCCCTTTGACTGAATCTAAATATCACAGAACAAATCTCCTTAATATAAAGATTTGTTCTGTAAAACTTGGACTCAGTCAAAAGTTCACACCCAAGGACCTAGAAGAACACATGTGGCCTAGAGGCTGCAGGTTACCTACCCATGATAGGATATTTTGTTCTTACACAAGAGAGCTTGGCCGTTCTTTGTTTTCTAATATATATTACATCTCCAGTTTTTTTTTTAATTATCTGCTTCATAAATGGGTTTATTCACTATTTGTAATTGTGTGTGTGTGTGTGTGTGTATGTGTGTGCAACTAGCATTTGGTGTGATTAAGGAAAATAATGGTTTTTGTTATAAAACTAAAATCGTGATTCTAGGCAGAAATATTTAGGGGGCAGATAGATATAATCCCAGTCCATTGCCCCTTTCAGTGACTACAGAATAGAGTGTTCATGCTTATGATCTTTCTATTATTCCCCTCCTGTCAAAAAATCACACTTTCATGGGAGAGGTATGGGCGATATTTCAGAGATATCACACAATACTTCACGCAAGTTGAATTTAGGCAACACACATAGACATAGAAAACATACATGGACACACAAACACATACTTTTATGTGGGTTCCAGTATTATATTGATTCCCATGCTCCAGGATTTATTCCCAAGTGTCTTTAGTTATCATAATTGGTTATTGGGAAATAAAGGAAGCTAGCTCTGTCTGATTATCTTTGAAGTACACATCAACCTGTACTTTTTTTTTTAACAATTAAAAAGTCATAGGTACAAAAACATCCATAGCTACTTTATGGGTGATATCCAAATATGTGCCTTAAGATGGGAGAATAACTGAACCAATTGTGTTACGTGAACATAATGAAGTATTGCTGTGCCACACATGAAAGGGAGCAGAATGAAGAAAGCAGAAACAAAAGAACAATGACCTTAATAACTAAAGCAATGGAAACAGAGTCAACATTGACAAGTAATAAAATTCTAGTTGAACACAGTGATGAATGTTAGCACTCTAAGTTAAAGATATAAGTTAAAAGTTATAAATTAAAATACATGATCATTTTTTCTTGTTAGTAATTGATTAGAGGGAAATAATTTTGTAGAATAATTAGGTGTTTGAGGAGAATTCTCTGTAATGTCAATAAAATTATAACATTTTTCATAAAAAATTAAAATATTCAGGGAATGGGTATTCTGGTTTAAGGAATTTGCTTATAGTCAAGCAGAAATACTTCTTATTTCATATTTTGAGGAAAATCCTCCAAAACTTGTCAGTACGTTTTCATGAAACAAAGAGAATGTACTCTTTTAGTCTAAATATAGATTATCAACAAACATAGTCCTTACTCCCAAAATAATATCTTTTTAAGAGGCATAAACTGAAAAATGATTATGCAAAATTATATTAAAAGATATTGACTATAAAAGGATTTTCACATTTATTTCAATTCAAATAAAGCATTTGTTCATTTTATAATAAAATTAAAACCTTTATTAATTATTAATTGATTAATTAATAACATGAATGAATTATTATCCTTAATTCAGATAAAGAGCTTTTTCTTCTTTCTTTGTCTTTTTTTTCTCCTTCTCACTCTCTTTCACTTATACTTTCTTATGTATGGATCCTTGACAGCTCTTTGCGTTAGGCCACTGAGGAAATAAACATAACAAAAAGTATCAGAACTCAGCACTCTGCAGCCTTCAGTCCTATTTTCAGGCCATGAGACCACACTTTTTAAAAAATTTTATTAATTTATTTTGATTATCGATGATCACTTCCGCATGCTTTTGAGTTTAAAATTTTTCTCCCCCTTCCTCTCCATCACCCTCCCCAAGATGGTGCACAATCTGATACAGGTTATACATTTACATTTCTATTAAATATATTTTCACATTAGTGATGTTGTAAGCAAAAATTAAAACCAATAGGAGGAACCATCAGAAAGAGGAAACAAAACTCAACAGAAGAGAAGAAAATAGCAATTCAACTTGCATAGTACTTTCTTTGGATGTGGATAGCATTTTCTATCACGAGGCCTCTGGAGATGTCTTAGGTTCTTATATTGCTGGGAAGGGTTAAGTTTCTCAATATTAGTTATTGCACGACATGGCTATTATTGTGTACAATGTTCTCTTGGTTCTGCTCACTTCATTCAGCATCAGACCATACAAGTCTTTCCAGGTTTTTCTGGAGTCAGCCTGTTCATCATTTCTTATAGCACAATAGTATTCCATTACATTCATATGCCACAACTTGCTCAGCCGTTCCCCAATAGATCGGCATCCTCTCAATTTCCAATTCTTTGCCACCACAAAAAGAGCTGCTATGAATATTTTTGTACATGTGGGTCCTTTTCCCATTTGCATAATTTCTTTGGGATATAACCCTAGAAGTGCTACTTCTGGGTCAATTTTTTCTTTTATTTCTTTTTTCTTTTCTTTTCTTTTCTTTTCTTTTCTTTTCTTTTCTTTTCTTTTCTTTTCTTTTCTTTTCTTTTCTTTTCTTTTCTTTTCTTTTCTTTTCCTTTCCTTTCTTTTCTTTCTTTCTTTCTTTCTTTCTTTCTTTCTTTCTTTCTTTCTTTCTTTCTTTCTTTCTCTTTCTTTCTTTCTTCCTTCCTTCCTTCCTTCCTTCCTTTCTTCCTTCCTTCCTTCCTTTTTTGGTGAGGCAATGGGGTGAAGTGACTTGCCCAAGGTCACACAGCCACTAACTGTTAAATGTCTGAGGCAGTTTTGAACTTAGGTCTTCCTGAATCCAGGGCTGGTGCTCTATCCATTGTGCCATCTAGCTGTCCCTCATTAGACACAATTTTGAAATAAACAGTTTTGCATATGTTCAAATCAAATTTGAAAAAGAAAACAAACATTAAAGTTTTTGGTCAAAAAGAAAAACAAGTTTTATATTCATAAAGAATAAAGCAGACAAAGTTAAAACTAAAATAGATTTAATCAAAAAAGGAAAATAGGGAAACTACACTACATGTCATCTATATTAATTAATATTGTTTTAGACTATTTAAAATATCTAGACAGTATAAGGTTGAAATAGTGCTGTGGTAAAGGAAATGGTGAGTTGGTAGACTTAAAAAAATATGGAAAGACTCAGACTTATGAAAGAAGTGGTTATCTATCCTCAGAGAAACAGAGGACAAACATAGTTTGGTCTTACATGGATGCATATGAAAATATATATTTATATAATTGTATATATGTATATATTATATGTGTGCATAAATGTATGTATGTGTATATGTAGGTATATCTATATATCTATATCTATCTATTTATTTATCTATCTATCCACACTTAATTGTATCCTTCTTCAGGGAAGAGGGGAAGAAAGAGGAAAAAGAACAAAGAAGTGCTTAGCAGAGAACAAAAGAAAACTTACAAGAAAGCAAAGAAAAGATGGACAACCCTCAACACAATGCATAGTATTTATTACATAGGCTTTCTTGAAATGGAAATTTATTGAGGGCAGAGCCAAGATGGTGGTGTGAAAGCAGTGACTTGCTTGAGCTTTCCCCCAAACCCCTCCAAATACCCGTTAAAAAAAATGGCTCTAAACAAATTCTAAAGCAGCAGAACCCACAAAAAGACAGAGTAAAACAAATTTCCAGCCCAAGACAGCCTGGATGGTTGATTGGAAAGGCATATCTCACCAGGTGGGGAGAGGAGTGCAGTTTGGCATGGGCGTGCAGGCTACAGGGAACCTGAACAGGCCTCAGAGGACTGAATCACAGGCAACTGTAGTAGTTTCCAGGCTCCTCAATCCAGGAATGCCAAAGACAACTTAGAAGGTCAGTGGGAAAAGTCTGTTTTTTCGGTGAGAAAAGAGCTAGGTCAGAGCCAGTTCCGGAGCACAGAGCGCACAATGCAGGTGCCGGGGTGGTGGCTGCGTCCTGAGCTTCCAGGCCACAGACTGAGGGGGAATCCAGTGGCTGATCAGAGAGGGATTGTGGGGATCTCTTTGCCAGTGCTGAAGCAGGAATCTCTTGCTTTGCCCATGCTTGGATCCAGGTCACAGTTCTGGGTGGCAGTCCTGGGGTGAGGAGGAGCGCTGGTGTGGTGGAGCTTGCAGTGGCCATGGAGGTGAAACCCTCCTCACAGTTCCAAGACACAAAAGACTGCTTGTGGCCGGTCACTCAAAGACCAGAGCACAGGCCAGGAAAAGAGTAAACACCTCAACCCTTATCACACCACCTTGGAAGAACTGAAAAGGTACCAGGTCCCTACAAGTATCTCTGAAAACAGCTATACAAACCCCTGAAGATTGGGACAGTACATTCTCCACATTGGAAGCAGACTCTTACCTTAACAAAGAGTTTAGAACTCAAGCAGTTGGCTGTGATCATGAGCAAACCTCCCAAAAAGTGTCAGACTATATTATCTTACTTTGGTGACAAAGAAGATCAAAACATACAACCGGAAGAAGACAATAAAGTCAAAGCCCCCACATCCAAAGCCTCCAAGAAAAATATGAATCTGTCCAGGCCTTGGAAGAGCTCAAAAGGGATTTTGAGAAGCAAGTAAGAGAAGTAGAGGAAAAACTGGGAAGAGAAATGAAGTGATGCAAGAAAATCATGAAAAACAAGTCAACAGCTTGCTAAAGGAGACCCAAAAAATACTGAAGAAAATAACACTAAATAGCATAACCTAAATGGCAAAAGACTTCCAAAAAGCCAATGAGGAGATGAATGCCCTAAAAAAAAAATTGGCCAAATGGAAAAGGAATTCCAAAAGCTTACTGAAGAAAATACTTCCTTAAAAATTAGAATAGAACAATTGGAAGATAGTGACTTTATGAGAAATCAGACACTAGAACAAATCCAAAAGAATGAAAAATTAGAAAACAATGTGAAATATCTCATTGGAAAAACAACTGACCTGGAAAATAGATCCAGGAGAGAGTATTTAAAAATTATTGGACCATCTGAAAGCCATGATCAAAAAAAGAGCCTAGACATCATCTTTCAAGAAATTATCAGGGAAAACTGCTGTGATATTTTAGAACAAGAGGGCAAAATAGAAATTGAAAGAATCCACCAGTCTCCCCTTGAAAGAGATCCCCAAAGGAAAACTAGGAATACTATAGCCAAATTCCAGAGTTACCAGGTCAAGGAGAAAATATTGCAAGAAGCCAGAAAGAAACAATTCAAGTATGGTAAAAGCACAATCAGGATAACACAAGATTTAGCAGCTTCTACATTAAGGACCAGGGCATGGAATATAATATTCCAGAGGGCAAAGGAGATAGGATTACAACCAAGAATCACCTACCCAGCAAAACTGAGTATAATCCTTCAGGGGAAAAAATAGTCATTCAGTGAAATAGAGGACTTTCAAGCATTCTTGATGAAAAGACCAGAGCTGAATAGAAAATTTGACTTTCAAACACAAGATTCAAGTGGAACATGAAGAGGTAAACAGGAAAGAGAAATCATAAGAGACTTATTAAGGTTGAACTGTTTACATTCCTGCATGGAAAGATGATATTTATAACTCATGAGACCTTTGTCAGTATTAGGGTAGTGGGAGGGGAAAAATTATATGTATGTATAGACAGAAGATAGATAGATAGATAGATAGATAGATAGATAGATAGATAGATAGATAGATAGATAGATAGATAGATAGATAGATAGCACAGGGTGAGTTGAAGATGAAGGGGTGATATCTGGAGAATAAAATTAAGGGTGAGAGAGGATTATACTAGGAGAAGGAGAAAGGGAGAGGTAGAATGGGGTACATTATCTCACAAAACAGACAAGAAAAGGTTCTTTACAGTGGAAAACAGGGGAAGGTGAAGGAAATGAGGGAATCTTATTCTCATAGGATTTGGCTTAAGGAGGAATAACATACACACTCAATTGGGTATGGAAATCTGTCTTACCCTACAGGAAAATAGGGGAGGAAGGGACAAGAGAGCGGGATGATAGAGAGAAGGGCAGATTGGGAAAGGGGTAATCAGAAGGAATACTTCTGAGGAGGGACAGGGTCAAAAGAAAGAATAGAATAAATGGGGGGCAGGGTTGGATAAAGGGAAATAGAGTTAGTTTTTCACAACACATCTACTATGGAAGTGTTTTGCATAACTGCACATGTATGGCATGTATTGAGTTGCTTGCCTTTTCAATGAGGGTGGGTGGGGTGGGAGGAAGGGAGAAAATTTGGAACCCAAAGTTTTAAAAACACATGTTTAAAAAAATGTTTCCACATGCAGCTGGGAAATAAGAAATATAGGAAATGAGGTGCAGAAATCTATCCTGACCTACAGGAAAATAGAAGGGGAAGGGGATAAGAAAAGGAGGGGGAGAGATAGAAGGGAGGGAAGACTAAGGGAAGGGGTATTCAGAATGCATGCCATCTTGGGGCAGAGGGAGGGACAAGATGGGGTGAAAATTTGGAATTCAAAATCTTGTCGAAGTAAATGTTGAAAACTAAAAATAAATAAATTTATATATAAAAAATGGAATTTATTGCTGTATATTTTAAATCCTCTAACATTCTGCTGTGCACATGGCAATTTTTTTCTTTTCTTATTGTGTATTTAAACTTTCATATTTAAGTTTAAAATAAATTAATGAAAAATAAAGCAGTCATGTGACTTTGTTCTTATCAAAAGGGAACCAGGGGCATGAAAGGATGAGGCTATGTCCATGCAATGTTCCACAAATATAATTGTTTACCGAAAAGTCTAGATTAGAAAGAAATTAACACAGGGACAGGTCTGAGATGACTGAAACATCCCAGGCTTAGAGAACAGCAGAAAAAAAAGAATGGGTCAACAAGGGATGCCGTATTAACAAGTACAAGATATCCCACATAAAAATAACTTGGGACCAAGGATCAGAAACGTAAACCTGGTGGGACTATTATGTGACCTAGCTTTTCACATAAAGAAAAATTTGGTCCAGAATGGAACCTTCTAAGTGATAGCAAGGAAGAAACTGATTTAGTATGAGGGAATAAATGGTAGAGTTGGAGATAGTGTCCAAAGAAAAGAATAACAAGCATTTATTAAGTTCCTACTTTGCACCAGTCACTGTGCTTAGTAATGGAGATGCAAAGACAAAAGTGAATCAGACTCTACCTTCAGGGAACCTGCATTATAAAGAGGGTAGAGGTCAGAGTAGGATTATATGAAAGGGAAGAAAACCAAGTCATTGCAAACTTTGGAAAAAAAAAGTTGGCAAAGTTTATTTCATGTCTACCTGATAAGGAATGGAAGGTTATTGAATGAAATATGTGTCCTTATGTGGTGTATTCATGAGTAGGGCATATAGTTACTCTGAAAGTAGTAGAAAGCCATATTTTCTGCTAAAGCTAGAGCTTTCTAATCTCAGAAAATCTGTGTAGGGATTGTGAATTTCCACTTCCTCACAGAAAGTTTCTCCTCCCAGCTGTTTATGACACTAAAGTTTCTAGGTTCTCTTACATATCTGACCACCTGGTCTCTTTTTTCTTTTCATAGTAGATAACCATCCATGTCCATTTACATGACTTTATTTACTGGGCTCTTTCTAGGTTCTCTTCTCTGTTTTCCCTATATTCCTTCTTTTTGTCTTCTCCATCTCCCATGGGTTAAGCAATTTGCTTTACACAGAAAACATCCAAATCTCTATCTCCAGCCTTCCTCTCTAACCTGAGTTTCAGGCTTACATCACCACAAACTCTATATACATATAACGGAGCTCATTGTCACTCTTACTCCCAAAATTCAACCCATCTTCCTTTTCCTAATTCTCTGTATCTCTAAGAAGTCACTAATCTCCTTCTAGTCACTCCAGTTCACAATATCACTCAACCTCAACTCTTTGTCTTGTTCATTACTGTTTTACAATTAGTTATCTTGTTCTGTTGATTCTATCTTACCATTTCTCATATCTATCTTTTTTTTATCCACTCACATGGAGAAAACCACAATTTGTGTCTTTCAACATCCTCTGCCCATACTGTTGAAGTAGAATTATAATTGCTTTCACTTGTATCTCTCCAATTCAGCCCCCCATACAGCTTCAAAGCTGATATTTCCAACCTATGTGTTGGATATCATTCCCTTACTCTAGAATTTTTAGTGATTCCCCATTGGCTCTAAGATAAAATACAAATCCCACTGTTTGAAAGTTTTAAGTCCTTTAAAATCTATCTTCTCTTCATCTCTCCTGTATAATTAATAACACTTCCTCTCATACACTTTAAGTTCCAGTTAAATCATTTTCCTTGTTATTTCCTGAACTCACTATTCTATCTCCTACCTCTATGCCTTTGTACAGCTCATTTGCTGTACCTAGAATATTCTTTACCCTCACCTTGACCCTTTGGTATGCCTAATTCCCTTAAGGGAACAGATTAATTGCCAATTCCTACAAGATGATTTTTCTAATTTGTCCTTTATCTTTATTTCTCCTCCCCACCCCCCAATCCTCCCTGCTCCAACAAAATTATGCTATATTAATTTTATACATTTTATATTTACTTACCTATGCTCATGTTATTTTCCTAATGTAGGATGTAAGATCCTTGAAGGCAGAGATTGTTTGATTTTGTCTCTATAGCTGGCAAACTTGGCATAGTGCCTGCCACATAAGGCATACTGAAATGCTTATTGAATTGAATTGAATTGTCATTTTTAATTCTTCAAGAGAAGTAGTATTTTATGTCTCAAATATAAACAACATTACATGAAAAAAAGTATTACTGTAAAAATCTGTCCCCTTGTTTCACGCAGAAAGTTAGAATAATTAGAAGATTTCTGCAATTATTCAAAGGTAACCCATTCTCTCTATTCAATTCTGGACTAGTGCATTGTCAGTGGAAAGTGTCTGTCCCAAATACAGATACATATACTCAGGGACAAGCTCTATGAATTTTCAGTTCAACAACTTGTCATAATCTGGACAATTGGTAGTGCTGTTCTACACCCATCCTAATCATCCTTCCTCTTGGGTAGTTGGGCCAAATTCATTTGAGCAGTGCAAGAACTCAAGCATTGGCACGTAGGATTGATTGGCATTAGGGAGAAAGGTTGACAAGCTATTGCTATAGTTCATCAAGCTGAAAAGAAGGTCTGAATGAGAATAGTGGATGTGGGAACAGAAATAAAGGGGCAGATGTGAGAGTCCAATTCCAAAAATTATGGGATGATTTAAATGTCATGAAAAAATGAATTCCATTTATTTCTACAGTACTTCTTCAATGAATATTTTTTAAGCCAGGACATTTTCTTAAAAAAAAAAACTTTTAAAAGTGTGTTCTTTGAGCAAGTCCTCAGAAATGCATAATATACATATATGTATATTCCACAAAATATGTTCAATGTCTTTTACATGCGCTTAATGTTTCCCCCAATCTCTCTTTTCCAGTAAGCATTACTTGTCTTCAAGTAAAAACATAGTTTTAAAGTTATATGTGTGTATATATATATATATATATATATATATATATATACACACACACACACACACACACACACACATATATATGTATATACGTACATATATTATATGTATATATGCATATATTATATATGGGTGTATAAATAAAGCAGCTAAATCCTTGCTGCACTAAAGATTGGCCCCAACATCATATTTGTAGATGTGCCCAAGTAAAAGGCATTGGCTTTAGTCCTGTTCCTTAAAAAAGTCTCCAAAATTACTTTATTTATTCATTTTAGTTCCTTTGGAGAGAACTATGAAAAATGCCTTCCACTGTCTCTTGAAAAATTCATTTCCATGAGGGCTACAAATAATTTCAAGTATAGAAAACATGTTTAGTTTTCTCTGGTCCAGATATTATTTTTATAGATGTCTATTAAAAATATTTATGTAAATATTGTTGAAATGCTGAATCTCCAATAAACTTAGACCACCATGTGTATTTTTTGAGTTAAAAGGCCAAGAGAGATAACAGTTGGAGGAACTAGGCAGGATAAATGATCTCCAGTTACTAACATAGCATGTGTGTCCCTTAACTAAGCAAATATCTCCTATTCCTCCTCTTGAGGAAGGGGGAAAAATCATTCCAAGTATCTGCCAAAGTCCTCAAAAGGATGATTCTTTCTCCAGCTCCAACATGGTGGTCAATTAAACTTGGTTTGTGTAATAAAATGACAATGAGTATTATTTTATACAGTAAATGCAACTGGTGTACCTGTTTACACAGGTACACATAGTCCTAACTTCTAGTCTTACGGTTTTGCTTGGAACACTGAGAGGTCATGTGACTTACCTAGTATGTCTCAGAGGTAGGACTTGGATCCATGCCATCTGGACTCTCAGGCCAATTCCCTATCTACTATGCCACACTGACTCTCATAAGATAGAAAATTACATCTATTAAAAATAAACATGTTGAAGAAAGGAGGCAACAAGGAAGCTTTATAAAATCAAGGATGAAACAGATGAGATACTGGAGGCCACACGAATGACAATGAAGAGCTATCATCTGAGCTAATTCAGTAAGCTTCTCTCCCTGGTCTCCTTCCCTCCTTCCCTTTCTCCTTGTGCTTTACAAAAGCAAATTGAGTGAATGAATTCATCTTGTACCCAGAGTGATTTAGGGCTAGGACACAGGGAGAATTTGCTGACTCTGTCTATTCCTAATAAAAGCTTGCATTTATGCAGTGCTTCAAAGTCAACATAGCTAATTTTTCAAGACCATATTGTTAGGTAGGTTGAGAAAGTATTATATTTTTAGTTTAGTTCAGTTTAGGATCGGAGACCAAAAGTGCCCAGGATCGTATAGCTATAAGTGTCAGTCAGTACTGAGATTCATAGGATAATAGAATGAGACCTAGAGGGGGCATTAGAGACCATCCATCTCAGTTTCCTAATTTTACAGATGAAGAAACTTGTATATGATGAATATATGTAATGCATATATGTATATACACATATATACATATATAATATGTAGTATGTATATTATATATGTAATATATATTATATATCATATATAAAGTATTACATATAATATATAATTATATACATAATATATTACATAAACTATATACTATACATTAATAATATATAATTATATATGCTAGATGTATACTATAGATGTTATATATGCATATATGTGGGTATATGTGTACATACGTATTATGTATATACATGTGTGTATATATTACATATGTATGTTTGCATGTGCGTATGTGTATGCATATATTTATGTATATGTCTATATCTATCTGTCTGTCTATCTATCTATCTATCTATCTATCTATCTATCTATCTATGATATAAATGCTAGAAACAGCCTGAGCTGGCATATACTTACTGGATTTCCTTATAACCATGAGGTAACATTGGCAAGTAAGGCAGGCTGAGTTGTCTACCATGTACTCAGCCAATAGATCTCAATGAATCTGTCCAGGGAACTCATCCTTTACTCTTTTTCTATTTGGAGCATTCTGAAAAACTCACTCCCCCTCCCTTCAAGGTGATGCTTCCCTGGCAACTAAATACTATTCTTATGCATGGCTGTTATTTTAAACCCACTCTCTTGGTCTCTTAAGGTAGTAGAAGAATGGGTTCTGCATCCATATTACCAGCCCAAGATACTATAAGCTCATGGTTTTGCTAGGAATATCTGTTTTGAATTTTCTTGCATGACTTCAAAAGCTTAATACTATTCTTCCTGCTTTGTCCTAATGGCTCAAGAACCAGGATCAAACATCTAGGTATGAATGAAATATCTAAAAACAAGGAATGTTCTTTTTCTCTCTTCCTGTGAGGAATAGCTCAAGTCTATACTAGCCAACATTTTTATCATATATCAAAAACTTACAAATGAAACTATACATTCAGAAGAATCATGTTAACCAAGAACAAAGGGAAACAGTGTAACTTGATTGAATAACCTTCAGAGACATTAACCTTTTTCCCATCAGAGAGAGGAAAGAGTTAGCAAAAGAGTTAATCACAATCTCATCATCCTGGCTAAAAATTCATTATAGCATTTTTGTGCTGAAGAGACCCCTGGCATCTACCCCCCCCAATAGCTCTGCACACCTACATATTTTTTATCCTGGTCTGCCATGTCTCTTTCTTTCCTTCCTTATCAGTTCTCATGCCTATGTTTCCCCTTAACTCCTAGATCAGAAATATTTTGGTAATAGCAAAAGAACCTTAATCACACACTGTAGCCAACAGTTTCTTAACACCTGCCCCAAGTCTCTTGACTCACTTTTGGCTATGGACATGGTCAAATGTGGGTTAAATCCTTGCCAAGCAAACAAATGTGGCAAAAGAGATAATAATAGCTTAGCCTATGTAAGATATCATTGAAGAACTTGAGTAGTACAGCAATATAAAAAGAGGAAACTAGTAGAAGAGACAACCAATTTAGAGAAATCAGCACAGGAGACTGAATTGTTGTTCAATTCAAAAGATCTCCTGGATTTAAAACAAAATTTTCAAGGCTTTATGAGTTTTCTACTATACACTGAAAATACCTTCTGGGTACTGTAATATATTTTCCTACTTGGGGTCTCTTCATATAAGATTCATTTTCCATATATGGGCCAGATTCTGTCCTTGTTAATAAGCAGAGATTCTTTGATTTGAGGACATATTACAGTAACAGCTAAATTTAAAAATTTTCAATTAATTAGCTTTTTTTTGTTCATTAGCTGTGATATCAAACACTTGCCACCCATAATTTATATTCTGTAAGCTTCAACCAGTGTTAAAAATCTGAATCTAATTCCTGAGATTAACATTTATTTTTACACGGAACAGTTTGGCAAACTATTCAGAAATAATGTTTTACCAATCAAATTTATACTTCAACCTGTAGGAATCCTGAGAACCATTTCTAAATTAAGATTATACTTAGTTTATATAGTCCTTGGACAAGAACTACATCTTACATCACCTGCATGTATCATATTAAGAATTACATAACAACCAAAGGAGAGAGAAGATAAAGAAATGTTAGTTTGGTATACGATAGAAGGTGTTAGTTGTTATTAGAGTACTCATTTAATAGTAAACAAAATTAAAATCACTATCAAGAATAAGCCATATGTAGAAATTCAAATATGTGGAATGCTATATCTTAATTTTAATTTATTTGAGATTATATTCATTCTATAGCAATTGTAAGCTAGTATTTCTCAATTTCTATAACCCTATACTTCAAAGTTTCTCTGTAGATTTCCTTTATATATACATATGTTCACATATGTAAAATTATACATCTACATCTACATGCATATGGATGTATATATTAACATATGCATATACTCATCCCTATATGCATATTTCCATATACTCCTATATCTCTATGTGTCTATACACATAAATATATTGCTAAGTGGGCTTGACTAGATGCTGTGTATAGAGTGAATATCTATCTATCTGAACAAAAATATGACTTCCCCATTTTGCTAAAATTGGTTCCATTCTTTCTCAAATTTTTCTCTGGGTTGAAACAGGTGTGAACAAGTTCTGGGGTCTCTGTTTTTCAATTATCATCATCACCATCACCATCATCATCATCATCATCATCATCGTCCTCTAATAAGCTCAACTCAGAAAAATCTCATTTCTCTTTGTGTTAACTTTCCCTCTCTCAATCTTGAACCATGATCCAGGCTTGGACTAGAATAACGATAAATGTTCATATACTTTAATAGCAACAGCTTTAAATCCAAGGTATATAAAATTGAAATAAGATGCATGACCAAAGGGGATTTACTCTCCCAAAATAAGTAAACACACACATATATGCATACTCCTTCCCACTAGTCAGATGGTCAATTAAGAAGAAAATGGGTCAGCAATTTGTTCTCTCCTCCCATCTGCTTACTGGCAAACACAATCCTTCTTTCCTCTTTCAGGGAAGCACTTAACTTCTGATCCCCGTTCTGATCACCTTCTTATTCCCTTGCCTTCTTTTGCAAGAGGCTTCTCCCTAATTTCTTTCCCTGCCCTCTTAGCAGAAGTGGGCTAAAGCTTGTTTTCCTGCTTCTCCATCTTGACTGTGGGGCTTCTCTTGCAAAGAGAAGTACTTTCAAGCCACCAGAAATCTCAATAGCCTGATCCTTTCCTATGTGACCTGAGCACACTCTAGATGGTTGTCCTCCCAATTTGTGGTGATGGCATCTGGGGGGGGGCAGGGTTACATACATACATACATACATTCAACGTAAATATATATATATATATATATATATATATATATACATATATATATATATATACATATATATATACACACACACACACACACAACATGTATGTGTGTATATACTTCATGTATTCAGACATGTATTGATGAATGTACTCATGAATATGTAAACAAGTATGCTTGCATGTATTATTTATTTACTTAAAGAATAGCATATTATCTGTCATTTTATCTCATAAATTATTATTTTCCTCTTTATTTTAAGGAAAGTTACAAGAGCCATATGCAAAAATTTATGATAGATGTGCCTATAGAGCAGATGTTATTACCCTTTTTTATGTTACGGACCCCTTAGCAATCAGATGAAACCTATATACCTTTTCTTAGAAAGATGTTTTGTTGCTTACTTTAAAATTGAAGTTAATGCTAAATGTCTTTTGGTTTTAATAAAGATGAATTTTTTTTCCCTTCTAAGTTCATGAACCTCCTGACATCTATCCAAGGACCTCTTGGTGACAACATGGACCGTAGATTAAGAACCCCTGCTATACGTAGGGGCTACCTTATTACATTGTATGCTGTGTACTAACAAATACCAAAATACCTCTAGGGACAGTTTTTGTTTTGTTTTGTTTTTGTCAAAGAGAATATTCTGTCTTCCAATATGCCATTGCAATCCCTCTATGACTTACTAGACTTTTTTTGTAGATTTGTTGTGGCTAAAAATATCAATCACTCTGAAGCCAGCTGGGTGACACACTTCCTCAAACTTTTCTTGACTGATTTTCAGATAATAGACTGACCAATAGACTTTCAGGTCTATGATGAAAGCCTTTCAAGATTTAGAGGGAAAGCAGTGTGGCTCAATGTAATGTTGGATTTGAAATCAGAAGATATGGTTTCTAATCCTGACTCTGCCCTATTATTGTCACCTTAGGGAAGATCACTTACCTCTCTAGTCTCAGTTTCCTTACCTGTAAAATGAGGTGGTTATACTGGATGATCCCAAAGGACTCATATCTCTTAACATATGACCTTCTAAATGCCCACAGTTTGTGTTCCATTAGTATAACCTTTGAGATAATAACATCATGAGAAATCAGACTGAAACTTTAGTGTTAAATATTTGCTATGAATCAAAATGTTACAAAAGAAAATGTCTGTTTGTCATATAATATTACTGTTACAGAAGATGTTTTGTATAAAGTCTAAAGAAAAGATGTATTTCCTATTGATCATGAAATTTTCCAAATGCTCTTATTCCCAGATGATATCTCACTAATTGCATTGAGCCTCAGAGTCTCAGAACACCATGAAACCTCCTCAATGGAATCCACAGTAATGCAAAAACGATCATTCTAAGCATCCACATTGGAAAAGTAAATTAGGTTTAAAAAAATCACATTGCCCAGATTTTGACATACAGCTGGATAGGTAGCCCTGTGAATTAGTTCATGAATATGTGTGCCTCGAACAAAAGTAGCAGATGGACAATAAAAAGAGCTTGGTATTTAGTAAGAAGGGGAATTTGTGGTTGATGCATTTAAGAAATTATGTCGTACTTTTAATAATTCCCAACTGCTCAGCTCTATAAAAGTTCATCCTTTTAACACCAATAGGCTCCATGTGATGATAGGCAACTGTGAATCCCGGGACATCATAATTTCAACATAATACAGTTACAAATAAGCAAATGGACAATGGAAGTAACTATGCAAATAGGTTGCTGATTGTCACTACTGACACTTGTTTCCAAGAAATGTTATAGCAGACAGTTCTTAGAATATATACAACCAGATAAAAGAGATGGATCATTTTATCAGGATAGTAAAGAACAAGATTGTCAGATTAAATGGTATATTGGTTCCCTAGAGCTACTAAAACTGCAGGAGGTAATCTTTCACATTTAGGTGATTTTTCTATGGACAATTTATTGGACAATATCATCAAGAATTATATAAAGTCATAGAGTCCTATATTTAAACCTGGAGTTTAAATATAAAGTTAAACCTTTGTGATTATATAGTACAACCCCCCCTCCAATTTTTTACTTCACAAGCTCTTTATTGGATGAAAAAATTACAATTTTAAAACATTAAATACAACTTAGATTTTTGTGAAGGTTTCCTTATGTTAAAAAGGTAAGATGTGTATGTGTTGCAGGTGGGGTGGGGGGGTTGGAGAGTCTTACAATATTAATGGATCCTGAATCTTGTAACTGTTTAGCATGACAAGTTTTAAATAAAGTCCAAAATTTTTAGTACCCTATAAAATGAAATATAAGTCACAATACTTTGAGGAATGTGAAATTCAGAAGTCAGTATTATATAAGCTCAAATAAAATAGAGTCTAAAAGTGAAATAGTTACAGCAATAGTTACTTCTGTCCAGTAGAAAGAATTCTTCTAAATAGCAAGAATTTTTAATGTGACAATATTATATTATGAATTAGTCTCGATGTTACTTAGTATAAAGTTCATTTATGAACAAAGAAAAAGAAAACTTTCAATGCATGAAAAAACACCCCATATTCTCAGCTTTAACCTCTGGACAATAAATGTATTGAAATTTTTGCCAACTCATTAGTTTTGCACCACTTGAGTGAATTGTAAGACTTTTCTAAAGCAAAAGATTCAGTCAATGAGACATGAATAACTTCTTTGGACAGAATTCTCAACTGTCTGAAACTTAACTCTACAAAGTAACATTTAACACAAATGAGAATTGAGCATTTAAAGTGCACAACCATTTTCTATACTTTGAATAAAAAAAGGAAGTCTAATTGGAAGAAATACAGCCTTTTTTTTGTTACAGTAGAGGAAACTGAAGCCCAAAATGTTAAATGTTTGCCTAATGTCCCAAGGTAGAAGTGACAGATCTAGGATCTGAATCCAGATTTCCTAAATCCAAGTCAACCTCTTTTTCTGTCTATCTTACAAGCTCACGTAACAAGGTTTGGAAAGGTTTTGATCTGGGTCAATGGAAGGAGTAAATCAAAGATATTTCAGTGTGAAGAATAACCAACTATTCAAACAACACTGACTAATTTGAATAGCAGTAGTTCCTGCTAATGGCTTTAAAGAAATCCCTTCATTTGACCAAACATGAATAAAGCCAGGCTGGAAGCTATGGAATGATGGTTTTCATGCCAAATATTTCTATCCCAGCTGCCATACCTCATTTTATTTTTTGAACTTTTGACATTCCTGATGCTTTTTGTATCTTGATTTTCTTTACACAGGCTTCCTCCTCACCCAATCTCCTAATAACTTTCTCATTTTGACACTGCCCCCGCCTTTCTTTCCTCCTTTCTTGTTGCCTTTTAAGCTTCTTGAAAGTAATGAACTTTGGTGGCCTTCAACCTCTATAATGTCTCTGCTTATTTCTGTAAGTTAGTCTTGGGCTGTTAGGTTGTGTTAGAATGTTCCAGGACAGATACTTTTTCTATGATGACAGTAAATAAGATATACACAGCCTTCTCCGTTTATTTTCTCAGCTGTCCATTTAGAGTAAATTTTAATAAAAACTGTGAAACAATTTTGTTCCTCGGGGACAGCCTAACACACAAAAAGAGAACAATGGTGTGCCAAACAAGCTTTGTTATGATCTTTCTGATGGGTACCATCACTAAGAAGGATCTCTGTTCCAGGCAGTGAAAACATAAGCAAGTACTAGTGTTACAGCTGCAGAGTCCCTTTGGATAATTCTGCCCAACATATGGAAAATGTTTCCTGACTTATGAAAAATAATATCAGGTCAGAACACAGCAAAGGGCTTGGGTCACAGGGGTGATTGAAGCATTAGCACAATCCTGGAGGGCAGTCTTGTCATAAATTCCCTATTAATAAAATAGACATGTAATTTTTTTAACTTCTCTGACTTTCAAAAATCTGTAGTGATAATAAAGACATGATCTTATAGTTAACAGCCAGTGTGGGAATTGCTTTTAAACACATGGATTAAAAAAAATTTTTTGAAGCAAAAATACATATCATTGAAAACCATAGTAAATTGTGTTTAGCACTTACGAACTTTGGATGGTTTGTGGAAATTTTCAATCCTAGTGTGTTTTTATAAAATTCAACCGCTGTGCTATATTTTTAATGATGCCAAAAAAGGAAACTATATTAGAATTCATAGTTCCTCTGACAGTAATGCCATTGAAATAAAGTTGAGTTGAAAAGACATATTCTTTAAATTTTAAGACATGAACTTTGAGCTTCCAATTTCTCCAGGGCTCTTATGCCTGAAATTTCAGGTTGCTATCCCTTGAGGTTGGCAGAGTTTTCTTTGGTAATGGAGTTAGGTCCTTCCCCATGATCGGCTGGGGTAGGAGGAATTCCCTCCTTTTTTTCTACCCCCACCAATCTTAAACTTAAGTCTAGGTATCCCCAGTGAGAATTACTGAGAGATCAGATGACAGTATGTTGTTGCTTTAAAAAAAAATTAGGTTGTAAGCTCTTTGAGGTCAAAGAATGTATTTTTTCTTTTCTTGTTTCTTCAGTACTAATAAACACTAAGTGCTTAATGATGCCTATTGACTGGACATGACTTGTTGAAAATAGCAAGTTGTTAGTATTAGTAATAGATGCCCTGATTATGTTGCACTGCATGAGATAGCATAAGAAGATATAGAAGATGGATATTCTCTTCTCTGACACTACGAGTAGCCTGGAACAGGCCCTTGTCACCTCACACCTGGATTCTTGCAATAACATATTGGTTGGTTTGCTTGCTACAATTCTCCCCTCTATTCAGTCCATCCTCCACCCAAAATGTTCTTCACAAAACATAAGTCTGACTACGTTACATCCCCTCCTCCCCACATGTACTCAATAAACTCCAGTGGCTTCCTATGACCTCCAGGATAAAATACAAAATCTTCTGTTTGGCATTCAAAGTCCTTAATATTCTTCCCCTTTCACCTTTCCAATCTTCTTACACCTTACACACCTCTTCCCCTGCCCCCCCCCCCACACACAAACACTTTGTCTTCTTTAATCCAGTGACACTGGATTCTGTATTATTCCTCTGACTCTCCATTTCCCGACTCAGGGAATTTTCACTGGCTGCCCCCAGTGCTTGGAATGCTCCTCTTCTTCATATCCACCTTCCTGGATTGCTTGGTTGGTTCCCTTTAAATGTCAACTAAAATATCCCCTTCTACAGGACACCTTTCCTGGTCCCTTTTAAATCTAGTGCTTTCTCTCTGTTGATAATTTCATACTTATAATGCGTGTCTTATTTATCTTGTACCCTTGTCAGCACATAGTTGTTTTCCTGTTTCCTCCCCCATTTGGTTGTGAGCTCCTCAAAGGCAGGGACTGCCTTTTGCTTTCCTTCATATCCCCAGCACTTAGCACAATGCCTGGCATATAGGAAGAGCTTAATAAATGTTTATTGACTGACTGACTGACTGACTAATCCATGGGTAGATAATTCATTTACAATCAAGACATCAGGAGGCTACATGAAGTAAAGCCACTTTAGCAGTATTAATTAGGATGCACAGGAAGACTATCTCTATGTCTATCAACTTAAAATAACTTTACATTTATAAATAAATTTAGAGAGACAATGTGAAATAAGAGGTAGATACCCACTTTTTGATGCAAGAAAATATGGGTTCAAGTCCTGCCAGAAACACACAGATGCACAAGCATAGACTAGCCACTTAATCTCTCTGTACCCCTCAAACAAATTTTTACATTTATAAATTATAAATCAGTTACCGACTTGTATCTGTTTATGGAGGATCAACACTGGGGATTCCCTATTTGATGAAACCACAATTCTAGAACCCTCTACCTCCCCAAGGTTAAAAAAAAAAAGAAACATTAATCAGAAACATGTCATAAAAAAATCATATAAAAATGAAGGCTAAAGTCAAAGAAAGCTAATTTTTTGGATTAATCATGCTACTTACTGTTCCCTTCTCTTAAGATATGTAATAATTAAAGTTATTTATATTTGGGGACATTATGATAGTTTTAGAGATGGAAGGTACCTTAGAGATCATTAAGTCAAATTTCTTCACTTTATATAAAAGAATACAGAGGCCCTGAGAATTTAAATAACTTGTTTGAGATTACATAGCCACTAAGTGTCAGAGGCTGGGCTTTCTAACTCCAAATGCAGCACTGTATCCACTATCCCATGTTGCCTTATAGTTAGGATATTGATGCCCAAAAAAAATCATTTAAAGATTCTTCCCTTAAATATGACTAATAAGACATTGGATATAGTTGCTATTAGGTTTAAAGGATATTCGCAAAATATTGGGTGATATAGCATTTTTAAGCTAGATATGCAAAATGCATTTTATCAAGGGTGCCTTTTTGCTATTAGATGTACTGTTACATAATAGGAATGCAATGTGGAATACAGGACAAGTCCTGGACTTAGACTGAGAAGACCTCAGTTCAGGTCTTGGTTCTGCATTTTCTAGCTGAGAGACCTGAGGCAAGTCACTTTACTTTTATGGGCCTCCATTTCTAATTCTGTAAAATGGAGATAAACATTATTTCACTATTTACCTCACAGAGTTATTGCGTAAAAGTGATTTCTTAACTCTGAAGTGGACTAACCTTCACTTTGATAATTTCACCAAGATTCTCACCACTAAAATCTTTCTTTGATGGCGCATTGTGAACTGGAGATGACCTTGAGCTTTTAAAGACCATGTTAGTAGAATATAAGCTATGCCAGGTCCAGTTAATCTGGAAAAGATTTGCAAGTATTGTCATTACCACCAAATATTTTTTATATTTATATTTGCATGGTCTTGGGTCTAGTCATAAGAGAGTTCTCATACTTTATCTTTGAGTTGAGCAGGGGTTGGGGGAGATACATGGTCAGGGAGTAATTAGATTCTTTTTTCAAGTGGAGAGAAGCCTAGTTTCAAGAGGACAGACAGAATATACTCCAGAGTATCAGAATCCTACTTTTTCAACTTTTCAACTTGCAACATCACATCTGTACTGTGTTACTGCAAATGGAGGCAGGCACACAAACATTTTTCAGTTCACTAAACTTTATGTCCTTGCTCTTCAGAGGCAGATTCTGAGAATGTTTAGAATTGGGTATTATCAAGTTCTGGCTAGCAAATTTTTAGCTAATGGATCTTTAGACAACTCTGCATTTCATTACAACTCATTAAAATGTGCTACCATATTCTACTATGTATTGAACTAAGCCAGTGTACATTGACCTAACCAACACCTGATGGTTTACAAAGTGCTTCCTTGACAACCCTGTCTTGTAGATACTACAATATTATCATCCATGTTTTGTAGATGAGCCTGAATTGAGGTTCAAAGGGATGGAATCTTTGACTAACATCATGCATCCAGTAGATACTAAAAACTGTAGAGACTGAACTTGAACATAAGTAATTGTCATATGGTCTAGGTCTGGTGGTTTTTCCACTATACCACACTGTCTGTAAAACATATCTATATAACCTGAGTCACAAAGCCCATTAATATATGACTCTCTCTTTACTGATGGAAAGTATTGCCCTGAGCCTGTATAAGAGGTGAGGCAGAGTTGGCAGTATCTTCAAATCTTTGGTCCAATTTAAGTCACCAAGTCTCATCAGATTCTGCAGTTACTTCAGGTATTACTGGATTCCAGCTTGAAAAGAGAAGATAGAAGGTGCCAGCTTCACTTCAGAGTACTGAAGGAAGACTTTGGGAAGGAGCAAGAAGGCATGAGAGAGCTGGAAGTCTCCAACCGTCTTCCTGTCCCCGCTTGTTACACTAATGACGTTGGGGAACTTTCCTTTAAGTTAAATCTAGGACTCTCTCAGTTGGCCTAAGTTTCTTCATTCTCAATGGGAGAGCTTCTTCATTCTGTATTATCTGGTATATAGTCTCCTATACATACATTTTCTCTAATATTAGGGCTGGTTTTGTCTGTTTGATTTTTGCTAACAACTTAGATAAATGGGTTCCTCAGCTACCTATTACATATGTTCATTGTGGAACTAATGTTTGGTGGGAATGGAGTCTAGTCTTGGACATTAGGCATGGGATCCTGCTTTTTCTTCCCAATTAATGAACCACAACCAGAAGTTAGATTGAACCTAAAAAACATATTCTCTAAACTAATAATATTTAAGGGAACAAATAGTTATAAAGCAAGCCTAGTACTCTCCCTCCTCTCTGAGGAGAGCAGAGTAGTCAAATGTCTTGCTCTAATCCCTAGCTTCCTTTTCTGGCTGGAATTAGTTGCCTTTGGAGAAGAGTTGGGCAAGAAAAGGGTAGAGATGTACATTCTACCTCTATTTGAACTACTTAATGACATTCCCATGTTACTTGTGGAGGATAGCCCCTCATAACATATACGAAGGCAGAAGTTGAAATGATTTCCTAATATAATCACAAGGAAAAATAACTAAATTTCTTCTACTATGTATATAAATATCTCAGAATGTGTAAGAGTTTGGAGTATCTTCATAATTTTTGTTCCATCTGTTTTTTTTTAATTTCAGAAGATTTCAAAAGATATCCTTGCATCAAATTTCAATTCTGACATCTCCTGATGGCATAGATTTGACCCTTAGGTTCATTAAGGGTTTTATAGTGACACAAGCCCTAAATGCTCCTGCATAGCTGTCAAAAGCTGAATTGTGGGTCTAGCTATAGTTGAACATGTTTGTCATCTAAACGACAGATTATTTTACTCTGGACATACATCATTAGAAATCTGGGACCAGGAAGAGATTTTTTGTCCACTATGATTGATGAAGAAGCATGAGGTATGACAGCAGAAAGTATGATAAACTTAGTCACAAAACCTGCCTGAGTTCAAATCCTGACTTACTATCTTTTTGAGTTGGGGCAAGTAATTGTACCTCTCTGGGCCTCAGTTTCCTCTTCTATAAAATGAAGGGTTTGATCCAGATAGATGTCCTTTAAGGTCCCTCCTAATCATTTCTATGAGGCTCAGAATGTCTGCTAGGCTGTGGAGGGGCTATGATCACAATCACTTGAGGTAATGGCCAAACTGATGAAATCAGGAAATTTTAGAACTATTGAAGTTAGAATCCAGTTTGTTCTTACTACCTTGACAGAATTCTCTTCTGTGTGAAGTCAAAGGTAGCACGGACATTATATTACATTTGGAGAAAAGAAGATACAGAGAAGTTAAGCAATATTTCAGAAACCACATAGCCAATTTGAAGCAGAGTCAGAACTAAAATTTATCTTATACTGGGTGACTTGGGATGAGTTATTACATTCCCAAATTTTTGAGAAATCAGTTGTGATGCTCAGCATTCAAGAGGAAAATTGGTAAAGAGAGGCACTGCTGAGTGGTAAATGGAGGGACAGTCTTAGCATCAAGAAGATCTGGGTACAATTCCTTCCTCTGCTACATACTGGCTATATGCTCACCTTGTCTTAGCCAAGAGGAGCAGCAGAATATTTCCCTTTCTTGACATAAGAAAATTAACTTTAGAATAGGCCTCCATTTCAGTGTTAAATCGACAGTCACATTTAACCCCTAGTTCTTAGGTAAAGTAATTCTGTCATGGAGGCTGGAGGTCAACGACTTTTCCTCCAAAACAAGCTGCCTCTAAACTGGTGACTGGGCCCTTGTGAACCAAGTATGATTACAGTTTTCTGTGTACTTTAAGTACCTAGCGGAAATAGCTCATATTCAGAATTTCATTTGTCACATAGAAATGGAATTTTAACTTGCCAACTGATGCTTCTCCCTGCTTAGGCTTGTGAAGAAGTATAGATTTATTTTCAAAAGAAAAAAAAAACTTTTACCGATGTATTCCGAATTGTAATAAAGTAAGTTTTCTTGCTATGGTAGCTTGAGCAAGCCACTTAAACTCTTGGCTCCTCCAAACAACTCCCTAAGACCCTCTAAGATGCAGAGTAGATGCTGATCTTCATTGGCAAAGAAATCTCTCACCCCACAAGAAGGAAATTCCAAATCTGGTCCAAAGAAGGGGTGATAAAAGGTTATTTGCTGTGATTTGGGCATATTTGTGTTACACTAGAATTCTACAAAATTCACTAGGCAATCCCTGCGTTTGAGTTTCTGCTATGTAAGGCAATATGCAGGGTCTCTTACAATAAAACCTGGCTATCTTTCTAACCAAACAATGGCACAGAATAAATCAAGTTCAAGAGAGGAATGAAAATATCTAACCTCTCAGGTTAATTTTGTGGTAGGCAAATTCAGCTGCCAGAAGAAATATATGATACTTCTAAGGTAATTCTATGCCACAATGAGTCAGATTTGGTGGCGTTCAATACTACCTGATTTTCCATCATTAATTGACTGGAGTGAGACTCTTAAACAGGTTCTGGGTTCGTTTGTTTATTTGTTTGTTTTTTTGTATGCCAATCAAGTTTTTGCAGTATTGAATAAGGATATGAGAAAGAGACTGAATGAATGAGGGTGGTTGGGTACATGGATGGAATGATAAACAGTTCATAATACTGCCATCCTGGAGTTTCTGAAAGATGACTGTACTCTGCGAACCCACATAAAAGAAAACATGAGAGGTAGCATTACCCATCTCATGAATCTGTGAAGACACGAATCTCAGAGCTGTCTACTAACCTCAAAGACATGCATCAGCCCCAGACCTTCACAAATCAAGTAGTTGTCAAGAGAGGGAGTATTAGATTTCCTCTTTGTTGGAGTTTCTGCTGTGGAGAAACAACCTTATTGTGAAGATTAAAAAATATATATAATATTTATAAAGTATTTTGCAAACCCTAACATTGTATAAGGCGCAGCTAGGTTGCACAGTGGATAAAGCGCTGGGCTTGGAATCAGACCTCAGAAACTCAGTAGCCATGTGAATCTCAGTATGTCACTTAACCACATTTGCCTCAGTTTCCTCATCTTTAAAAAGAGTTGGAAAGGAAATGCAAACCACTCCAGTGTCTTTGCCAAGAAAACACTGAAATATGGTCATGAAGAATTAGATGTGACAGAAATGACTCAGCAACAGCAAAAGCTGTAAATAAGTGCGTGTTATCATAGCATCCAAGTAGCATGTAGATTTATAAGCAGAGAAAAAAAAATCTTTCAGCAGACATTACATAGCTACCAAATGGAGCTTCCACCAGGCCCCACCATCCCTTTCTAGTATTCTTCTTTAATTATCTATATCAACGGACAATAACAGCACAAGCACAGCATATCAAGGTCATTTGCAGATACAGTAGACACAATGCCAGGTTGTTTGAAGGGTGGAGAATACAGTCAAGTGTCCTTTTATTTTGTCTCTATGATGCCAAATAATTAGACTGATGGAAAATTTTCACTGAGGGAACTGATTTTACCCTCCACAGAATTTTATGGAAATCTGGGTGTTATATAGCTACAGCCTTACTCAGATTAAAAAAAAAAAGTTTCCAATTACAATAAGCTGACATCTAGATAAAAACATCCCCTAGGTATTCTTTGTAGGCATTAATATTTATTTATTCTTTCTAAGGAAAAATAAACCACATGGATAGATATCTGATTTGCTGTTTAGTATGTGTAGTTATTTTGAGTTGGAAATACATTTTTAGTCAAGTCTGTTTAATTCATTAGTGTATCTCTGAATATTCTTAACATTGCCTTTTTTCACAATGTACCATAACTAAAGTTTAACTCAAAAGAAAAAAGCTTCCTTTTCTCCCCACCACCAGCAGCTCTCAGCCTAGGTCCACTTGTCTGGCAGATATTTTCATTTTATTTTTCTGATTCAGATGGAATGGTGTTAGCTGAGATTCAATTTCTAAAGCAGACTTGTTGCAAAAGGTTGGAACCATTTTTCTATCTTATCTTGTGTCCGTAGCCACATGTGTTATTACATTGTATATGCAATTTATACATACATTTGTTAGGTAGAGTCCAGCCAAGGGGTTTGGGGCTGGGGAAGATCTCTAAATGGTGATTTTCAGGTCCACACTTTTCCTCAGAAAGCAATATGGTACACCAGGAGCTACACCAGTCTCTTAGTGCAATCATATTATGATCTAGTGACCCTGAAAATAGGGTCAGAAGGAGGTCTCACTGCTAACTGGAAAACTAATCAATATAATTCTACCAAAGCACTGGTCTCCAAATAACATTGCTGCTCTCCCCACTGAGCCTCCTCCCCCTTTCAAGTCCTCTTGCACTGTCAAATCTCTAAGTCTCAGTCTAATGAATTTCTCTAATATTTTGAAGGATTTGGACCAATGTGAAAAAACATACACTTCAGTCATTTTTTGATTCATATGTAGGAAAAATTATCCTTATTTCTCTACCTTTATTCCAACAGCATATTTTCAAAAATGTTTAGTTTTTTTTTGTTTGTTTGTTTTGACTTGATGAGGCAAGTTGCAAGTGTCAAATAAATATAGGAAGAAATTTTAGTACTACACTGATGTATGAATAGAAGTCCCCCTTGTCATCCCTGGAACTATAATTTCTTTACCTTGCACAATGATTTCCAGTTCCAGCCAACGAGTAGTGAAACTTCCCCACAGCCTGTTCCTTCCATTTGATTCAGATCAGGCACAGTGACTGAGGAGGACAGAGAAACAAAGGGTAAAAGGTCACTGGTGACTAATTTTCTGAAAACTAGCCGCTTGTGTAAGTAATAGAACATTTATTGCCTTTCGATGTTGTCCCAGCAATGAGCTCAAAAATCCATAAGAATTCCCAGAACTGGCCTTTATTAAGGCATGGGCCTGGATTAGTTTAATGTGCAATTTAAAGTCACTGTCTGCCAATAAATACCCTGCCTACTTTTAAGTAGGGCCAGTTTCCAATTTTTCTCTCCATTCCCCTATCCCCATATAATTGTCCAAAAAAAGTTGCACATATTTTGGGGGAGTGGAAGCTGTTTTTTTTAAATATTAAAACAATTTCTAAGATTATTTCTTCTCTATAAAAGAGCTTGGGAAAATATTATTACTTGATTTAAGTGAAGTGGTGTGTGTGTGTGTGTGTGTGTGTGTGTGTGCACCTGGACAACAACGATTTGCAATGTTTTCAAATCCAGGTAATAATACAATTAATCAAACCTTGTGAGATTCTCTGTTCTCTGTTACTTAATAGTCTAAAATGCTTCAAAATGTTCATAAGTATTTCTTTTTAAATTCTTTGACTATCACGGGTTTGGTAATAATTATTGCTAAAACATTAGGAAACCCTTGTGACAGTGAACTGTTATCAGGCACAGGAATGATCTGAATTCAAACACTCCCTCAGACGTTTACTAGCTGTGTGACATAGGGCTCGTCACATAGCATCTCAGATGCAGTTTCCTCATCTATAAAATGGAGATATTAATAGAACCTCCTTCATAGCATTGTTGTAAGGATCAAAGGAGACATAACATGCAAAGCACTTTGCAGACCTCAGAATGCTATACAAATGTTAGCTAGGGGTGTTTTGGCATCATCTTGCAGAAGTAACTATTAGTGGGGTTCTACCTATCTCTGTTTCTTTTAGTTCTGGTGAATGTATGCTATTATCCCACTTAAAGTGCTGGACAGAATTACTTAGAGATATTAAGGGGAATGAAATTAATAATTTCAAAAAGTTGTCAGAGATGGTCCCTCTGACATTACTGAACGTGTTCTAACAGAAGAAAAGCAAATTGGGATTTGCTGTAGGGTATTGAAATTTGTAAGATATTGATAGCCCTGGAAATCCTTTGCTAGCTCAGTAACAATTGAACTTAGAACCCATTTAACACCCACTTTTTTTAATAAGAAGTTCCTTCTCTGCCTCATTTCCTTCTTCCTAGGAGCTCAGGATGTGTTTCATCACCTCCTGGTAGCTATCAGCTTCTCTTGGCCCTTCCTATTCTAACTTCCCACTGAATATCACTTGTCCTAGGCGTTGCATTTTCTGGGTAAGCTTCTAGAAATTTCTGATTGTGTAGGCCTAGGCCTACTAGCAATTGAATTATTTTGGGCAATACACAACTGCTTTCTATAAGTCTGTTCAGCTCGATGAAGTCAGTTCAATCTAATTCAATAAACAGTATGCTGAGGACAGTAATCTGAAGGGTGGAATCTTTTGGAAGTTTATATTTGGCTTGAGGCATATAACAAATATGCAGGCAACTGAATGGCATAGCAAATCAAGTTTTGGACTTGGAATCAAGAAGATCTGACTTTGAATCCTGACAGTCATTTAACTGTGTCACCCTCAGCAAATGTCTTAACCTTTCTAAGTCTTAGTATCCTCATCTGTAAAATGGAAACCATAATAGCAGGCTTGTGGTGAGGATCAAATAAAATCTATTTATAAAGAACTTTTCAATATTTAAATGTGAGCAAAGATAAATCATAGTGTGGGGATTAGTCACAAATCATATGAAAATGTAACACTGAAAGAGGACTTAAAGTGGAGCTGGCTTCACGCTGAGTCACTTGAGCTATGGTTTCATATCTCCAGGTTTCCTATCTTCCTAACTCCAGGCCCAGGGCTCACCACACTTCAGCAGGCATTTCCATAAGAACATTCTCCTCTACCCCAGACATTCAGCTCACTTTCACCTGTTGTTGTTCTTCGTCAGGATGTTAGCTCCTTGAGGGCAAGGATTAAGGTATTTTTTGTTTATTTGTTTTGTTTTTGTTTTTGTTCCTAGAACTTAGCACAGTGCCTGACTCATAGTAAGAATTTAATATATGCTTGTTGACTTAGATTTTTTTCCATTTTAAACTATTCCAATTATTCTTTTAATAAATAAGTTCAGCAAAAAAGTTCTTTGGCAAAAAACATCATTACAATTACTAATAACTGCTTTCATGAATTAGCAGTTCCAACGAATTTTGAAAGGACCACATTTTGGGAAAAATAAGTTATTAATAAAGACCAAATCATTCTTTAGATTTTAATTAGAAGACAAACTCCCTGAAGGCAAGGATTATTTCATCTGCATTTTTTGTAATCTCTATCCTGTCCTGGAATCTAGTATTTTATCAGGCACATGAAATGCTGAACATTCATTTAAATCATTCTGACATGCAGTTTATCAGTTTACCCAGGTGTATCCCATGCTTAAGCTTTCCAATTGTGAGGAGATCTAATTTGCTTTTCTATTATCTTATTAATTAAGCAAAACCTATTTGCATGTCAATTGTTCGGATCTTCAAGGACTTGCCTTTTCTCTCCAAGAGACAAGTGCTCATCATTTGAACAATCATCTAGTAGAACTGTGCCAAATGGAAATCTAAACCATGTTAGAGGGTGCAGCCTCATTTCATATTAGGAATGCAGCAAGTTTGGTCTGGCAGCCAAATTGCTCATCATTTTTATGATTTCTATGAACACCAAGGTAACGGGTTGCATTCGTTCCTGAGCTGACAGCTTGTAATTATTGGTATTGGCAAAATAATTCTCTTCAGAATCAACCCATGGCAAGTCATTCTAAGATAAATAAAGTTTTTGGAGGAATGATGGGTGCTATTTACACAGTGTAGTACTTGCCCTTTGAGGCAAGCAATAAAATAATTATCTTTCCCGTTTTCCAGCTGAGGAAACTAAAGACCAGAGTTAAGTGACTTTCCCAAGGTCACATAGCAAATAGTTCTGGGAACTAGGATTTAAATTCAGGTCAATCAATTAATCAACATTTATTAATCACCCACTTTGTGTATATGCTGTGCTAAACAATACACAAAGAGGCAAAGACAGTTCCTGCCCTCAAGGACCTTACAATCTCATTGGGGAGAAAACATTCAAACAAATATATACAAAGCAAGCTATAATTTAAAATAATTAAATATATAAAGTATAATTAAATATAAAAACAATTAAAAGGATCAGTGTTTTTCATGCTCATTATCAGCTCGATTTCTACATTTCTATAAGGGAAAATGTAGTTCAAATACAGACCTGTATTGACTGTCTTTGTATTCAAAGAGGTTTTGACTCAGGGATAAGAATACATAAATAAATCAAATACAAATTACAATGTGAGAGTGAATGTAAATACATATGTATATGGAGAGAGACACAGAGAGAAAGCAAGAGAGTTAGAGACAGAGAGACAGAGAGAGCTAGCAAGCTTGAATAAGCATTGATTGGTAGAATAAAAGGAAAGAGGAGGAATGGGAGATGAAAATAGGAGCTTTCAGTAATTGGGATTCCTTTAGCCTGGAAAACTGGAGAAGAGAAAACCAAATGGCGATTTCATTACAGTTTTCAAGGAGGGAGATTTTAATTGAGTGTAAGAAAGAATCATATGCTAATGAAAGAAGAGAAACATTAGAATGAGCTATTGAGAGTAATTTTGAAATGTAGTCTTAGAAGTAGACTAGCATGCCTCTTCAGCTGGTAATCTTCCCCCAGCCTTTCCAGCTCCCTCTTATGCGTTGTCCTTCCCATTAGAATGAGAATTCCTTGACAGGAGGGGCTATTTGTTTTGTTAGTGTTTTTATTTCTAGAGCTTAGAATAATGCTCAGCACATACTAAGTATCTACTACATATGCCATCTCCATATTATTTATTCTGGTACACAGAGATTCAATTGGCTGAGATCTGGGAGAAGTTCAAAGATAGACCCATTCAGGGAGAGTCTGGTGCAAATAGAAGAAATGTGGGATGGTGCTGAGGAACCAGCTTGTAGGAGGATCATGATGATATGTGATAGAAGTATTTTAGAAATACAGTGGACATGTGTAGGTTCCAATCTGCTAACCCTATGGGTAAGAGAAGCCTTTTATAATTGGCTATGTAGCCAGAACTAGGAGTATCTTTTAAATAGTCACTTACAGCTATTTCCTCTCAGTTACATTCTTGAGGGATTCGTTCACCCCTTCACTCATGTCAGTCCACTGAGAGACCACGCCATTAAGGTGAGAGGCCTTAGAGGCTTCTCTACTTTGGGGTTATGTGGCCCTATGGAATGAGTCTTAGTACTTGTCCTTTGGTTTTGTTCTTTCTTAAATGAAGGGATGAAAGCCTCCCAACTTGGGAGTTTGAAAAGTCAATATCCAGTATCCATTGTTTCAAAGTTTGGGTTTGGTAGACAATCAATCCAACGTTTGTTAAGTATCTACTGTGTGTCAGGCACTGTGCCAAGTGCTGGGGATGCAAAAAGAGGCAAAAGAAAGTCCCTGCCCTCAAGGATCTTACAACCTATTAAGAAAGACAAAATACAAGGGAACATATATGAAGTAATTCCTCCCTCCCTCCTTCCCACCCTCCTTCCCTTTCTTCCTTCCTTTCACTATAAGTCAGGGGCATAGATACCAGAGGAGGATACAGTTTCCTCACTATTGTATCACTCAGTTCCTTTGTTATTTAAGGAAGAAGAGCCCTCAGGATATTGGTCTAATTAGGGGCTGAAGCAGACAAACTAATAACTAAAATAGCTTTCTGGATAAATAATTTAAATGAAACTTGAAGTAGAGGACTAAGGGAAGGTAATGAGTTATCAAAGAATTCAGTGAAGAGTTGAAAAAAGGCCAAGGTCTGCCACCACATCCAGGGCCATCTCCAGTCACCTGATCTATGTCTTGCCACTGGACCCAGATGGTCCCAGAGAAGAAAATGAGGTTGGTGACTTTGCACAACCCTCCCTCACTTAAATCCAATTCAATTGCAAGTCATGTCATCATCTCCCTGATGTCATTGTCCTCTTTGAGAAAGATGGACAAACCACACACACAGTGGAGTCAAACAAAAGAATTCTAAGAAGCTTCAAAGATAAGATCTGATGCTAATTAAGCTGTGTTCCTTCCCTGATGAGAGAAAGTTCCATATTTACGTCTAAGAGCTAAGATGAATTGAAAGACTTTTTTTTTTTAACAAGACTGACATGACAATTTCTTCATAGATGTGTTCACCCCCTGTGCAGTGATAAGTAGAAATCTGCATTAAGGAAGTCACAGTTTGTGCCATAGTCCCTTGAACTGTTACCTTTCAGGCAAAAACTGCTCTAACTTGCTAGGATATTGCTTCCTCCTCAAAGCCTGAATCAATATAATGTGCAAATCAAAGGTACATATAAAATCATTGCTTCTGTATTAGGTAGTAAAATATTTAACTGAAGAGAAAAGATGGAAGTTGATGGTACAAGAACTAACTCTCACATGTTTTGTTCATGTTACCAATGGTAAAAAGCCAACATTGTCTGGTATCTCTGAGTTTCTCTAGATTATGCACTTAGGGAGCTTCTGCCTAGCAATTCATATGATCTTGGTCATGGCTAGCTACTCGCAAGAACAGGAAGTACAAGATGAATTGATGCTGTAGAACCCATGGGAGAATTTGTTTTGTTTGAGGCTGAGCAAATGATTATTCTGTCATCTCACTTTCTTCGTGTCCCTTATCATCAACCACTTTCCATAGGTGAACTACGTGACCTGTAAGGTCCCTTCTGGGCAGCTAGGTGGCACAATGGACAGAGTGCCAGGCCTAAAGTCAGGGAGACACATCTTCATGAGTTCAAATCCTGTCTCAGACACTTACTAGCTGTGTGACTTTTTTTTTAAAGTGACCTGAGGGCAAGTCACTTAACCCTATTTGCCTCAATTTCCTGCCTTGTAAGATGATCTGGAGAAGGAAATGGCAAACCACTCCAGTATCTTTGCCAGGAAAATCCCAAATGACATCACAAACAGTCGGATACAATTGAAAAACAAATAAAGGTACCTTCCAGCTCCAAAGCTTATGTGCCCAATAGCTTTAATTTTCCAGAAAACAAAAATCACTACAAATGATTTTGGATTTGTAAAATTCAGCTGCAGCACTTAAAAGAGCATTTTGTTGTAAATTTATATATTTTATATAGATTTTTGGCAATAAAGTCCAAAGGATGTGTGTTTTACTGTAATACAACAATGTTTATCTTCAAGTAGCTCTTCATGATTGACTAGATGGTCCAAATACATAATACCTAAGGACCATCTTTGCTTTCCTTGTTTTTGACTATCTTGCTTGGTCTCAGAGTAAATGGTGATATTACCAAAACGAAATGCATTAAGTATGTCCTGAAGTCCAGATTTAAACAGTGTAACATTGTGATTATTTATCAACAAAATACTTTAGCTTTCTGAGAAATATGCAAGGATGGGACAACTCTTCTTTTAGATTCTTTAGATGGTCTGTAAACCTAACAGAGAAAGTTAAAATCAGATCTGGATTTTGAAAACTTCAACTACAACCTTCATATATACATTGAAGCTATGTATTCTTTCATTCACTAAATGTGAACTTAGAGCAATCATAGGCTAATGTGATTTTTGGACACCAAGTGAATAGTCATTTTATGTCCAAATGCTAACAGTTCTTTGAGCTCTGAGGGCAATGCATCAAAGTAATTTATTATTAGAAATTGGGAAGTCCTCCATGTGAAGTATTGGACTTTTTCCTTCTGAAACTTCAATTACATTTTAAGAACAGAAAGTGAATGAATGTTTAGAATGAACTTTTGCCATGGGAAAAAAAAGTCTGATTTTATTCTTCATGTATTTTCCCTAAATCAAAATTATAAGGTAGCAGACCACAAAACAGGCTATTTTAATGCTTCATAAAGTATTTTAATACACTTTGCAAACCCTTGGGACCAGAAAAGCCCATTACGTATTTTGTCATCAGATCACTCCTGGATTTTAAATATTACCAAGAAAATTTAAATCACACATTTAGAGTTCATATATACTTATACAATAAATGTTTGGTGAGATTTATTGACTTTTTAACAGCTCTATAGAGGTTTCATAAAACACTTTAGGTTTTTCCAGCTATAAAACGAAACCTGAGTCTTCTTACCAAGATGGATAGGAGTCAGGCTGCTTAGATTACATGTGCCTTCTTGAGCAAAACCCTGAAATTTGCACCTGTCAGAATAATGAACCAAATTATAGTAAGATATACATTTCACCCCCTGAGTGACACAAAAAGTCGGTCAGAAGTCCAGAGGTGAGAGGAAAGAACCTTCACCTCACCCCAAGGAAAGTCAATGACAGTGATTCCCAGACCAATTATAGACAGCACATATGTAGCCCATAAGGGAAGGGAAGGAGAGGGAATAAGCATTTATATTGTGCTTACTGTGTGTCAGGCACTGTGCTAAGAATTTTTTACCAATTAAATCTCATAACAACTCTGCAAGATAGATGCTGTTCTTCTCTCCATTTCAGTTGGGGAAACTGAGATAAATAGCAGTTATATGAGTTGCCAAGGGTCACACAGTTAGGAAGTATCCGAGTCTGCACTTGAACTTGGGTTTTTCCAACTCCAAGCCCCCACAGTATCAGTTAGATGCTTAGATGAGCTGCCTATGAGGTTCTGTGTTGGAGTCAGTAGGAGACAATCACTCTCTTAAGAAAACTCAGAGTGATCATTAAGGGATAGGGTGAGGACTTTTCCTTGAAGAGCAGTAGCAGGAAGCAATCAACTCTATATTATGAACAATACATAAATAAAGCATTCTCATGAAGCTTCTGCCCAAATCTGTGATTTTGTGTAGCATACCCAGTGTGGAAATTCTCTAAACCGACCCAGATGGACAACCCTTATTTAACTTATACTCTTAGAGAGTTGGCTGGCACACTAGAAGGTTAAGCTACTCATGTAGGATAGCAGACAGACTTATACCTATGCCTTTCTGGCTCCCATTCTCGTCTCTGGAGTATAATGCCTCTCCATGACAACTTTAAAGAGATGAAGAGTTAACTTTGGTTCAGCAGTGGCTAATATTTTCTTGGTTGCTTTATTTTAATAATATCTATATGATTTTCTACTATTCTTTTAGAATCTTCAACTCTGATATCTTTAACACTAAATTAAGAACACTAAGTTCTAAGTGCCTTTAAAATTTCATTGCCTCCATCACACATTTCTTTCTAATGTATCAGACTACTTTTCCTTACATCATTTTTAAAAATGTCATTTTACTGTCTCATATAGTACATCAGATAATTAGATACTTTTGTCCAAATGTGGTAGTTCTATTGTCTTCAATGATGAGGACAGATTGTATGGGAATGCTAACAGATCTCTTCCATTTCATGTGTATTTTGGAGTCTTTATTCTTTCTTTATTGAGAAGTGCTCTTTGGAAAATTTTAATTATTTCAGTATTTGGCCAGATTTTAAGAGGGTCTTTTTTTCCCATTCTCTTCTCCACCATTTTTGTTTGATTTCCCTATTGTGTGAGGTAATTCTATTTCAAATAGTCTTTCCTCCATAATGTTTTGCTCTTGAATTTATACTCCAAATCCATATTGCCCTCAGTTGCAATGCTTCTCTGGCAAGCAGATCAAGTATTTGCTCACTGAGGTAATTTCTGGACTCTTTTATTCTCTTTGTTATGGTAACTGTTTTACTTTGTTTAAACTCTTTTTTTAAGAAGTGATGATAATCAGTCTTATGATCAAAGTCAAGAAAAGTCAAAATTACTTTTATACATTGCCCATTTTGAAAACATTAGTAGTTTTTTTTTTTGAATAGGTCACCTTGGAGTCACCATTGTATGAAATGCTTTTTTCTATGCTGTATGATTTTTTTCAAATATGGCATTTGTTTTGATCTTTAACCATTTAGTGTTTTATCTGCACAGAAAGAGCTGACTTGGAAATGATCCACATTGTGAATCTATTGTAAAATATTAAGCTCTGGTTAATTTAATATTTTATGATATTCAGTACTGGCCATCTCCAGAATAGTGTACAATTTTTCTAAAAGGAATTATTTAGAAGATAAAATCATTCAGCTTCCCAGTACTCTAATAGAAGATTTGTAGAGTATTGATAACCACATGCAAGTTTGCTTCCAAATTCCAGTGTATGACTTCTTTAGTTTCTTGATCTTACATCATACTTCCATATATATATATATGTACACACACACATACATATATAATGTAAATATTATATATTTTATTTATTTTTAATATTTATAGGTTATAAATAAATAATAAAATTAATACATAAAATAAATTATATACATATTTCATTTTTCTCCCTTTTATCTACATCTGCATTGAAGTGACACTACATGTCAAGGTGTATATTGACTTGGCTTGAAACATCTTGTCAAAGACTTCATCAAATTTAGTTATTTCTTTTTTCTAAGCAGCAAATATAGGTGAGATTTATTTCCAAGGTAGTCTAATATCCTCAACATAAACAATTTAAGATGTTATGAACAAGTGGTTAATGAAATGCCATTTCTTATTGTTTTATATACATGATGAAATAACATCCACTAATTCCCTATTTGTGACTTCAAGGAAAGTCTGTGAGTCATCTTTCAACTTAGCTGTAACATTTATATGCATTCTGGTCTTGTACATATTGGTGATAATACAGAAATGATCAATTTTTCCAATTCTGTGTCAATTTGTTGGTCACTGAACTATTTTCATATTAAATAAGCCTACATTTAAGCTGAAGTCTAAATTAGTTAGTCTAAAACAAATGTTATGGAGAACACCTCATTCCTCCAGTGCTCCACCACTATCACTATAGAAGTGATATGTAAGATGGGTGTACGTTTTGTGTTGTTATATTTATTCTTGATTGGAATGGTTAAAATATTCATCATTCAATGGCTGACCTATTGGTGATAAGTTTATTTATACCTAGCCAGGCTAGTCCTTGGATATATCCAAAGCAAGTTCTTGCCAATAACTCAACTAAATCCTTTCTAACCTGATAGGCCCTGCCAGAGATTACATTCCACAAACATGGCCTTCAATAACCAAGGGTCACTCCTTGATTTGGGGGTAGCCTCAGAACAGTATTTCAGCTTAGAAATACATAATAGAGGCCCATTAACTCATATACTCATTGATTTAAGTTGGAAAAGAGACCAGAATCCGATGGACTCACTACCTCTACTCTACATGTGAAAAAACTGAGGCCAAAGAGGTAGTGACTTAGCAGACTCATGAGGTATTAAGCATCAAGGTTGGGATTTGAACTCATGACCTCTAAAAAAAGTGATAAGACAGTTTCAGCTGAGGATAAATAATTCTTGATTAGACAATTAGGAAGATAAGTAGTCCTGACTCCAGATACAGTGCTCTATCCACTGTGCCACCTCGCTGCCCCATTATTATCCCATGGGTTGATTCGACAAGTAGAGGAATTTGCTTTTCAAACAAAGAGTTGGACACCACAGAACAGCAACAATAAGCTGGATCATACTCACCCTTGATTTTTACCTTGATGTTAGAATTATGACTGCATTACATATGTGTCTGGCAAAAGCAAAGAAAGAGCATAAATGACAGTTGTCTGACTTTCAGATTTTACCTGTATCAGATTGCCTCAGGTAGTCTAATGGTGGCGTTGCTCAGTCATTTTTCACTCATGTCCACCTCTTCATGATCCCATTTGGGTTTTCTTGGCAAAAATAATAGAGTGGTTTGCCATGTCCTTCTCCACTTCATTTTACAGAGGCAAACAGTGTTAAGTGACTTGCCCATGGTCACACCGCTAGTACATGTCTGAGATCACATTTGAACTCTGGAAGTTGAGTCTTCTTGACTCCAGATGCAGTACTCTATCCACTATGTCACTTAGCTGCCCCATTATGATCCAGCACCACCTCTTTTATCTCATGGGTTGATTTGACAGGTAAAGTAAATTGCTCTGCAAACAAATGAGATAATAATGATGTAAGCCATGCTTTACATGTACCTTTAGGGGTGATGACATTCTGACATCTGGGTTTGCAGTATTCTACACTCACATTTCCCTAAAATTATAAAAAGTAATTCTAGGAGGTATGTCATGCCAGTGTGGTTACTCTCATTTTACAGATGAGAAAAAATGAAGCTCAGAGAGGTCATGATTTATCTTAAGCCACACAGCAAGTGAAGCTTATACTTGTACTCAAGTGTTCTGACCAGATCAACTACATTTCTACTCTACCAAACTGATTGCAATATAAATTCAGGAAATATAGATATTAGTGAGGTCTGGAGCAGTTGCAAAGGGATGGATGGAGGGGATGAGAGTGACTTAAAGGAGAAGTAGTATTTAAATTAGTAGAGAAGGTTCACTGAAAGGGACATCATGAGCTGAGTCATGGAAATGGGATGAAACAGTAACTTTACTTATATGACTGAAGCTCTATTTAAGTACGTGTTGAGAAATAAAGACAGTCTTCATTTACATATGACAGACATTTCTAACATATAATTTTTTTTTCGCTATCCCCAATCTGGTTGCCTTGCATTCTTGTCAGCCTTCCTTTCCTCCATATTGTCAATGATCATAAGAAATTTGAATTTTTCCTTCAACAGCTCCTCCCACTTTATTCCTCTGTTTACTTCAGCCTTCATGCTTCAGGCCATGACTGATCTTACTCATGTCAGGACTAAAGTGGCAGAACAGATAGTGACCACAAGGATGGTGAAGAGCCTTCCATTTTATATTCCATCCAATCTCTGGAGTCCCTCATGGTGCCTTACACTTAAAATGTACTCAATATTTGTCAAATTAATAAGTTAACAAATGGATATTTTTGTCTTCCTCCTTCTCAGCCCATCCCCTTAAATTTCCTACCTCTTCTTGTGTTGGAATTCCCAAGATAACTTGAGTTTCCTCTGAAGTGTTGAGAAAATTCATTTCAATTCTTCCAATACAAATGTCCTGCTTTTGTTTCTTTGTTTGTTTGTTTTTCTTACAGATTCTAAATAGAGAGAATGCTTGAACAAGGTCATGATAGCAGTTGTGTCATGTATTGTCACAGAATTAAAACAAACAAAAATAAGGACAAAAACTAAAAAAAAAAAGACATGTTGGGGAGGGTGGTGTCCATACCTGTTTGAGAAATAGCCACAGAGAGAAAACCTATGAAACTATATTCTGTTCTGCTATAAGCCATGGAAGTGAGAAACCTTGGGTAGATTTCCAAGGTGGAGGAAAGTGAGTGAGACAAACTGTGAGACATAAGGATATTTTTTCCTTTGTTCCTCCCACCCCAAAAAAGGGATAAGCAGTCTAGAAGAAAGAGCATCACCCCTTGACTTACTTGTATTTTTAGCCTTTACTATTTGTAATTATCTTTGCTACCCTTGGAACTCCTGATTTCAAGGTCTGCCTTGCAAGTATCTTTATTTCAGTTAAATCAAGTCAAAAATCATTTATCAAGTACCTACAATGTGCCAGGAACTGTGCTAAGCCTTTGAGATACAAAGGAAGGCAAAAAAAAAATAAACCTTTATCTCAAGGAACTCATAGTCTAATAATGGTAGAGCAAATATAGACAACTGTGCAAGAAAGATATATACAGAATAAACTAGAGACAATCTTGGAAAACACTAAAATTAATGAGGATGAGGAAAGGGGATGGGAGCCAACATTCACCAGTTATTAGTGTTTTAAAGCTAAAGTATTCCAGTATCCATTGCTTACTATGTGGAAAGGATATACTTTCAAGGTTATTTTATTTTACCACTGTAAAAAAGAACTGCTATAAATACTTTGGACATAAACATTTCTCCTGTTTTATTTCATTTTTAATCTTTTTTTTGGATATAGGCTTAGAAGTGGCATAGTGGTGTCATGCTATTTAGTAACTTTTTATGTGTGATTTAAAATTGCTTTTGAGAATGGCTGCACTGATTTACTCGATTACCAACTGTGACCATGTACCTGTTTTCTCATAGCTCCTCCTACATTAATCATTTTTCATTTTTGTCATCTTTCTCAACCTGATAGGAGTGAGATGGAACTGCAGAATCATTTTAATCTGCATTTCTCCAATTAATAGTGATTTGGTGCATTTTTTAATATGGCTGTAGATATCCAGGTTTTGTTTTGTTCTGTTTTCCCTTTAGAGCTATCTGTTCATATCCTTAGGCCATTTATCAATTGGGCAATAGCTCTTATTCTCATGAATGTAAATCAGTTTCTTATGCATCTTAGAAATTATACTTTTATCAGGGAAACTTGTTGCAAGGAGTTTTCCCAGTTGTTTCCCTTTGACTCTTAGCATTATTGTATTCATTTCTGCAAAAAACAATTACCATTTTGTGATCCTCTCTCCCTAACCCTCTCTATTTCTTATCCATATATCTAATAGGTAATTCCCTTCAGCCATTGATATATGCTGTTTTCACCTATGAAATGTGAAACACTCCAAGCTAAGGATAGTTTAATTTATCTTTGCATCTTGAGTCCCTAGCAGAGTACCTGGAATATGGTAGTCACGTAACAATGTTTGTAGTTTGTTCAATTGACCTCTCTGACACAATAATCATTGTCTCACTTGCCACATAGGTATTTGTGTACACTTTTTCTCACCTGCACGTCTCCATACTAGATCATAAGTTCCATATGGGCATGGAAATGATTGTCATTTTTCAGAGCCCCTCGCACATATCTTTTATATATCAATTAATCAACAAACAATTGTGAAATGCCTACTACATGCCAAACACTGCTCTGGACACTGAGGAAATACTCATAGATAGATAGATGATAGATAGATAGATGGATGGATAAATACACACCACACACACACACACACACACACACACACCCCTCCATACCCACACATATACATATATATATATACTCCATCAATCTGTCTATCTGTCTGTGTGTCTGTCTAGTGAGAAAAGAGTGCATTGCAAGCAAGGAGGAAAACCAGTTCTAAGTCCCAGAGATAGAATGTGTTGGGCCAGCACCAATATGAAGGCCCATTTTGCAGACAATAGAAAGCTTGAAGGAGATCCATGTATAATAATACTCCAAAAATAATGTGAAGCCAGGTTGGGAAAGATTTTAAATGCCAAAAAGAAGAGTTCAAACTCAGTTGAGTATAGAAATCTGTCTTACCATCCAGGAAAGTAGGAGGGGATGGGGATAAGAGAAGGGGGAGGGGCTGATAGAAGGGAGGGCAGATTAAGGGAGGAAAAAATCAGAAGCAAAACACTTGAGAATAGACCAAGTACAAGGAGGAAGAGTAGGATAAATTAGGAGAAAATAGGATGGAGGGAAATATATAGTTGGTAATCATTACTGTGAAGAAAACAATTACAGTGAGTCTCTCTGATAAATACTTCATATCTCAAACACTTGGAAAACTGAGTCAAATTTATAGAAATAAGAGCCATTCCTCAATTGGTAAATGGTCAAAGGATATGAACAGGCAGTTTTCAGAAGAAGAAATTAAAGATATCAATAGTCATATGAAAAAATGCTCTAAATCATTATTGATTAGAGAAATGCAAATTAAAACAACTCTGGGCTACCACCACATACCTATTAGATTGCATAATATGACAAAAAAAAAGGAAAATGATAAATGTTGGAAAAGATGTAAGAAAATTAAAACACTAATGTACTATAGGTGAAGTCGTATACTGATGCAACCATTTTGGAGAGCAATTTGGAACTATATCCACAGGGCAATAAAACCATGTACATACTCTTTGACCAAGCAATACTGCTACTAGCTCTGTATCCCAAAGAGATAAAAAAAAAAAGGACTTATGAGTACAAAAATATTTTAGCAGCTCTTTTGATGCTGTCAAAGAATTGGAAATTGAAGGGATGTCCATAAATTGGGAAATGGCTGAACAACTTGTCATATAGATTGTGATGGAACACTCTTGTGCTTTAAAAATGATGAGTTAGCAGACTTCATAAAACCCTGGAAAGACTTACATGAACTGATGCTGAGTGAAGTGAGCAGAACCAGGAGAACATTGTGCATAGTAACAACCACATTGTACAATGACTAACTTTGATAGACTTATTTCTTCTTAGCAATGCAAAGATCTAAGATGTCTCCAAAAGACTTATGATGGAAATGCTGTCTACATCTAGAAAAAGAACTATGGAATCTGAATGCAGATCAAAGAATATTATTTTATTTGCTCTCTCTTTTTTTCTTTTTTTGTTTGTTTCTTCATTTTCGTGTTTTCTCCCACTGGTTCTCATTCTTTACAACATGACTAATATGAAAATAGGTTTAATATGAATGTATATGTAGAGCCTATAGCAAATTGCACACTGTCATGGTATGGGGGGAGGGGAGAGATGGGTAGAAGATTTGGAACTCAAAATCTTATGGAAGTGAATATTGAAAGCTAAAAATAAATAATAAATAAATAAATCAAAATGATGAGCAGGACACTCTCAGGGAAAAAAAATGGGAAGACTTACATGAACCAATGCAAAGTGAAATGAGCAGAACCAAGAGAGCATCATACACAGTAACAGCAATACTGTGTGATGATCTACTATGAATAACTTAGCTATTCTCAGTCATACAATGATCCAAGACAGTTCTGAAGGACTTATGAGGAATGGAGTTATCCATCTCCAGAGACAGAATTGGTAGAGCCTGAATGCAGATCAAAGATACTTTTTCTTTACTTTCTGTATTTTTCTTTTTTTTCAATCTATGTTTTCTTTCACAGCGTGACTTATATGAAAATGTATTTTGCATGACTATACATACATGACCTCTGTCAAATTACTTCCCTTTTCAATGGGGTGGGGGAAGGAGGAAGGGAGAAAATTTGGAATTCAAAATTTGAAAATAAAAAATGTTAAAATTGTTTTTGCATGTAGTTGGGAAAAATAAATTGTTAAATTATAATTGTTTTTAAAAAGGCCTTCGTGTCTACCCAAGCTTAGGAGAGGTGAATGGATTCCTGGGATGCAAGGCAACCTTAGGGAGATGCTCATGGTACGTAAGCCAGAATGTCAGATGAGAGGCTCAAAAATCTGTTTCTCAGGATTCATTTAAATAAAATTTAACAAATATTTATGAATTACTTGCTAGGTATAAGACATTGTGTTAAGCACTGGGAGGATGCCATCATTGAGACCCTAGAGTGTATACAGACAAGACAGAGGAAATGATTCTCAACAATTTCATCATTTTATTTTGTTGTAGATTGCAATAGGAGCACAGTTATTTGTAATGTCTAAAAAGTGTTTAGATTTAGGTATAACTGGATGCTTTAAAACATTTTGTAGGTCTAATTCTTCCTGATATCTTAGTTCAGATGGGGTTTCATAAAACAACTGGAAAAATCTCAGCATATTTGACTCATTTTAGGATTTAGGGGATTTTCAGAGTATTTCTAAATTGAAATTTTGAGAATCTTGCCAACTACTATATGAGGTATAAAGTTCTCTTTTCATTTTCAATGGGTGTGATATTTTTCTCTTAAAATTCTCAGCTTGTTTTCTTTCACAAAAGTTAAGCAGCTATAAAGATTATCCAAGAAGGGTGGCACCTGGCAAAGTATGTTGAAATCTAGTCCATACCATCTAATAATGTTCTACTTGACAGAAATGCACAAAATTCCTGAGTTCTGGGTTCTGTGGTTGAAATTTGGATTCAGCTGGCAGAAATGTAAAACCAGGTGTCCCTGGAAACTGAGCTGCAGATGACCCAGGCATAAATCCAACAAATCACTAATGTTTCAGTTAATAATGGCATTAGTGATCTTTTTCTCTAGGTCTCTCTACGTTAGAAGGTTGAATACCATCTCGGCATGAGTATTTTTCAGCTTGGTCAAAGTCTTTATGAAGTCAAAATCATGGTCAAAAACTTATGAAAACACTTGTATATTAGAAATTCTGATGCTCTCAGTAGCTAGAAAATCACCAAAATTTTGAGCAGTTGAGGAGAATGACAAATCAGGTATACACCTCCATAAAGGCCATAAATTGAGATTTTTGTGCCCAGGGCAAGTAGTGAGAAACAAAACCAAACTATCCTTAGTTGTTTCCAGAAAAAAAAAATCAACTGAAAAATCAGGGAGGCCTAGCACATGACGCTACGGGGAAAGGAGGAGTTATAAAGATATCCTGGGTACAGAAGGACCTGGGACTTCACACAACTGGAAGAGCTCAGTTTGGGTGTGGTCATTTTAGGGGAGGTAGAAACAAAATGTGAGCTTTCAGTTCTAACCTTTTTTTTTCCTAAATAGGTGCTAAACCAAATTGTATCTGTCCGTTTAGGGACAGCAAATGCTATTAATTTCCCTAATATCTCAGCCTCTGGGGACAGAGCCCTGACTTAGGTTTGAATGATAGAAGTTATTCTCAGACACTTAAAATGAATGGGGTAAATGTTTGAATATTTGCAATACAGACTTAAAAAGCTCATGCTGACTAAATTGGTCGGTTTTTTTTAAGTTTTTAAATTTTTTAAATTTTTTTTATTTTTGATATACTTTATTTTTTTGATATAAATTTATTTTTAGTTTTCAACATTTACTTCCACAAGTTTTTGAGTTCCAAATTTTCACCCCATCTCACCCCTCCCCCCACCCCAAGATGGCATGCATTCTGAATACCCATTCCCCTAGTCTTCTTCTCTTCTATCTTTCCCCCCACCTTCACTTATTCCCTTCCCCTTCTATTTTCCTGTAGGGCAGGATAGACTTCTGTATGCCATTTCCTCTATTTCTTATTTCCCAGTTGCACTTGAAAACTTTTCTTTTAAACATGTGTTTTTAAAACTTTGGGTTCCAAATTTTCTCCCTTCCTCCCTCCCCACCCACCTTTGTTTGAAAAGGCAACCAACTCAATATAGGTTATATGTGTGCAGTTATGTAAAACATGTCCATGGTAGACATGTTGTGAAAAACTAACTCTATTTCCCTTAATCTTATCCTGCCCCCCCCATTTATTCTATTCTTTCTTTTGACCCTATCCCTCCTCAGAAGTATTTGCTTCTGATTACCTCCTTTCCCAATCTGCCCTCCTCTCTATCATCCCCCTGCTCTCTTGTCCCTTCCCCCCTCTTTCCTGTAGGGTAAGACTGATTTCCATACCCAATTGAATGTGTATGCTATTCCCTTCTTAAGCAAAATCCTATGAGAATAAGATTCACTCATTCCCTCTCACCTTCCCCAGTTTTCCTTCCACTGTAAGAGCCTTTCTTTTCTGTTTTGGTTTTTTTTTGGGTAGGGAGATTATTTACCCTGTTCTACCTCTCCCTTTCTTCTTCTCCTAGTATAATCTTCTCTCATCCCTTAATTTTATTCTCCAGATATGACCCCTTAATCTTCAACTCACCCTGTGCCCTCTACCTATCTGTCTATCCTTTTATCTATCTATCTATCTATCTATCTATCTATCTATCTATCTATCTATCTACACACATATAATTTTTCCCCCTCCAACTACCCTAATACTGACAAAGGTCTCCTGAGTTATAAATATGATTTTTCCATGCAGGAATGTGAACAGTTCAACCTTAATAAGTCACTTATGATTTCTCTTTCCTGTTTACCTCTTCATGTTCCACTTGAGTCTTTTGCTTGAAAGTCAAATTTTCTATTCAGCTCTGGTCTTTTCATCAAGAATGCTTGAAAGTCCTCTATTTCACTGAATGACCATTTTTTCCCCTGAAGGATTATACTCAGTTTTGCTGGGTAGGTGATTCTTGGTTGTAATCCTGCGTCCTTTGCCCTCTGGAATATTATATTCCATGCCCTATGGTCCTTTAATGTAGAAGCTGCTAAATCTTGTGTTATCCTGATTGTGTTTCCATACTACTTGAGTGCCACACTGCACTCCTTTCCCCGCCCAGCATGATATACCTTTCTGGTCAACCATCCAGGTTGTCTTGGGCTGGAAATTTGCTTCATTCTCTCTTTTTGTGGGTTCTGCCATTTTAGAATTTGTTTAGAGCCATTTTTTATGGGTATTTGGAGGGGTTTGGGGGAGAGCTCAAGCAAGTCACTGCTTTTACTCCACCATCTTGGCTTGTTTGTTTTTTTGGAAAAAAACACGAAACTGAAAATTCTTTTTAAGAGTGGTTATCTACACTTAAGGAAAATGAAAATTTTCTGAAAGATTTTATTTGATCTTTTCTTCTTTATAAAGGGAAAAGGGAAAAAGTTACTTTTATAATCAATAACATTTAACTTTAGATCTTAGTTGAACTTGTTTTTACCTACCTTATCATCTCCAGTGGCTATCTCTTAACTCTAGGATGCAACAGAAATTCCTCTGTTTAACAGCCCTTCATGATCTAGCCTCAACTATTTTCCCAACCTCCTTCCCACAATCTATGTTCCAGACAAATTGTCTCCTCACATGTATAATTTCACTTCCCATATCTATATCATTTTATTAGCTGTTCTCTATTGGGCCAGACTGTACTCTCACCCTCATTTATACTACCTCTTTAATCTCTTGTTTCCTTTGAAACTCTGCTGAAGCAATGCCTTCATTTGGAAGTTGATTCCAGAAGTCTCCCTCCTCCCTGCCAGTGCATTCCTCCCCCAAATTTACCTTGTTTACATTTAATTTATATAAAGCAACTCGATGCATTGGCTCAACTCATTAGACTTAGAGTTAGGAAAACCCTAGTTTTTCCCCACCTCACTTACTAGGTGTGTGACCCCAAGCTAGTCATGTAATCTCTCTCAGCCTTAAATTCCTCAACTGTCAAATCAGGATATAAATAGAATCTACCTTACAGAGTTATTGTGAGGATAAAATGAGATAAAATATATTCAGCTTTTTTTACAAACCTTAAAGTGTTGGGAATCAAGATACTTCAGACTTCATTTCTGATACTAATAGCTGTGTGACCTTGGAGAAGTCCCTTAATCTATCTGGGCTTTAGTCTTCTTCCAGCTCCAACATTTCTGCTTCTGTGATTCTTGAAGTATCATTTAAAGCTCTACAGTATTTTTGTCTTCATGACACCCAATCACCATATGATTTACATTGTTAAAAAAGTTTAAATAAAAAGTAACATCATTTTTTTCCTTAGAATTGCATTGAAAAAACTCTCTTTCATTAAAAAACTAAGGTTCTCCCTTGACAAATAGTTATTTTAGTGCAGTGAAGAAAACCTATGATTTTGTCAACTCTTCTACATGCTCAAATAAAGGGGTAGGCCAAATTCTGGTCTGATCTTTGGTTTAGTATCCTAACCATCATGTTATCAGACCTTGTAACATTCTTTTTAGGAGGACTTTTCCTCTGTTATGGAAATAACATACCTTGACTAGAAAAAAAAATCCTTTCATATATTTTCTAAATAAGTTATTTCTTATTTTCAAACAGATTTTTTAAAAATGCCTTTCAATGGTCTCAACAGAATGTTTGTACTTATTTTCCATGCTTATCCCCTTTTTCAGTTTGCATTTCCTTGGCCTCCCTTCCCCATGGCTCAATCAACACTGAGCCAGTGCTATGAACTCCTGACCACAGGCTGATGCATTTAGGACATGTTTGTACAACATGGAACTTATTTCATACCACCTTGCTCAGTGAGGTTGTTGAAGCTTCCCTCCCCTTGGGCGGGAGGGCTAGGGAGTGTTGGGACACTGGCTTCAATAAGCAACTTTTTATGGTGTCTAATCATGTGCAAATGTGTTAAAATTGGTAGTTTTTAGCAAATAGTTATGGAGCATATTACCGTAAGGCATTTGTTCATGGCGTGACAATGATTGGCCCCTGGCCACTTAATGTTTTATTTAATAATGTGGGAATTTCAGTGTGTTTTCCTTTCATTATTTTTAACTTGAAAACAGAAACAGAAAGCCCCTTCTTTCAAGTTCAGACTTTACCGCCTAGAGTCTGTCAAAAGCAATATAACCATCTGGATTTTAGAGCAGGAGCTTTCACAGGATGTTAATTTAATATACTGGCATATTTCATGCATACTTTTTATATTTTGTATGCTTGAAGCTATCTCTAGGTGGCCACCCAAGAATACTAGACTTATTTTTAAAAGTCCATACATTGGAGCAGAAAGTATTCTCCATATAACACTGCAAATTTAAAGCTCAAGTTGACAACGTTATAGTTAAAACAGTATTTAATGTGTCAACTTCTATGCACCAATGTTTGCTTCATTGGAAGTCACAGGTTTACATAACCGAAGGCCTAAACTTTGCCTCCCTTTAACCTTCAATACTTGCACTTTCCTCCCCCGAGGCAGAGGAAAGGATCTTGTTCCATTAAAGAAAAGAGGTACTGAGATTCTCTAAAAGGTGTGTTTTCCACAGCAACTGTCTATGTTAATGCTGTACGTTATGAGAAATTGCTTTTAATTGAATCCTATGGGGAACAAAATGCATTGTTAGAAGTTCACAGTATAGAAGGACAGCAAAATGCTTTTCAATCAGAGAATGGCAACTGTATTATGGTGTATAAGTACAGTAATGTAACCTAGATATACATACAAAAACACCTCCAAAAAAGACCCGTTCTAGGATTCACTTTTAAGTCACAGTTGTAGTTTTCATTAACAAAAATAAGTGATGGTTGTCTGTGTTACCTTTTCAAAATGTGCTTAAGGGTTGCTTAACTGAAGTATTTGAGAGACCCATAAACTCTAAAATATTGTGGTTTCAGGAAGCTGTACCATGCACTGCATCCACAACCAAGGAAAACCTTCTTGGCAGACGGGCTAAACCAGGTTGAGGGTATCTAAGAACTTTCAAACCTGTTGTTGAGTTGGGGGATGTCTGCCCCAAGCTCGTGAAGACTTCTCCTGGAGGGATAAGCAAATGAGAACAATTTGTTCCAATGGCCCTAAAGGCAACTGAAGCAGGTGTATAGTGTTTAAGCTTGGTTAGACAGTTAAGATGCCAAGGTCATCCACTGCAGCCCAGGCCATGGCTAATCATCCTGGCTTTTGTCTTGCTACTGTACTTTGATGAGTGGAAGAGAGAGTGAGGCTGATGACATTGTGCAATTCTAACTCACTTGAATTTAGTTTGTGGGCAAGTCACCCTGTGATGTCATTGGTCCTCTTTGGAAATGAAGGAAAAATGAGATATTTAGAGAGGGAAGAAACTTTAGAACATCCCTACTACTGTAAAGAAGTAGAAAGTGCATTGTGACTTGCCAGGTTTATACAGTTATTTAACGTGGAACCCAGGACTTCCTGTGTCCAAGTCCAGGGCTTTATACACTAGAACAAAATGCCTTTTGATGAGAATGGAAAGGAGGGAGGAGAGAGAGAGAGAGAGAAAGACAGACAGCAGACAGAGAGACAAATAGATGCACACAAAGAGACAGACACACACATGGAGACAGAGAGAGATAGAGACAGAGAAAAATGGAGGAATGGAGAAATACAAGAAGGAAGGGAAAAAGGAAGGGAAAGAGGGAGGGAAAGAGGGAGAGAAAGAGGGAGGAGAGAAGGAAGAAAAGAGACAAGGAAAAATGAAAGAAGGAAAGAAGAAAAAAGATAACAAAAAAGAAAAAAGGGTAAGTTTTTTGTGTACATTTTACACATGTTCAATTTACCCTAATAATATGCAAATTTATTTATAGAAATCAAGCCACCAGTACAAAAAAGAACAAGTTGGAGTGAAAAGGAGCATATTTAAGTAGCATGTGGGCTATTTCATTTCAAGCTGCAGTACTTACAGGTCTTGATCCAATTAAAGGGTAAGAAAAGAGCAGTAGATCTAGTAATTTTCAGTTTGAAGCAGCTGAATCCACCTCAATCAGCTGTTGATAACAGTATTTCTTGGAAACAATACTTAACTTCTCTTACAGCTGCCAACCAAGGCAAAGACACAGAGAGAGACAGAGACAGAAACACACACACACACACACACACACACACACACACACACACACACACACAGACAGACAAACAGAATCATGCTTTGATTACTCAATAGTACCATCAATATGGTATTTTAAGAGTACAAACTTTCCTTTATTCATCTGGACAGGTACTGATAAAAAAAATAAAACAGAAGGAATTCTACATGTCCTTTTCTCAAGCTGTAGAATCTATCACTTATAAAATCAATCTTACCTGAATATTTTGCTGGTGCTGTATAGAATCTTAATCTTAGAACTGGAATGAATGCCATGGGGTCATCTAGTCTGACCTCTACTCAAATCATGCATTTCATTGACAATATCTCCAACAACTGGTCATCTAGCTTCCCTTTAAATACTTCAAATGACAGGGCTCTCACTATTACTATTCCACTTTTTTAACATCTCTAGTACTTTAAAAATTGCTATTATTATTATATTAATTTTATAATATATTCAATTCAATTGATCAATCAGAATGCATTAGTTTAGAGTCCATTATGTGCTAGATACTGTGCTAGGTTACGGGGTGGGGAACCTGCAACTTGAGGCCACACGTAGCCCTCTAGGTCCTCAAGTGTGACCCTTTGACTGAATCTAAACTTCACAGAACAAATCCTTTTATTAAGGCCTTGAGGCCATAGGTTTCCCACCCCAGACCTACAAATAAATATAATTAAATAATCCCTGATCTCAAGAAGCATATATTCTATGGGGGAGATAAAACTACATATATTATTTTATACAGAAAACTATAATACAAAGTAGTTAAAACAAGGTTATTTGGGAGGGAAAGCTAGCAGTTGAAGTTTCAAGAAAGATATCACATAGAAGATATTGTTTGAAGAAGTTTTCTTGAAGGAGAGTGAAATTTTATAAGGAAGAGGTGAGGAAGGAGTGCATTCTAGGCATTGGGGTGATCAGCACAAAGGCAGGGAGATAGGTGATAGAATCTTATGGGTGAGGAGAAGAGAGATGGTCAGGTTAGCTTCAGTATACAGTGTAGGAAAAGGAATAAGGTATGATGAAGGTGGGAAAGGCAGGTTAGGGACATATTACAAAAGTTTTTAAAAGCCACAAGAGTTTATACTTCATCCTATAGGCAATAAAGAGCCACCAAAATCTATTGAGTAAGAGAAAGACATGGTCAGACCTGCATTTCAGGAAAATCACTTTGGCAGCTCAGAGTAAGGATTGGAGTAGAGACAGACTTGAAGCAGAAATACCAATTCGGAATTCAAAAGCCACTGCCATGGTCTATACTAGTTCTCACATTTTTTTTTTATTTTAGAACCCTTTTAGACTCTGAGGATTCCTCTCCCTCCAAAGAGCTTTTATTTACGTGGGTTATATCTATTGATATGTAACATATTAGAAACTAAAATGTCTTATTGTGAAAATATTTCTTATCATATGGAGCCTCCTAAAAGTGCCTCAGGGAACCCTAGGGATTATCAGACCACACATTGAGAATCACTGGTCAAGGTAAGAGGTGATGAAGGCCTAAACAAATATGGTGGTTGTATAAATAGAGAAAAGAGATTGGATTTGAGAGATGCCACAAAAGCATAAAATAGCAAGATGTAGTATGAGTGGGATGAGAATGAGTGATAAGTCAAACATAATGTCCAAATTATGAACCTAGAGACTAAAAAAGGTGGTATTTTTAAAAATAAAAACAGTGAAATTTGGAGAAGGGTAGGTTTTAATGGAAGGATAATGAGCTCTGAAATGTATAGCCTAAATTCCATACTTTGAGACCAAAAAGAAAAGAAGTCTAGTCAAAGAGGAGAAATTCAAATATGAAAAGACTAGCATCATATCCACTCTCTTTTTATTGCAGGCTGGAGTCAGCAACACCTAAGTTCAAATGTGACCTAAGACACTTACTAGTTATGTGCCTCTAGGCAAGTCATTTAACCCTGTTTGCCTCAATTTTCTCATATGCAAAATGAGCTGGAGAAGGAAATGGCAAATTACTCCAGTATCTTTGCCAAGAAAACCCCAAATTGGGTCATAAAGAGTTGGAAATGATTGAAATGACTGAACAAAATATCATAAATTCTTTTTGACTAATCCTAGTTTATCAGGCATTTAGGATCCTTCTCTGTCTTTGTCACTCTTCTCTGTACATTCACCAGTAACTTACATTTTACCTTGGACAAAGGAAAGGGAGGGACACAACATGTTCACAAAATCATTTTAGGAAATCAAAGGTAACAAATCAAAAATAACTGAATGTCAAATTCTGGAACATTATTAGGTCAGTTTGACTAGAACCTAGAAGAGATAAAAAGGTAGCATGGATTAAATCAAGAAAAGTAGATGAAACCAGAATGTGAAAACTTTAAATGTCTGGCTGAGGAATTTTTATTGTCTCCTAGAAACAATAGAGAGCTACTGAAGATTTTTCAGTGGAGAAGTGACATGATCAGCCCTGTGTTTTAGGACTATTAACTAGGCATCATAGAGGATGAACTGGAGGGAAAAGAGACTAGAAGTAGTGCGAATAATTAGTAGGCTGCCATATTAAATTACTGACTAATAATGCACTTGAAGTCCATTAGATATTCTAAACATTTTTCAGATAGAGTGCTTTCTAATTATATTTTGCTAAACCTGTATTCTTTCTTATGAGGGTGAGGGGCAGAAGGAAGCCAAGGTCCAAATTCTGATTTAGCCCTATTCATATTTATATTATTAGCTCATATTCATGGTTGGAGCCTGGGGAATCTTTTGGGATCCCAGGTCTATCCTCTGATATATTAGCATGCCCTCTCAACTTCATGTTAACTACAAATTTGATTAGCATGCAATTTATATCTTCATCCAAGTTGCTGATAAAAAAAATGCTAGAACAGGATCAAGGACATATCCCTGGGGGACTACAGTAGATTCCTCTTTCCAGTTTGACATTGGTCCATTAATCAACACCCTTTGGATCCATTCCATGTATCAGTTTTAAGCCTTCCTGACTATATTCTCATCCAATCCACCTCTTCCCATCTGTTCCATCAGGATATTGTGATGGATTTTTACCAATGGTTTTGTTGAAAATCCAGATATACTCTGTCCATAAAACTCCTCTAAACTATACATCTAGAATTGTCCAAAAAATAAAGATTAGTTAGTATGATGTGATTTTAATGAAACCACATTTGCATATAGTCAATTTCTCCCTTACTAAATACTAACAATACTGTCCCTTCAATGATCCATTCTAAATTATTCCACAGATCAACATTAAGTTCATTGCTTATCAGTTTTGAAAACTCAGCATCTCTCCCAGTCACAAGAATTCCTTCCTGACAATTACATTTTTTGCAGAAGAAGATGGCTGTGGCAATTAATGGTATTGCTATTGGTGTTCTCATTCAAACCAAAGAAGAAAGCAACTGTGCCTCTATAATTAGGACCAACAATATTCAGAAGGAAATGGCTAATATGCACGTCTAATCTTATGGCTAATATGCCCTCCAATCCCAGCTACAACTTCTTCCTCCCCTAAATCCTTTCATCCATATATCCTACATTAAGCACACATTCAATTCAATTGCTACATACCACTTTATTCTTATCCCTATTTGCCATCACTATCTCCAATTCCTTATATTCTGTCTATTATCTTAATAAAAGTTTAAGAAATTTTAGAATATCCATCTTGTGTAAGGAAATATGGAACACACAAAAGAGCAAAGTAAGTCAACTTCATTGAGATAACATATATAAAAAATGAAGGCTGGTCAGAGAAGATAGTGAACAGAGATCTGGTCTGTGAGATCCTCACTGCGGCTCTGGAAAGAATTGGGCACCTCTCCAAATTTGTAACAACTAGTGTGTGTTTTTCAAACAGGTTTCCTATCTGGGTGTAGCAGGAATAGGCACTGGGGGAAGGGGGGAATGAACTTGGACTTGGGGAAACAGTGCTACAATTTGTGCTAGTGGGAAAAGGAAGGCACTTGGACAATTGGTAACTAGTTGATACTCAGGCTTTTCTGGGGCAGGGATGAAGAAAGGGGTTTGGGGCTATTTCTATAGGTTGTACTCTGACAAGGTAACCTAGGGGTTTTGAATTTCCCAGGGCTTCTTTTTTAGCAGAGTCAGAGGAATCCTGGGTCATTACATTTATTTTCTCCTCCCCTCTCTTATCTCTACCTTTTGGCTTCTCTAGTCTCCTCCAAGTTCCAGTTAAAATCCTACCTTCTATAGGAACTTGTTCCCAGTTCCTCTTAATTCTAGTCCTTTCTCACTGTTTTCTATTTCTCCTGTACATAGCCTATTTGTTCATAGTCATTTGCACATTGTCTCCCTCATTATAGACTATAATCTCCTAGAAGGCAGGGATTATTGTTATTATTTTTGCCTTTTGTTGTATGCTGTGATTAGCATAGTTCCTAGCACATAGTATACTTTTAATAAATGCTATTGAAAAGGCAGCTAGGTGGTGCAGTGAAGTCAGGAGGACCTGAGTTGAAATTCAGCCTCAGACCCAAACACTTGACACTTACTAGCTGTGTGACTCTGGAAATGTCACTTAACCCCAATTGCCTAAAAAAAAAATGTTTGTTGATTGACTAACTATTCTATTGTACCCTTTGAAAATTCTGTTCCATTGCCTTTTTTTATTGTTAGGATTTGTGGAAATCAGGTTATTTCATTATATTCAAGTCTTCCAATATGAGCACAGGATTTAAAATGAAAAGAAATGCTGTGAGTCAAACATTGGACTCGTCAAGGAAGGAGAACAGCATGAGGGTCAATAAAAATGACTAGTAGGATTTGGATTGGATAATAAATTTGAGTAGTATGAAGCATAAAGGAGAAAATGTTGCTCAGTGATGGCTTTAAGAGAGTATCAAGTAACATCAGTGAACAAGAAGTATTTTGACTTCTCCAATATGAAAGTTTAACCAGTATTAGAAAGAGTGACCAGCTACAAAGTGTCATAAGGAAGAATCCTGGTCTCAGTGAAAGCCAAAAAGTTGGAAGGAGCAAGAACGTTAAAAGTTTAAGATGAAATTGAGTTGTTTAAGATGAAGGCAAGTTTGTTAGTTATAAAACAGACATTCTGGAGAGCACAGTGGAAAGTATGACTAGATCTAGAATGAGACATTTGAGGTCAGGGTTGAAGGGGATGAGAATGACAGTACAAGCAATTGGGGATAAGTAATGGGGTTTGTATTTCAGCAGTTGGGAGTTCAGAAGAATGAAGAAAGGTAGAGTATTTGGGGCTGGCTAGGATGAATGCTAACCTTTGAGGAATGAGTTGAGGCAGAGTATCTGTCTGGAGAGATATCCATTGAGGGAGGGAGGTGACTAAACTGTTCAAGTAATCTCCCTCAAAGTACAGATGGTGATGTTGTTTTTTTCCTATGATGCTCAGTAAGTTGGCCTCACAGTAGCTATGAAGAGACAAAGGTTTGGCTTATGGGAGTCTAGAGGCAGGAACTGGTAGTGCCAGGTTGGTCTTACTTGTGGGCCTTTGCCTCCAGAGTACTGAAGAAGTTTCTGAAGCAAAGATGCCAGACGAAGAGTAGCCTGAATTAATTCTGATGCAGGGGTTCCTCAAAAAAAATAAGGCATTTTGTGTTTTCAATATAAATACAGAAATTTCTAAGATAATTTAATGCACTTTCAATAAACCCATGGAATTGGATAGTGACCTGTCCTTGGAGCCAGAAAGACATGAGTTCATGTTGTACCCATGACAAATCCTGGCTATGTTATCCTGGGTAAATCACTTAACTTTTCAGTGCTTAAACCACTTTCTAAAACTAGAAGTTGCAGAGAAGGTGCTGACCTGCACTGATGGAAGGACTTTCCCTATCCAGTATTTTCCAATGCAAATGAAATCATAAATTCAGCCAATGATTTTTTCAATGATGTCAAAGAGATCTCTCTTTCTCTCCTGTCTCCTGTCTTTCTCTCCCTTTTTTCTCTCTCACAGAGCCAAGAAAGGGATAATGAACAGATTGAGTGCTGCATTGTCATCTACCCATAAAACTTCAAAAAAGCTAGAAGGTCTCCAGTGTGTTGAGTGAATTCCCTAAAGACAATTTTTGGAAAGAAATGAGGAAGACTCATGTAAGATTCACACAAAGCATAGAAAGCAAAAATAGGTTGTGATTAGCACCTTTAGAGGGAAACACATATTGATGATATTATACATCCGTTGAATAGTATTGAAATGATTTCCTGAAAACTGCTACTAAAAGGCTTCTGCTTGCCCCGCCTTTTTTGTTATTTTAATTTAATTTTATATTAATTAAGAAATAGAAAATCTACATTTTTTTTGCTTTTTAGACCAAACCAGTGATTGTATTGGTATTGAGAAATATCAATGAGGAAACTCCCTATACCAATGTATGTCTACATCTTCTCTGCAACCTATAGCCTGAGAATTTCCTGTGGCATCTACAGGGTAAGTGACTTGGCTAAGACTACACAGCCAGTATTTGTTAGAGGCAGGGCTTCAATCCTAGTCTTCTAATACCAAGCCTAGAACTCTATTCATTTCATTCCTTTTTTATTTTATGATATTCTTTTTTTTTTGTGGCTAGGCAATGGGGTTAAGTGACTTGCCCAGGGTCACACAGCTAGTAAGTGCTATGTGTCTGAAGCCAGATTTGAACTCAGGTCCTCCTGAATCCAGAGCCTGTGCTCTATCCACTGCACCACCTAGCTGCCCCTATTTTATGATATTCTATAATTTATGTTTGATATTAATTCAGTTTGTGTTTCCTAGTTATCTGTTTTAGATAACAAAGATAACTAATTGAAATTCAGTTGCATCTAGTTTTTCAAATCTTAATGCTGCTTATATGTAGGTTTGTGACTGTGCTCAATAAAACATGAACATCTGAATTAAACAGTAGAAAAAAAACAGTCAGGATTTAATCCCAATTGAATGGCAATGGAGGTTCCAACAGAAGCAAAAACAGTTGAAATAGAATCATAACTACGGTAAAAAATAATTATCTTAAACAATTGCTATTTGTTCTCCTGACTTGTTTCTTAGCAATAACATTGAGTGATTGGCAGATAAAGACTCCCAGGCTATATAACATAATCATGATTAATTGGGGATGGGGGAGTTAGGAATGGTGCCCCCAGATCAGGCCATATGTATCTCCTTGGTGGTCTTGGGACAATAAAGTAAGAGTGTGGACAGAAGGTTGATGAGCATTCTGTTGAGGGTGATGGTGTTGGGTACAACCCAGAGCCATGTCTAGAAGAGATGCAGGGACAGCTCCAGCAGTGAGTCTCTAGCAATGAGGTGCTGGTTGAGGCATAGTAATCCATGGAATATTACTACATCAAGTCAGTTTATTAGGGAATGGCTAAAAAAGTTGTAGTAGTTTAAAAAATCATTTCATTGTAATAATTGTGAAACTGTATATTTGTATTCACTAACCTAAAACTCCTTCCCCCAGCTAGTAAGCCATCCCTTGTAACAAATATGCATAGACAAGCAAAACAAACCAACTCTTTGGTTATGTCTTGGAATGTATATTTTTTTTTCAGCATTTCAAGTCCATTACCTTTCCATCTACACGCAGGAGGCATGTTTCATTATTGAGCTTCTAAAGTCACTGTGTTTTGCTGCTCTGTTCATTTTTCTTGGAATTAAAATATGTTTTTCTTTATATTATATTTGTGGTCATCACATACATTGTTTTGCTAGTTTAATTACTTTCACTTTCTATCAGTTCATACGAAGTTTATGTTTCTTTGAAACCACATTATTCCATTATATTCATGTAACACAACTTGTTTAGTTATTCCCTGAGTAGCACCTACTTTGTTTCCAGTTCTTTGTAACCACAAAAAATGCTACTATAAATATCCCTCCATGTATGAGTCCTTTCCTTTCATCCTTGAGTAATTTTGCTACAACTTTGTTAATTTTATATATATATATATATATATATATATACACACACACACATAATATTTGTGTGTGTATACACACACATTTCTTTAAAAAAAACAAGCCATATAATAGAAGTTAGTAATTTCTTATACAAGCTTCTTTCTTGTTATTACATATTGGAAAACATTGATATAATTTAATATAATGATAATGATTTAAGTGCACAATAAAAATAAAAAATCAAAATTCAAAAAGAAATAAATGTAATAAATATGGAAAAGGATGGGAAGAGTTACACAAAAGGACATAAAGTGAAATAAGCAGAACAAATATATTCAAAATAACTATCACACTGTAAATGAAAAAAAAATAACAAAACAATTGAAACTCAATGCTATGAAATGATAATGAAAGAAAAAGATATGGTTCCTCTCTCTCTTTTTTTGCAAAGTTGGAGAACTCTGAGTATAGAAAATCACTATGTATAAAAACAAATTTTGATGCATGTTTCAGTTTACTGAACTATTATTTTTCTCTTTTTTATATTTTAGAAGATAAGGTTTTCCGTGGACACAGAAAGACACATAGGGAATATAGAAGATGTAAGAAAGGAATGTATAAAATCATTTAAAAATAAATATTCCTGGATCAGGTAAAAGATATCTCTGTTCCTTGTGATGAATTAATTACTTCATTGGCCTTCTGCTGAACATCAGGGAGAGCTTATCTTGCATTCCTAACTCCTCCCTCCTTTCCACCTCCCACATCACCAAATAAGCCATTGTAAAGTAGAAAGTCTTACTATTTTTCGATGATATAGTGATGGTTTCAGACTTCTGAGTGAGTGGAAATGCTACACAATTCAGCTTTCTCAAAGTTGACCAAGATGTAGGCCTTGCTTTGTGCTGCTCTGCTTTAAATAAACACAGATAATTAAATCAATCTTTGCAGCAGTAGAATCGAGCATCAATCCAAACTTTGCCCAGCCAAAGGCCACCTTGGCTCCTTGCCAGGAACTGGAGGGCCAGAGCTAATTTGCATAAAATTGAACAGATTGCCACAGCTGCCATCCTCATTAATTGCAAGACATAATCACAATCATTTGACGTTCCACCGCATCACAGCCACCTCCAGTGGAGTGCCACCCATTGCTTTCTGGGACCTGTAGTCTCTGATATGTATTTCTGCCTTTAAAAGAAAGCATTTTTCTAATTTGAAGGATTTTTAAGATCAAGGGTTCATTAGTTTTCCATGTTAGTGTTTTAAGGCATCACAAACACTTTTGTTTAGAAGTACCTGCTAGTTTTAGGGGACCCTTTTATGGTTATTAGGATTTTTTGTTAATTTTTTGTTATTGCTTGGTATTGCTAATATAAAACAAAACAAAACAAAACAGGATTTGGGGACCAAGGACCTAGATTCAAATCATGGTTTGGTCACTTACTAATTCAGATTTCTTATCCATGAAATGGGGTATAGGACTATAAGGTTCCTTTCTGTTGTAAATCTATGATCCTATGTTGAGAATGAAAGTACAGCAGATATCTCCACGCTAAACATCTACCTTGTTAAAATGAGCTTTGGAAAACTAAGTGAATTTAATTTCAGGATGCATACCATTTGAGGTTTCCAGGAAGGATAAAAGGTTTAGAGTAAAGTAATTATGATTCTTTTTAAAACATTTTTCTAACAAGTCTGACAAATATTATTTATGATCCTCTGACTGCTACCAGTTGCTGATGATGTCACACTTGGCTTTTTCCTTTCTGTCACCCTGATTTCAACTTCAGGAAACTCTACACGGCAGTGAAATGCAGGAGGATGTCAAAAAGCATGTGCTATGACTTATCACGCCCCAAACATGCTGAGAACACAGACACTATGTAATGCCTGATAGAGTGCTCTTGAATCAGGATATCAACAGCTCTCCCTTTGTCAGTAGGACTAAATGAATTGGAAGATTGCTGTTCTACAGTTTCTCAGTCAGAAGGGGCTGTCAGCAACTTAGTGATGGCCATCTGGGGAAAACAAACTCTTGGCCCACAGCAAGATGACGTAACATGCAGGGAGCATTGGCAAGGATGGGGTGGATTATATTAAAAACCTATCATATTTGTTAGCTAACTCTAGATGACAGCATTGGAGTGCACCATAAAAAGCTTTTATGGTGCTGTGCAAATCCTATGAATTTACCACATTGGTGGACATCTTGAGCTCATCTATTGGCGTGAAATACAGCAAAAATTTACTGCGGTTCTTTCTGGATTATATAATGTGTATTATTTATACATATTTAAAAGAACCTCTAAATAGCCATTTAGCAATACATTTTGGGCTCTGTGTTTTAAGATCCTTGACTTATGTCTTTTCCCTTTGTCCCCACCTCTTCATCATGGTTGGTCATATGGTTTTGATTCTAAGTGCATCCTCAGAGATTTCCAGTGGGTGGAGTATGAAAGTGGCTATATCTGGATGCTAATTTCTAAAAATGGGGATTCCCTTTCTTTGAACACACATTGCTAACTGATTTTTTTTTTATCTTATCTCCCTGGCAACTATCCCACATCACACATAGTAAGTATTTGATGAATGTTTCTTGAATGAAAGATTTTTTGCGGCCTATTTATACAGAAAAAAACTACCATAAGATGACTGATTCCAGAACCTGATGGCAATAACACAGAGGATAAGATTCCTTCATAGCATAACATGGTATATTATTCAAATCTTTTCAAAAGGCTTTTTTTTATAAAGCTGGGGACACATTTTCTTCCTTTTGGTAGAGAAGGGGTGGACAAGAGTAGAATGTTACATACTTTGTCAATTGTGGTTGCTGAATAAGCTGGTTTTGCTTAACTGTCTTTCAATATATAAAGGATATGATATGAGGGGTAGATTTTGGGAAGTGACTTGATTTTGGTGAAAATCTACATTAGTAAGATATTTTAAAAAGAAAGATGGAAAAATCCTTCAAAATAACAAATAAAATCATTAAGGGATTTAGTCCCTAGGAAAAAAAAATTCTTGCAGATCTGTCCTGTTCCCTAATTTACCAATGCCACACCTTGTACAAGCCTCAATTTATTTTTTCTGCATATAACACGCTTCACATATAATATATACTATTGTAACTAGAAGTAGGAGAGATCACCATGGTCTATTGTGTCTATAACATGATGGGCTGTTGCTGTCATTATTGTTATTTTATTAACTTCATGCATATTGTGAGTGTCATAGTTGATAGAGATCCAGTCTTATGGTTAATATGACCAGAGTTCAAATACTTGGAACCATACTAGCTGAGTGACATTGAGTAAGTTACTTCACCTCACAGTAGCCCAGGAAAATGCTTAAGATCATAGGTTACAGAATAGTTGTTGGTTTGCATTTGTAAAAGGTGTTTTTTCATCAGGATTTCACCCTATGAAAAATATCAATGACGGAGAAAGACCTTGAGTCGATGCCATATGATGAAAGTTTGAAATACTGGGTATGTTTAACCTAGTGGACAGAAGTGTGTGTGTGTGTGTGTGTGTGTGTGTGTGTGTGTGTGTGTGTGTGTGTGTGTGTGTTGGTAGTGGTGGTGGTGGTAGGGGTTGAGATATGGTGCTTTGATAGCTATCTTCAAGAATTTGAAAGATTGCCAAGTGGAAGAATTTTTCCATTTGGCCCCAGAGGGAAAAAGTAGAAGTGATGGGTAGAAGATGAAAAGAAGATTTAAATATGATCTTTAGGAACAACTTACTAACAGTTACAGTATTCAAAAAAATGGAGTTGTTGATTTGGGAGGCTGTTGGCTCCACTTCCTTGGAGGTCATCAAGACAAGGTTGAATGACTACTTGTTGGGTATCTTATAATGGGGATTCCTTTAATGTATGAGTTAGATTGGATGGCTGTTAAAGGACAGGACCTTGCAGTTCTGTGATTCTGTTAAAAAACTATCACAACCCAAACCAACAAGATAGTACATCATGTAAAACTAAAGAATGATTTAATGGATGTGATGTTATAATTGCAGAAATGGAATTATGGGAACATCTCAAATATAGTAATCCTGTTCCATGCTCATGCTTTAATTTGTTTTAGGATCCATGATTTTATTGATCTCAGTAGTCCTTCTATGAATTCAATCTTCCATCATTCACTTTCTATATGTTCCCATAATTCCTCTGTAGTATACTAGATTCCGTTCTCTTGTTCTTTTTAGTATTTAAAGGTGGGATATAGATTATTAATATTAATTACCATCTCTTATTCTCACCATATGACAAGTTCACTTCTTTTCCCCAGTTTTGCACATCCTTAATAAGGACTTTCTGTTATTTTTTTTTACATAAGTTATCATTAGGACCATGTCCCAGCCTCTTACGTATCTTCCCATTGACCTCTTAATTTGTTATTTTAATCCTTCTGAAACTGTTGTCCCCCTTCACTAGGTTCTATGTAAGAAATGTTGATTCTCTCTAGAATTGAAGCCCATGGAGAGGACCATGGAGAGTAACCCTGCAGCCTTATCCCTGTACACCTAGACTAGAAAAGATACAGGCATACTAACCTCATGATAATGGCAACTAGTTCTCTGAGTTACAAATCCACTTTACTCTCAGGCTAACTGTTAAAGATTAGAAAGCAACTCAAAGAAAGCTCCTTTAATAAGCCCAATCAGAAAACACTTGTTCCAAGAGAACCTGACCAGTGCTCACAAATCGTCAGCCCTTCTTCCTTCTCCCTCTGAGAAAAATTCAATATTTATACAAGACTTTGGCTTTGTCCTCCAAAATTTCTGTAGAGACTTGGAGATTTGGATCCCATGGTGGCCAATCCCCCCCTTTTTTTACCTTCATCCCCACCCCCAATTCCCACCAACTCACACTCTCAGAGCTATTACATATGCAGTGGGAATAAGTCAAGTTCAGAATTAACAAAAAGCCCAATCTTTTTTCATAGCAATTCTGGGACCATTGCAGAAATAGAATGTCATGTGTGATATATGATTCTCTCTCAATCTTTCAGCATGCAAGAGTTGGGAAATCCCTAAGGTCCCTAGAGGCAAAGGTTAGAGTAGATAAAAGCCATTATTACCATTATTACTCTTATAAAGATAATAGAAATGCTTGATTTAAACATTTATATTCCAAATTCTGACTGACCATTCATGGCATGTCCAAATTATAATATTATTCCCATTGAGCACATATGTATGTATGTATGTATGCATGTATGTGCGTGTGTGTGTATATATATATATATATATACACACATATGTATATCTAGTATATGTTTTCTCCCCAATTCCCTCTGCACTTTCACTATTAAGTGAGTTCCTTGAGAGCAGAGATTGTCTTTAATTACTTTTTTCTACTATTTCTTTTAGAGTCATGTCCCTAGAACTTGGTGAGGTGATTTGCACATGGAAATCACTTAATAAATGCTTTTTTAAAATTCATTGTTCACTCATGTATTCATAAATATACATAGAAATAATTGCCCCTTCTAATGTTTATCTCAATTTTTATCACATAATGTGTTCATGGTATTAGATGGGCTGTGCCGGTATGGTATTTTGCTACATTTAGAACTAACCTTGGGGAAGAAAGCTTCCCAAACATCAAACATGACAAGTGAAAATATGTAACAAGCAAGGGCACAAATTGACGATGGCTCTATACGAATTGTGTTCCTTGTTCAGCTTCTTCATGCACTTCAGAGGAGGAGGAGAACTTGGCCAGATGTCTGTGGCTGGCCACATGAACTGCAACAGGGGCCCCTGCTTGAGGTCTACATTTCCTTCTATTAAAAAGGTGAACTGCAAAGTACGTTCTGAAAGTTAATCCTTATAATTTAAGCCCTTATTTGTTCCATATGAAGCAACTTCCAGATTGTTACTGAAACAAATTTTCTTTTATTTGTATATTCAAATAAGCATGATTCACTTAAAAAGCAGTCCCACTGAACCATATTTGCATACCCTAATTAGTTTAACATGTTCATTTTCCATTCACATGTTTTTCAAATAAATGCTTTTGAAGAGTAGTAGAACTTGACTAACATCTAAGGGACAGCTTGGTTCACAAAAAAAAAGAAAAAGAAAAATAGAGAAGTTGACATGAACACTGGATAAAAAAAGCAAGAATGCCAATGTGGGGTGGAGAGGATGTGGATTTGATTCTGGTTTCATAATGGAGACTTGAGTAGTATACAACATGTAGCAGGCTGTGGGTGGCTTCCAGGCCAACTCATAAGTCTGTATAGCCAGCCCCAAATGGACAGAGAACTGGGGCCTGGAGGGACATTCTCCAAGGCTGGGTCAGGATATTTACCAATTTTGGAAGGCATAAATTATTCAAAGCCAAAGAAAGCTAATTCAATTCAGCAAATATTTATTGGGTGCCTAGTAAGCACAAGGCACTGCATGTGAGACAAAAGAGAAAACCCCCAAGCTCAGAGAACACATCTCCATTACCTTTGGAAAATGCCAGCTGCTGCTTCAGGAGAATCTGGTATATACATGACAGGAATGCACATCTGTGATTGTCTTCCAAGAGCAGAGCTGTGGATGGAGAATTAAGACCATTTTTCTCTCATGCACAGCTTTCTCTAAAATGTACTCCCTCTTGCAAATTGGACAAAGATGGAGAGAGCTAGTTTTTACTCATACCTAGCATGCACCATAAAGATGACCATGTACAGCTTCCTGTGTGACCATTCTAATTAGTGAAAGTTTGAGAAATCAATGAATAAACAGTTGTTAAGTGCCTACTACGTATCAGACACTCTGGTGAACACTGAGCATACAAATACGAAAGTGAAAAAAAGTCTGTAGCGTTAAGAGCCTCCCAGTGAGTATAAATAACAGTCATGATTTGGATTTATATTTGGCTACGCAGTGGGTTTAAGTGGATCACACAGCTAGTAAGTGTTATGTGTCTGAGGCCGGATTTGAACTGAGGACCTCTTGCATCCAGGCCCGGTGCTCTATCCACTGTGCCACCTACTTGCCCGTATGTTGTAAAATTTACAATGCACTTTAACTCATTTGATGTGTACAGTAACTCTGTGCAGCAGTTATCTCAGGTATTATCGCTACTCTTATTTCCAGATGGACAAAACTGAGTTTTGGAAGTTAATGGACTTGTGCATGGTCATATTGCTAGCAAGTGTTGGGGGTAAAAAGTGAGCCTACTGTCCTATAAGGCATGTTGTCCCTAACTCTGATACCCATCTAACCCAAAATTCCCTTTTAAATGCAGGAGAAGCTGGTGTCTCCTACCTATTTCTGCTCCATCCCAGATTTAAGATCTTGACAACCATTTCTTAGGATATGTATTACCCTTATTCGCTACTCCAAAAGTATCTTGCCTACTCCTGGCTTTGGCTGATTCATCCACTTAAAATGCTCAAAAAGAGCTGGCAAACCACTCATACCACTTACCTGGATCCCAGAAAAAAAATAGCCACTAGGAAGGTATGCCTGAATCTTCAATTGAGATAATGGGGAAAAATGATTCTTGGGATAAAACCAGAAAAATTATTTCATTAGTCCATTTACAAATAATGTCATCAGTCCATTTACAAAACAAATGTCTACCAAACATGTGATGAGAATGATAATTTAAAATAGCTAATTTGTAGAAAAGGTAATGTAAAAAAAGGAAACATTTAATGATGCTTATAGATAAACATCTCAGTGACAACTCATTTGAATGAATAAGTGAATGAATGAAAAAATATTCAGTGATTACTGTATTCTTAACATTGTGCTAAGTGCTAGTGAAACAAATAGAAAAGCGAAACGATCTCTTCTTGAAGAGCAAAAGGTCTAATAGGGAGGCAATACATGTTAGAGATTTCATCAGCAAGTCAGATGGAATGGTCTAGTAATCTTTATGATGCAGCAACAAAGCAGATGGTAACGTCTTCTCTAATGTTATTTCTATTGATAAAATCATATGTGTTTCTGCTGTTAAGCCATTTGACAATGCCAAGATCTTTGGTGGCAAGAACTTTCTTTTCTGGGTCTTCAGTGGCCATGGCTGCTGAAGGGGCAGCAGCTGCAGTAGCTAGAGGCAGTTGCCAGGGAACATCTTGACAAGGGTTGTTCCTCTGGATGATGACCGAAGGGCTTAGAACCACCTCTTTATGCTTAGGAAACATTCAATTCATTGACTTACAGGTCTAGAGTGGACAAGGGTCATATGAGTTCGATCTCCTCATTTTATAGGTGAAGAAATTAAGCACCAGAAAGCCAGTTCTATTCAATACATACACATTCTTAAGGTTAGGATGTAGAATTGAGTTGGCTTTGTATTATTAAGACATCATCTTAAATTAATATGTGGTCCTAGTATATTATAAGATTAGTACATGATACTATCCACAAATTTAAATATTTGGTAAGAAAAAAAGACATCAGGATGCTCAAAAATGGATCCCCCCTTGATGACAAGTAGAAACAGGGCTTTGCTTTTTCCTTCTATAATTCTAGTCTTTCACGTGCCTATCTATACTGGAGAAATTAGAAAGGAAAAATTCAAGAAAGAGACTCTCAATCTTGAAAATAAATGTATTTGACTGAGAAATAGATGGGACATTTCTGAAATGGTGTCACAGTCATGGGTCCATTTCATTTTATTTTTAACACTCATTTTCTAGAATTAGAAGGATGTTGAAGCAATCTGTGTGGCAGCCCAACAAGGGGAGAGGAGAAAGGAGGATTTCTGTGCTCCAGCTGAGGGTGGGGGGAAGGCATCAGTCTCTTGGAGAGCATTTGGAACTCTGTGCTGCTCACTTGTGTAAGAAAAGAGACGAGGTGCTTGGCAGTTCTTGTCAACAGTCCCTGGAAGCCATGACTGGACAGCTCCATGGCAGCAGACCTTTCAAACAGAAACACCAGAACCTGCAAAGTATGTGCCTGTGATTACTACCTGATGTCATGTACAGTAGATGTCTTACAGCATACAGCGTGTGTGTGTGTGTGTGTGTGTGTGCGTGTGTGTGTGTGTGTGTGTGTGTGTGTGTGTACAGCAATGACCTTATAATAATCAGGGGTACTTTCTTTGATGCTGGCAAGGTCATATGAAAGCAAGAAGCTTCATAGTATCAAAAAGAAATTGGTTTCTTACTTTGCCAAGTATATCAGGTATATTGTCCTAAATGGATGCCTAGCCTGGGGATGGACATTAATGGTAACAATTTGCATTTGGCCACCTCTACACATCATGAAAACCATTGCAGAAATACTCAGGAGCTTTTTTCTCAAACTTAAAATCAGGAAGAACTGGGATAAACTTAATCTGATGCACTTATCAATTGTGAGACCCTGGACAAGTCACTTAATCTCAGTGCACCTCAGTCTCCTCTTCTGTAAAATGAGGAGGTTGAACTCAGTGCCTAAGGTCCTTTCCAGTTTTTGAGCTATGATCCTTAGATCCTATAAAGTTGTGAATAGAAATGATGCAAAACAGATGTTCTTAACCTAAAGTCTGTGGCTACATTGGGGGTGGGAGGGTAAAGACTCAGTGGGAGGTGTGTGAAGTAAAATAGGGGGAAAAATGGTGACTTTATTTTCACCAATATCAAGTTTAAATCATATATTTCCTTCAATTAATTAAAAAAAAATTTTCCCAAAGTTTTTATAGGCTTCACCAGACTGTCACAGGGATCCATGATACACATAAAAGGGTTAAGAACCCTAGATATAAAAAGATAGTTATTCTCTTCTACATTGAAAAAGGAGAGTACCTTCAACTAGTCTAAAATTTAGGCAATGGCCTAGTGACAGAGTTTTTAAAATGTGCTTTGCCTAAGAGAAAATAAATTACATTAGAAATATGATTTTAGGACTACCAAGGACTTGTATGTATGCATATACACACGTACATACATATGGATGAAGATATTATATATATATATATATATATATATATGTATATATACTTACATATATTATATATCTAATATATGTGTTATATATTAACTCATTTGAACTGCACAAAAACCCTGTGAGATAAGTAGGAAGACATATTTTTTCCTATTTTATGGAATAAAATTCAAATCCAAGATTAGAAAAGTGACTAGATAATCTTCACATATTGAATGAAAGATGTGGGGTTTGAGTGATTCCAAATTCAGCAGTTATCCATTATTCTGGACAGCTAAATGACACAGTGGATAGAGCAATAGACTTAGAATCAGGAAGACTTATTTTCCTGAGTTTAAATCTGGCATCAGCCTGTGTGATCCTGGGCAAGTCACTTAACCCTGTTTGCCTCAGTTTCCTCCTCTGTAAAATGAGCTGGAAAAAGAAATGGCAAAGCACTCCAGTAACTGCCAACAAAGCTCCAAAATGGGGTCACAACATTGTTGTGACAGGACTGAAATGACTGAAGAACAACAAATACATCATTCTGATCTCGGTTCAAGGAGAACTTCACAAACTTAAAGTAGTACTAAATGTTAAATGTGGTTATTAGTTTTGCTTTATTATTATGCAGTGTCCATGACAATACCTAGGAGTGACAAGCAGGGACAAGGGGCAGAAATTTGAAATTTAATTTAACAATTTAGAACTTTCCAAATGTGGAATGGTCTAGATTAGAGGGTATAGAGTTCCCTTTTATTTAGAGGCTTCAGGGAAAGTCTGGATTGCTTGTTTTTTCAGACTGATTGTAATCTGGATTTGGGGGTATATGGATGTTCAAGGACGACTAACATCTCTTGTGTGAGAGCATGCCAGGCCCTTTTTGGGACTGCTCATCCACCTTTGATGTCCAAGTGGCACTCAGCTCTCACCTGTAGCTACAAGAAGCTTTAGAAAACATAGTGGCTACATCCAAGTAAACTATCTCAGCAGATGGGCTGAACAAGGTTGAAGGTAACCAATAGGCCTCAAACCCATCAATGAGTTAATGCGATGTCTACTCCAAGTATATGAAGACTTGTCCAGGGAGAATGGGTGGATGAGAACAATTTGTTCCAATGCCATACAAGAGGCTGAAGCAGGTGCTGTGGAGTGCTTAGAGCTTGGTCACACATCCAAGATGCCAAGGTTATCCACTGAATCCTGGGCCATTACCAAGTTTCCTGACTTTTATATTGCCACTGATCTTGATGACTCTGGACGAGAGAGTGAGGTTAATGACTTTGTGCAACTCTAACTCACTTAAATCCAATTCATTGAAAACAAAGGATATACAACAACAATATGGATTTGAGTTCAGATGTGCTTTTCACCATATAACCTGAGTCCCCTTCTAACACAGAGATTTTGTGACACCATTAGAGAGGAGAAATATAGATGCCCCATCAGTATAGTTAACAGAGAGTTTAACATAGTAGATAGAGCACTGGTGTCAGAATTAGGGAGCCCAGAACACAAATCCCATGTGGGCAAATCACTTAACCTCTTGATGCTCCAGGCAACTTTGTCTAGGAAAGAAACTGACAAGCAGGTGCTAAACCACTGTGATAAATGGAATTTCCACATCAAGATGGATCTATGGTGATGAAACTATAGACTCCATGTAGGAAAAAAAAATCCTGAGGCTCTGGCTTAGAATTGAGTTGGGTAGGCATATTACATTAGTACTTATTTTAATGAACAGTCTTCATATGTACAGTGATAGGAAAAACTTAGTTTTCATTCTTATTAAATTTATGGCTTCTCTGAATAAATTCTAAACAAAGCTGTCATTTGTAATGTTGATGCAACAGGCGAGAAGGTATCTGATGTTTAGAGTAGCCATGATTCTCAAGATGAACCAGACATAAATCATTCTAAGTATTACTAATTTACTACTAGAAAAAGAAACACCAACTTTGAGTCAGGATGTTTAAGAAAAAAGAAATGGAGAGGTGAGCAATCTCTGTTAAATCATTCACATTTACAATTTCTTAGCTCTTTCCCCACAGATTACAGAACCATCAGTGAATGGCCTTTCTTTGCAGAAGACAGGTGTTCTGACTGCTTCAATGTGATTCACTTAGTTATCACAATGATAAAGGCTGATCTTCAGGATCATGATTTAAGGGGTTCTATAACTTGGTGGTTAAAACTTCATTGCTATGTTAGACAAAATTGTTCCTAGAAATTCTTTCCAAATGTATGTACAACCAAGTCAAGAAAGGGAATGGACTGTCTCTCAGAGATTGTGATTCATGCCATGACAGACACTAAAACAATATCTAGCCCTCAGGAAGGTGGTATCTACTGAAATAGATACCAAAGGGTCTTATGTGTGTTAGCACAGGATAGCTGAGAACCACCTGGTAAGGTGGTGGAACAGCAGTTACCATACAGAGGAATCCTGCCTCACTGGATTTTGCTGTCCTGAAACAAGGTCCTTGTTTCTCCATGCTAGTTACAGTTCTGGTATTAGGAAAACACAATGATTTGAGATTTATCCAATATACTTCTCTTCCACTCCTTTCTATTTTTTTTTCTTTTTGGTAAATGAATAACATTTTCAGAGACATGTGTGCCTGTATATGTGTGTACATTCATGCAAGTGTGCTGCAGGTAGAATTGATGCCAATAACAAATTAACCAGTTGGGTGACAAAAGGTGATATGAGAGAAAATGATAGCTGCAACAAATAATTTCCTTCTCTATTTTTCCAGGATCTTTTTTTTTGCCAATCCTGAAAGAATTCATTCTAAATTAAAAATTGATTTAATATGAGATATAATTTTTCAAAGATCTTTGATGAAAAGATAATACAAAGGAATATTTTCCATGGGATTGGAAAACAAGTTGCTGAAAGTATTAAACATCCAATTAGCATTCAAACAATCCCTTTTTTGGAGGAATTAAAAATGTCTTTATAGATATCACCTCATTAGTACTGCTACTACCCAGCAAGTAGGTCAGTGCTATTAATTTCATCTTGGAGATGAATTATAAAGTCTGAGATTTTTTTAAATGCTCTAAATTACTACTGATTAGAGAAATGCAAATTAAAACAACTCTGAAGCACCATTTCACACCTGTCAGATTGGCTAACATGACAAAAATGATATATCCTGGAGGGAATGTGAAAAAAAAAAGGGATACTAATAGACTGTTGGTAGAGTTGTGAACTAGTTCAAACATTCTGAGAAACAATTTGGAACTAAGCCTATAGGGCTATAAAAGTGTGCATGCCCCTTGATGCAGCAATGCATTCGAATCCCAGAGAGATCAAAGAAAAGGGAAAAGGACCTATTTGTACAAATATATTTATATCAGCTCTTTTTGTGGTGGCAAAGAATTGGAAACTGAGGGGATGCCAAGGAAGAAGAGAATTTGGAACTCAAAATTATATAAAAAAATTATGTTACAAATTTAAAAATGTAATTAGAAAATATTCAATGAAATCTATATATAACACATATGTATATATGTATGTGTGCAAGTATATTTATATATGTATGCATATACATATATATCTATGTATATCTATATATATGCACACAGACACATATACATATACATAAATGTACACACACATATAGTTGTCTACAGCATTAATAAGAGATTAAGTAATTTGCTCAGGGTCACACAGACAAGGCAAATGTGAATCGAAGTCATCCTGGCTAACAGGCCAACTCTCTATATACTCCAAATTGACTCCAATAAAGTATGATAACTATAACTTAATAGCAGAATGCCTACTATTACCGTACCAATAACATGCTATTTTCTGAACAAAGTATGTCTTTTTTTTTAGGTTTTTTTTTTTTAGGCAATTGGGGTCAAGTGACTTGCCCAGGGTCACACAGCTGGTAAATGTCAAATGTTTGGTCTGAAGCCAGATTTGAACTCAGGTCCTCCTGACTTCAGGGCCAGTGCTCTATCCACTGTGCCACCTAACTGCCCCTGAACTAAGTATTTCTGAAGGAAATAAGTACCTTCTTCTGCACTTCCTTGCTTTATCTTCCTATGCCTTCCTCTGTCTTAATGTTCAAAATCATTTAGGGCACAAATATGAACTTTTCATCTATTTTAAATTTTTGAAAGATTAGGAGACTTTCACTTATAGATTTAGATTTTCAAGGGATTTAAGGCCATTTAATACAATTCCGTCATTTGTTAGGTGAATAAATTAAAATCCAGTGAGGTTAGGTGACCAAATAGACAATGAGCATTGGAATTCATGCATCTAAGGGATTTGAACCCATGTCTTCTTTTTCTTTTTTCTTTTTTTTCTTTTTAGGCAATTGGGGTTAAGTGACTTGCCCAGGGTCACACAGCTAGTAAGTGTCAAGTGTTTTGTCTGAGGCCGGATTTGAACTCAGGTCCTCCTGACTTCAGGGCCGGTACTCTATCCACTGCGCCACCCACCTGCCCTGAACCGATGTCTTCTTATTATACTTGCTTACTTACTTACTGAGGCAACTAGGTAGCAGAGTAGATAGAATGCCAGGCCTGGAATTAGGAATACATGAGTTCAAATCTGACCTTAGGCACTTACTAGATGTGCGATACTAGGCAAGTCACTTAAACCTATTTGCTTCAGTTTTCTCACGTGTAAAATGAGCTGGAGAAGGAAATGGCAAACCACTCCAGTATCTTTGCCAAGGAAACGCCAAATGGGGTCACAAAAAGTGGGACATGACTGAAATGACTGAATAATAATTTCTTACTATGAAGCCAGTGGCCTTTTCACTGTGCTGATTCTTTTAGCAGAATTATTAAAGTTGTCTTTTTCTATCTTATATCATTGTCTTTTTATCCAATTCTCCAAGTGTTCTAACATTTTAGGGGGTTAAGTTCATGTAAAGCAAAACATCCTAAGATGTAAGGAACATTTATACGTGTAATAATATCATGTGTTCATTGAATTTATAATCTCTTCAAAATAAGATCATAGCTCTAGGGTAGGAGGAATTTTATAGGTCATGAAGGCTGACTTCTCATTTTACACATGAGAAAACTGAGGCCCAGAAAAATTAAGTAATTTGACAAGGGTCATACAACTGGTAAGTATCAGGTACAGAATTTGCACCCAGATTTTCCTGACTCCAAATCCAGCGAGTGCTCCATTCACTATGCCAGGTCATCTTCTACAGATTTGCATTTCTTGTTATTACTTTTTCAGTCACTCTTGTAAAACAACAAATTTACATGTTGTAGGATTTTCTCATGAATTTTCCAAAATACATAACTCATTTGATCATTATTACACTAGGGTCAATCAACAAGAGGGGAAGGAAAGGGAATAAGCATTAACTTTGCACCAATTACGTGCCATGCACTCCTAAGTACATTGTACAAATTCCCTTCTTTGCTCCTCACAACAACTCTGTGAAGTAGATAATGTCATGACGCTCATTTCACAATAAGGGAAACTGAGCTAAATAGAGGGTAAAAGACTTGTCCAGGGCCACACAGTTAGGAAGTGTCTGAGGTCACATTTGAACTCAGTCTTCCCGACTCCAGTTCCAGTACTCTAGCCACATAACAGCAGATAACTCCAAAGCATTTACTCAGTCTCTGTTATGTGCCAAACAATGTAGTAGAATATGCAAATGCCGTGAGTAAAATAATGCTTATTCACAAGAAGCTCTCATTTGAGTAGGGGTAAAAAGTACATATATAATCACATCTAGAAGGAGTAGAAAGAAAATAAGTAAAAGTAAAATAGTTAATTATAAAATAGTTTGAAAGGGGGGTACTAGCAGTACAAGGGATGAGAAACAGCTTCATATTATGAAGTTGGTGCTAATGGCTTCATCTTAAAAGAAAAGAGTGATTCTGCAACATGAAAATGAAGAGGAAATGGGAAAATGAAATAAAATGGGGAGGGAATAATGCAAAGGTAGGGAAATGGATGATGTAATGTGTGTGAGGGACAGAGAGGTCAGTCTGGCTGGATTACATAGCATGGGTGGGAGAGAAATGTCTACTGAAGTCGGAAATATAGGTTGCAGAGAAGATTGGAGAAAAAATAGTGGGAAAGATTTCAGTGACCTAGGAATAATATAAATCTGGATAGTGAGATGGTTACTTATTAGTAGGTTCAGTATATATAAGGGCTTTAAACTCTGCAAGGGGGGAAAGTGTGTGCTTAGCTAAAATTATAAATTTAAAAATTATTTTGAAAATTCATTCTGCGAACAAAATTATTTGGTTTCAGGCTAAGATTGTCCTAGAGAAAACAAACCTGGAGAAATTTAACATCTTGAAGTTAGGGTTGGGTGGGGAAATATATATTTTTTTCACTTTAAGATCAATTAAGATATTTGGGCAACCACAAATAACTCTAAAATAGAATGACTTTGAAACTTGAAACTTTCCATGTGTCTTGTCTTTAGCCTCAAAAAGACTGGTGACTGATTAAGGGGAAACTATTTTAAACTAACAAAGTTATAAGCAATTGAAAAATTACTTTTGAGCATGTCCATGAAATTTGGTACTGCATGTCTAGATTAAATAGGTATTTCTCTAACCATAAGATATTGTAAACAAACAGTTCAGTTGCTTATTATATCACGGTCCTTTTATTTATTTATTTATTTATTTTTCTGGGGAAAGAGGATGGAGATATCTCTTCTTTCACCAACTTTTTCCTTTTTCCATAATAACAAGTACAGCAATGCGACCAAGAAATAATTCTCAATCAATGTGATACAAAATTTTTAAATGATGTGAACATCAATGTCCTAAAATGCTGGTTGAATTTCTCATGCTGCTCCTGAATTTTTTTTTTATTTCAAAATTTCTCAATTTTTCAAAGTTAAACTCTCAAGTATGTATCTTAACTGATTTCATTCAATGTTGTGAGACACTTGGCTTTTGTCTACTCTAGCTTTGTAATTTTTAAATATAAGGGGCCCACATTGTACTGATGAGTTTATGTAGAAATAAGCATCATTAAGATCTTTGTAATTGCTGCCCTACTTCTAAAAAGGAATTGTGTAACAAGAAATCTTGCCAAGTCAGTGCCCGCATTCACTTAAATGTTTCATTTTTGTCTCACATTACTACCAGATACCAGCTAAATGGTGTGTTAAGACCTCTCATACAATTTCATCCAAGTACCTTGCTTTCTATTTATGCAGGTCTTCTCTGTTGTTACTGAAAACATCCACCTTTTGAATGAAAGGAAGCAGTTGTTTAAAAATTCATATAGCTCAGGAAAATCCATATCTAAACCCACCTAGTTTAGTGGTTCTTAATCTTCCCCCTCCCTCACTGGTAGCACGGTATTCTTTATTTCTGTAATGAATTCCAGCACAATGAAAGTTTAAGTTAACAACCTTATGAGAGGGGTGGGAGATTCAAGCATGCTCAATTTCTCTTGAACAAGATCAGTCCTTTTTGTTAATTTCTCTGTAAGAAAAGGTCTAAAACATTTCAAGATTAATGTATTACTATAATAACCAAGGTTCTTTTATTTTGTTTGCACTGTACTATTATGTTATTTATTCTGGATAATTAAAATATATTAAACAAAATTATATATAACTTTTATCTATTATAACAGGGGTTAAGAAAGAGGTAACTGGACCTATTATTTTATTTTATTGATATAGTGGACTCCTAGATGAAACTCTGTCTCTACCAATATAAGTCAAAATGTTTTCTGCAACTTAAGGTCTTAGAGTTTTGACTGGAGCATTGAGAGGTTAAGTGACTTGCCTAGGGTCACATTGTATGTGCCAATGGCAGGACTTTAAACCTATTTCTTCCTGGTTCTGAGATGGGTTCTCTGTCCACAATGTCAAGCATGCCTAGTGAAACTCACAGTATGTAAGTATAATGTGGCACATCTTTTAGAACCTCACATCTAAATCAAGTTGTTGTTTTTTTTTATCTAGGTAGTGTGGGGAACAGAGTGTTGGGCTTGGATTTGAGAAAATCTGAGTTCAAATCTGGCCTCAGGTACTTAGTAGGTATGTGATCATAAGCAAGGCACTTAAGCTGTTTGCCTCAGTTTGCTCAACTTTAGAAGATAATAATAGCACCTGTCTCCCAGCATTATCTTAGGATAAAATGAAATAATATTTGTTAAGTGCTTTGTACAGCATCTGACAAATTGTAGGTTCTACATAAATATTGGCTGCTATTGTTATTTTGCTATGGATGGTACATTATCATTTTATTTTCTCCTTGTGAATTCCCACCCCAAATAATATTTCAGTGCCTCATTTTCTCAATAAAACAATCAGATAGCATTACATTAACAGGAGGCTCAAGTTAAAATTATAGATATTTCAAAAAGTTAACCAAATGTAATGTCCTTGTTTAGTTCTACAATGGACTAGTAAAATAAAAATTTTATTTTCACCCTGGAGATATATTTTAAAAATTTATATCTCTAGTAGTCATTTTCAATAATACTTCTGTAAAGAATATGATTTTTTAAAATATGTATCATTTTTAAAAATCACTTATGATTTAACTTCTGTTGCTACTTATCAAAAGTGAGGTTTATGAAACAATCTTATGCTTGAAAAAATCAATCTCCTTGTCCAGGAGCTTAAATCACAAATCTCTATACTATATAATTTTTCTTGCTAAATGGAATGGTTCATTATATTGAAAGGATTTTTTTTTGATTGACTTGAACAAGAAAAGAAGTTTTCTGTACTTTTTAACTTACACAAAGTGGTTTACACATAGGTGAATTTTACTATATTTTCTTTCACTGGGAGTTGAGAAAGTTCTGGTAGAAGAATAGTTGATCATCTTTTGAATAGACATGGATGCATGCATATATTAATTCAAGCTATTTTACATGGTATTTAAAATCTTCAGAATATAATTTATTTGAACTTTCAGATGTACATTTCTATTAGGAAATTGATGAACCCACTAGGCCTCTAAGCTTGATTAATAGGAAATTATTAATTAATTAATGAGGAAAGCTTGCTAATAAAAATGGATAATGTGATGCAACAGAATAGATTTAGGGTGAGATGAACAGAACCTTTCCAAAGAACTTGGATGAGGTGAACAGAACCTTTCTAAAGAACTTTAAAGAATTTAGAAAGTACTGACAGCACCTGACTCCTTAAGAAGGAGAAAACAATTGAAATCAGTATCTACTAAGAAAGAATAATTAGTTAAGATAGGAAACTTTAAGAAAATGTAATTTCTCACCCTTAGTCAAACTTCAGACAGTTTCCTACCAGACACAAACCAAGTGTCATCCCTCTTTAGCAGCTGCCTCCATGGTATAGCAAGGTCTTGTGTTCTAAAGTTTGATGTTTCAAAGTCTCTTCTTATCTTCTCAATCCCCTTGCCAATTTTCACTGAAATAGAATTAAAATAGTTGATTTGAGGGTTGTGTCATCATATGATGACAGTTCCTTGGTACCAGAAATGGCAATTATTGAAGAACTCATCATGAATCATTTATAAAGTATCTACTATGTGCTAGGTACTTGAAACAATACCTGTCTTAAAGGAGATTCTATTTTGAAAGGGAAGAGTATATATAATTCTATACAGAATTAATGCGAGGCAGGAGGGGATGAGTGGCAATGGAAGTTGGATGGGGATCACAAAAAAGGATTCATAAAAATGGTGGTGCTTGAATCAAGCTTTCAAAAAAGATATAATGTGGCAAAGTAAAGTAAGACAATCTAAGAAAGCAATTTACATGACTACAACAAATGTAAATGCAAAGAATAACTACCACAAAACACAGATGAATGTCACAAAATTACAAAGAACAAGCATTGTCACAAAGAAGAAATATGATAAAAAAGCACTGCCCCATACCTTTGGAAAGGCAGAAAGGCTATGGATGTGGAATAATGTGTATATTTTTAGACTTTTTTGAAGTATTGATCATTTTTGCTGATTTTCTCACTTTTTAAAAATATACAACTTGTTATATTAGGGTGGCCCTGTGATATGGGGAAACAAAGAGGTATACTGGGAGAAATTATATCAATGTAAAGTAAGAACATATCAATAAAATTATATATAGGTATACACACATGCAGAAAAGCACATATATGTAAATACAGCTGTATATATGTGTGTGTATATATATATACATTTAGGTATTGTGTATATATATATATATATATATATATATATTATATATATATATATATATAGCATGCAAATACAAATATATACATGTAAAATGAATTCGGAGAATACTTTTAAATTAAACCTTCACTATTAACATTTTATCACTAATTTTTTAGGCTTAGGGAAAAAAAAGCAATAAGTGAGGCCTTACAAGTCAGCACCAGCTGGCTTTAGAACTCTCCTGGGTGAAACCCATGATTTCTGAGGTGTTTTTACCCTGTCTAGGAAATCAGTCCTTTTCAGTTTGGGTAGACATACAATCCTTAGCGTTCAGCTCTGACAGCTTGAGTGCCACAGCTGTTGGGATGTTTTCATTTCTCTCATTTCTCCCCTTTCCCCCCTTTTATTCCAATATTTGCTTTATTACACTCTGGCACACTTTTAATGCTTAGGGGAGAAAAATGGAACAAAAATCTCTTTCATTGCTGCATGCCTCTGAATGCCATGGTTTTCGGCAGCAGCAGAAGTGAGAGTGTTGACACACTACAATAAGAAGTTGTTAGTGAAATTGTTTGCTAATATTGAAAGCATCACCAGATGAACTGTCAGGAGCACTTTGTATTAGCTAAAGTACAGTTAATATCAGTCTTGATCCTAAAGGCTTTCAGTTCAAGGACACAAAATTAATCTAGCATTCGCCTGGTGATAAGCAAAGGGAAGGTCTGGTAGAGTTTAGTTGACAAGTACCTCACTGAGCAGGTGGGTTGATTAAAGTAATTTAATGTAGTCTAGTATGAGTACAACAGGCAGTGTTGCCTAGGGGAGAAAGATAGACTCTTGGAATCAGAAAGACCTGGATTCAAGTCCTGCCTCTGTCATAAAATGGCTGTGCAACTCTGGTCATTTATATAAGGCTATAACTGAAAAAGAGTAGTGGATCTGCATTGTTAGAGAGAATTGCCTCACTTGGGGTTCTCTACACAAATGAAACCACAGCTCCATAAAAAGGCACAAGGTGTCATATTATCAGATGCCAGTGAAGACGTATTGGAAAGCCAATGGGCAGACAAGAAGGTAGAGAATGTGAAAAACAGAGCTATTTGAGGAGAAAATTTTATTCAAGTCAAACAATCATAAAATAATGTTGTAAAACATTTGTTGTAATATGATAGCTGAAGTAACTCATTACCTCCAATGGTACCTGATTTCACTTATGGATAGCTTTAGCCATTAGAAATTCTTTCCTGATATATTTTCCTATTATTTCCTAAATGTTTATCTTTCCCATTTTAACCATTGCTCTTGGTTCTGCCTTTTTTGGTCAAATAGGACACACATAGTGAGGGAGATCCAGAGCTTGACAGGTGGGTCAGCCTCAATTTATGCTTGTACTCTGCTCACTGGCCAGCCACATAAACCTTCACTCTCTCAATATCTCACTACCTAAAGCTACCTGATGCCTGGGCTAGGTACACAGAGCTTCCCAGTAACTGGGTTGGATGTGAGAACAGAAAGAGAGGAAGACTAGCAGTAGATCCTACACAATATAGGCTTATCAAAGAATGACTTCTTTCCCCTCTTCACCTAAATCTGGAAGACAGAGAACCCAGTCATGAACCAAGCTATCCACTGGCTTCTGCTGGTACTACAGTTGCTTTTTGATGCCTTTCTAAGAGAGCAAAGCCAAACAGAGGAGTATGACTCAGATGAGCCCGAGATCTCAGGAGGGAAATAGAAGTCCCTTAGCAAGTGAGATGGGCAAGATGATAAAAGCAGGAGTAGAATGTTATCAGAGCTAGTTCTTTAAGGGGGGTAAGCTAGGACCATGCAAGATGAAGATAATGAGGTATCAAGCTTTGTTGCAACTTAGTCAAGAGGCCCTAGAGGGGTGTGTCCCCAATCTCTTATTACTACTCCCTTCCTTCCTTCCTTCTTCCTTTCTTCCTTCCTTCCTTTCTTCCTTCTTTCTCTTTCTCTACTTCTTTCTATCCTTCCCTTCTCCCCTTCTTCCTCCCTTACTTTCTTTCTCTCTTTTTTCCTTTTCTTCCTTTCTTCTAGTGGTATTCAACACTAGCAGTGAGATATGTGTTATTATTTGCTTGAGTGTTCCAGCATCTATTCCCTCTAGAGGTAATGTAATACAGTGGAAAACTCTCTAACTGAATTCAAAGGACCTTGGTTCAAAACCTATCTCTGATGCATCTGTCTGTGTGTCCTGGGGAAAGTCATTTAATCTCTCTAGGCTTCACTTTCCTCTTCTCTAAATGGATGGGGATTTGACTAGATAGCTTTTTCTATCTTTTCCACTTTTTTATATCCCTAAGGCCTGGCACATAGTAGACACTGAATAGGTGATAGGCCTAGAGTAAGGAAGATGAGTTCAATCTGAGCTCGAATACTTACTAGCTGTGTGACCATGGGCAAGTCAATACAATTTTGTCTGCCTCAGTTCCCTCCACTGGGAATGGAGATCATACTGACACCTACCTAATGGGGTTATAAGGATTAAATTAGGTATTTGTAAACTGCTTAACACAATGGACTGGAAAATAGTAGGTGCTTAATCAATGCTTATTCACACCTTTCCTCCCTAAATACTATTTAACTGACTGTGATGCTATTTCTTGTGCATCACTTCATCCATGCACTTGTCAATTTTAGTAAAGATTTTATATGAACTCCAAAGTGTATCAGATGGTATTGACTGAATCATATTCTGTAATAACAATGTGAATAGTGTGTTAGATTTTCTGAATTAAAGTTTTGATATAAAAGAGTACTCTGATAGCTAGAAGTCATAAAATGTGGTTTCAGAAGATCCTGGTTTCAGATAACTTTTTTCTGTGATCACAAGCAATTAATTGTGCCTCAGTTTCCTTACTTGCAAAATGACAATCAGGTCTGTCTCTCCTAATTTCATGGAGAAGTCAACATTATCAAGTGCCTGCCAAATGCAGAGAAATATTCAGTACCCGAAATCCTGAAATCTGGGAACTTCATATCTGGATTAATCTTCCTGGGATCTGAAAAGGCTTCAAGCTCCTGATAAGAAACTTTATGCCCACATTTATTATCATCATTATAACTTTATGCATCATTTATACCAGAATATCAAAGAGAGGTTGATGTTGTTTGCTCGGTTTACCTTTGACTTCTTGAAAAGCCATCACAATATGCAATCTATGTTAAATGACTTCTATATATCATTGGTTACTCTGAACAATTCAACATTTCAATGTTCAAACTCACTAGCTACTTGAAAAGAGAAGCTGTCTGTTCAGCCAAACATCATTAAATTCATTTAACAGAAACTTGTCATTATTTTTGATTATGACATTTAAATGAACAAGATATTTTAAATAGTCATGAATATGGCACTAATTGAACTATTTTTAAAGTTACTCTTTGCCTAGTTAAAACTTTTTTGTATATTATGAGCCAGAAAAAATATCTATCTTCCTTCAATTGCCATGTTTATATGGTTTACAGCCAAGCCTCAATCGATGCCCCCCAACAGTACTTTGATTATTTATTCCTATTGAATAAAATGAATAGAATATTAGAAAATTCTCTTTGAAAAGTAAAATTAGAAAATAGCTACATCCCCATTTTATGGTTTAGGAAACTGAGCCAAAGATGAAGTGATTTGTCCAGGGTCACACAGCCATTAAGTGCCTGAGACTAGATTTGAAGTCAGACTTTCCTGACTCCATGCCTAGTGCTCTAACCATTGTGCAAACTATCTGCCCCAAAAGAAGGTTTAAATTTTATATCTTCATGTCCAGTGTTGTTAGAATTCACTAGTCATTTGCATATATTTAGAACATCTCTGTCCTCAGGGCAATAGTTTCTCTTCTTATAGTGTTTTTCTCACAAGGAATAACATAAAATAAAGCACAAGATGTCCACTACCCAAATAAAATAGGGTTCACTTCATGAACAGAAAGATGAGAATGGAAGAAAAAAGCAATCAAACAAAAATAAACTGTAAATTCATATCAACATATGCTAAATCTCATGTAGGGTATCCCATTTAAGCAAGTGAATTAATTTATTTTCCTTAATTTCCTCCAGTGCAGTTGGAGGTTTCTTGCCCTTTTCCCTAACACACACACACACACACACACACACACACACACACACATATATATATATATATGTTATATATATATGTTATACATATATACATACATATATATGCATATATGTATAATATATATATATAATACACGCATTTATATATAAATAAAACACACACATACACACACTATATATATATATGTGTATATATATATATACACACACACATATACACACACACACACACACATATATATATATATATATATATATATATATGCCCTCATTATTGAGGCAACAATGTTCCTCAGCAGATAGAGAACCTGAGTCCAAATTTGACCTCAAATAATTAGAAGCTGTGTGAAACTGTACAGTTCACTTAATCTCTACCTCAGTTTCCTCAACTATAAAATGGGATACTAATAGCACCTACCTCACAAGCACTTAAATGTTTATTTCCTTCCCCAACTTCAAAATGGGTCCAATTGTTGGGTTTGTGAGCCAATAAAACCAAATGAGTAAAAGCAAAAGGGGTTAAATTCTCTACCCAAACCTTCAGCACAGTCATCTTTCTTTGTTACAAATGCTGGTCCAAAATTCACAGTGAATTTTTATGAATCACTGAAGTTCTGAACCCATATTCTTAACTGGCTAGATCATTTCATTGACTCAAATGAACTTCCACTATTGATTACCCACATTTGCAGCAAGGTCGGATGGGGGCTTGTGTAGATGGTACATGACTGATTTTATTTTCTTTTTTGAGTAGGTAAAAGAGGCCATTCTTTACTGCTCAATCATTGAATGGGTGTTGCCTCAGATAGACTGAGACTTGGGAAAGACCTTAGCTCTAAAAGGACAAGTCGTCTCACTGCATCTGGAGCTATCTCCAGTCATCCTGATCTATGTCTTGCCACTGGACCCAGATGGCTCTGGAGGAGAGAGTGAGGTTGGTGACTTTGCATAGCCCTCCATCACTTAAATCCAATTCACTTGCAATTCATGACATCTCTGTCCTGATATCATGGTTTTTCTTCAAGAATGAAGATAAGCAGCAACAAAAACAACATGCCTTAGTAATCTACAAAAAAAATATTGATAGAATAACTCCAAGTTTCACCTTTGTGACATTTGTATTATGAATTTCTCCAGTGAAGATTTTCCCACACTCTTTGGGACCAGCATTCACTTGCTGAAAACATTGACAGCCTTGAAACATCAGGAAAAGGACGGAAGAGTGTTGCAGTTATATCTAATTTTTGGTAGATTTTCATAGATTGAATTTAGTCTAGTCCAATGAAACACCATGCTAATTCCATTAATTCACTGTGCTAAATCACTTAATAAAATATTGGTTTTGTCTTTAAAACATTAGTAAAAAATGGCCAGTTTAGCAAACAGCTGAATTCCACATTTCTTTTCCTCTACTTCTCCAGCAAGGTTTGGTTTACCACATACAGCTTGGCAAAACATTGCTTCTCCCATCTGCTAAAATTAATAGGAATCAGACCCCAGTAATCATATATCCTTTTGTCTATTAATTGTGCATAAAAATTACAGTCAAAGGTGATGACAAATAAGGTGTGCTGTTAATCTCTGTATGCTAAGGATACTGCTCAGCTAAATAGGCACTGTAGAAGCTTATTTAGGTCTATTTCTGCCCATTCAATATGTTGTCATCACTCACGTTGAAAATTTGCCCAATCTCAGCTATAGGCTAGACAGATAAATAGCAAGAAATTTGGATTTTTCAAATTTTTGGACCGTGCAAAGGGGGAAAAAATACACCAGTAATAATTTTAAAAGTTAATTTATTTCATTAAATATTTCTCAATGACATGTGAAAAAATTTTTTTCAAGTTTTGAGTTCCAAGTTCTGTCTCTCCCTCCTGTGCTTCCCCTTGCCTCACCCCCACTGAAAAGACAAGCTATTCAATTTTGGTTATACATGTTGAAGCCATGCAAAGCATATTTCAATATTAGCTTTGTGGAAAAGAAAATACAAACAAAATAATAAAAATAAAGTAAAAATAATAATAATAAGGTAAAAACTAATAAAGTACAAAAAAGTGTGCTTCAATCTATACTCAGAGTTCACCAGTTCTCTCTCTGGAGGTGGATAGCATTTTCCATCATGGGTCCTTCAAAATTATCTTGGTTCATTGTCTTGACTAGAGTGGCTAAGTAGTTCACAGTTGTTCGCCATAACTTCTAGGGACCTGTAAGTTTTCTGTTCTTCCAAGGTAGCATGATCTATGGAGAGTTGTATTCATTACTCCCCTGACCTCTGCTCTGGTCTGAGTGACCACAAGCACTCTCTTCTCCCCTGGAACTATGAGGAGGGTTCCTGCTCCACTGTGGCCCACAGGCTCTGGAGAGCTAGTGCTCCTCCTCACTCTGGGACTGCCACCCAGGACTGTGACCTGGATCTTAATATGAGCAAAGCAACAGGGTCCTGTCTCAGTGCTGGCAAAGAAACCCCTCTAATCTTCTGACCAGGGGTTCAACCCCCTTACCATCTGTGGGCTGACAGCTCTGGAAGTAGCAGCAGCGGCAGCTGCTGATTTAGTGGCTGCCAAGGCCCACTCCTGGTTTGCTGAGACTGGGTCTGCACTGGCACAGCCTGCACTGGACTGTGCTCCACTCATACCTAGGTATGACAGATCTTTCCTGCTGACCTTCTAAGTTGTCATTGGCTAGAAAATTATTTCACCCTATCTTTTTGTGTGTTCTGCGGCTACAGGAATTGTTTTATGACATTATTTATAGGTGTTTAGAGGGGTTTTGGGGAGAGCTCAGGTGCATCACAGCCTTTTCTCCACCATCTTGGCTCTGCCCCCTCGTCATTGTTTATAGCACCATTGTTCTATATGTATTGCATCAGAATCACATGCCCCAACTTGTTTAGCCATTCCCCAGTTGATGGGCATCCCTTCAGTTTCCAATTCTTTTCTACCACAAAAACAGCTGCTATAAGTATTTTTGTACAAATAGATCCTTTCTCCTTTCCTCTGATCCCTTTAGGATACAGACCTCATAGTGGTATTGCCAGATCAAAGGTTGTGCATAGTTTAATAGCCCCGTGCGTACAGTTTCAAATTGTTCTGCAGAATAGTTGGACTACTTCACAACTCCATCAACAATGCATTAGTGTTCCGATTTTTCCACATCCCCTCTAGCATTTGTCATTTTCGTTTTCTGTCATGTTAGTCAATCTGATAGGCATAAGGTGGTGCATCAGACCTGTTTTAATTTGTGTTTCTCTAATCAGTAGTGATTTAAAGTTGTATTTTTTAATGGGAATATTGATAGCTTGGATTTCTTTTTCTAGAAACTGCTTGTTCATATCTTTTGACCATTTATCATTTGGGAAATGGCTGATATATTTTATAAATTTGACTCTGTTCCCTATATATTTGAGAAATGAGGCCTTTATCAGGGAAGTTTGTTGCAATTTTTCCCACTTTGCTGTGTTCCTTCTAATTTTGGATGCTTTAGTTTTTGTTTGCACAAAAATGTTTTAATTTTGTGTGATCAAAATTATCAACTTTCCTTGCTCCCCTAAATTACTTAAGACATATTTTTTATGTTGAAATCATTAATCCATTTTTACACTGTTTTGATAAATGCTATGAGATGTTGGCCTATACTTAATTTCTGCCAAGCTACTTTTCAGTTTTCCCAGCAATTTTTGCCAAATCTTGATTTCTCAACCAAAACCTTTGATCTTTAAGTTTATCAAACACTAAATTACTATGGTAACTTACTATTAGATATTGTCTACCTAATCTATTCCACTCTGTTCTATTTCTTGGCCAATACCAGAGTTTTAATGATTACTGTTTCATAATATAGTTTGAAATCTGGAACTGATAGGCTGTCTTTCTTAACTTTTTTTTCATTGATTCTCTTCACATTCTTGACCTTTTGTTCTTTCAGATGAATTTGTAACCATTTTTTTTTAGCTCTACAAAATAATTATTCGGTATTTTGATTGGTATGACAGTGAATAAGTAAATTCACTTAGGTAAAATTATAATTCTTATTTCATTGGCTTTACCTACTAATGAGCAATGAATATTTTGCCAATTGTTTAGATCTGTCTTTATTTGTGCGAAAAATGTTTTGGAATTGTGTTTATATAATAACTGGATTTATCTTGACCAATATTGTCCCAATAATTTTTTAATGTGTCCCATTGTTTTAAATGGAATTTCTTTTTCTATCTATTGCAGCTAGGTTTTGCTGGTAGTCTAAAGAAATGCTGATGATTTATGTGGGTTTATTTTATATTCTTTGCTGGTTGATAATTATCTTAACTAGATTTTTAGTTGATTCTCTAGGATTCTCTAAGTATACCATCATATAATCTACAAAGAGTGAGTTTTGCCTATTTTAATTCCTTCAATTTATTTTTCTTGTCTTATTGATATAGCCAGGATTTTTAGTATAATATTGAATAATAATGGTGGTAATGGGCACCCTTGCTTCACCTCTGATCTTATTGGGAAGGCTACAAGTTTATCCTCATTACAGAAAATTCTTCTTCTTGATTTTTGGCAGATACTACTTATCTTTTTAATAAGGGTTCTACTGATTCCTATGCTTTCCAGTGTTTTAAGTCGAAATGGGTGTTTTGTTTTACCAAAGGCTTTTTCTGCATTTACTGATATAATCATGTAATTTTTGTTTTTATTTTTATTGATTGGTCAGTTATGCTGACAGCTTTCCTAATATTGGACCAGACTTACATTCCTGGTATACATCCTAACTAGCATATAACTTTTGTGATAACTTGCTATAATCCCATTGCTAATATTTTATTTTAAATTTTTGCATTGATATTCATTAAGAAAATCAGTCTATAGTTTTCTTTCTATGTTTTTGCTTTCCCTGGTTTAGGTATTAAAGCCATATTTGTGTAATAAAAAGGAATTTGGTGGGACTCCTGCTTTGTGTATTTTTTCAAATAGTTTATATAGTGTTGTGATTGATTTTTCCTTAATTGTTTGGTAGAACTCACTTGAGTATCTATCAGATTCTGGGGATTTTTTTTTTCTTCTTGGAGAGCCCATTTCTGACTGTCCATTCAATTTCTTTTTCTAAGACAGCATTATTTAAGCATTCTATTTTTTTCTATTAATCTGGGAAGTTTATATTTGTGTAAATATTCATTCATTTCACTTAGATTGTCAGTTTTAGTCACATATAATTGGTCAAAATAATGCCTAATAATTACTTCAATTTAATCTTCACTGGTGGATTTCATTTACCATTTTCATTTTTTGATATTAGTAATATGGTTTTCTTCTTTTAAAAAAATTAACCAATGTATCATATTTAATTTTTTTTATCATAAAACCAGCTCCTAGTTTTATTTATTAGTTCAACAATTTCTTATTTTCAATTTTATTAATCTCTCCTTTGATTTTTAGGATTTCCATATCTGTGTTAAATTTTGGAATTTTTATTTGTTCTTTTCCTTACTCTTTGACTTATTCTTTAGGATTAGATTATTTACTTTCCAATTAGCTTTTAATCTATGCTTCCATGACCATTTATTAAATATAATTTTATGGCATAATGATCTGAGAAGGGTACAGTTAATATTTTTGCTTTCCTGCATTTGGTTGTGAGATTTTTGTGCCCCAATGTATTTTTAGTTTTTGTGAAGGTGCCATGTACACCTGAGAAAAAAAGGTATACTGCTTTCTATTCCTATTTCATTTTCTCCAGAGAGCCATTACATCTAACTTTTCTAAGATTCTATTCATCTCCTTTGCTTCTTTCTCATTTATTTTATTGTTAGGTTTATTTAGTTCTGAGAGGGAGAGATGAGGTCCCCCACTAGTGTAGTTTTACTCCCTATTTCCTCATTTAACATTTTCTTTAAGAATTTGCATGTTATACCTTTTGGTGTTTATACATTTAGTATTGCTATTTCTTCAATGAATATGCTTTCTTTTAGCAAGATATAGTTTCCCCTGCTTATCTCTTTCTATTAAGTCTTTTTTGCTTTTGCTTTGTGTGAGATCATGATTGCTACCACTGCTTTTTTTTTTAACTTCAGCTGAAGCATAATAGATTCTGCTCCAGTCCCTTATTTTAACTCTGTGTTTATTTCTCTGTTGAAACAGAGAGACAAAATATTGTTGGATTCTATTTTATAGTCCATTCTGTTATCCACTTATGCTTTATGGGTGAGTTCATCCAATTCATATTTATAGTTATGTTTACTAACTGTGGATTTCCCTCCATTCTATTTTCTTCTGTTTATCTTTATTTTTTTTTATGTTGTATCTTTTCTAAAGTCTTTTGCTTCTGACCATTGACTTCTTTCATCTGCCCTCCCTTTTATAATCCCCCTTTCTGTTATCCCTTTTCCCCTTCTACTTCCCTGTTGGGTAAGAATAGATTCCTACTACCAACCGAGTATATATGTGCATACGTATAGGTATATATGTGCACATATGTGTATATTACATGCACATGTGTGTATACACATGTGTGTGTGTATATATATCCTCTTCCTTGAGCGCCTTTTTTATGAGATAATTTTCCCTATTTTTCTTTCTCATCTATCCATTTTTACAGCCTAATTTTGTTTCACCCCAACATAATCAGCTCACTCCTACACCCTCTTTCTTCGCAGAATTCCCTTGCAGAACTGCCCTAATAATGTTTCTCATTGTTAACAATGTTAAAGTTCTTAGAAGATCTATATATCATATTCCCACATAGAAAGGTAAACAGTTCAACCTTACAGAGAGCCTTATGATTGCTCTCTGATGTTTACCTTTTTATACTTCTCTTGAGTCTTGTATTTCAAAGTTTACTTTTTTTTTCCCCTTCAGCTCTGGTCTTTTCATCAGGAATGCTTGAGCACCTTCTGTTTTATTAAATATCCTTTTTTTCCCCTTGAAGGAATATACTCAGTTTTTCTGGGTAGATGATTCTTGGTTGTAATCCCCAGCTCTCTTGTCTTCCAGGATATCATATTCTGGGTTCTTGATCCCTTGGGGCTGGAAGTGATACTGTTCCTGAGGGCTTCCATTCCCTTTTGATGGAAAGTGTTTCTCTGGGTTCTTGAATTGTGACCACAAGTGGATCCAAGCAATGGAATCACAAAACATTTGCCCCTCAGTGATCCTTTCCCTTTTGACCAGAAGTGCCCCTGTCTATAAACTATGACCCCAAAGTGGGCAAAAGCAATGGAGTTTTTAAACACCATCTGGTGCTGTGTCCAGTGCTAGCAAGGCAGTTGTAGCCTGTATTTTCTTTCTGATCAGTTTCCAGGTTCCCTTACAGTCTCTTGCTTGGAAGCTCCTGAAGCTGATTCTACTTCTATCTCCACTACCTACTCGCACCACTGATGTTTCATCCACATAGACTCTGGGCCAGCCTCCTCCTCCACATCACAGATTTCTTTTTCCAACTGCCTATGTTGTCTTGGGGGGGAAGAATATCTAACTTTGACCTTTTGTTGACTCTGATACTCCAGAATTTTATTTGCAGCATTATTTTAAAGTTGTTTGAAGGGGAATGTTGGCAAAACTTAGTTAAGTGCTTTTCTAATCCTCCATCCACCAGTAATACTTTTTAAAAACTCAATCCTTGAAACTGAATCCTCTCTTCAAAATGCTGGAGCTCCATTCAAGAACTTCTGCCCATTTCTTGTGCTTTTTCATTATGCTTCTTTGTGGGCTTATCTATATGTCTGTGTTCCTTTGCATGTGTTCATATGCACATGTATGAAGACTTTTGTATATGGGTTACTAAAAAACGCTAGCTATAATTTCCTAACATCTGTGCCTATAGCTGCCTTTCCAACACAAACTTCCAGGTTTGTGTCACAGCTGCAGTGAGACAGGCAGTTGGCAAAAAGAGAAATTGCCTTTTGTGACTTCTACAAAAAGCTTCTAGTGCAAGAGCTGAGAGTTCAAAGCTGTTCCCCAAAAGAGATCTTCACATGTCCTCGTATCCTTTGTCAAAGAAGATTTACAACAACTGTAGATCTAGTCAGTACCTAATGAAAACACTGCTGCAACACAAGTGAAAAGCAATCACAAATGTACCATGTCATCTTCTCTTAGGAAACACATGCCACTTTTCAGAGGTCACCTGTTTCAAAATAATATTTCCTTGGATTTGTTCCAATGCTTGAGAGCTATAGAAAATAGGTTTTCTGTGAGCTTCATATTAACAGCCAGTCTAGTATAGTGAAACATTTAATTGGAATATTTTCCACTAAAATATGGTTGGATTACTGGACAGATCCTTTCTTGCAACTTTCCTCAATATGAACAGAGTCTTTATTTTGAGAAAATATAAAATTTCATATTCTGTGTTAAAACTCCATCTCAAGGGCATTTATAGACTATTTTAAAGTTGACTTTTGAAAAAAGCAACAACAAATTGAATGCCTTAAATTGTTGACCAAGTCAGTAGATACGCATGCTTGTGAAAGTAGATTCTAGCCAAATAATTATTCAAGACTCAACCTTGCTTCACTGAATAAAAACAACCAAAGGCTTAAAGCAATTTGGCTGGCTCACAAATCACTTCGTTAAAATAATTACTCATTCAAACTAATTGCACACCTGATTCTAGAGTAACCTCACAGCTTAAAACATTAAGGAAAGGCTAGAAAGTTAAGACACTGTTGATGAGGAGTCCAATATGAATAACATGATGATGTGTTTGCCCTAGGTTTGACAGATATACTCATGTCTTTTATACTTTTTATGTGCCAGCACTCTTCCTCTTCATGCTTCATTTCCGGAATAAGTTCCTGACCTTCAAAATCTTGGTGTTCTATTATATTTTCTGGAATCAGAAACATCAAACACCTCTGATTTTCCAATGTAGCTCCCACTTACTTTAGTGCCAATGTGAAATTATAAATAATTAAATCAAAGGGATAGTAACCAACTTGTAATTATGAATTAATAAATCAAAAGGATAAGGAATATTCAAATCAATGCAGCTAACATTTACTAGGTATGTACTATCTGTAAGATTCTGTGCTAGATACAGGTTTTAAAATGGCACATTGTCAAAGAAAATAATTTAACAAACTTTTATTTTCATTTTTACTAATCATAGCCAACATTTATAAAACACTTCAAAATTTGCAAAATATTATATATATATATAATTTTACATATTGTATATTGTATTATATTTATTGATATTATACATATATTTTATACATGTTATCTCATTTGATACTCACTACCACACTTAGACAGCTTTTACTATTATTATCTCTACCCTACAGATAAGGAAATTGAGACTGAGAGATGTTAAGTGACCTGCCACTGTTCAAACATTTAGTAAGTGCCTGAGGTGTCATTTATTTTAAAAAATTTGATAGTATTTATTTTTTCCAAAATTTATGTAAATATAGCATCCAACATTCATTTCTATAAAATTTTGAGCTCCAGGTTTTTCCCTTTCACTCCCCCCTTCCCAAGACAGAAAGCAATCTGATATAGACCGATATGTTCAATCATATAAGACATATTTCCACATTAACCATATTGTGAAAATAGAAAGAAGAATGGGAAAAAACATGAGAAAGAAAAAAAGACAAAGAAAGTGAATACAGTAAGCTTCTACCTGCTTTCAGACTCCTTAGTTCTTTATCTGGACGTAGTTAGCATTTTCTCTCATGTGTCTTTTGGAATCGTCTTAGATCATCATATTGTTGAGAAGAGCTAAGTCTATCAAAGTTGATCATCGCACAATTTTGCTGTTACTACGTACGATGTTCTACTGTTTCTGCTGACTTCACTCAGTGTCAGTTCATATAAGTCTTTCCAGCTTTTTTTTTTCTGAAATCCACCTGTGCACCATTTCTTATAGCACAATAGTATTCCATTACATTCATATACCCCAACTCGTTTAGCAAATCCCAAATTGATGGACATACCCTCAATTTCCAATTCTTGGCCACCACAAAAAGAGCTGCTATAAATATTTTTGTACATGTGGGTCTTTTCCCCCTTGTTATGATCTCTTTGGGATACAGGCCCAGTAGTAGTGTTGCTGGATCAAAGGGTATACACAGTTTTATAATCCTTTGGACATAGTTCCAAATTGTTCTCCAGAATGGTCAGCTCAGTTCACAATTCCATCAATGATATATTAGTTTTCCATTTTTCCTACATCTTCTCCAACATTTATCATTTTCCTTTTCCGCCTTTAGCCAATATTGATATTATCCAATCTGATAGGTGTGAGGAGGTACTGAGGTGGAATTTAAACTCAGATCTTCTTGATGTCAAGTCCATAACTGTATCTACTACAACACCTAGCTGCCTATTATGTGGCAGTTATCACACTGAGAATTGCAGATAAAAAGACAAAAATAAACTAACTTATGTACTCAAAGAGGTTACAAGTCTACTGCAGAGGATAGAATCTTTGCAATTAAATAAGTTGAGTTCTAGCTTTGTCTATATCTATGGATAGATAATTATAGATCAGAGACTATTAGATAAAGTGATAGAGAGCCACTGAAGCTCTTTAAACTGGAAAGCAAGATAAAACAGTGCCATAGGGAAATAAATTTGGCAGCATTTGGAGATATTGATTGCCTGTAGAGTAATCAATTCTAATAACTTATAAATTCTGAAAGTATCAATACCCATATCTGGAAAAAGGGAAGTCCAAAAAGAAAATATATTGACTCTGCCATTATGGGTATGAAGACAGTAGCTTAAGATTATGGTCAACCATTAATGAAAAGTCATTGATCATATTAAATCTTCTTATCCCCTACTACTTCAAGATATGACTCCAATATGCTTAATAAGGTTGAGTACCTTTGCTTTTTTTTCTCCCTATGATGTTTTTGACGCACAAAGTTGCAACCAAAACTCTGTGTGAAAATAATAAAAATTAAAAATGTATAAAAGCTGTAAATAAATGAACTCAAAATATGCACAGAAGTCTTGAAAATTAGAATTGAAATTAAAAAATAATAAAAACTGTAAAATTCACATATATGAAAAGTTGCCACTTTGGAAATAATGATAAAATCAAAAAACTTTTATCTAACAAGGCAATACTTTATTTACCCTTTGTTCCTTCTGACTAAAGAGAGAAAATTGAATTTTACAAATGAAAAAGTAAGCAGGATGAAATAATAACAAACCCAGCAGGAAAAAAAAAGATATTAGTAGTAGTCCTTACAACATTGTTATATGCTAACAAAATTGAATAAATATTTAAATGAATCTTTAAAAGTCATATTTAAAATTTTTAAATATCCCAATTATAGAAAAATAAGAATAGATTTTAAATATTGTAATCTAAGAAAAGGAAATTGAACCAACTGTAAAATCTGGACCAGTAAAAAAGCCTTGTTTCCAGAGAATTATGATATTTAAAAGAACCATTAGTACCCATAACTGAACCCTACAAGTTTGAAGCAAAAAAAAATATTAAAAAGAAATCTTGACAAAAAAATTAATAATCTATCTAGCATATCATTTACTATGATCAAGTTGAACTTGTATGAGGGATATACATATCTAAATACTAGGTAAATAATTAACATAATACATTTAAAATAAAAGTAATCAAAACCAACTTGTTCCGCCTGCATTGTTTAAGGGACTCCTATGTATCGGGACTATGCTTAGTATTTTACACATATTACTCATTCTTTTGTTACAACAATCCTAGGGGATAGATGCTATTTTTACCTCCATTTTACAGGAGAGGAAACTGGAGCAAATAGAAGTTAAGTGACTTACCCAGGGTCACCCACAGCTAAGTACATGAGACAACACTGAGCTCAAGTCTTCCTCATTCTAGGGCTGGCACTTTATCTGCTGGACATCCTAGCTGCTTTTCTAGTTATAGGAAATAATGTATGTGATGAATGCAGGAAAGTATGGGAAAATAATTCAAATAAAGTGACATAATCAATACCATGAAATCAATATATTCAATGATTACAATGATATAAGTGAAAACAAGAACAAAATAAACTGAATGTTTTAAAATTATTTAGCAAACACCTTAACCCCCTAAAATATATACAGAAATACACCTTGTTTCATTTCCCTGAAGAAGTGGGGGGCCAGGGATATGCAATAGTGCATGTAGTATTAGACTTTTTTTTGTTATATTTGTGAGTTTTGCTAACTTTTTCTTCCTCTCCTTAAAAAAAGTCTCTATTTTAATGGATTAATTTTTAGGATGAAGTGGGGAGAAATACACTGGAAAAGGGAGGTGATGTGAAGTCAAAAGTTATTGATAACACAGGTTTTTAAAAGAATTTCAGAAAATGTCAGATCTTTGGAGAAGAGCTTTGAGTTAAATACACACCCATCTATATTAGAAGCCAATCTTGGTGTTCACACAGACCACTGGGGGGCTCTAAAATTCTATCATTGCTCTATCAAAAATTCATCAGGTAAGATCACAATGAAAATGGGTTGGAAGCAAGCTTACTGTCTCACAAGGAAGACATGCACATCTTTTATATTTCTGTATTTCCACACCGTCGAATTTAGAAAGAGCATTGACTTCTGAAAGACCATGTTGAATCTTGACTCTGCAAAGGCCCTACAGAGCCAAGGAATAGTGTGGAAAATAATTCTGTTTACCTTGCTCGCCAATTTTGCCATATCAAAGTTCCTTTAAAATATGATAATAATAGTAAACTATTATATATTTATTTTTAGTTGATGCTATCTACTTTCAGCATTACAATACCTCATTTGTCAGTTAGCATAAATTAGCTTTCATTTGCCACAAAATCCATTAAGATAGAATTAAGAATACCATTCACATACCAGTGTATCACAGGGTGGGAATTACATGGGTGCATAATCAGAGTTCATTACATATATACCCTTTAAATGAGTAAAGCAATATTTTCCTCTATGTGAGAAAATAGAGTGGAATATGTTTATCATTTGCCTGAGTTAGTTATGTCTTTGAAAGATCCAGATGTTAAAATCAGGAAAGAAATTTACTAAGCCTCTATGTAGCTAGCCTTAACCCTAAACTTCTCTCACCTCTGCAGGCTGAGTCCTGCCTTTTCTTGGCTCCCTCTGTGACACTGTACCTACCCTTTCTGGCCAATTTTATATCCATGGCTTTTAACCTGAAATAAGTTCAAACCTGTCAATACACAGAGCTGTCCTCGAGGGTGTGGAATTTTTCCAGGCCTATGGCTACTCCTTGGCTGTTCGAGCCTTAGGGAATATCAATGTCTCAGACACAAAGGATCATGAATTTCAAAATGGGAACAACCATTGCCTTCAGTTTACAAATAAAGAAACAAGACCTAGAGAGGTCAAGAGACTTGTCCAAGATATCACAGTGCCAAAGCTCTTGTTTGAATCTTTGTTCTCTGATTCCAAATCCAGTCTCTTTCCAGTAGATCCTATTCTTTCTTTTATTTTTCTTAATGCCAAGAGTTTTAATACAAGAGCCATCTGGTTTAAAAAAAAGTTTAGAGAAGTCTTGAAGGGGAAAAAATGAACTAGAAAATATGTAATCTGAGAAAAATATTTAGAAGTAAAGGGAGTCTCATACATTGTGACTTGATGAGTTTACACGTTGCATTTAGTACAATAATAATTTTAAGCAATGAGATAGTACCTACTGTACTAGACACTATACTAAGTAATTAACAAATATTACATAACTTGATGCTCGTAGCCCTGAGATATAGGTGCTATTACTGTCTCTATTTAGAGATGAGGAAACTGAGGCAAACAGAAGTTAATTGACTTTCCCAAAGTCACCCAGCTAGTAAATGTCTCAATCTGGATTTGAATTCAAGTCTTCCTGATTCAATGAAAACCTTACATCATGGTTAAAACAATGGATTTATTTCAATTTACCCCTGAGGCTACTTCCCTGCTGTCCAGCAGTATAGTCCCTTACCATAAAGTCCAGGCAAATCACTCAGAACCTGCATACCTTTAAGTTGACCAGAACTCAAGTAACATACTCCAATTCTATTTCAGCCGAATAGTACTTATCAATTATCTTTATCAGTAGGGATATACATTTATATACATATGCATATGCATACACATGCACACATATATACATATATGTATGCTTATAGTATATAAACATAATTATATACAATTTTCTTTAGGATTTTCTCTTGTGTCTTTTGGCATTTTGTTGGTATCTGTACAGCACTGGGCTGTCAATCTATCATCCAGCACTCCTGATACCTCATTAGACTATCTCCTTTTCCCATCATAATTTTCCTAATGATATCCTATATGCCACATCATGATCAAAACTCATTGTTGGTATAAGATACGATTTGTGAAAAGTGCAATAAAAAGGAGATCCTATATAATTCATACATCCATGTATGCAAACATATATATGCACATATATGTGTCTATATACATATGCATGGATGTGTTTGTATATGCGTATATACACATGCACTTAGAAACATAAGCATATACATATATTTGGGTGTTATACAAGTATACACTTCTTTGGTTCCTTTTTGTAGATTAAAATGCTTATTCTTGTGGATGATTAAGTTTGCAATAAAAGAGAATTTAATTTTAAAAATGAATATGCTTCAATCATTTTATTCCAAATCTACTCTTCTCTCTTACTTGTTAGATTTCCAGGTGTCATTCAGATCCTTCTGAGGTCTTGGTACTCCATGATTTGTAGGCATACATCTTGTGGATACATGGACAAGGTGACCTTGACTAAGTCATTTTCACTTCTTGAGACTGTTTCCTCAGCCATAAAATGATGGGTTGGACTTAATGTTATCTCAGGTCTCTGCCAGTTGTAAATACTTAATCCTATCATCATCATCACCATAATTCTTCAGAACTTTTACCATCTGTGTTTCCATCAGTGTGGGTTCTTCCTCCCTTGATATAGATCACAAATATTCTGTTACTTAGTAGAAGAATTTGTAGAGTTGCCTGACTGAACAATTAATCCCCCTTCAGGCAATCTAATGAACCTCTGAACTTTTGCTCCCCTGGGCCTTGGATGAGTGATATAGCTGTTTGTCACCAGGCTCAGGCAGGCTTTCTAGCTTATTCAGGAAGTTAAAAGATTGTACTCTCCTGGCATAGCCTTTAAGGGTCCAGACTCATATCCATGATATAATGAGGAATTAGAGAATGACTTTAGCCTTATTAAATGAGACTTTGGGGCCTTGCCATATACCCTACTGCTACCACTTTTATACTTTGGGACCTTACTATCTCACCTATATCTGAAGTATATTTTCTTTCTTACCTCATTTAATTAGAGTGTGAGTTCCTTGAGAATAGGAACTGTCTAGACTTTTCTATTTGTATCCCTAGCACTTAGCATTATATTTGGCAAATAGTATTTTTAAGAGGCATTCTTATGCTTTCATCCCATTCATAATTAAAGATAATGTTTTGTATCTGAGCAGAGCTACAATTGTTGAATTCTCTGAGCATATTCCTAAATCCAATTTATGCCACTCCCTCCTTCTTATTCAGTTCAGTAATTGTCTAAGACAGTTACTAATGGAATTAAACAATACTGGTGATGATGATAATATACTACTTTACTAGATCACTTCTATTTTCATGTTGCATTATACTGATATACTTAGACTCATTAAAACATTACATTATAGAATATCTGGAATTTAACTAAATGGAAAATGCTCCTAATTCAATTCAAACCCACAGCTAGCTACTGAAGAAACCATTCTCTAAGATGCTGTGATTAGAAATATAAGTAAGACACAGTCCCTGCTTTCATTGAGCTTGGATTCTACTATAGATAGCTGTGTACACAAAACTAAAACACAATGTAGAACATGATCACCAACCATAGGAAAGGCATAAATAATACACTATGTTAATATTAAGGAGACATTACTTCTGGTAGTGGAAAGGAGATGTCATCTGGGTTTTGAACACTGTGGGAGAGGCACCTTGGAAAGTGGACTGAGAGCCGACCTTCAACCAGGGAGACTTGTATTAGAGTCCCACCTCTGAAACATGTGGCAATAGAGTTGGAAAAGCAGACTGAAAAGTGTCAAATGAGGTAAAAATTTGGAGATTCACAATGATGTGAGGTGGTATAGCAATGATCAACCACCCAAGAAGCATTTATTAAGCATATGTTATATGCCAGACACAATGCTAATAAATGGGAATACAAAATAGAAAAGAAAAAACTTTTTTTTAAAGAATATTGCCTTTAAGGAAAACACATATAACTAGAGAGGCAGCACATATGCATCAGTGCACAAAAGATAAATGCAGGTTGGTTGGAAAGCAGTTTTAGAGTGAAAGTACTTGCAGCTGTTGTGTAAGAATGGAGAAAAGTCTCTTGGAGGAGGAGGGAGGCACTTGGTCTGAATTTCAATAAAATCCAGGCATTCCAAGAAGTGGAAGTAAGTAGGGAGAGAATCCAGGAATTAAGGACAGCCAATGGAAATACTTGGATATGAGAAATGAAGTGTGTTGTGTGTGCAGAAGAATAAGTAGAAGAACGAGTACCTGCAAGGTAGACAATTGAGAATGAGGAGAGGAGTAATATGTCAATGACCAGAAAGATAGGAAGGGGTCAAGTTGTGAAGAGTTTTAAATTCCAAACAAAGGACTTAGTATTTGTTTCTTCAAACAGAGAGCTGTTGCTGTTTAGTGATTGGGGTGGTTACATAGTCTGACCCATAGTAGCAGTGTGAAGGGTGGGCTATGGTGGAGGGAAGTTGAGGCATATACAGCAATTAGAAGGCTGTAGAAATAGCTCAGTCAAGAGGTGATGAGAACTTGAATTGGGTGGTGTCTATGTTAGTGGGGTGAATGGGATACATGGGAGAGATATTGGAGATATTGTAGAGCAAGACATTTCAAGATTCACCAATTTATTATGTAATGGGGAATCTGATTTCTGATCTTTGCTCTGGCCAGATATATTAAAGGAAAGCAGTCAGCTATGACACAGAAGTTGCAAACCTGCATGGCTAGAAAGATAGTCATGCTCTTGACAGTAAAAAAGTAAAAGTTAAAAGGAAAAGTAGAGTGGGGTGGGGTGGGGATGAGTTTACTAGCTTTGAGCCATACTGAGTTGGAGGTGACTAAGTGTTAATGTGGCTCAGGAATGAAGTCAAGGAGAACGGTTAAGATTGTGTGAATGGATCCAAGAAACATCTATATAGAGATGATAATTGGACCTATTGATCCTTATTGGATCATTATATGAGATAGTATAGAGGAAGAAGAGAAAAGACTCAGGATAAAGCGCTCTCGCTCTCTCTCTCTCTCTTTCTCTCTCTCTCTCTCTCTCCCCCCGACATGGTTGAAGTAAGAGAACTAAGGTAGTAGATTCATTCAGATCCAAGAGGAGAAAGTATCTAGGAGAAGAAAGCAGTCAAAAGCATCAAACTTTCCTGCAAAGATGTCAAAGAAGATGATGTTTGAAAAGAGAGCATTAGAGATGATTGGTAATTTCGGGGTGAGCAGTTTCAGTTGAATGAAACCACCTTTATTCCAAGTCCAGTACTCTGTCCACTGTGCCACCTCATTGGCTCCAATAATAGTGAGAGGGAGCGGACTCAGGATGCAGAGTAAAACTTTTTTTTCAACATAACTGATGTAGATATTAATTTGACTCAACTTTGCAGATGAATTACAAGGGTTTGGTTTTTTGGTTTCTTTTGTTCTTTCAATGTGGGTGTGAGAAGATAGGAGAGAAGATTGTTTCTGTTGTTGTTATTTGAAAAATATTCATTTTTTAAAAGACCAAAAAAGATCTCACCACAGGAGTCTTGACAGCATCAAATGACTCAATAACAACAACAAAAAGAAATAAAATAAAACATAAGTCCAACCATATCACTCTAATGTCCAATTAGCTCAAAGGGGAAGTAAATATGTATTGTGATGGCTGCCTAGTGCTATAATCTAGTGAATTTTGGTTTTGGATGGAGATACTTGGGGATATTGGTAGGCATCAGAGAAGAAATGAGTAGATAGGGAGAGAGTAGACAGAGAGATAGAGTGAAGATGGTGGTGAGGGTAAATCTGCTGGAGAAGTCCGGAAGGATCAAGGGTTTATATAGCAGTTAATCTTGGTGAGCAGTTGGGCCATCTCATCATCAGAAATAAAGTGAAGAAGGAAATAGTCCGTCAGGAGGATGGGAGTGTAGATGTCAGAGGAGGAAGGGGAAAAGAGAAAGAAGGAATAAGGGGAGAGCTATAGCCATATATCTATGTATTTTTTTGTATAGTATGAGGCAAGGTCCTTAATAGAGAGGCACTTAAAGAACCAATGAAATGCTATCTGTCATATGGCCATTGAGGAAATAACTTTCCAATCAAGAGCTGTGTTTATAAGACAAGGAATACATCAGTAAGTCTCATTAAATTCTTTCTTTGTGATTCTTGGGCATGAACTGATTAAAGCAGGAAACTAAGTAACACAGACCATGGAGTTAATGTTAAACAAAAGAACCAGCATCGTTTCATTATTGTTTTGTCTGAGGGGATGATCTAAACTCTATTCCAGCTTGAAGATGCAGTTTCATAAACAATGTTAAATATGAAGAAATTGAGTGGTGCTGTATATGGAGCTTGGTACAAATGAGTGTAACTATTACACAAGGTAAAGGAAAAACTGCTGATATGCATGAGTTCTTTCTTAGTAACAATTAAATTATTGAAGATCTAGTGCAAGGGGAGACCTATAAATCTCTCAGCTTCCTGCAGTTGAGAAGGATTAACCACAGAGCAATTAACAAAAAGCAAAAGGAAATATTTAGTTCAATATCAAAAATAAAATTTAAAAACAAACTTACCCTTAATTAAACAACCACTGCTTATGTGGTAATGTCAGGTAAATGTTTTCTAACCTATTAATTTGATATTTCAAAAGGTTCTAAAACAGACCTACCCAATAACATGGGTGAAGCAAAGATCCAACCCCCTATGTTCATCACTCAAAAGTGCAATTGCAAGATTCACTCAAAGGACAGGGTGAATGTGGATGGGGAATAATTAACATTAACAATTTATATTGCCCCAAGATTACAAAAAATTGAGGGATTGCTTTTGCAGCAAGTCTGATTACTAACAAAATACTATAAATGTTTCCATTTAAGTGGTCATAAGTAAACTACTATTAAAACTTGCATCAGAAACCACATAGAATCAACCAATGCACCAAGTGCAAATGAAAACAAGAAAAATGTAATGATCTGGCATATTTCAGACCTCTGTAATTGCTATTTGTGTTAGATCGACGATGATTATGTAGAAAAGTCAGTATTGAATTGGAAATGGGAGAAATTCAAGTCCGAGGTGCCTGAAAGCGATGCCTAAAAGAGGAATTTTGACAACGATCACCACACTATCGTGAAGGAAATTTGCTGGGTATAAAATTTGCGTGTTGACTAATGAAACAAGTAAACACAGAGTTGAAAAATATCCCATCTAGACTGTGTGGGTCATAATGAGAGTCATAAATTTAAAATTAAATAATGAAATGTGACTTAACAAATACAGGAAAATAGCATTTTTATACTTAAGGATCAAAAATATTTTAAGGAATAGTCCCCATGACAACAGAGAACCATAATAACAGACCATGATGAACATGAAAAATGAAACCAGTGAATAGCAACTCTGCTACTTTCATAGAAATGTGAATGCAGAAGAACTTCCTGATTTACTGGTTCCGCTGAAGAGAAAAACCATAAAATCCTGGGCTGAAAAAATAAACATATAATACCAGTAATGAAACAAAAGGTAGACAGAGGAACGTTAATACTAAGCAGGTATCTTTCCACCTGGAATATTTGCCCCCAAGAACAATTTATAAAGTGACAACTCTATGAAGACAAATAATTTTAAGGAACATAAGAAATCTAATAAATGCAATGACTAACCATCATCTGGAGAAAAGTTGTTATTGTTGTTGTTACTACTACTATTGTTGTTGTACTACTACTACTACTATTAGTAGTGTTATCTATATAACAACAACCACAAATTGGCTAGCATTTGTACTATACTTTAGAGTTTCCAAAATACTTGGCAAATATTATCTTATGTTATTATCATAAAAGCCGTGGGAGACAGGTATTTTTTTTTTTTTTACAGATGAGAAAGCCATCAGAAGTTAACGGACTTACCCCAGTGTGTGAAGCTAAATTTAAAGTTATTTTTTTTATTCCAAGTACAGTACTCTGTCCACTGTGCCACCTCACTGGCTCCAATAATAATGAGAGGGAGTGGACTCAGGGTGTAGAGTAAAATTTTTTTTCAACATAACTGATGTAGATATTAATTTGACTCAACTTTGCAGATGAATTACAAGGGTTTGGTTTTTTGGTTTCTTTTGTTCTTCCAATGTGGGTGTGAGAAGATAGGAGAGAAGATTGTTTTTGTTGTTGTTATTTGAAAAATATTCATTTTTTAAAAGACCAAAAAAGATCTCACCACAGGAGTCTTGATGACATCAAATGACTCAATAACAACAACAAAGAGAAATAAAATAAAACATAAGTCCAACCATATCACTCTAATGTCCAATTAGCTCATTTGATTGGCTCTTATTTTAAAATAACATGGAGACTCTACTGCTTAGCATTTAAAGTCCTTCAAACATCTGGCCCTACTTTACCTTTCCGGAATTATCATAAATTGTTCAACTGCCTGCACTTTATGGCCCAACATGATTGAATGATATTTTTAAACATCGCTAATGGTTTTTTTTTAATAACATTACCCCCTATCTTATCTCCTTACTTTCCAGAGGCTATTCCCCATTCTTGCAAAGGACTTTCTCTTGACCTCTGTCTCTAAGAATTAGCCATTATCTTCAAAGCTTACATTAAACTCAATCAACTAAAAATACCAAAACTTTGCCAGTACCTGGAGATGCAAAGAAAGGAAGAAAACAAATCCTGTTCTCAAGAAACTAATATTTGATCATAAGAAACATCATGTATACACATATGTATATACATATATGTACATACATATATCTGTGTGTATTTGTATACTCACATACATATATATGTGTATATATATATATATATATATACTGACACATGCATATTTATACCATATGCATTGAAAAATTATAAGGTACAATAATTATTCTAGAAAAAAGGTACTGCCATTAGTAGGGCTCAGGAAAAAAGTCTCATGTAGAAGGTAAGTGATTTGTGAAACAAGGAATTCTAAGAGACAGAGAATAGAAAGGAGTGTACCCAGACAAGGGGGACAAGGCAATATAACAACAGATAGATGGAAGGTGGAATGAAGTATGAAGAATGTCAAGAAAACCAGTTTGATTGGACCATACAGTTCTTGAATTGCAATGTGTTTTATTACACATTGGAAAAGGAGGTTGGAACTGGGTTGTGAAGGGATCAAAATGACAAACAGAAGAGTTTATATTTGAGGCTAGAGGCAATACCGAGACCCTGGAGTTTATTGAGTAGGAGAATGACATGATTAGAACTACACTTCAGGAAAATGTCTTTGGAAGACATATGGGAAGAAATTTGAGGTAGGGAGGGTAATTAGAAGGTTATTCTCAAATAAGAAGTTATGAGAGCCTGAATGATGTGATAACTATGCAATCAGAGACAATAGCATGAATATGAAAGATGTTTTGGGAAAAAGAAATGATAAGATTTGCCAACTAATTGGATATGCACAGTGACTAGAAGAGTGGAGACAAGGATGATCATAAGGTCTTTGCAAATCTCTTTGACTGGATTGCTGGTGTCTTTGTTTTTTGTTTTTTTTTTTCCTGGACCCCCAGTATTCTACCAGGTGTTACTGTAGTTCCTTCCCTCCACAATTACCTTTTATTTCTTTTGCATATGCCTTTTGTGTATGTGTGTGTGTTTCCACAATGATTAGTAAAGTTGTTGGAAACTATTGGCACCTAATATGTGCCTGTTTTTTGATTAAACTAAGCACTTCTTGGACTGAATAGAAATGAATGGGTACCTCATCAAATTTGTTGGAATTTTAGTTAGTTATTTCATCATATTCACATATTTTAGGAATAAAATAATAATTGATAACGAATTGTATTTTTTTTACTCCTCAGCATAAATTTTAAAAATAGTCCTTCCAGGTATTTGCCATACTACTAAGAGATTTTAATTATAATTAAAATTATTATGAAGTATGGTGCTTTTACTGTGTATTTGTCATATTGATTTTATCCAATCTTGTCTGGCCTGTTTTCTTATCTGTAAAATGAGGATTATGGTTTAAATGGCCTCTGAAAACCCTTCCAGTTATAACCATTGATGACAGTATTTGAGTTAATACGTGCAAAACAAAGTGTAAACCATGAAATATACCGATTTTAGTTAATAATATCATAATCATATTCATTATCATCATCACTGATTGGTGCATAATAAAATAGGGGGAGGGGCATACCAAATCACCAAGGCTATCTACTAAACTGCAAAGGAGTTATAATCTGGGTTCAGACAGGGGGTTCCCAGAGTCATAAATCTATTGATCCCTGAGTCTTTCAAGCTAGTATTACAACAGGGGTAGGGAAGCTGTGGCCTCAAGACCACATGTAGCCCTCTAAGTCATCAAGTGCAGCCCTTTGACTGAATCCAAACTTCACAGAACAAATCCCCTTAATAAAAGGATTTGTTCTGTAAAACTTGGACTCAGTCAGAAGGCTGTACCCAAGGACCTAGAAGGCCATATGTGGCCTTAAGGCCAAGGTTTCCCCACCATTGAGTCCTACTATTTATCATGAACATAATTTTTCTATACATCCCTATTTGGGGGCAAATTTCTCAAAGGAAATAAAACACAAAAACAAATTAGTTTCTATAAAGAATTTTTTTTTAATATTTTACTATAGGTTGTTCCTTCTTATTATTTAATGAATAGGAAGTGATGGTGCTTCCTCTGAAAAGATGGCAAAAACAGTAGGGTTGACTTCAATAGACTTCAACCATGGATCATCAAGGTGAAAAGGAGTAGCTTTAGCACTTGAGGAAGATATTTTCTGATGCTTAGAATTTTATGTTTAGAATGACACATAATATCATTGGTATAAGCAACTTCAGCTGGGGAAACTCATACCCCCAGTGTACATCAATACTTTCATGCAAACATGGAAGATCAGCCTCCTCTGTAACTTATAGCATTGATTGAGGTACTGAGAATGACATTGATTTGTCCAAGGCTACACGTCCAATGTGTGTCAGATGTGGAACTAGAACCTAGGTCTCTGACTCACTGTTTGCTCTCTGTCCACAACACCATCCTACTTTTCATGGTTTAATTTCAAAGGAAAAGGAAAAACACAGGAAATGGACTTTTGGTTTCCAACAATAAAGCAAAGGAGGCAGAGAAACAGACTCTACTCCTATGGTTCCTCCTGACTTGCCTCTTATCTAACATTCTGGGAGACAACTTCTTCCCCTCAAATCAGGCAATATCTGCCTTTGCTTCAGGGCCTTTTGTTAAGTGACAGCTCTGGGAAGGGGGACCCTCCTCTCTATTCAAATGGTATTTGAAGTGAGTATAGAATAGGGGTCTTTCTCCTTGCCGAGTTCCTGTCCCTGCATATCTTATATAGCTGGTGTGAATTATAGCTGTGTTCTTTGCCCCCTTGGGTCTCCTCTCAGCCTTACAATCCCATTTGAAGGTACAAGCAGTGGGCTTCCATCCATTGTGAATGTCCCCTCCCTGTCCAAGAATTAGTTCTGGCTGTGTGAGTGCCTAATTTCTTTGGCCTGCTGCTGTGAGGCCAAGTCCAAGTTTTCCACAAGGTTTTCCAGTGCATAAATTGTGTCTGCCATGAAGGACAGGAGATAGGGTGTGCAAAGCCTGGATGTAATGATACGCTAGGGGCCCAAGGTTCCTCCTGAGGATAGTGGGTATTGAGGCATGTAGAGCCAATTTATACCTCCTTCATAATCCTGAAAGTGTATAACCAGCTCGTCTCATATTGTATTCACCCATGACTGACAGCCTTTGTAAGGGCCCAAAATGGTATCTAAATTTTCATGGTTGGAATTCAGCCTTTACTATATTCTTCTCAGTGTCCATAAAAGAGTGATGATCGAGCGCTGTTACCTTAAGGAAGGTAGTAGGATTTTTATCAAATATTTATTAAGTATCTGGACATCTATAGTAATAGTGTTTCTCTGCAGCAAAGGAAAGGAAAAATGGCTTCTGAGCTCACTGAAACTCACCAAATAGAACCAACTACTATTTTTGAACACACTTTTTACTGCATTGGAAAGTGCATTAACATAATTAAATGCATATACGATTTGGTAAGCCCCAATATGCATGATCTTGACATCTGAGAAGTATCTAATTGTCAAAATGAAAGTTTTACTAAATATCCTTTGCTTTAGGCACATTCCTTATTTTTGTAAACACATCATACTTTGATGGTCAAAAACCAAACAAAAACAAAACAAAACAAAAAACATAAATGAACCAAGCCAAGAAGAAAAATAGTAATAATAAAGCATCCTTGTGTGTGTATGTATATGTATATGTATATGTATATGTATATGTATATGCATATGTATATGTATATGTACATGTACATGTACATGTACATGTATATGTATATGTATATGTATATGTATATGTGCATGTATATGTGCATGTATATGTATATATATGTATATGTATATGTATATGTATATGTATATGTATATGTATATGTATATGTATATGTATATGTATATGTATATGTATATGTATATGTACATGTACATGTATGTGCATATGTATATGTATGTGTATGTGTATATACACATATATGAAAACAGATAGTGTAGGCAGGATTAGTTGATGGGGGATGGGGGTGGGGAGAAGTATACTCATAGCAGATTGACACTATAGCAAACCTATTGGACTTTTACTTTAAAAACAATTATTTAGAACTTGAGCTGCATAGCATTACCTGGTAACATTGTCAACATCATGGGATTATAAAGTGGTAGACCTAGAAAGTAGCTGTTGAACTCATAGCATTTGGATTATCCTATGCAAGTAACTGCTGTGCTGTCTAAGTATATTTTCATCACTGGGACTTGTTCACTATTGCTCCACAATATCAAACATAGTGTTTCAATTCTTCAACATAAACATCTTTGTCTTTTCCACCCATGGGCTCATCTTCACTATATAAAAATTAATCATTAACTAATACATCAGAGCATTTACCTGTGTAGTACATAGGTACATCAGTGGAGTGTATTGCTAACCTGAATAAAGTGCAGGTACTAAAAAAAAAACCCATATTTTTACATGTACATACTTTTAAAATTACAACTTTCTTTTTAAAGATTTTTTTTCAAAACAGAAAAAATCTGCCTTCTTTTCCTCTACTCTAAACTCACCCTAAAAATTGAGAAAAAGAAAAACCATATGTGTTTCAAGAATCTATAGTAAAGCAAATCAAATTTCTTCATTGACCATGTTCAAAATAATGTGTATCTCACTCTGGATTGAGATTCCTTCACCTCCCTAACTAGAGATGGGTAGTGTGATTCAGCATTAGTCTCTGGAATAATGACTGATCATTATGCTAATCAGAGCTCTTAATTCTTTAAAAATTGCTTCTCTTTGCCATCTTATTGTCACTGCATAAATTGTAATCCTGCTTCTAATCATTTTATTCTGTATCAGTTCATTCCAGTTTTCTCTGATGCCTTCTCTTCATCACATACACACACACACACACACACACACACACACACATATATTCACATTAATCATGTCATACAGAAGAATTAGAACCAATAGGAGGAGCTACAAGAAAGAAGACACAAAACAAAATAGAAGGAAAAAAAGAGCAAATAGTGTGCTTTGATCTGCATTCAAACTTTATAGATTTTTCTCTGGATATAAATAGCATTTTCCATCATGAGACTTTGGAGCTGTCTTAGATCCTTACCTTGCTAAGAAGAGCTAAGTCTATCAAAGTTAGTCATCACACAATGTGGTTATTACTGCATACAATATTCTCTTGGTTCTGCTCATTTCACTCAGCATCAGTTCATACAAATCTTTCCAAGTTTTTCCGCTTCATCATTTATTTATTTTATTATTTTTTTTTATTTTTCCCCTTCATCACTTATTTTTTTTTATTTTTTCCCCTTCATCATTTCTTAAAGCATTGAAGTACTTCACCATATTTATATATCACAACTTATTTGGCCATTCACCAATTTATAGGGACCCCTTCAGATTCTTATTATTTATTACCTGAAACAGAGCTATAAATTTTTTTGTATATCCTTAATTAGAGTTAATTTTGCTAATACCTCCCTTAATCTTCCATCCCTCTAATTTCTCCTTTTTACCTTCTCCCCCTTTCCATCTCATTTCCAGGTTGAATGAAATGCCTTTCTGTAATCAGCTGTATTCTTCCCTCTATTTGACTGATTTAGAGGAGAGCTAGAATCAAGGAACAGTCACTTCTTCCATCCCCTCCTCCTTGTTTGTATAGATGTCTTCTTGCCATTCTGATTAAGGCAGATAATTTTTCCCAACTTTCCTCTCCCTGCTACCTCTACCCAGTATTGTATGGTTCCTTCCTCCCCATTGATAAATTCTTTTCATTCCACCAAGACATAACAGAATCATTCTAAGATCTTCTGCCTAATTCAATTATTTCTTTGATCCCAGTGATAAAATAATTCAGAGGGGCCATGTGTATCATCTTCACATATTAAAATGTGAGTGATGTATTCTTATTTAATCTTTTATCACCTGTCCATGCTTACTTTTTCATGTTTAACTCCTGTATTTGAACTTCAAAGTTTCTAAAAAGCCCAGATTTTTCAATCCTCTATTTCATTAAAGGTCTATTTCTCTCCCCATCTACTTATATTTAGTTTTCCTGAGCAGGTTATTATTGTCTATAAATCTATATATTTTGTCTTCTGGAATATAGCATTCCAAGACCTCTGTTCTTTTTGGTTGGTGGCTATTAGATCATGTGTGATCCTCACTGTGGTTTCTTGGTCCTTGAATTCTTTCTTTTTGGCTGTTTACCATATATACTTATGCATACACATATACACACAAAAACACACACAAAAACACATACACATACACATGTATACATACACTACACACATACACACATGTATACACACGTGTGTATTCATGTATGCATGTAGGTTTGCATAGATGTATGTATATATCACAGAAGTTGTGTATTTTGGCTATAATTTTCCTAGGAGTTTTTATTTTGGGATTTCATTCAGGAGGTGACAAAATTATTCTTTCTAGTTCCATTTTGTTTTCCAGTTCTAAGAAATCCTGAGACTTTTAAGACTTCTTGAAATATGATGACTAGGTCCTCTTTTTGTCATTAGGCTCAATTATTCCAATGATTCTAATTTTTGTAAACTTGATTTGTTTTCCAGGTCTATTGTTTTTACAATCACATAACTTACAACTTTTGACAAAAATGAAGCAAAAGGATATATGTGTACTTGTTTGCTTTCTTATTTTTTTTATTCAGAGAAGAATTAATTTTAATTATTATTTATCCCAGTTTTCTAATCCTCTCTTCCAATCTATAGGGCTTAATTAGCAGATTTGTGTATTAAACCTAACATAAAATCAATATCAACATACCAGTTTTCAGAATACTTCTTTACATCTTTAAAGTAAATTACTGAATAGGAATAAAGTCTTATAAAATAATGGAAGTGAGCAAGATGTTTCTTAGAAATACAGAAAAAATAGAACATACCTTTCATGCCCTTTATTAAATTGTAGAGTACTCAAAAGTTACAGCTGGTTGGATTTTGTCATTAAATACTCCCTTATCCACTGAATCACTGTTCCGTTTTTGTTCTTCAGAATTAATTGCTAGCACTGATATCAACTTTTCTGCTGACTTTTTGAATCTTAATATTATTCATCCATCCACATTATTTCAATGAACATAAATTTTGAAACATAAATAGTTATAACCAAACTGAGCAGTATACACACACATGTGTACATATATAGACGTATATGTACACATGCATGTACACACACATATGTGTGTGTGCATTTATAAATGTATATATAGTTACAACCAATTTTTTTCTTTATCTCTATGACTCTCTCTCTCAAGTAAATCTACAATGTATTCTCATACAGATATCTGGCACAATTGCCCAACTTATCACTTGTCCTATTCTGGGGATATACCCACTTCTGTACTGATTATTTGGTATAATGAAATGTTATTATTGTTACTGTATGATGATGCCAGTTAGCCGTGTAAAATGGTTGGTGTTGGGAGAAGGAAGGGTTGCCAATGGGGTAGAATACTCATACGGCCCTGTTGGCAGAACCGGGAGAAGTAGCATCGTGCTATTTTAATAATTACTGCTTTCATGAAGCTCAATATCCTTGCTTGTTTTTGCACTTTAGGAAAAACAACAAAAACAACAACTACTGCTACTATTTAATGCTGTGAAATCACAATGACCAGCCTTGGTCCCAAAGAATAGGTAATAATACCAATAATACTTATAGTACCTTAATGTTTGCAAAGCTCTTCACCAATATTGCCTCAATCTGTCCTCACAATCATCCCTACAAGATAGATGTTTTTATTATCTCCATTTTATAGAAAATAGAATGAAGCAGACAGATGTTAAATCACTTGCTCAGAGTCACAGGGCAAGTAAGTGTCTGAGGTCATATCTGAAATTAGGTTTTCCTGACTCCATGTTAAAGTGCTCTATCCATTGCACCACTGTCTTGCAAGAGATTCGAGATAGGTATGTCCATCCTTTCTTTGCAGAAGATAGGGACTGTGGATGTGGGATGCTGCATATAACATTGAACATAGTTGGTGTGTTGGATTTGGTTTCCTGAAAAGATCTCTTTCAATTCTCCTCCTCCTCTTCCTCCTCCTTCCTCTTGTTCTTCTTCTACTTCTCTTCCTCTTTCTCATTCCTCTTCTTCCTCATCCTTCTCCTTTTTCTTCTCTTCCTTCTGCTTTTCCTTCCTTTCAACATAGAAGGTTCTCTGGAAGCAAAAAAGAAATATTGAGAAATAAAAGTGATATAAAAAAGAAAATATTAATAACTTTTCTAAGTTAAATTTTAGTAAGGTTGGTGGGTTTTGCCCTGGTACAAATTATCTTTTTTCATCAAATGCATGTCGTGTAGCTAGCACTGACTGAAAGATTTTAAAGTTGTTTTTTTTTTCATATGAACAAGGTCAACTTGGTCATAGAAACTAGGTCAAAACAGGATGGTTTTTCTCAGTCAGGGACCTTTTCCTTGTTTTGAAAGCAATAGGGAAGGAATATTTGTTCAGTGCAGACAGGCCTAGCATACTATCTGTTTTCTGGTTTTGTGTCAGTGCCTTGGAAAGGGCTGGGCTATGGCCTATTCCTATTTCTTCTGTAAATGTCACAAATACAAATTTGTTTACCTAAGTTTTCATTTTTTTATTTTTATTTTTTTTGTTTATTTTTATAGAAAAAAGGAGGTGAGTTTCCTTTAAGGAAAAAAAAATCAATGTTTATTTTCATTGGTCCTCAAACTCCAGATAAATTGTCATATATTTAATCTGAAGAATAATAAGCAACAAGGAATTTCTTTCAGAATGTGTCTCCAATTACACAGAGTCATACTGAAACCAGTCCTGAATGATTGAGCACACTATTGTAAGAGACACAGTCATTCACTTTTCATCGAAAATAAAAATGGAACGGTGACATTTGATTGAAGAATTAAAATGTGTAATGAAAAATACTATTAATAGTATTTTATATGAACATTCAATAATTATATAAATATGAACGTAATTATTTTCATCTCATATCTTTTGGTAAGAAGTCTCTGTGTATGTGAGCGTATATATATATATATATATATAGTATACGATTTTAGTATAATTATATATTATATTATATAATATAACCTCATATATAAATGATGACAAATTGATACAACATATATTTATGCATTATTTATAACATAGTATGATTATATGGACATATTTTATAGATAATATGTTGTATATTATATATATACATACACATCACACATAGCAGTTTACATACATAACCCTTTTGTGTATTGTCTTCCTTCATTGTATTTTAAACTCCATAAGGGCAGGAACTTCCTTTTTCTTATTTGTATCCCCAGAGCTTAGTTCAGTCCCTGACACATAGTAAGTACTTAATAAATGTTTATAATATATGTCTGGATATTTTGTAATTTGAAAAAAAATGTATAGTACTTATTAGTAGAGGTAGATTTGGAGGGCAAGCAAAGGGCTTGGAGTGTCAATGAGGGCACTTTCTCTCTTTCTCAAGGAGGCTGAGCATTCAATAAGTCCAGAGTGGCTCACCATCATTGAATTAGTCTTGGGATTGATATTTTCTCTGTCTTTGGAAGCTATCACTCCAGAGTACTACAAGTTTGAGACTTTCTTGCTCTTCTATTCAAACCAGGATTGTATCATAACTCAGAAAGAATACTTCAAATGGATTATATGAAAGGTATAATACTGTTCTCTGTTCTACCTTTCTGGAAGCATATTTCGTATATTACAACAACAATAATTAGCTAACATTTATGAGCACTGCATAGTTCTCAAAGTATTTTCCATATACTATCTTATTTTATCCATACAGTGACTCTGTGGGATAGTTACTATCATAATGACTGTTTTATAGAAGAGGAAACTAGAGCTGAGAGAGCTTTCAAGGGTGAAGAACCTGTGGCCTTGTTGTGTTTGTCCTTTGTTCTCGAAGAGGAACATGACACCAGGGAGGTAATGATATGACTTGCAATTGACTTTGATTTGAGTGAGGGAGGGCTATGAAAGGTCACCAGCCTTACTTTCTCCTCCAGAGCCATCTGGGTCCAGGGGCCAGATACTCATCAAGATAATTGAAGATGACTCAGGATACAATGGGAGACCCTGGCCCTTTTAAGCTAAAGTCTTTTCAGGTTCTCACTTAGAGTGAGGTAACACTCATTCAGTGAATAGACGTCTTTAAGAAATAAGCCAGGAAATGGCCCCCTTTATCAAAAACAAACAAACAAACAAACAACCTGGGAGGGAAGACCTTCAGGGTTGCTGGTCAAAAGAGAAACAGTTACTGTTCATATTCACTCTGAGCAATGATGACCCAAAAAATAACCATCAAAGTCAATTGCAAGTCACTTCATCATCTCCCTGATGTCATGGTCCTCTTTGAGAATGAAGGACAAACACAACCTGTGAGTAGTCTGAGCTACCTGAACAGGGACCCGGCTGTCCAGTTCCAGTTGGGTAACTCAGCTCGTTATCCCCTCTTCTCCTCCCTCTCCCTCTTCTTCTCCTGCTCCTTCTCCCTCTCCTCCTCCTCATCCTCCTTCTCCTTTTCCTCTCTGGGGTTTACTGGCTAGATTTCTTTCTCAGACCAAGCCTAAACTTGATTCACTCTGGAACTCATAGGTTGGAAAACAATAGGTCCCTACCCAAGCACCACTGCAGCCTTGAGGCCACATGTGCCCCTCTAGGTCCTCAAGTGTGGCTTTTTGACTGAATCCTTCAAACTTCTAAGTTTAGATCCAGTCAGAGGGCCACACTTGAGGATCTAGAGGACCATGTGTGGCCTTGAGGCTGTAGAATACTCACCCCTGTAAATTTGCCCAGGGTCACATAGCTAGTGAGGCTCTGAGATAGATTTGAATGCACATTTTCTGACACCAAGTCTAAAGTTTCTGTCCCCAATTTTCTACCTCAAAATAGATGTCTTCTTATAAGTACCTATGTGTATGGTTTCTCTCCTTTGCTGTGGGGCATGGGAATCACTGATAGAGGTTATTAATGTTAAGCTATGCAGGCCAAGTAGCAATCTCATTGATTAAATTTCCAGTTCAAGGAAGCTTTATATTTGTTTTTGAACTAAAATTTATCTGAAATTGTAAGTGTATATATTTTTTGTTATCAATACATTTATACTGCTGCTTTCAAAGAAAGACGTGGGGAAAATGGTGATAAGTCTACCAAGATGCACTGCTATGAGGAAAAAAAATATCTGAGCAATTTACTCATAGACTAAATATGAACAGAGCATATACCCGTGGAACAAAGCTGAAGGATTTCACTAATGGCTTACAACCATGGCTGGATGTTGCACAGTGGCAGATTTTATCTGGATACATGTGTATGTATAAGTGTGTTTGAGTGCACATGTAATATAATATGATAGAATCATCACATCCCTGTGACACTATTATTCAACTTTTATCAGTTTGGACACTGGCACTGAGGGAATTTTAATGAATTGCTAAGGACAAGTATCTGAATTGGGATACCTTTCTACTCAGGTCATCATAACATTCTATTCATTCTGCCAAGGTTCCTCACAAAGGGATGAAAAAAGAAGAAAAAAAAAAACCTCTTCCCTTTTGGTAGACAGAGAAGTCAGGATCTTTACAAAGGAAACCCAGAAGGAAAAGGACCAGGCAGGGTGGAAATTAGGGAAGGGCAAACATGGCTTTGTACAAGGTGCTGGAATTTGGAGGCGTGCCACGTCCTTCTCTGGCTTGTCACAGACAATAAAGTGCTGTACAAATAGCCAGACCAAGCAGAACACTGCCCTTTTATTTCCCAAAGTACGTATCTAATGTGGGAAAGACTTCTGCTTAGTCCTAATATTTTGGAGAGGGTTTTTTTTTGGTAATTTTTCTCATTTTCTTTTTTATTACAAGCTTAACAAACATGAACCTTTCCATGTACAAGGAGAAGAAGAAAAAAGGAGAATATTTGTCTATTAAATCTCACTTGTTTTAGCGAGTATATATTATAGTTAACATGATAGTACCTTTCCTACTCAACTAACCTGTGTTCCTTTCTGACCTTCTTTCTGCACTCATCTGTGTATTTTTTAAAACGTTCATTAGCATGCCTCTCTTTTTCCCATTTTTTTTGCTCAGAATTTTCCTATACTGTTTCACTAACTTCTATCCATTTGTAAATAACTATTATCACCACTGAAAAATTGGCTCACAAGTACCTCAAATAGCTCTTTCCTTGAAATCAATAATTAAGATCAATTACAACACATTTACTCATTGGTCACATCTAACAATAATAGCTCATTTTGTACCTCTAGTCCAATACATCTCTGACAAGATATAGAAGGGATGTTTCTTCATTAAGCTTCTGTGTTTGTGGTTGGGCATTGTATAAATCGGAGTTTTTATCACATTTCAATGGCATATAATCTGTTCCCATGGTTTTATTCTCTTTATTCTATACCAGTTTTTAGAAGTCTTCTTGGATTTCTCTGAATCCATTCTTTGCACCATTTTTTTTTTGGCTAGGCAATGGTGTTAAGTGAGTTGCCCAAGGTCACACAGCTAGTAAGTGTTAAGTGTCTGAGGCTGGATTTGAACTCAGGTCCTCCTGACTCCAGGGCTCATGCTCTATCCTCTGCACCACCTAGCTGCCTTTGCATTGTTTCTTATAGCACAATAATATTCCATTATATGTTTAGTTATTTCCCCCGTTGATGGGCACATGATTTGTTTCCTGTTCTTTGTTACAATAAAAATTAGAAGATAAAGGAATAAACATATAACAAGTGCTTAGTGTATGCCAAATAACTATGTTAAAAAGTACATTAAACACTTCATAAATATTGTCTTATTTTCACAACAATATTCTGAGGTAAATATTATTATTAACTTCATTTTACAATTGAGGAAACTGAAGCAGATGGGTAAAATGACTTGCCCAGGGCCATATCACACTGAGGATAGATTTTTACTCAAATCTTACTCATTCCTGGCCTGGTACTCTTTCCACTGCACTATCTTGCTTCCTTTAGAAATATTTTGTCCATACATTTCTGGTTCCTCTGTCTTTGACCTTTTCAAAGTATATTCTCTACATAAATGGCTGTATGTAAAGTTGAACCTCAGAGTTATATTTATTTATCATATTATTAATGGTATTATTTATAAAGTGTTTTAGTACATTGTAACACAGTTTTTTGGCACACAGTAGGTACTTGTTATATGCTTATTTCCTTTCCTTCCAGTTTTTAGAGGATAGTGCAGGTGGGGCTCTAAAACCAGAGCCCTTTTATTTCAGGTCCAATATGAAAAAATTAGGTACTCATAAGTTTTTGAACAAAGGAAGCTTATTTTGTCCAGACAGCAAGGATATACTGAAAGGGAACATTAGCTGTCAGCTTCTCTGAAATTAGTCTCCCTTGTAATGTGTCTGGTCATTCCATCATCTGAGGATGGAAACTCCTGTGGTCTCAGGCACCCACTAAGTCTGAGAGGTTTTATTTAAACATGGCTAGGATTTTTATGCCCTCAGGCCAGGAAGAAGCATCAGGAAACAAACATTGCTATTACAGGGATTTACCTAACATGATATAATCACAAGTTGAAACCAAAAAATTCATTCAATTATGTACCATAGTTTCTCACAATGATAGAACTCTGGATATCGCCTTTGGGAAGGTGTTTATTTTTCTGCTATACAAAATAATTAAAAGTCATAAGAAATAATACTATAGCTAGTTACATAGTGGTCATTAAGTCTTTATTTTCCCATGACAATGACTGTATGGCAGATAGTTATAATATTTATCCCAATTTTTCCATCATGAAATAAGCCAGCATGAATGGAAGATTTTTTTTTATAAAATAGGTTTCTGCCCCATATTATTGCAACATCTATACGTAACACCATACTATTTTGAGAACTAAAGGAAAAAATGCTTTAAAAAGTCAGAAATAAAGAAAATGTTTGAAACTGAAAATAAATGTGTAAATGTTCAAAAGATAATTAATAGGAAGTATAGTTTGTACATCACAGTCATGATTGTGATTAAGCTCCAGGGTCCAAAATGAGCAGTAAAACCCATGTGCGGCAAAGGTGTTAACAGGCTTTAAAAAAATTAAGTGTAAAAATTTGATCAGCCTCCACAACCTTTATCAGTTCAATCTCTCTTATTATGAACAACAGCAGATATTGAATGCAACCAATAATCTTCTCTATTCATCCAGATTGAATTTGTTCATAACATTTGTAAGTATGAGAGTGGGGGGAGTATTTTATGACTAATTTGTTTTGATTTAATTATATCATGATGGGAAAAAAAACTAACTCTAGAACTATAACTGTCACAAATATGTGCCTAGACAAGTTGTATTTATGTTACAGTTGACAATATTTCAAGTAATATTTAATATATATGTATATATACACATACATGTATGTATGTATAACAAATGGTAACAGCGTATTGGATTTGAGTCAGCAAGACCAGAATTTAAATCCTCCATCTGATCTATTCTAGTTGATGAATTATAGGAAAATCACTTAATTTCTCTGGTCCTTAATTTCCTTATCTTTGAAATAGAAACAACATTACTTACATTACATACAGTACCTCGCATAGTTACCAAGAAGGTCAAAGAGATAACATATGTAAATCATTTTGCAAATATTAAAGTGACATGTTGAGGGAAATGGTGGCATGATTAGCCAAAAATACCTTTGTTACTATATCATTGTCACTTTGATCTTTAATAAAAAATAATACTGTCACTAAACTTATCTACTTGCTTAGGAGGGAAATGCCTTCTTCTTATAAGGTTTATTAAGTGACAGTGGTAGAGGTGGTGACATGATCAGACTAGTGCTTTAGGAAAATCATTTTAGTGTTCAACTAGAGGATGGACTAGAATGGGGAAAGACTTGAGGTAGGCAGACCAGTAGACTATTGCAATAAACCAGGTGTGAGGTGATGAGGGCCTGTGGTAGAGTGGTGGCAGTGGCAGAAGAGAGAAAGAAGATGATTTGAGAAATGTTGCAAAGATGAAATAGACAGACTTTGGCAAAATAGTGGATATAGAGAGTGAGAAATTGTGATAACAAGTGATAATATGCTATGAGATTTTTTCATTTATCAAATAAATTTATTAAGTGCCTACCATATTCAAGGAACTAAACTAGGTGCTAGGTGACAGAGTCATATTTTCAATACTGCCTCAATCTAAAAGAATAAGTTTAACAATAACAATTTCAGAAACCAGGGCAGAGGAGTACAGAGGATAGTTTTAGGTTTATGGGCTATATGACTTTTCTGTAAATCATATCATGTTGAAAGCTACTTATTCCATTTATGTAAAGGGCCAACCTCTCCTTATGATGTAAAGAATAAGTTCCATATAAATGCTGGATTGTGGAGATTAATCTGATTACTTAGTTTGGATAATAAGGAATTCACAAACAAGTTTTTCTGACAATTTTGCCCATCAAGTGATCAAACATTGTGCTCTCAGGAGCCGTCACAACAACAATAACTAGCATGCATATGATGTGTTTTGGTTTACAAAATATTTTACCCATGTTATCTTATTTGATCCTCACAACTCTGGGAGATAAGTGTTATTTTTCCTCACTTAACAAATGAAGAAACTGATGCAAAAAAGTAATTTTCCCAGGATCATAAAAGTACTAAGTAGCAGAGGCAGGATTCAAATTCGAGTCTTTCTGACTTCTAGGTCCAGTCTTCTATCATTGTACCTTCTATATGTCACAGTCACTTTAGTACCTAATCCATCACTTAATATAATATTTGGCACAGGGTGGATTCTTAATTTGGGCAGATAGCTGGCACAATGAATAGACTGATGAACCTGGTGTTGGGAAGACTCATCTTCCTGAGTTCAAATCTGGCCTCAGACACCTACTAGCTGTATGACCATGGGCAAGTCACTTAACCCTGTTTGCCTCAGTCTCTCATCTGTAAAATGAACTAGAGAAGGAAATGGGAAATGATTGCATTATCTTTGCCAAGAAAACCTCAAATAGGGTCATTAAGAGTAAGACAGGATGAAATGACTAAACAATGAAAAGTTGCTGAATAAGAGTTTGTTGACTTGACTTTAATTAGCAATAACTTATACATAGAATGTATAGCATCTCTGATCCGGGTAATTGAAATTGCTTTCCAATCAGCCTTAAATTCATTCCTTATTCAACTTCTAAAGTGATATGCCTAAAGCTCAGGATTTATCTGGCCACTCTCCTTTTCAATAAGGTACACCAGATCCCTGCCACCTCTAGGACCAAACACAAACTCCTCTGGCATTTAAAGTTCTTCATGACTTGGCTTCAGCCTTATTATTCATTACTCCCCTTCTCACACTGTATGATCAAGTCAAATATGTCTTGTTGTTCTTCACACATCTCACATATCCAAGACTTGGCCCAGACTGTCCTACATGCCTGGAATACAAGCTATCTTTTACCTTCTTCCAAAACTCAGTTCAAATACCACCTTCTGCAGTAATCCTTTTGTGATTCCTTCAGCTGCTAATGCCACTTCTCCTTAAAATCAACTTTTAATTTATTTTGTTTTTATCATAAATATGTGCATACATATACACACATACACACATATTTATATCTATGCATATATATAGACATAGGTATATATTATGTTATTTCTCTCAATAAAATATAACTTCATTGAGCACATATATTTTTTCATTCTTTAAGCACCTGTGTGCCTTGCCCACAGTAGACCCTTAATAAGTGTCTGTTGTTTGAGTTATTACATAAATATATGATGAATTTAATTGACGTAGGCTTCTATTGATGTGCTAATGAAGATAGATTTTGAATCATGTATAGATCTTACTTACTTAGACTCAGTTCACAGAAGAAAAATCGATGGTATTGGCCAAAAAAGCTGATTAGAATCTAAACTCTAAGGGAACTTTGCATCTCTCCTCCTGCCTATGCACACAGTAGGATTTTATATGTTGGCTGAATTGCAGCAGATTGGATGAAGCTTGATTGAATTCCTGAAAGTGAAAAGTTGCCTTGAAATCTTGAAACTTCCCAGATGGATTCTAGTGGAGGTAACTGAGCAGAAAGTATATGTACATTGGTTTAATCAACAAAAAATATTTATTAATCACTAACCATAGGTCAGGCATTCTGCTAAATTCAAGAGATACAAGTGCAATGATTAAAACAAACCTTATTCATAGGGATCTTACATTCTAATATTTGAGACAAGTACATAAATAAGTGGGGCAACTCGGTGATGCAGAGAATAGAGCACTGGATTTCAAATCAGGAAGACTCATCTTCATGAGTTCAAATATGGCCTCAAACACTTACTAGCTGTGTGACCTTGGACAAGTCACTTTACTCTGTTGGCCTCAGTTCCTAATCTGCAAAATTAGCTGGATACAGAAATGGCAAACCACTCCAGTGTCTTTGCCAAGAAAACCCCAAATGGGGTCACAAAGAGGTGGACACAACTGAAATTACAAACACATGATAAGTATGTTTATTATAAATACAAATCAAACAAATACAATTGTGTACCAAGTAGTTAAATATAGAATAGTTTGGGAAGATGGGCATCTGAAGTTGAAGGTCTGAGATCACTAATGTCATCACTTAGAAGAAGGTGTTAGAACTGCATCTTAAAGGAAGAGAGGAAAAGGCAAGAGGTAATAAAATAAGAAGGGAATAATTTCCAAATATTGGGGTGGGGAGGGCTGAGTGGAAATGCAAGAGTCTAAGATGGGATGTGGAGTAATTGTTACATTCAAGGAACAGAGAACAGGCCAAGTCTGCTTAGATTGAAGAATAAAGGGAAGGAAAATAATGTTCAATGATACTAAAAAGGTAGATTGGGGCCAGGTTCCATATATATATAACACATACACATATACATACATGTATATGTATACAATATATTGTGCACACATATATTTTGCAACTTACACCTAAATGAATGTGTGTATGTATATTGCACATTTACACACATATTAATTTATCTGTGATTTATATTCATAGAGATGATTGCCAAGCTTATGGGAGCTGAAGAGATTGACAAGAGAGTAAGTCTGGTTGGAAAAGAGAAGAGGACATAGGAGAAACCCTAAGGTAATACCAAGAGTTAGGAAACATGGGTGAGAAGTAGTCAGACAGGTAAGAGGTAAACCAAGAGACAGTCATATCATGAAAGAATATAGGAGGAGAGAGTGAAGGGAGAGAAAGGACCAGATACTAGAGATTTTGTGAAGGTAGAAATGACATTTGATAGCTAATTGAATATATGTGATGTAAGGCAAGAGAGTGGCTGTCAGGTTCCATTTCCACATGATGAAAACTTTATCAACTAGAAAAAAAAATTAGGAACTGAATATGGAAATTCTTTGTACTCTTAATCTTATGATCCTCCACTGACCCATATCTTAAGACCGTAGAGTCATAGATTCAGAACTGCAAAGAACCTCAGAAGTCATCTAGCTCAACCCTTTCATTTTACAGTTGAGAAAAGTGAAGGCCATTGGGGATGATGTGCTTTGCCCAGATCATCCTTAACTGTGTCATGAGCTGGGATTTGAACCCAGGTGCATGATTCCAAATCTACCATGCTTTTCCACTCTACCAACAGCCTGTTATGAATATTTTTATTATTTCATCAACTAATAGCATTTTCTCTGATTGCAAATTACGTTCATTGGAAAGTAAATTAATTATGTCTGGTAATCTGGGGAATGTGAATATGGCAAAAGAAGAAATTTGATAAAGAAGAATTTGAATTCCTCAAGAGCAGAGAATGTTTCTGCCTTTCTTCAGATCTTTAGGATTAGCACAGTGTTCAGCAGTTGTAGTCACTTAATAAATGCTTGTATCCTAAGTGAGTTTAACCTTAATATTCCATCATCAAGCAGTTTTATGACAAAGGAGAATTTGATTAATTCTTATGTGCCATAAGTTTACAGAATCTCACTATCTCAATTACAGATGAACCCGTGTTCATGGTCACACAGGTGATATAGAACTAGACTTAAAATTCCATCTTCTGGTTTTCTATCCCAACTTCTTTTAAATATATTTCCTTCCAAGTCAACAAAAACCAAACTCAATTAAACAAATATTATTTTATTTGGAGATTGAGTCTCCCTATCTTGCCCAGGCTAGCTACTTAGAGTCCTGATTTCACTACTGATTGGGAGTCCTTTGCTCCTTCTTACTGATGATAAACAGTAGTATCACACTGTCTGCTTACCACACTTCAGAACTGTTGAGCTCACGTGAACCACCAACCTTAGTCTCCACAGGATCAAGGATTGCATATTATACCCTCATATCTGGCCACTTTATTGACTGAATAATTCAATGTTATTTATTCCTGAAGAATATTTCATTTGCTTAATTATTAAATTGTATATCATGCTGTAAATTAAATTCAGAAGACTAGAAAAAATATTTAATTGATGTGGGAAGTTTTCCCATTTCAGTGATAAGATTTATTGGGGAAGCTTGACTAATGGGTTGCCATTTTAGATATGAAACTCAGTGGTTTGGCCATGTGACTGGAAAATCCTGTCTGGAGTAAATGATCTGATTTAAGAAAAGACTCCTTCATTGTGGCCACCTGGGAGGAAATATGGAATACTGAACATCTTCAGCTTTTAACCAAGAGACACCCTTTAGACAGCATCTCAGAAATAACTCCTCATTTTATCTACCTGGCAACATGTTAATGAATTAATAATCATTGTGAGTTAATTTCATGTCTTTTGTAAAGTAACATTTTTCTTCAATAGAAAAAGCAGATTACATCATTGGAATCTGACATGGTAGACTTAAAGAATGCTTTAATTTTTTTTTCCAGTCTCCTCACTCACTGATGGTTTCCTCACTCATAAGTTATGTGCCTGATCCCTCCCTAGGAAGATGTTTGTGTAGTATTATCACACCACCCACTGTGACATATTCCCCATTACCCAGCACCCAGGAGAGAATAGAATATGAAAATGAATTTCTTAGGAATATGTTGTTGCTTAAAACCAATTTAATCTTATCAAGAAATCTTAGTTTCTAAATAAAGAAGCAAAAAAATTCAATTAAGAACAGAGGTCTAACATATGAATGTCATTTACATGACTAAGCAGAGATAACACTGTTCTGCATTTAATTCTCCCACACAGTTCTGAACCAAATGTGAAATTGATACGTTGATGACATTAAATATCCATAGCTTTGTAATGTTGTACTACTATTTAATTACTACCAAAGCTGTGAGCTTCAGAGCTCTCTGTTCTCCCATCCTAAGGGTTTTTAGTATGGAGTTGTGGTGGCAAGGGTAATGAAACAAAGCAGTAAAAACAATGCTGCAACTACAAATGCCAGGCATGGTAATGGAAAGCATGCCTGGAAATCATGTGGTCTAGTTGGGTTCAGAGCATTGGGTTCAGAGCTACAATGCCTGGGTTCTAGGCCCTGCTCTATCAGTAACTCTCTGTCTGACATTGGGTCAATCACTGAGTCTGTGTCCTGATTTTCTCATCTGTAAAATGAAGGGGATTAGATTTGATAATCTCTAAGACCCTTTCTAGTTCTAGCAGCTATGACTTGATGATTCTGTTAGAATGATTCCTAATATAGAGGGAAATAAATTCTGTGCCCTTCTTCGTAATCAATGCCTCAAATATAAGCTCAAAATCCCATTATTAGAAATATGACAGATTTTAGATCAATGAAGGGATTGGACCTGGATCTGTCATCACATTGATAGAAAGAACTCCCCAGTGAGGAAACTATCAATTCAGGTCAGCACTTTCTCTGCAACTTACATAGTTTTCATTTTGCTTTAAAAAGTGTTAGGTTACTTGCCCAGAACCACAATTAATGTTTCTGAGGCAGGACTTGAATTCTTGGTATCTTGAATCCAAAACTCTCTGTCGCCTGTGATTCACTGTTTGTCACATACAGTACTCATAGAATAAAATGTTTCCTAATATTCTCATTTCTATATCTATCTATCTATCAATCACATTTTTTTCTCAAACTGAGCCACATTTTTGATTTAGTTGGAGGTTACAAATGTTCCCACAGTTTAGAGAGGAGTATGATGCATATTTCCCTTATAACATTGGACATGTCACAGCTTTTCAATGGCTCCAGGAAAATCTTTAAGACTATAAGTTACTGAATGGTGGCTGGTTTATATCATTGCAGGAGATTTTCTCTCCTTAGAGTCACCGTTACCAATGAAATCATAGGTCTGGCCCAAACTAAAACAGAGCTCTGATGATTAGTCCTCAAACTAAAAGACATTTGTAGTAGTCATATATGCGTTTTGGACCTGTGATGTTTAACATTAATTAAATTGATGAAGCTGAAGTATTGCAGTCAATACATTTAATATATCCTTAAAGTACAGAAATAGCCTTTTGAATCCTGACTGCTATACAATATATTATCTAAATTTCCTACCTTTATGGTTCTGCAAATTTGATTAACCTTTTATGTAGGTCTTTATTTAGGTCATCATACCTTCAGCTTCATCAATTTAGGTCGATTTTATAATTGCAATTTGAATGTTCCCAAAAGATTGAGGCCCACTAATATCTTTGTATACTCTGGCATAATTATCCATGTCTTCCTAAACATTTGACAAAAGTCCCTTCCAATGTGAAGACTTTCTTTAGATCACTCATCATAGGATGGCTAACAATGGAGAATAGAGACTTTCAATTCATTATAATCCTAAAGCTGTCCTTTACAAAATTTTTGCATATGGATGCTATGTCACTGTTTATTCATGCATATGGTGATCAGCAAGTAGGCCAGTTTGGATAGAATAGGCAGTACATGAGGAAAGGTTATGTCGAATAAGTGTAGGAAAATTGGTTGGAGCTAAATTGTCAAGGACTTTAAAGGCCAAAGAGGGGAATGTGTATACTATCCTCAAAGAGGCCTTCTTAACCTGATGTCTATGGATCTCTTCATGTACTTGATGGGGAAAAATACATCTTCATTTTTAGCAATCCTCAACTGAAATTTACCATCTCCTTCAATTATTTGAAAAAAGTATTTTGAGAATGAGTTCATAAATATTCATCAGACTTAAAAAAGGGTCTGTGACACACAAAATTTAAAAACTTCTGTCCTATAGATAATGCATTGCCACAAAAGATCTTTGACCATGCGAGTGACATGGTATTAAATTTACTTTAAGAATATCACTTTGGAAGCTATCTGCTAGATGGATTAGAGAAACCTCCTTCCATGCTGATGTTGAAAATACTACTACTACTGATAGTAACAATGTGTGACTTTGTATAATGTCATAATAATTAAAAGTGACTTACATTTAGTAGCATATTTGGTCCTTACAATAATCCTGTGGGGAAGAGAGAAAAAAACATACTATTATTCTTCAGTTTGCAGAGAAGAAAGCTGAGGCTAAGAGGTTAACTGACTTAGCCAGGGTCACACAGATATTGTCTCAGGGGTATGATTATTTTTTTTGGAGAGGCAATCAAGGTTAAGCGATTTGCCAAGGTTCACACAGCTAGTAACTGCCAAGTGTCTGAGGCCAGATTTGAACTCCTCCTGACTCCAGGGCTAGTACTCTACCTACTGCACCATCTAGCTGCCCCTAGAGGTATGATTTTAATTTATGTCTTCTAAATGTAGCTCTAATATGATTGTAACACTTTAGGTCAGGACTTTCAGTAAGTTTGAATTTGAACTAACTGTTCTCTTGCCTACCCTACATCTCTCCATCACTTCTACCAAAAAATCATAGAACAATAGACTTTGTCATAGGCTTTCCTGGATACCTATAGTAGTCTCCTAACCTATTCTAGTAATTCTGCCTGAAAAGGACTTTATATTTGTAGTACTAATTGAATTGTTGATGTGGAGAGACTAAGAAATAGGAGGTTGATTGGTTGCCAATGAATTTTTTGACAATGGCGAACCATAAAATAAAGAAAAATACAAAAATGGGTCTCATTCTGGTGCAACTATTTTGTAGTACTGCAGAATGAAGATAAAAGAAACACAGAGAATGGCAGCAAAGGAGTAAGAGGTTGCCTAGAATCACATGATTTTTAGATTAGCTATAAACATTAACTTAAATGTTGGTACTTTAAATTCTTTAGGCAAGCTCTGGCAATCAAAGTATTCGTATTATGTGGATTTAATACTTTTATCACTCCTTAGAACAAATGAGAGTTTTAAAACATAAACTTTAACTACCACCAAATTTAAATTGTCTAAATGCTACTAGCTATTTATTCTAAATTCAAAACAGAGATTGTCTAAAGAATTCGCACATATGTCCTATCAATTATTGCTTTATTCATAATCCCATTAATATCTCTTGATTTTATGGGAAAGTAAAAGTGTGAAACATCCACATCATTTCTAAAAGGGTCTTTTGCACCTTTGAGCCTTAATTCCCCCCTAATTGCTCTTCCTTTTGTGATATTAGCAGAGCAGTTAAGCAAGGGCTCAATATAAAGACCCAACCAGATTAGTGGTCCTTTAAAAAGCTTCTCAGCTCCAATGTTATCACCTTCTCTGTAGCTCCCAGCTGTATTTACAGTCTTGAAACTTAAACTCTTAGTCTAGATCCTTAAAGACATAGCTGAAAGATCAAAATTTGGTTCCTGCTGGTACAGCAAAAGGATTATTTCCTTTGATGAGTCCTTTGTAGAACCATTCCCATGTCTATTAATTTGAGTATTATTTAGCTTTATTTTTATGCTTAGCTCATAACTTGTCTCCATTATTTTTGAATTGATGGGTGTTAGAGTTGAGAGGGGAATGAGCTGTTTATATGTCTATTTATCTATTCTGTCTCTCTCTCTCTCTCTCTCTCTCTCTCTCTCTCTCTCTCTCTCCTGTCACTCCCTCTTTCATTGTCCAAACCTGTGACATTATTGCTGTAGGAAATTCACAATCAGTAAAGCCCCTTTATCAATTCAGATTACCAAATGTCATACAGATTAAAGTCTTAAAGAGTTGCCTGGGACACTGAAAAGTTAGGTGTCTTGCCCATCTGAATCACACAGATCAGTGTGTCAGGTCAGAGGGGAAACTAGGGAGCCCAAATCTCCTTGACTCAGGCTGTCTCTCTATCCACTATGACAATTTCCCATTACAAATGAAATAACTTCATTTATAAATGTCTTAATGCATAAATTTACTTCTCATAGAGTATAAAACATCTCTTCTTTTTATCAAAGGCATTGTTATTCTTTTGTCTTTCACACCTGCAACACTACTTTAAAATAGTCATTGACACCCATTCTTATATACAACCACCCACACCTCTAGACACACTGGGTAGTGATAGTGAAATGGAGAGTACCTGGGATTCTTTGCTAAATAGATGCTTGACCTTGTACAGGTTCCTTAATCTGTGCTGGCTTCAATTTCTTCATTTGTAAAGAAGGATTAATAATATCTAATTATTGTGAAGATCTACAGATTATTAGGTGTCTAAGTACTTCAAAAAGCATACAACACTATTCAAGTATGATTAATGCCAGAGCCTTTCCCCTAGGATTATCTTCAATTTGAGCTGTAAATATCTTGTTTATATATTGTTTCTTCTACAATGCTGTGAGAACAGGGGATAGTTTTTTTGTTTTTTTTTTGTTTGTTTTTTTGCTTTTCTGTGATCCCAAGTACTTAGCAAAGTGACTGGCATAGCAGGCACTTAATAAATGCTTTTCCCTCCCTCTCTCTTTCCTTCTCTCCTTCCCTCACTTCTTTCCTTTCTTTCTCATTGGTCAGTCTTTATTTTCTTTTGTTTTTTAATTTAATTTTTTGTTACATTTTAAGTTTTAAACAGTCTCCTTCCTTCACCACCCCACACTAAAGAAGGCCATCATTTGGCGCACACACACACATGTGTGTAATACATACACACTCACACATATACATACACATATATACATGTGTGTATCACCATACTATTCATACGTCTATTTATTAGTTCTTTCTGTAGAAGAGGATAGCATCTTACTCTTCACAGGTCCTCTGTAGTTGATTGGAATATATATCTATATCTATATCATCTATATCTATATCTATATCTATATCTATATCTATATCTATATCTATATCTATATCTATATCTATATCTATATCTATATCTATATCATGTGTGTATATGTATAGATATATATTAGTGTGTGTATATATGTATGTGTATATGTATATATGTATGTATATGTATATATATTCAAATAAAAAAATATGTATTCAAATTCAAATATATATTGAAATATATATCAGAATAACTTAGTTATTTATAGTTATTCTTCAAACAAGTTTGCTGTTACTGTATACAGTGTTCTATTGATTCTGCTCATTTCATTCTCCATTATTTCATGCAAGTCTTTCCATGTTTTTTTTCCTCTAAAATCAGTCTGCTTATCTTTTCTTACAGTGTGATAGTATTCCATCATAATTATATACCATAACTTGTTTAGCCATTCCCCAATTGATGGGCATCCCCTCAATTTCCAGTTCTTTGCCACTACAAAGAGAACTGCTATAAATACTTTAACACATATAGGTTCTTTTCCTTTTTCCCTGATCACCCTGGGAAACAGACCTAAGACCAAGTGGTATTGCTGGGTTAACACCCTTTCCTTTGGGCACTCCAGTTTGTGTGTGTGTGTATGTGTGTGTGTGTGTGTGTGTGTGTGTGTGCTTAGAGGAACTGAGGTGGTGAAGTAGATAGAGGGCTACACTTTGAGTCGGGAAAATCTGAATTCAAATTTTACCTCAGACAGTTACTGCTTAAGTCACTTAATTTCTGTCTTTCTCAATTTCTCACTTGTAAAGTGGGGATAACCTTGGCTCAGGCAGTTGTGAGGATCAGATGAGATAATATTCTTAAATCACTCAGCATAGTATGTGGCACACAGTAAGCATTTAGTAGTAGTAGTAGTAGTAGTAGTAGTAGTAGTAGTAATAGTAGGTTTTTTGACTTGAAGTATTTATTATTGCAGGGGAAAATTCTTTCAGGATCTTTAGATCACATAATATATGTCCTAAATCTTCTCTCAATCCACATTTCCTCATGCAAAGCAGCAAATTCTTCTCAAGGTTGCTGTTTCTAAGCAGCAAATTTTTCCCAAGGTTGCTGTTTTCTTGGGAGGGAGTCTGAAGTGCTAAACTGTGTTTAAGCTATAGAAGAAATCACTTTCCAAAGCGTGACATTCTCAACATAAGGTCAGCAATAATATCACAGGAGAAATTAGAGTTTGTCTAGGGAGGAGAACAAGGAAAAGAAAAGATCGTATAAAAAGTGGATGTGTCCAAGTCAAGATGACCCACGTACTTATCTTATTTTATAAATTATAGGGGGCTAAAAAGAATTGTCTTGAATAGGCTAAAAGTGAATTTTGGTTTGTGAGATATTCTTTTGGTCATTTTACTCTAAAACATGAACTCTGTCATTTGGTAAAAGTGTCATTTAGAGAAGAATTCCCATTGTGCTGCATGTGGCAATTTTTGGCCTGGAAGCCTTAGTGTGTCTTCCAAAATTTCATTCACAGAAACAATGCATTAATGAAGTCAAATGCCACCGAGATGAAATGTAGATTTGATCACGGTCAAATCCGCAAAGGCAGAGTCACTTCCCAATAAATGAAATAAAAACTCATAAGGAATGCTTAATGCCCAAGAAATGCAAGGTAATGCACTTAAACCTCCCAATTTGCACATTACATGGTGACTGCCATGTACCCCACCTTGAGGAGAGCACTAGCAAGAAATCCCCCAGATCCCACAAAGCTCTCAATGATCACTTGGTTGGCCAAAATAAATTATAACTTGATTCTGACACAAAAGCCTCTAACTTCTTACAGCCTTAACCCTTTCTAGGATCTAGCTCTAGGAAATCATCATTCTCTACAACTTTGTTCAATACATGTGTCTTCCTACCATGGATAATTATTCAAAACTGCCTTTTTTCTGCCCTTTTAAATACATTAAGTCAGCTATAATTACTGAACAGTTTCCTGTCTTAGACATCTTTGTAACACCAAAAGCATTAGAACTTTTTTTTGAGCTGTATAGTTAATCTTACCAGTAATGACAGAACATGTAATATGTCTAACATTAAATCCATTTCACAGCTCCAGGGTGAGATGGAACAGCAATGGCTCCTGTGAGATGAGATTAATATATATTCTACTAAACATGTAAAACTTTTGTTCAGGTTTCAGTATTATTCTCTATTTCAATCAATTAATGAAGCACCTGCAATTCTGAAGTTCAGAAGAACAAGAAACATTGCTTGTAATTTCACTGAATCTGTAGCATTGTTCACTGGTTACTTGACATGCCCAAACACACAGACACAGATACACACAAACACACACACATACACATAGAGGAGATTTAATTTAATATAACTCCCATCATCACCACCCTCTTCATTCTCAATCCAGGAATTTTGAAAAAGATAGGTATAGTGAAGAGTAAGCTGTCACTGATGTCAAGAAGACCTGGGTTCAAGTCCTGTTTCTGACACTTACTATGTTATCCCAGCAAATAATAGTGTTTCCCTAGTGAACTTTAATGATTATGAGTTTCAGAGCAATTGTTTATGTGCCATAATAGAGGGAGTTTCCAATACTAGCAAAATCATGGGTTTGAGGGGTAGGGCTGGCAAAGAGTCAGTCTAAAAGTCAAATGATGTGTGGTTTGTTCTGTCAAAAAAATGAGCATCAATCGCCTTAAAAATGGGTATTGATTGAAAAAATATAGTATCTTCTCTTCCCTTTTATTAGAGCATTCTTACCATCCCAGCGAAATTAGAAGTGGGTCCATGAAAAACTGAGGGCCATTTTGGGTTTTCTCTTGTTTTATCGGTTGATTTGTCCAAAACATTCATCAGCAAGTGGCTGGTCTACTGATGGCAAGCCTTCCTGTCCTTACCTAGTTTTAGCCCTTACAAACTGATACAGTCTTTCATCAGGATGATACTCAAAGTCTTTCCAAGACCTCCTAGGCCTCATTCTACGTGGCCACAATCTTTGAGAACTCAAGGTTACTTCCTCATCATAATGAGGTATTAGAATGCAATGCTATGGAATCTAATGGTGGCATACACTGTTAAAGAAATTTCCAGTTCAGGGAACAATTGGGAATAACTAAAAGCCCTGTGAAATTTCTCAAAAGCAATATGTAATATGACTATATAATAGGAAAAGTGTTTTAATATGCATAAAATATATAATATGTAATGTATGTATATATACATATATAACACATATTTATGTTTGTGTATATGTGATATTTATGTCTTGGGTCATATATATGTATATACACATACACATATACATGTATGTATGTATGTATACACACATACATATATACATATATATATATACATATGGAGGTATGTATGTATCTATCCCACAGATCCCATGCTTATCACCATAGCATTCTTACACTTAACTCATTATCCATCTATATTACCTTTCCTGTCAATGATTTATGTACTAATTAGACAGTTCACATTGCTGCTTATCCAATCATACTTCGTAGAGTACAGTCTGAAAAATAAGCATTCTTCATACATTTTACTTTTCTTGTGTGGATTATTAGCCTGATAACTTCTGGGTGGCTTGATGTTTCATTGAGAAAGCCCTACAATATATTGGGATTTTTTCTTCCCAATCAGTGTAATATTATTCACAAAGACGAGTGTCCAGAGAATCTCACCATTTACAAAACACCCATCTTTCGTTTAAACTCTGTATTGGACATTCTAAATGATAGTGTCAAAAAAAATCTTTCACATATATTCACTGTCTTTCAAGTTTTATCTTTGAATGCTTTTTGAATGATCCATGTTAATTGGGCATACTGCTAAGCTTTCTTTATTTCTCTCTATAACTTCCAAGATCGAATGCAAAAATCCTCTCTCTGATATTCCTAAACTACCTCCCCCTCACATACACACACACACACACACACACACACACACACACACCACACATTCTTTTCAGTATTCTTACACCTTACCCCCATCCCCTTACTGTAATCCAGTGACACTGCTCTTTGTGTTGTTCCATGAATGACACTCCATTCTTCAGTTTTGGTCATTTGCTCTGACTGTTCCTCATACTTGGAATACTCTCCTTCTTTATCTCTGCCTCTTGACTTGCCTGGCTTCCTTTAAGACTAAGCTAAAATATCACTTTCTAGAGTAAGCCTTTCCTAATCTTTCTTAGTGCCTCCTTTGTGTAAATTATTTCATACACACACACACACACACACACACACACAACACACATATGTATATACGTATATACACACAGATAGATAGATAGATAGATAGATAGATAGATAGATTGATTGATTGATTGATTTACATATAGCTTGTTTTTACTTATTTGTTTGTTGTCTCCTCCATTAAATTATAAGCTACTCAAGGGCAGGGACTGTCTTTTGCCTTTCTTTACATTCCCAATGCTTAGCATAGTGCCTGGTCCATAGCAAGAACTTAATAAAAGCTTACTGACTGAATGAATAAATGAATCAGTAATGGAGGAGATCTAGCACAGAGTCCAAATTGGAGAGGAATTCATTGTAGATGGTAAGATCTTCTGGATACTTTTGTTTGTGAATGGCATTATTTTGATTATATCAAGCATCAGGATATATTGGAGTATCCTGGAAGAGATCTGCAATCATTCAAAGGAATTTAGCTTGTCCATTTCCCTTGAAAAGACTATCATATTTTACCATGTACCTCAATGGACATTCTATAGAGCTTGTCCAATAGGATGCATTGCTGGGACAGACAATTCACACAGGCAATTATCTGAGTCCAGAGCTGAAAAAGGGGGAGAGTAGGTTTCATTGCTTTCAGGAAATAGCAAAGTATTTTTTGTTGATTCTAATAATTCCTATAACAACAAAGACCCCCCTTTTCAATACAAACATTTAACTTGTGTTTCTATATGACAGTCAGATATGGAATACTCCTACTTCTGAAAAACTAAAAAACACAAAAGGCAATGGAAAGTTTTGTTGTAGGTGCAAATAAGCTGCAACCAATGAGGGTCTCTGAAGAACAGGAGTAAAGGATGCAATCAAAGAATAGTGTGTCAAAGAAGATGAAATGATTACATAGAAAAAGTGATGGATGACAGATGGATGGCCAAAGTACTCCTCCACTACCATCTTGATGTCAGGAGAAAAGAAGGGTCTCCATTAGGTTTGGAGAATTTTTGTGGTGTAGGACATGGATAATAATGAGATAGAAAAGGTGAACATAGATTGTGCTTGTCTGTACCACTGGAAGGAAGCCCTAAATTTAAGAAATCATAGATATATTTGAGGATGAGTAAACACTTTTTGGCATTCCTGATTTTTAAGAGATAATAGTTTATTTAAATTCATTAGATCAGAGCTTTTACAGTCACATGCATTTTCTCCTGCTTCTTATTTTTTCTTCAATTTGGTGTTCATTTTGAGCCTTGTAATCACTGGTCAATGATTTAACTATACACAGATAGATGACTGTGAAATTATTCATATAGTTTTCAGTATTCAGTTCCTGTCAATTTGTGTGTGTGTGTGTGTGTGTGTGTGAGAGAGAGAGAGAGAGAGAAAGAGAGAGAGAGAGAGAGAGAGAGAGAGAGAGAGAGAGAGAGAGAGAGAGAGAGAGAGAGAGAGAAAGAGAGAGAGAGATTCAATAATTGCCACATTCATCACTTTCTTACTCTTTTTGAAGATAGTTTTCATGGGATGGCGGAGTAAAAGAAGTGACTTGCTTGATCTCTCCCCCAAACCCTTCCAAATACCTATAAAAATGGCTCTAAACAAATTCTAAAGCAGCAGAACCTGCAAAAAATACAGAGTGAGGCAAATTTCCAGCCCAAGGCAACCTGGATGGTTGATCAGAAAGGTATATTGCGCTGGGCTGGGAGCAGAGAATAGTGCGGCAGTGGTCACACAGGTTGCAGTGAACCTGGAGCAGGCACCAGATGACTTAATTGAAGGCAGATGTGGTGGTTTCCAGACTTCTCAACCCATGATTGCCAAATACAACTTAGTCTGTTTCTGCAGTGCTGAGAGAAGAGAGTGGGGTCTCAGTTCCAGTTCCCTGAGAGTGCCCTGGGGGCAGCTACCTCCTGAGCTTCTGGCCCACAGACTGAGGGGGAATCCAGTGGCTGATCAGAGAAGGATTGCAGGGATCTCTTTGCCAGTGCTGGGGTAGGAATCTCTTGCTTTGCCCGTGCTTGGATCTGGGAAGTGGTCCTGGGGTGAGGAGGAGCACTGGCTTGGTGGAGCTTGTAGTGGCTGTACAGATAAAACCCTTCTCACAGTTCCAGGACAGAAAGGAGTGCTTGTGGTCACTAACAGACCAGAGCACAGGCTAGGAAAGGAATAAACACCTTGCCCCTTATCATACCACCTTGGAAGAACTGAAAATTTACAGGTGCCTACAGGTATCTCTGAAAACAGCTGTACAGACCTCTGAAGCGTTGAACGATACATTCTCCACATTGGAAGCAGACTCTTACCTTAACAAAGAGTTTAAAACTCAAGTAATTGTTCAGGATCATGAGCAAGCAGTGCAAAAAGAGTCAGACTATATTATCTTACTTTGGTGACAAAGAAGATCAAAACATACAACCAGAAGAAAACAAAGTCAAAGCTCCTCCATCCAAAGCTTCCAAGAAAAATATGAATCAGTCCCAGGCCTAGGAAGAGCTCAAAAGGGGTTTTGAAAGCAAGTAAGATAAATAGAGGAAAAACTGGGAAGATAAATGAGAGTGATACAAGAAAATCATGAAAAACAAGTCAACAGATTGCTAAATGAGACCCAAAAAATACTGAAGAAAATAACACTTTAAAAATAGCCTAACCCAAATGGCAAAAGAGGTCCAAAAAGCCAATGAGGAGAGAATGCCTAAAAAGAAAATTGGCCAAATGGAAAAGGAAGTCCAAAAGATTACTGAAGAAAATACTTCCTTAAAAATTAGAATAGAGAAATTGGAAGCTAGTGCCTTTATGAGAGATCAAGACACTGTAAAACACATCCAAAAGTGTGAAAAAATAGAAGACAACGTGAAATATCTCATTGGAAAAACAACTGACCTGGAAAAGATCCAGGAGAGAGAATTTAAAAATTATTGGACTATCTGAAAGCCATGATCAAAAAAAGAGCCTAGACATCATCTTTCAAGAAATTATCAAGGAAAACTGCCCTGACATTTTAGAACCAGAGGGAAAAATAGAAACTGAAAGAATCCACAGATCTCCTCCTGAAAGAGATCCCCAAAGGAAAACTCCTAGGAATATTGTAGTCAAATTTCAGAGTTCCTAGGTCAAGAAGAAAATATTACAAGCTGCCAAAAAGAAGCAATTCAAGTACTGTGGAAACACCATCAGGATAACACAAGATTTAGCAGCTTCTACATTAAAGGACTGCAAGGCATGGAATACAATACTCCAGAGGGCAAAGGAGATAGTATTACAACCAAGAATCACCTACCCAGGAAAACTGAGTATAATCCTTCAGGGGAAAAAATGGTCATTCAGTGAAATATAGGACTTTCAAGCATTCTTGATGAAAAGACCAGAGCTGAATAGAAAATTTGACTTTCAAATACAAGACTCAAGTGGAATATGAAGAGTTAAAGAGGAAAGAGAAATCATAAGAAACCTATTAAGGTTGAACTGTTTGTATTCCTGCATGGAAATATGTTATTTATAACTCATGAGACCTTTGTCAGTATTAGGGTAGTTGGAGGGAAAAAATTATATGTATGTATATATAGATAGAGTGCACAGAGTGAGTTGAAGATTAAGGAGTCATATCTGAAGAATAAAATTAAGGGATGAGAGAGGATTATACTGGGAGAAGAAGAAAGGGAGAGATAGAATGGGGTAAAATATCTCACAGAAAAAGCAGAAAAGAAAAGGCTCTTACAGTGGAGGGGAAACAGGGGAAGGTGAGAGGGAATGAGTAAATCTTATTCTCACAGGATTTGGCTTAAGGAAGGAATAACATACCCATTCAATTGGGTATGAAAAATATTTCTTACCCTACAGGAAAATAGGGGGAGGAGGGAGCAAGAGAGCAGGGGGATGATAGAGAAGAGGGCAGATTGGGAAAGGGGGTAATCAGAAGCAAATACTTCTGAGGAGGGACAAGGTAAAAAGAAAGAATAGAATAAATGGTAGGGCAGGGTAGGAATTAAGGGAAATAAGAGTTAGTTTTTCGCATGTCTACCATGGAAGTGTTTTGCATAACTGCACATGTATAACCTATATGGAGTTGCTTGCCTTTTCAATGAGGGTGGGTGGTTAGGGAGGAAGGGAGAAAATTTGGAACCCAAAGTTTTAAAAACATATTTAAAAAAAAAGTTTTCACATGCAACTGGGAAATAAGAAATACAGGAAATGGGGTACAGAAGTTTATTTTGCCCTGCAGGAAAATAGAAGGGGAAGGGGATAAGAGAAGGGGGTGAGAGATAGAAGAGAGGGCAGACTAGGGGAAGAAATATTCAGAATGCGTGACATCTTGGGGTGGGGGAGGGAAGAGATGGGGTGAAAATTTGGAACTCAAAATCTTGTGGAAGTAAATATTGAAAACCAAAAATAAATAAATTTATACATAAATTTTTTTTACCATTTTAAAAAATAATAGTTTTCATGCCATACAAATGTAAGGTTTCTTAATCTTCTAAATTTTTTGGCCTTTTACATCTCTTAATCTATAACTATATTTTCTAACATTTTCCTCATCCTCCCTTATATCCACCCCTTTGTTGAAGTAGCCATATGTAAAATTGCATATGTTAACTCTATTTGGACCATCTCTAACTTCTTTGCAGAACTTTGCCATCCTCTCAGTAATGGTTAATCCATAAGCTACAATGATCTTCATTGTGGTCTTTTCATTTGTACTCTTAAAGAGAAGATATCATGCCATTGTGGATGTCATGGTTTCTGAGCCAGGAAGAAATACATTCAAATCTTCCCTCTGACAAATACTGGCTGCATGAATTTTGGCAAGTTACATCCTCTCATTGCTTTAGGCAACACTGTGTTGTTGACTCTCCCTGCCTTTATCTTTGCCTCTTGGAATTCCTAACCTCCTTCAAGACTCACTCAATTCACATATTGCTTCTTACATAAAATTTTCCAAATTGCTCTCCTTATCTCAATTCCCGACCTGACCCAAATCACTCCTTAAATTACTTTATAGTAACCTTGGATGTATTTTGGGTTTCTTTATGTGTGCACGTGCCGCAACTAACCCCAGTAGAAAGTAAGCTCTTTGAAGGGCAGGATTATTTAATTTTTATCTTTATATTCTATCACCTTACCTAGTGCCTGGCACATAGTAAGTTCACAATAAGTACTGGCTGAATTGAGTTGAGTTAAATTAGAATTCCTAGCTTCCTTCAAGCCTCAGGTAAAGTGCTATCTCCTATGACCTTGTATTACTGCTCTTTGTACACAATGCCACCTATACCTCATAAAATGTAAGCTTCTTGAGGGTCAGAACTATTTATTGAGTCTATCCCTAGAACTTAGCCGGGTGTCTTAAACATTGTTTGTTTGTTTAATTGAATGGGAACTGCCATTTCTCTATTTTTTGTTTGATTCAAAGCAATATTTTCAATATAGTTATGGTTCTATGATTATTGTATATTGCATTTAACATTGGTCTCTGAACAAAGATTTCACATAGAAAATGACAAGAATACAGGGCAGAGTCAAGATGGCTGAGTGAAAGCAGAGACTCCTCTGAGCTGTTCCCAGAATCTCTTCAAATACCTCTAAAAAGTGACTCTGAACAAATTTTAGAGTGCAGAACCCACAAAGAGACAGAATGAGGCAGATTTTCAGCCCAAGACAACCTGAAAGGTTGAAAGGAAAGGTCTGTTGCACTGGCTTGAGAGAAGAGTGCCCGGCATGAATGATACAGAGCAGACCTGGCCTGAGCAAAGCCAGAGCATGACTCAGGGGACTGAATCACCAGCAGAAGTGGTGGGTTCCAGTCTTCTCAGCCCACAGATGCCAGAGACAACTTAGAAGGTAAGTGGGAGGAATCTGGTGCAACTGGATGAGAGGGAAGTGCAGTCCAGCTCTGGGCTGAAGGGCATGCAATACGGCCGCTCCACCAACAAACCAGGAACAGGCTTTAAAAGTGACTGAGTCAGGAGGAGGAGGAGGAGTGGCAGCAGCAGGAACTCTGCTCCTGGAGCTATCAGCCCACAGACTGGATGTTTGAAAGTCATCTATTTAGACTTCCAGGAGCCAAGATGGTGGAGTAAGCAGTAAGCAGCCCTCACCCTCAGGAAAAATTTCAACACAAATCCTGAAATAGTTGAGTCAGCAGAAAGACTAGGTACACAGAAGGGGACCAGTGCAGGAAGGGAAATATCCCAGCAAGCCAGTGGCAAGCCCTACCTCAACAAACCAGTAACCAGGCCCCTAGTCCCCAGCATAAAAAGAAAAGTCAATAGAAAGTAGCCCCTTCATCTCTTGCCAAGTTGCAGAAGTTATATGAAGTGTGAAGACCTTAATTAAAACCCTAGAATGGGGGTAATCAACAACCTGGTGTTCCTTGTCTTGTACTGCAGGACTAAATTCCTTCAAGATAATATGAAAGGATGTTTGTCTGGACCTTCTTGTCCTCTCCACTGAAAGGAGGCTCCAACTAGCACCCAAGAATTGGATCAAGAACAGTGTATGATTGGACAAGACCTAACCACCATGTTATGACCTCATTTTCAGTCATGGAATTAGCTCAAAATCTTTAAAACAATAAGAAAAAAAACTGTTGAACAAGAAATGATGAACAGAATGCTCTCAGATAGCAAGATAGCAGGCTTCTATTATCATATCTTGAAGACTGGGATAAAACATGGGCTAAAACAGCACATATATCTCATTATATTAAAATGAAATTATCATTTAAATTAAACTTTACTAGTATTTTTAAATTAAAATTTACATTTAATTAAAGCAAAAAAATTATAAATTGTTTCTGTTCCAAAATGTTAGAAAGCACCAAATATATAATTTTTATGACTTTATACTCTTTCCTGCTAACAATGATTTCTACTAATCAAGTTAAAATTAAGGGCAGTACTTATAGCCAGGAAGACTTGTATTCAATATTACATGCTCCAAACTTTCCAAAATGTGTGCTATATTTTGTTTTTTGTTTTCAATTTTTACTTTTTTTTGTCATATGCCTTTCTATTTTTCTCTTAATTCTCTTCATATTTTCTTTTTTTTATTATGAACCTAAAAAAAATCAAAAGACATAAACATTTTAAAATGTAAATAGCAGGAAAAGAAAATTATATAACCTGTATGCCTTTTGAGAATATTATGAGAAGGTAGAAGAATTTCAGAACTCTATTCTGCTCTTAACAATAATACTTCCATTGATGAAGAGAATGTTTCTTTTTAAAATTCATTTTAATCTTAATTCCCAAATTCTATCCTTCTCTTTTGTCCTCCCTCACCCATTGAAAAGGCAAGAAATACAGCATACATTACATGTATGAAATCATGCAAAATATGTTTCTGCATTAGCCATATTCCAAAAGAAAAAAGGAAAAAAGGAAAGAAAAAATATGCATATCAGTTCTTTATCTAGAGGTGATAATATTTTTCATCTTGAATCCTTTGAAATTATGGTAATTGGGATTACTAAATAACTAAATAGAAGTTATTGCTCAGATTTGCTGTTTTTCAATTGATTGTCTCTATTATAATGCTGTTACTGTGTATATTATTCTCCTGAATTTGCTCATTTCACTTTGCATCAGTCCAAAAAAGCGCCCCCCAGGTTTTTCTGAAACCATCCCCATCATCATTTCTTACAGCACAAGAATTTCTAAAAGAGCTAAAGAAAAAGAGAAAAATAATATTACAAATCAAAGTAGTAGAGGAAAATTGGGAAAAGAAATGAGAGTTATACAAGAAAATTACAAAAAGAGAAGTGACAGTTTGGTAAAGGAAGAACAAAAATTACTGAAGAAAGTAATTCCTTAAAATCAAAATGGGCCAGATATTCAAAGACGTGTATGACCTCACTGAAAAAAAATAACTCTTTAAAAATCAAAATTGTTCAAGTGGAAATTAACAGCTCCATGAAACACCAAGAAACAATAAAACAAAATCATAGGACTGGAAAGACAGAAGAAAATGTGAAATATTTAACATTTCAAAACAACAGTCCTAGAAAATTTTAAAAAAGATAATATGAGAATCATTGGACTATTGGAAAGTAATTTTGTTTGTTTGTTTTGTTTTTTAAAGAGCTCAGGGGAGCCAAGATGGTTGAGTAAAGGCAGGGACTCACCTGAGCTCTCCCCCATACCTCCTGAAATACCTTTAAATAATGACTCTAAACAAATTCTAGAGCAGCAGAACCCATAAAAAGATGGAATGAAACAATTTTGCAGCCCAAGACAATTTAGAAAGTCAGTAGGAAAGGTCTGTTGCACCAGAGTGAGAGAAGGTTCAGTCCAGCACAGGTCTTTCCAGGGCAGACCTTGACCCAGAAAACAAGGAGCAGACTTTGGGGCAACTGAATCAGTGGCAGCAATGGTGGTTTCCATACCTCTCAGCCCATAGACACCAAAGACAGCTTAGAAGGTCAGCAGGAAAGGTCTGTTGCACAAGGGTAAGAATGGATCATAGTCTAGCATAGGCCATGCCAGCACAGTCCCAGCTCTAACAACCAGAAGCAGGCCTTGGGAGGGACTGAATCAGCAGCAGCTCAGCCCACATATGGTAAGGAGTCAATCAATTAGTCAGAAGGAGATTATGGGGATCTCTCTATTAGCACTGAAACAAGACTCTGTTGCTCTGCCCATACTTGGATACCGGTCACATTCCTAGGTGGAAGTCCCAGGGCAAGGAGGAGCACTAGCACACCAGAGTTGGTGGGCCACAGTGGATCAGGGACCCTCCTTACAATATGTGGGGAGAAAAGCTTGTGGTGGCTCACAGACCAGAACACAGGCCAGGAGAGTAGTAAATACACCTCTCCTTAGATCACATCAGCTAGGAAGAACTGAAAACTTATAGGTTCCTAGAAGTATCTCTCAAAACAGTTATAAAAAAACCCCTGAGGCTTGGGACAGTGCATCCTTCACCCTGGAAGCAAAATCCTACCTTAACAAAGTATTAAAAGTCAAGACATAGGCTTGGAAAATGAGCAAACAATAGGGAAAAATTCTGACAATAGAACGTTACTATGGTGATAAGGAAGATCAAAACATACACACAGAGGAAGATAACAAAGTCAAAGCTCCTACACCCAAAACCTCCAAGAAAAACATAAATTGGTCTCAGGCCATAGAAGGGCTCAAAAAGGATTTTGAAAATCAGGTAAGAGAGGCAGAGGATAAATTGGGAAGAGAAATGAGAGTAATGCAAGAAAATCATGAAAAATGAGTCAACAGCTTGATAAAGGAGAAACCAAAAAATACTGAAGAAAATAACAGCTTAAAAAACAGACTAGGCCAAATGGGAAAAGAAGTACCAAAAGCCAATAAGAAGCATGTCTTAATAGGCAGAATTGGCCAAATGGGAAAAAAAAAGATCCCCAGAAATTCACTGAAGAAAAAAATATCTCCTTATAAAGCAGAATGGCCAAATGCAAAAGGAGATATAAAAGCTCACTGAAGAGAATAATACCTTAAAAATTAGAATTGAGCAAATGGAAGCTAATGACTTTATGAGAAATCAAGAAACAACAAAAAGAAAAGCAAAAAAACCCCGAAAACATGGAAGATAATGTGAAATATCTCATTGGAAAATACAACTGATCTGAAAAATAGGCCTAGGAGAGATAATTAAAAAAAATATTGGACTACCTGAAAACTTGATTATGAAGGGATATCTAAAAAAGGCAAAATTAAGGGGTGAGAGAGGGATCTACTAGGAGAAAGGGAAAGGGAGAGGTGGAATGGGGTTAATTATCTTATAAAAGAGACAAGAAAGAGCTTTTACAGTGGAGGGAAAGAGGAAGAGGTGAGGGGTGATTGAACCTTATTCTCATCAGAACTGGTTCAAAAAGTGTATAACATACACACTTAGTTGAATATAGACACTTATCTTACCTTACAGGAAAGTAGTAGAAGAAAGGGATAAGAGAAAGGGGGTGGTGAGAGAAGAGAGGGCAGATTGGTAGATGAGTAGTCAGAAGAAAAACACTTTTGAGGAGGGACAGGTTCAAAATAGAGAGAGAATAGAATTAACAGGGATGGAATAGCATGGAGGGAAATACAGTTAGCTCTAGTAACTGTGAAAAAAAAAATCCAGTTTCTCTGATAAATGCCTCATATCTCAAAAATATAGAGAACTGAGTCAAATTTATAAAAATAAGAGCCATTCCCCAATTGATAATTGATCAAAGTATATGGACTGTTTTCAGATGAAATAACCAAAGCTATCTACAGCCATATGAAAAAAATGTTTTAACTCACTATTGATTGGAGATATGCAAATTAAAATAATTCTGAGGTACTATCTCATACCTATTAGATTGGCTAACAGGACACAATAAGAAAATGACAAATGGTGTAGGGAATATGGGGAAAATGTGGCTTTAATGCATTGTTGGAGGAGTTGTGAACTGGTTCAACCATTCTGTAGAGAAATTTTGAACTACGCCCAAAGGGCTATACCACTATGCATACCCTTTGGCCTTACAATATCTCTACTAGGTCTGTATTCCAAAAGAGATTAAAAAAAAGAAAATTACCCATGTGTACAAAAATGCTTATGGCAGCTCTTGTGGCAAAGAATTGGAAATTGAGGGGATGATCATCAATTGGGGTATGGCTGAACAAGTTGTGGTATGTAATTGTGATGGAATACATGGAATACATTGTAATGGAATACTACTGTGCCATGGGAAATTAAGAGTGGGATACTCTTGGAAAAGCCTGGAGAGATTTACATGAGCTGATGCAACATGAAATGTACTGTCTACAAAGTATCAGTAATATTGTAAGATGATCAGCTGTGGTGGCTTAGATATTCTCAGCAACGCAATCATCCAAGACAGCTCTGAAGGACTTATGATCAAAAAATGCTATATTCACCCCCAGAGAAAGAACTTTGAGTACAGATTGAAGCATATTTTTTTTACTTTATTTTTTCTTGAGTTTGTTTTTTGCTCTGTTTTCTTTCACAATATGACTATTATGGAAATGTTTTGAATGATTACACATGTATAATGTATATCAAATTGCTTGCCTTCTCAAACATGGAGGTGAGAAGGTAGGAAGGGAGAGAATTTTGAACTCAAAGTTTTAAAAATGAATGTTAAAATTGTTTTACATGTATCCGGGGGAAAATAAAATATTAAATTAAATTTAAATAAATAAAATAAAAGAGCCCAGGCATCATATTTTAAGAAAGTATAGAGGAAAACTGAGAACTGGAGGGCAAAGTAAAAATTGAAACAATTCACCTGCCACTTCCTGAAAGAAACACCAAAATCAAAACTCCTAAGAATAATATAACTAAAATCCAGAGTTCCTAAATCAAAGAGAAGATACTGCAAGTGGATAGAAATAAATAATTAAAGTATTGTGGAGCCATAGTCAGGACCACACAAGATTTAGTAGCTAGCATTGTAAATTAATGGAGGGCTTATAACATGAAATTTCCAAAACCAAAGGAGTTAGCATTACAACCAAGAATAATCTACCCTGCAAAAGTGAGTATAATCCTATGGGGAGTGGGGGGCAGAGAAGGACATTTAATGAAATAGAAGACTTTTAAGTATTCTTAATGAAAAGATCAGAGCTGAATAGAAAATTTTACTTTCAAACACAGATTCGAGAGGAACAAACACATTCAAACATGAGTGAGAAATCTTAAGGTATTTAGCAAAGTTAAATCGTTTACATTTCATTACGGGAAGATGATGCATTTAACCTCTAAGAATTTTATCATCTCTAGGGCAATAAAAGCAGTAGGCTAAGTCTACTTGGACAGAGGGCATAGATGTGAGTCTACTTTTTTAGATTGATCACAAAAGAAGAAGTGAAGGGTGAGAAAGAGAAATACACTGGGAGAAGGAGAAAGAATGGATAAAATTATCTCCCATAAATAAGGTATGCAAGGAAGAGTTTATATAATGTGGGGGAGAATGACTAGAGTGAGCAGATACTACTTGAGCCTCATTATCTGAACAAGTTCAAGGAAGGAAGAATATACATACACACAGTTGGGTAGAGAAATTTATCTTACCAAACAGGGAAGTAAGAGGGAAAGGGGCTAAGAGAGCAACCATGACATCAGACAAAGCAAAAATTAATCTAATTAAAAGAGAATATGAAGGTTCTAAGAGGTACCATAGATAATGAATTAATATCAGTAAGGTAAAGATATGCACCAAATGGCATAGCATCCAAATATCAGAAGGAGTTACATGAGTTACTAGAGGAAATAGATAGCAAACCTATATTCATCTCAGACCTAAGTAAATCTAATTATCACATAAAAAAGAAGAAGGTTGGTGAGATTAATATAATTTTTAAAAAGTTAGCTGTGGTAGACCTCTGTAGACTATTCAATGGGAATAGAAAGGAATGTACCTATTTTTCAATTGTTAATGCACATTCACAAAAATTAACCATATATTAAGGTATAAAATCTCACAAAAGTGCAGAAAAGTAGAAATATTAAGTGCATCTTTTTTCGGGCTATAATCCAGCAAAAATAACACTCAACAGAGAGCCTTTGAAGTGCAGATTAAAAAGTAATTAGAAACCAAATATTCTAATCCTAAAGAATTAGTGGGTCAAGGAACTGGGTCCATCTGTTATAACCTCAATTAGGTTCTCACAGCTTCCAGTCAATCCTACTCTTATACCCTCATCAACTCACTTTCCTGTTCTCCATAGAGTCTCTTCCATACTTTTTTCAACCCACCTCAAACTTCCTATGGCTCCCTCTCCCTCTACTTTCTCCACTGAGAATCTCATATTCAATGAAAAAAAAATTGAAATCATTCACTGTGGATTCCCTTTTCTCCCTTCTTGCTATTTTCCTATCAGTCAGATGACTTATGTCACTTTCTCCTCCTTCATTCCTTTCTCACATGATGAAGTGGCCTTATTCCTTACCAAGGCAGACCCATCTACTAGTTCAAGTAATCCTATTCTATTGCATCTCTGACACATCATTCTCTCTCTTGTGGTCACTCTTTTAATTACTTTTAATCTCTTCATATCTAGTGGCTCATTTCCCACTGCTTACAAACATTCTCATGTCACCCACATAATGGAAAAAAAGAAAAACTTGATCCTTCACTCCCTGGTAAGAGAGAAAGAACATATCAACAAATGGGGTATGCAACTAAAACCAAGCTAGAACAACAACAAATTAACCATCTTTTAACTAAATTCAAATTTTGAATCCTGAAAATTAAAGTAGAATTTCACAAAATGGAAAGTAAAAAAAAAAACATTGAACTAATAAATTAAACTAGAAGCAGGTTTTATGGGGGGGGGAAGAGTAAAAAAGAAGAACAAACATTGACTAATTTGATTTACAAAAAGAAAGAAGAAAACCAAATTATAAATATCAAAAATTAAAAGTATGAATGTGTAATCGATAAAGGTTAAACAAAAATGGTATTTTGCCTAACAGGTACCAATAAAACTGATAATCAAAATGAAATGAATGACTATCGAGAAAAATATAAATTGCTGACTAACAGAAGGTAAAATAGAATAATTAAATAATTCTGTTTAAGAAAAAATTTGAACAAGCCATAAATAAGCTCTCTAAAGGGAAGAAAGACCAGATGCATTCGCATGACAATCCTAACAAGCATTTAAAGAACAATTAATTCTAATACTACATAAACTGAAAAAAAAAACTACAGAAAGAGACCTACCCAATTCCTTCTATGACAAAAATATAGTTCTAGTTCCTAAAGCAAGAGGAGGCAAAACATTGTAAAAAACTATAGACCAATTTTCCTAACGAATATAGATGCAAAAAAATGGCAAGTAAAATACTAGCAAGGGGATAACAACAATTTATTACAAAGATCATACACTATGACCATGCTAGATCCACCTAAATTAATTTATTTAGTCAGTACAATACTAATCAAACTACCAAAAACTGCTTCATAAAGCTAGGAAAAATAATAACAGAACACATATAGAAGAAATAATCAAAAATATCAAGGCAATCAATGAAAAAAATATGAAAGAAAGTGGCCTGGAAATCTCAAAACTCAAATTGTATTTCAAATCAGTAATCATCATCAAACAATGTAGTGCCAGTTAAGAAGCAGAGTTGTGGATCAGGGGAAAATATTAGGTATACAATACACAATAGTAAATGACCATAGAAATCTAGGGTTTGATAAATTCAAAGATCCAAGATTTTGGGGAAAAATAATTCACCATTTGACAAAAATTGTCATGAAAATTCAAAAGTAGTTTGGTAGAGGCAGAGACTAAGCTCTTACACTACATGACAAGGTAAGGTCAAAATGGGTCCGTGATTTATAAATAAAAGGTGCTATCACAAGCAAATCAGGGAAGCATGTAGTATTTTGCCTCTCACATCTATGGAAAAGGGAAGAATTTATGACCAAACAACAGAGAGAGAAAAAAAGAGAGAGAGAAAGAGAGAGAGAGGGTGAGAGGGAGAGAGAGAAACAGAGACAGAGAGAGAGAGAGAGAGAGAGAGAGAGAGAGAGAGAGAGAGAGAGCATTACAGAATGCAAAATGGATAATTTAGATTACACTAAATTAAAAAGGGTTTGCACAAACAAAACCAATACAGCCAAGATTAGAAGGAAAACAAGAAACTGGGGGAAAATATAGAAAGTTTCCTGATAAATGTCTCATACAAACAGGCAGTTTTCAGAAGAAGAATCTAAAGCTATCTGTAGTGATACAAAAATTTTCTAAATCACTATTGATTAGAGACATGCAAATGAAAACAACTCACACCCATCAAATTGGCTAATATGACAGAAAGAAAAATAAATGATGAAGGGTATGTGGAAAAACTGGGACACTAATGTACTGTTGGTAAAGTTATGAACTGATCTAATCATTTTGTAAACAAGACAGAGAAATTTGAATTACAAAAGAGTACAATTAGACCAATTGAGAACTGGCTAAGCTGTTGGACTTAAAGAGTTAATTAAGTGTTCAAATTAATGGTCTAATTTTAATTGAGAATCAATCTCCTGTCTAATGTTCCAGTAGGTTGTCCTTAATTCTTTGTTGTTAAACATTTTACCCACATTTTAGATAAAAGGATAGATGACATCCTTTTCAAATTTGCAGATGCCAAAAATGTGGGTTAATGCAGTAGGCTCAATGACTAGATAAAGATCCAAAGACAACTTAATAGACTAAAACATTTAGCTGAATCTAAGATGAAATAGGATAGGAATAAATAAAAAGTCTTACATTTGGTTTCAAGAAATTGACTTCACATGTACAAGATGAAGAAGGCATTGTGAGGCAGCAGTCTGTATGAAAAAGATGTGGGAGTCTTAATAGGCTTCCAAAATATGAGTAAGAAAGCCAAGTAAAAGTGAGCAGAACCAAGAGGACTTTGTACACAATAGCAGCCATGTTATGCAATGACTAAGAATGTTCAACTGAACCCTTCTCAGCATTACGAGGATCTAAGACATCTCCAGAGGCCTCGGGATGGAAAATGCTGTCCACATCCAAAGAAAGAACTATGGAAGTCGAATTGCTCTCACTTATTTTTACCTTCTGTTGAGTTTTGTTTCATCTTTCTGATGGTTCCGCCTATTGGTTTTAATTTTTACTTACAACTTCACTAATGTGAAAATATGTTTAATGGGTATGTAAATGTAAAGCCTATGTCAGATTGTGCGCCGTCTTGGGGAGGGTGGGGGGGAGAAAAAAGGAGAAAAAATTTTCAACTCAAAAGCATATGGAAAAAAAATTAAAAAAAGAAAAATTTTAAAAAAAAGAAAAGAAAAAATTATAAAAAAGATGATGTCAAAGAATCCTGGGAAGTATGAACTGTTGTAGAGTGAAGTGAATGGAACTAGGAAAACAGTTTGTACAATGACAACACTATAATAAAAAATACCTTTAAAAGAAAAAAAAAGAAAGCCAAGTAAAATATTGTGATGGTAGGCAGCATTAGGTGAAATATGGGTAGCTTCCAGGAAAGAGAAAGTGACAGTCCTTCTGTCCTCTTCCCTTGTCTGACCACATCTGGAGTTTTGTTTACTGTTGTGGGCACCACAGTTTGGGCAGGATATTGATAAGATGGAAAGCTTCAGGAACAGCCAGAATGGTGAAGGATCTTATGAAGCTAGGCTGAAGAAACTTGGGATGGTAAGCCTGAAAGAGAGAATGCTTGGGGAGGAGAAGCCACATCATAGCTGCCTTCAAATATATGAAGGGCTGTATTGTGGAAAAGGATTAGACTTGCTCTGGCCCAAAAGAGCAGAATCAGATGTGATGGAATAAAATTGCAAAGAGGAACATCTATGGTTAATGTCAGGAAAGGCTTTTTAACAATTAGAGTTGTGCAAAAGTAGAATGGGGTGCCATGGCAGGTAGTGAATTTCCCAGTACTTGGCTCTGTTTAATAACCACTTGTTAGAAATGTTATAGAGGGGATTCCAGTCGATAACTGGATTATATAGCCCCCAAGAAATGTCTCACTTATGAAGTTCTGTGAATGTGCTGGCTATTGTCACTATTATTTGTGGAATGGCACCTCTTCTTTGGTCATGACTATTTAAACACAACTTTTAATGATTACGTGAGAGATGCACATCTGTACTACATTAACAGGGAACAGTTAAGAAATCCATGGCAATAGAATGAGCTATTTAGCTGGCTAGAGCTAAAACAGCTGCACAAGTAGCCTCAGGCAGAAAACTAAGGACCCCACAATTTTGTGCCTCATTCCTGTGGTTGCATAGACTTAGTTGAATCAATTTTCTCAAGAAAAAGGACGTAATTTCAGACAGGAAAGGTACCTAGGAAATACTAATTGTTAAATCCATAATTAACATGTCCATACATTTTCAAATGTATGTAACATGCATTATAATGTAGTATAATATATGTATTCTCCATAATCAATAAATATAACAGCTAACATTTATGTAGCGCTTGAAAGACTTTGTGAGGTAGATGCATTATTATATCCATTTTGCAGATGAGGAAACTGTGGCTGAGAGACACTAAGTGACTTGCTCAGAGTCATACAGCTAGGAAGTATCTGAAGAAGGATTTGAACTCATATATCTTCCTGACTCCAAGACCAGAATTACTCACTCTTCCACCTAGCTGCATATATGTGTATCCATAGCGTGTTTATGGTTCAAATTTGAGATTTGGGGCCAATTCTTCCAGATTCAATTATTCTTATTATTCGTTATTGTCTCTCTCTCTCTCTCTCTCTCTCTCTCTCTCTCTCTCTCTCTCTCATAGACATGTATACATATTCATATATTCATACACTGATATACTAATCATGTGTTTCATGTTCTCTCCCTTTACCTAGGCTCTTCCAGGTTGATTTGGTCCAAAATCATGGCCCATTTCTCTGAACCCCTAGATCAATAATTCAGCTCTACCAGGTATTGAAGGAAATAGATATGGAAGTAAGACATAGTCCGTGACTTCAATAAGTATGAATTATCTATTATAATCAACTGGACATTTGTTTAGTGCCTTGCATTGTTGTGTGCATTTTGTACATATGTCCATGAATGCATACATGTGCACATACACATATTCACATATACATGTATTCATGCATATGTAGCTGTTCAGGGCACATTGATATTGACAAAAATTTGTGATGCAAAACAATGGCCTTAAAATCGATGAATACTAGGAATAGGTCTAGTTTGTGAATTGTATCACCTCCCTCAAATGTTGTGTTCATCTTTCTAAACAGAAAAATACTTTTCCATAACTCTGACTGAATCTACATGCTTATATCACATGATTATATCACATTAGCTCTGTAATAACACTTTTGTTATACTGAGGATGGAAGAATATTCAGGAATTTGAAAAATCTATTATAGCTGATGGGAAAAAGTGGGACTTTAACTCTAACTGGTTGAATTCTTCAGAAAAGGATTTTAGCATGTAATGTCGAAGAGTGGAGGAAAATTACTTTTATGTTTTTAAAATAGTTTAATAACTTTTCTCTTTTAGATCACCTACATTTCTCAGTTTTCCTCTTCCCACTCCCTCCTAGAAATAGTATTATTTCCTAATGAAGACTGATATAATTAGGATCCCAAATTGAGAGAAAGAAAGGACCTTTGAGGCCATCCTCTGACAAGCTATCATGTTAAATGACTTTTCTGAAGTCACATGGTTAATAAACTATGGTGATAGGATTTGGATTCAGTTCCTTTAAACAAATTTATTATGCCATGTTGCCTCCCAACTCAGTTGAGCTACTCATCTGGGCTCACAAAAGCCCAGAAACTGCCTTGTCCAATAAACAATTGATCTCTTTGAGAGGGAGGGACGTGGGATCTAGGGGCCATGGCAATCTAGAGTACAAGAACTTTTAAAAATGTATATCAAGGAGAATGGCAGATAAGTACAAATAGCATCACTTCAGTAAAGAGCAAAAAAACAGTTCTGGGGTAATAAGCCTACAGAAATCTTAGTGTGATAGACAACTAAACTTGTCCATTTTGAGAACTCATAGAAATTAGGTTAGAAAAAGCCTGCCAACAAGAGTGACATGGAGCAGATTTACCAGAATATCTATGGTGAACTAATTAGATTTCTTGTGATAGTGGATGCTTAACTCTTGAATTCCCAGTTCCTTGACATTTATGTGCTACAGGAGTAAGCAAAAATTTACTGTAAGGAGAAAAAAAAGTCAGGAGAAACTATGGACCTGACATGATACAGTTGAAAACTGTGCTGGAAGTAGTACCAGTTTGAAGATATTCTTAAATCTATTTCCAAAATATCTCAAATAGAGGACAATTCTAAAAGAATGAGAAAATATCACACATTATATTATTATGTCTGTCCCCCCACCCAAAGTCACCTAAAAAGACATTAGCAACTATCAACTGTGTAGCAGTTTTTTCATCTATCAAAAATTTGAAAATAATCTATACTGATCTTGAAGATATTCTTCATCAAATAAAATAACAGGGAACTAATTTGTGCATACCACAAGTTATGCAAATTCCTGAGAGGTAGAATTAATACAATATTCTATTCCATTTATTGATTATTAATTCCAAAAGATTATTTGCCTTGGTAAAGAAAAATGGAGCCTTAAATACTCTCCTCTAATAAAGTGGTTGCCACACATATTTTAATGTTCCTTAATAATACAATTCAAATTATAATACCGTTTAATCAATCAACAATTATTTACTTAGCACTTACTAAATTTCAGACATGCAAATAGTGCAGATTCAAAGAAAAACAAAACTAATTCCTGCCCTCATGGAGTTCACATTCTAACAAGGGAGGTGGCACACCATCAGTCATGTACACACAAGATACATGGTAAATTGGAAACAGTCTCAGAGAGAAGACACTGATAGTGAGGAAGACTGGGAAGATGCTCTTATAGAATGTAGGACATTAGATGAGACTTGAAGAAATCCAATGACTGTCTGATCGCAAATATGCTTCATGACATAATATAGGGAGATATATTCTTGCCAGACATATTCTCCAGTGTCCAGGAGAATACACTAGCCCGAATCTAAATATAAAAGGGTTTCCCCACAGATGGAGAGATTCTACACACGCACTTATTGTCAGGTGATATTATGTTGAACACACATATTACAGTGCATTGTTAGGTCAGCTTGGTATGTGGTCCATAAAGAAGTGATTAGTCTGTCCTAGTACCTCAAAGTGACATAAAGGTGGCCCTGGGTTTTGAAGGTTAGTCAGTGGAACCATAGCTTTTGAAGTTCCTACCAAGCAATAAAGGTTTCCAGTGGAGACCCAATGATGGACAGTATGTCTCTCATTTCAAGATGAGCCTAGGTAAATTTGGAGAAACTCATCACTAGATTTTCCAAAGGGTGATTTGATTATTTGTTTCAGAGAGAGAGAGAGAGAGAGAGAGAGAGAGAGAGAGAGAGAGAGAGAGAGAGAGAGAGAACTAAAAATAAAGGGGAAAGAGAAAGAAAAATATATCTTGAAGAGTCAATCCCAATAATGATCTAGAACAAGAACTGAATAGGAGAGTATATATTGTATGATATTTGGGGAAATTCTTGATTCTTTTAGCAATCTCAAGCTGCTCCCTAACACAACCAATTTTTTCCACAGCAATATCCTTCTGATGATGCTGTATGGCTACGTATTCTAGAATGTCTCAATGTCATGAGTAAAAAGTTGCAGCTGACCCTTGACCAAAATGTAAAGAAAACATTCTTAGTGGTTATAAGTAGTTTTAAGCATTTCCCCAAAGATAATATACACAAGAAATTACACAAAATACATATTCAAGGGTATGTAACAGAAGAAAAGGAGGTAAGTCAGTCATTTGAAAAGAGCAAGGGATAATTGGAAGCCTTGATTCTTTCAATGTTATACAAGAAACATTAGAAGGAGAAATGGAAGATCTCTGGTAGTAAATGTTATAGAAAACCCATAAAGGATTTGTAGAAGGAACCAAAATCACATAATCTCAGAATATCAGAGTGAGACAGGCCCTATGATCTAAGAAGTAATTCTATTCAACCCGAATAATAATGATAATGATAACAACACATTTTGCTTTAAGGTTTGTAAAGTGCTTTATATACATTAACTAATTTGACAATAGCCCAGTGGTACAAACACTAGTATTATTTTTACTTTATAAATGGGAAAACTGAGGTTGAGAGATGTTATTCCACTCACCTAGGTTCACACAAGTAGTACATGCCTGATGCCAGATTCAAAAAGAATTCATTCTACACCATGTTTGACTTATGTTTTTTGTCCAGCCTTTGCTCAAAGACCTCGAGTGACCAAGAACACACTAAAAGCCTGTTCACCTTTTGACATTGTAGTTGCTAAGAGTTTTACTACATCAAATCAAACTAATTTCATATTTATGATAAATACATATATAATATTCATATATATTATATGTATGTACATGTAATATAATATACATACAAATACATACCTATATATGTGTACATGTGTACATACACATACACATATGGTTGTATATGTATGTGTGTGTATATTTGTATTCTCCATTAGAATGGAAGCTCCTTGTGAGTAGAGATTATTTAATTTTTGGTACTTTTATCTGCAGCACATAACAGAGTATTTAGAACATAGTGGTACCTTAATGAGGTGCAGCTAAGTAACTCAGCGGATAGAGTTCTGGGCCTGGGTCAGGAAGACCTCAGTTCAAATCTAGCATCAGACACTTATTAGCTGTGTGGCCCTGGGAAAGTTAATTGACCTTTGTCTGCCTTAATCTGCTGGAGAAGGAAATGACAAACCACTTCAGTATCTTCGCCAAGAAAACCCCACGGACATTGTCCATGGGGTCACAAAGAGTCAGATATGAATGAACTACTGAACACCTACAAGAAATTTTTTAATAAATACTCATTGATGGGTCGACCTTGGAGAGAGATCCTATCTCTTCTTCTGTCTTCTCCTTTTCTCAGTTATATACAGAAAAATGAAGAAATTGCCTTATGGTTATTTTAGCTAAACTTACTTGCTTTAGGTCACTCTGACTTTTAACACCCACTCGACCTCATTCATACAAGACAGTCACATGCATGCTTGTATTCATCCTCCATTACATGTTATTATTTCTATTTTCTCTGTCTTTTTCAAGCATCAATTGGCTGACATGTCCAAATCTGTTGCCTACAAGAACTCTGTTCTTTTTTCATCATTAAGATTATTTCTCTCCTGCCTTTCAGAATTTCATTTTTGAAAGTTTTCTGTTGCTCTTAGCTTGACTTTATCTATATAATTTTGGTCCATGGGAATTTTATCAATCTTTCCTTTGGTCCTTTTGGACTTTAAGATGCATATCAAACTACTTATAGAGTTTCATCTCCTATAACAAAAATTCCAACTTCAAGTCTTCATTTCCCAAAATTCACATCAGCTTCACTATGGCAACCAGTTATTCCATGTTGTTGAGAATAAAATTCAGACTTTCCTCTTTACTTTTTGAGGGAGGAAATTATTTTTAAAGAAGCATCAAAAATTTACTAGCAGCTTCAATTTAGACAAAATGAACCTTCCAGCCAATATCTGGATAATTGAAGTCCCTCATTAGATCTCTGTGCCAGGTTATGATTTTTTCACTCAAACTCTTTATTTTCTCTCTACTTTTCCTCCTGGATATTCTATAATTTACTCTAATAACAATTTCAACTCTGTTTCTGCTTCCATTTATCTCCAAGCAAATGCACTCCTGAGCATGCTTCCCTGACTTTTATTCAGATGAGTTTGTTACCTTTTCAATATGACTCCACCGCTGCCCCTCATCTATTCTACTTCAACTGAATAAGGTATCTCCTTTCAGAATCATAGACTGAAAAGAAATGAATGGGTTACAGTTTTTTTCCCATTGGAGGGAATGTCCACATCAGTTGGAAAACAGGGCTTAGAGCTAGAAATTATCCAGTTCAATCCTATTTTCATAGATCAAGCAAATGAGGTCCCAAATCAAAGTATCAAAGTACCTAAGTTAAAGCTGACTGAATATATCTATCTATCTGTCTATCTATCTATCTATCTATCTATCTATCTATCTATCTATCTATAGCTCTTAAAATGTTTGCTAACAAGCAAATTAGCTACCAGCTAGAATGGCAACAAATCAATAAAGACAGTAAAACTACAGAGTTCTTGCTGATCTCATATTGTCTGTGAATGCAAACTGTAAAAGAGGTCCCCTCAGACCTCAGAACAATAACCTACAAAGAATGAGACACAAAGGGTATTGAGCTTAAAGATGGTTCAATTTCCCAAGACAGCCAGCTCTTGTCACATCAAACCAGCTATTAGTCACAAACTCGTACAACTAAGAATTCTCCAGCCTCCTGAGATAGCCTGTCATCTTGAAAGAGATAATACCAATGAAAGGCCCTGACTCCTTCTGTAACATTCCCAGTTTATTGTTTTCAATGGCTCAGGCAATTTATGATGTTGCTATCACATATAAATAAGGTATGTCCTTAGTTCAGAAAAGGACATTAATGTGTCTGTTAGTGGAAAAGGTAACATATACAAAATGAATGTGAAAAAAAAATAAAATCATATATGAAGCTGCCTATAATGTGGGCCAAAGGACAAAAAGAAAGACCTTAATATTTCATACCTCTTTATAGCATTCTGGATTCTGAAATTAGGAAAGAAATATATTATGTTTCCCTTTCTTTTCTTGAATGATTTTGGCACAGACTTTTTTAAATAAGATAACATTCAAAGGATACTTCTTAAGAATTACAGAATTTTAGAAGGAAATGGTTACTTAGAGGTCATTTAGCCTATATGCATGTGCATCAGAGATGGGGAAATGATACAAAGGAAAGTTAAATGCTTGATCCAGACTCATATAAATAATCATTGGTGATCATTAGCTAGAAAAGCCTTCTGACTCCCATTCCAGTTTTATTTTTGCCACAGCACATTGGAATTCTCTAAAAAATTAGTTTTAAAACCTTCTTTAAAAATTTGGAGTCATACAAGTTTGGAGCTGTAGAAACTCCAGAGAACATGTGTTCCAATCTCTTCATCCCATAGATGATAACTTATGTATACAGAGGCTAAATGTTTTTTTTAAGTTTATATACCTTTTTTTTCACAATGCCAAGAATAGAAAACAGGTACCTTAAGTCTCAGGCCATTGGTTTTCCCAAATACATCTGCTGGCTTTTGTATATTTAAATCCATAATAAAAATAATAGTAGCATGATAGGCACTAAAACACTGTCTTCTGCTAAATATATATTAAATTGTAGTTTTTGTGTAATCTTCTATCTGCTAGATGCTACTGACTATATGAGATAATTATAAAAGCGCGCCTTCTCTGGTATTCTTGTTTAAAATATTAAAACATATTAGTGGCATAATGGAATGTGTGGTAGCTCTGGAATCAGAGAACCAGGGTTCACATTCCAGATTTGATATTACTTGTATGACTTTGTGCAAGTCACTTAGTTTGCCTAGGTCTCAGTTTTCTTACTTGTAAAATGAGGCAATTTAGTCTAGATGGCTTCTAAGGTTCATTCAAGCTCTAAATATATAATCCTGTGAAAACAAATGTTTGTTCAAGTATAAATATCCATACATTAAAAACCATTTATCTATGCCACCATCTTGCATTCATCAATAATATTGTCTACTTAGTCTTCTCTACACAAAGGTCATAGATAACTTTATGGATGGCTGTAGTAGCTCTCTTTATTACAAATATCTTTAACAACTTCATCATCATTATGGAAATTACTTCTTTATCTCAATGGGACATTGCCTATATTGAAATCACCACAGACACATTGGTCTCAAAGTTTATCTCTTTTTTGATTCTGATGAATTCACATCAGTCTTGTAACAAAACGGCCACATACATTTTAAAAAGTATTAATATTTTTTGTTTGTATATCAACTGAAGTTCCCCCTGTAACATTATAAGGAACATAGTAGTCTCTTTAATCCAAAATGCAGTAGCATTCCTATCTAGGCTTTGCTATTGATTCTCTGGACTTTCTTTACCATGGAAAAGAAATATCTTTGCCATGGAAGTTTACTCACCTATGGATTTCTCACATTGGTGGCAATTTTCACACCTGTGTTCTCTCCCTCTGGTTGATTAGCTCCTCCCAGAATCTCTGTTTTTAAGAGAAAGCAGAGTCACGTGTTCAACATTTTTCAGGCTGTACTTCCAATTCTCTAGACTTCTTCCTATGATACTCTCCTGTCAAGCAACTTCATCCCACCCATTCTGTCCCCTTACACTTCTTTTATGTATTGTCTTCCCCATTGGAATGTCAACTCCTTGAAGACAGAGACTGTTTTTCTTCCTGTTCATATCTGTATCCCCAATGCTTTGCAGAGTGCCTGGCATATAGTAAACATCTGATAAATTCTTTGTTGACTTGAATTGCTTCCATGGAAAACATACCAATTTTTTCTATCTTTCATCTTCTCCCCTGCTGACTCCTCTTCCTCTTTCTTCACTCCACTCCACCCTGCATCCCAATAACTCTGGCAGCCCACATGGTTTTATCCTTAGAGTTTTAATTTTTCCTTTACATTAATCTTCAGATCACAGAATCTTAGAACTGGAAGGGAGTAGAACAGAGGTAAGTGACTTGTCCAGGGTCACACAGTTAGGAAGTGTTGAGGACAGTTTTGAACTCAAGAAGATGTCTTCCTGACTCCAGGCTCTGACTCAAAGTTTTAACTTTATCCCTTACTTAACTTACTTACTTACTGCCTTCTTAGATTTCCTAAAACCATATTTTTGTCATCGAACTTGATCAATGTAAATTGATCGAACATGTTGCATTCAAACTCATCAGAATGACATTGAAGGATCTCCATTGACCAGTTCCAATCTTCCTAGACAACTTTTTTTTTTACTGCTCCCATATAAACTACTGTTTAGGTTAGGTTGGTCCCCCCACATACCATGTTCATGATCACCTCTTTGCCTTTTCTCATGTAGGCCCCCTCACCAGCACTTATTCTTTCTTTCTAGCTATGTATATCCCACACTTCCTTAAAACATCACTTAAGGACTACTTTAACTGCAAAGCATTCACAGATTTGCATTATACCATGCTGATCTTTAGTTTACTATGAAATTTGTCATTCTTTTATTAAAGGTCTATATCATATTCTCTCTCTCTCTCTCTCTCTCTCTCTCTCTCTCTCTCTCTCTCCAATTTGAATTGTTCTTTATTATATATATATATATATGTATATATATCGTGACTCAGTTTCTCAGAGGAGTTAGAAGGCACAAATGATAACTTCTGCTTTAAAAATAAATCCTCACAGCCTTTAACAAAAGACTGGCCACACAACAGACCTTTAATAAATGCTTGTTGAATTAGGGCATGAGTGAATGAATATGTGTATTTAAAAGTTCATTTGATAAACCCTGCAGTAAACTATGCTTTGATTGCAAAATCAATGAGCTAAGCCACAAATTTAGTTTAAACAAATGAAAACATAAAATGGCTTATAATATCAATATCAGTAAATTTAGATGTCAGAAATGCCAGAACAAAGATCATCAGGATAATGGCTAAACATTTTACACTTTACTAGTTACATTGATTTGATTTGGGAAAACAGGCTAATGCTATATCAAGAGCTTGGATATGAAGAAAGAAAAGAGGGAAATGAGAAGGCACATTTTCACCTTCCAGCAGCAAATTCTGCCTCCTTTCTCACTGGTCATTCCTGTATATTGGCTAGTCCTCCTTTTCCTTCAGGTATTAATTGGCACACCTCATCAGCAGGCCAGTCAGTGAATCAGGATTGAGTCTGGTAAGTAGTGTAATTGATTGGTCTTCAATAAAAAATGGAAAGGTTGATTAGTTGTCAGAATAACCTCTAAGGAGAGTTAGCTTAATGGCTTCTACTCCTAGAGCACCAAGCTGATTTAGCAACCTCATACACTCTCTCCAGGTTTTCCTGAAAGGGATAATGGTATATTCCTTACCAACTCTAGACAGTCTCTTCACTGACCAGATGCTTCTTAGTTACCCCTCTGCTGGTAGCCCTTTCCAGTACTTACATGAAGAGCTATCCATATGGTCTGATTTAAAGATAGACAGGAAAAATCTCAGCCCTACTTCCATCCCATGACCTCATCCAAAATACAGTCTTCAACTCTAGCTAAAAAATTGAAACCAACAAATTAACCAAACACATTAAAGGTTATCAAAATGAAATCAAACCCACACATAGACAGAAGCTATAAGAGTGCTTATCATTAAGAGAGTCTCCCACACTCTCTTTGCCCAAAATCCTCATCGAATTTGGCACCTTGGTTAGACAACCCAAATTCTTAGCAGTGATTCTGTGATAAAAGTACCAAGCAAGCCAGTCAAATCTGAATTATTTGACAACATTAGCAACAACTTCCTTTCACTGCCTGGAGAAGTTACTTTTTTCAGCACTGTTTATTTTACCAAAAAAAAAATCAAGTAGTATAAGCATTAATATTTTCTTTTTATGGGAGAAACTGGTGCTCAGGAAGGAGAAATAATTTGAATGAGATCATAAAAAGAGCCCGGGTTCAAACATAGGTCTGACACAAAGTTCAGTGCTCACCGTTTCTATGTTAATAAAGATACAGATGGAGTTGGATATAGAGATAAAGATATAAAGAAGTGAGCATTAGCTTTTGTATCGACTTGCAGTCAAGCCCAAGCCTTTTAGTCTGACTTACTAGATCTGAGGTAAATCGCATATGTCTCCTAGCCTCAGCTTCTTGATCTGTAAAATGAAAACAATGTTTGCATTAACTACTTATTCTGGTAGGCTCTAAGCAATATACAAATGTGAGTTCTTATTAATAGCAGTGATGCTGGGGTTGCCAAATGACTCATATCTTGGCTGCTATGTTTATCACAGAAGCACTGATAAGTATTGTTTTTAGTCTATCTATCCATCTATCTATCTATCTATCTATCTATCTATCTATCTATCTATTGTGAATCTATGTATGCATGTATCTATCTACACATTTTTTCAGCCAGAATTCAACCATCAACCCAAGGATTCCTACAGACTCCAACTGTACATCCATCTGATCTACCAGATACTTGCTCTACCAGTGATGACCACAAACTCATCCATGCTTTCTCATCATGTGCCATTGCCATCCCCATTTTCATTAAATACTCTATAGCATCCCATAGATGTTGAACACCTTGGCTTAGTTCTTTTTACTTTTTCCTGGAGAGTAATGTGACACTTTGAGTGTCTACTTGTCATAGCTCACTTTCCTTACATGACCAGCCTGCCTCCCTTACCCATGAAAAGTGTCCTTGATAATGTTCTTTATTCTACTTCTCAAAATAAGATATGAGTTTTTGAATTTATTTTAATTTTTGGTGGAGTAGAGTTGACAGGAGTGATAAGGATACTAGAATTAAGGGAAGAAGAAAAAAGAAATGGCAATGAATTATCAAAAATAAACATTAGAGAGAAGGAAATTCAGGAGGAAAAACAGATAGATACTTCTGAATTACAATGAAAAAAATGTGGAATATATTATTATAATGCTGTACATAATGGACATCCATGGCTTCATATGCAGTCCTCTTATCCTGTTCTTTGTAAAGGGAGATGTTCAGGTTTCTTGGTGTTTTACCATATTATAATAACAAATGTGCATGATAAAAAAGTACAATTTAAAATATTTAATGCAGAAGACAATATCAATTTATTTTTCACAGTTGTGGATGGAGAAAAAGTATCCAAATGTGAAATTGATGTGATATTTTACTGATTTTATTTTCTTCAGATCTGACATTTCATCCAAGTAGGGAATTCCATGTATAGCAACAATCTTTTTCCTAGGAAAATAAGCAACTCATTTTACATAACTATTTTCTTGTCTGTTCAATAAATTTTGAGCTCCTCAAGAGAAGTGTCTGCTTTTGTTTTTCTTTGTATCTCTAATCCTTAGCACAGTGTCTTGCATAGGGTAGATGCCTATTAAATCCTTGATGACTTGAGATATCCCTTAAAAGGCATGTTACTGAAAGGTGTTTTTTTAAAATATTTTAGTAGCATTTTATCTTTTCCCCAGTTGCATGACATGAAAATTTTTAGCATTCATTTATTTTTACAAGATTTTGAGTTCCATTTTTTTTCTCCTTTCCTCCCCTCTCCTCTTCTGAAACTAGTAGGCAATTTGATATAAGTTACACATGTGCTATCATATAAAACATATCTCCATGTTAGTCACAGTTGTGAAATAAGAAAAAATCAAAAGAAAAAACACAACAAAAAATAAAGTAAGTGAAAACAAATATGCTTCAATCTGCATTCAGAGTCCATCAGTTCTTTATCTGGTTACGAATAGCATTTTCCTTCATGAGTCCTTTGTACTGGTCTTGGATCATTGTGTTGCTGAGAAGAGCTGAGTCATTCATAGTGGATCATCACACAATGTTGCTGATAGTGTTTACAATATTTTACTGGTTCTGCTTATTTCACTTTGCATCAGTTTATACAAGTGTTTCCAGGTGTTTCTGTAATCTACTTGTTCACCATTTCTTATTGCACAGTAGTACTCCATTACATTCATGTACCACAGCTTGTTCAGCCATTCCCCAATTGATGGGCCTCCCCTCAATTTCCAATATTTTGCTGCCAAGAAAAGGGCTGCTATAAATATTTTTACATATATAAGTCCTTTCTCCATTTTTATGATTTCTTTGGGATGCAGAACTAATAGTGGTATTGCTGGGTCAATGAATATGTACAGGATGCCCTTTGGGTATAATTGCAAATTACTCTCCAGAATGGTTGGATCAGTTCACAACTCCAACAACAGTGCGTTAGTGTCCCAATTTTCCTTCTCCAGCATTTATCATTTTCCTTTTTTGTTATATTAGCCAATTTGATAGGTGTGAGATAGTATCTCAGAGTTGTTTTGATTTGCATTTTTCTAATCAAAAGTGATTTAGAGCACTTGTTCGTATGCCTATAGATAGCTTTGATTTCATCATCTCAAAACTGCTTGTTCTTATGCTTCAATCATTCATCAATTGGGGAGTGGCCTATCCTCTTAGAAATTTGACTCAGTTCTATACATATTTGAGAAATGCGACCTTTATCAGAGACACTTACTGTAAAAAAAAATGTATCCTATCTTTCTGTTTTCCTTCTAATCTTGATTGCATTGGTTTTGTTTGTACAAAAGCCTTTTTAATATTTTACAAATATTTGTTTTAAATTTTTAATGTTCTTTATCTCTTATTGGTCATGAATTCTTCCCCTGCCCATAAGTCTGACAGGTGGACATTGCTCTTCTAATTTGCCTATGGTAGAACTCTTTATGTCTAAATCATGCCAAAAGTCTGTAATATCTAACTTTTCTAATGTTCTATTTACCTCCTTAGTTTTTTTCTTGTTTATTTTTGGTTGGATTTATTGAGTTCTGAGAGGGCCCAGTTGAGGTCCTCCACTAGTATAATTTTGTTGTGTATTTCTTCCTATAACTGTCTTAATTTCTCCATTCAAATTTGGATGCTACTGTACTTGGTGCACATATGTTTAATACTGATATTGCTTCATCATCTATGTTATCTTTTTTTTTAGGAAGGTGTAGTTTCCTTCCTTATCTCTTTTAATTAGGTCTATTTTTGCTTTTACCTTAAGATCAGGATTGCTACCCCTGCATAGATAGATAGATAGATAGATAGATAGATAGATAGATAGATAGATAGATTTTTTTTTACTTCAGCTGAAGCATAATAGCTTCTTCTCCAGCCCCTTACCTTTATTCTGTGTGTGTCTCTCTGCTTCACATATGTTTCTTGAAAACAACATATTGTAGCATTCTGGGTTTTGATCCACTCTGCTAAGTACTTCTGTGGGACAGTTCATCCCATTCACATTCACAATTATGATTATTAGCTGTGTATTTCCCTACATCTTATTCTTCCACCTGTCTGTCCTCTCTTTTCATCCTTTCCCTCCTCACTAGTGTTTTGCTTCTGTCTACCGCCTCCCCTGGTTGGTCTTCCCTTCTGTCAGTCCCCTTTAGTTGATCTCCTCCTCGCCTACTTCTGTGTTGGGTAAGATAGAAATCTATATTCAATTGATTGTACATACATTATTGGCTTTTTGAGCCAATACTGAAGAGAGTAATGTTCAAGCCATGCTCGTCGCCCACCCTCCCATCTTCTATTACTCAGCAATGGGTCTTTCTCACCTCTTCATGTGAGATAATTTACCTTATTCATTCTCATCCCATATTTTTATGTTATTCCTTCGAATTCAACTTATACCCATAGCTTCTGTCTGTGAACATTCCTTCTAGCTGTACTATTAGTGATATATATATTTTTTAAGAATTACAAGTATCATCTTCCCAGGTAGGGATGTAAACAGTTTAGCTCTATTGAATTACTTATGTTTTATTTTCCCTTTTTGCCTATTTATGCTTCTCTTCAGTCTTGTTATTGGAGGTCAAAGTCCTGTGTAATTGTGATTGTGACTCCCCAATATTAGAATTGTTTCTTTCTGGCAACTTATAGAATGTTTTCCTTGACCAGATAGCTCTGAAATTTGGCTATAATGTTTCTGGGAGTTTTATTTTGGGATCTCTCTCTTGAGGTAATCAGTGGATTCTGTCAAAGCCTATTTTGTGCTCTGCTTCCAGGACATTCCAGGACATTAATAATTTCTTGACAGATGCTGCCCAGGTCCTCCTATTGATTATGTTTTTCAGGTAGTCCAATGATTCTGATATTGTCTGTCCTGGATCTATATGACAGGTCAGTTGTTTTCCCCATGGAGTACTTTATAGTGTTGTTTTCCTCAATTAGCCTTTGTACTTTCTTTTCCATTTGACTAATTATACTCTTTAAGGAGTTCTTTTCTTCTGCGGATTTTTGTATCTCTTTTTCCATTTGGCCAGTTCTACTTTTTAAGTATTTTTCCAAGTTGTTGACTTTTCCCCCCATAAATCTCTTGTATCACTCTCATTTCTTTTCCCATTTTTTTCTTCTACCTCTCTTATATGATTTTAAAGCTTCTTTTTGAGCTCTTTCATGAGTGCTTACTAGGCTTGAAACCACTTCCAATTTTTCTTTGGGGTTTTTCCCATAAATGTTTTGACATTGTTGTCCTCTTCTGAGTTTGTGTCTTGGTTTTCCCAGTCACGATAATAACTTTCTATGGTCAGATTTTTGTTTGCTGTTGTTTTTTGCTGATCTTTTCTTTTGGCCTTTTTCCTTTCTTTTAAATTTGAGCTCTTCTCCCAATGTGGAAGGGGTACTGTCTGAGGCTTCTTGTGCCGGTGTCTTCAGACCTTGGCCGTTTACCTAATGTTAACCTGGGCTCCCTGGGGAACCCTAGTGTGTAGTGCCATGCTGAGGGGAAGGTATGAGGGGTAGCTGGTGCTGCTAGGGGCTATAGGGTCTGACAGCTTACCTGGTGCTGAGTTGGGTCCTAGTGGTGGTGTCTGGCATGACCTGAAGCCTGATGGGTTTTTCTTCATTTCTCTAAGGCAAAAGGGAGGCACCTGGAGGTCTGGCTACTTTCTTGTCCTGCTGGAGGATGTCTGTTTGCCCAGAGCTATGCTAAGACACATGGGGGTCCTGGTGTTGGCATTTGCCTACTCCACTATCCTGGGGCTCAGGGTCTTCCACTGGTTTGCTGCAATGGAGCATGCTGCTGGTATGCTGGGACACTTCTTATCCTGGAATGTCCTCCCCTTTTACCCAAGTGAGATAGACCCTTCTCGCTGATCTTCCACATTTCTTGAGCTAAAAGATTGTTTTACTCTATCTTTTTTGCTGGTCCAGGATTTGTTTAGGGGTGCTATTTTACGGCTGTTAGGAGGTGAGTATGGGAGAATTGGATAGACTTACTGCTTACTCTGCCATCTTGGCTCCTGGAAATCTGTCCTGAAAGGTATTCATTAATTGTGTTTAATTTTTTTTAATCAATAAGTACGTAAGAGTTTAAAAACACTAAAAATCTGAGAAATAAAAATTTTGAAGTTCAGCAATTTCATTTGTCTTTCATCAAGTTAGTAAAAATGCAGAAGATATAAAACAAGCCTCAAGATGTAAAAGAGTTAAGGAAAGAGAAGCATGCTAATTTGTTGCTGATAGAGCTATGAATTGGTTAAACTGCTCTGGAAAAGAATTTGGAATTGTGCAAGAAAAGTTACTAAAGTGTCCCTGCCCTTTGACGTACTGACACCATATCCCAAGAATATTGCTGACAGCAAGGAAAGACTAGTATGGACAAAAAAAAAGACTAGTGTGGACAAAAGCAATGCACATTACTTGCAACAGCAAAAGGCTAGAAACAAAATATGTCATCAATGATTGGAGAAATGAAGAAACTGTACTATGAGAATATAATAGAACATTAAGTCTAAGATGGGATGTGGAGTAATTATTACATTCAAGGAACAGAGAACATTACTGTTTTTGCAAAGAATGATGAATGTTTTTAAAAATTAAGAAAAAAATTCCCTGAGAAGACTTGTATGAAAGTGATATATGGCACAGAAAGCAGAGTGAAAAAAAATATGCACTAGTATTGCAAAATAAATATAAAGTCAAAGACAAAGAGGTTTAAAATGATTTAATTGGAATAATCAGTGTTAGGAACATTTTGTCATTCAAGCATTTGTCTTTTTTTTTTTTGGCTAGGCAATGGGGTTAAGTGACTTGCCCAGGGTCACACAGCTAGTAAGTGTTATGTGTCTGAGGCCCAATTTCAATTCATGTCCTCCTGAGTCCAGGGCCGGCGCTCTATCCACTGTGCCACCTAGCTGCCCCTCAATTATTTCAGTCTTATGTGATTCTTTGAGATCCCATTTGGCAAAGGCAGTGAAGTGGTTTGCCATCTCCTTCTCCGGGTCATTTGAGGAAACTGAAGTAAACAAGGTTAAGTAACTTGTCCAGAGTTGTATAACTAGTAAATATCTGAGGCCGCATTTGAACTCACAAAGATGCATCTTCCTGATTCCAAGCACAAAACTCTCTCCTCTGTGCCACCTAGCTGCCTAATTTGATACATTAGGGAAAGGGATAGGAAATAGTCAACACTATAACACTAGGGTTTCAAACCTTAGTGATTGGAAACAAAGTAGCACCCTCAACAAAAACATGGCAATTCAAAAGAGGCATGGTTTGTGGGAGAAAAGAATGAACTCTCTTTTGGACATGTCAAGCTTAAGATGCTTACAGATTATGCAGTTTGAAACATCTAATAAACAGTTCAAGAAAAGTGACAGGAGCTCAGGTTAGATTCTAGAGCTAGATATGTTGATCTGGGAGTACCATATATAAAAATGATAAGTGAACCCATCAGAGTGCATGAAGTCACCAAATTAGAGTGTAAAGAGAAAAACAGCCTCCGAGTGCAACCAAACTTGGGGAAGTATTTGGATCGTGGATCAGCAAAGAAGACTAAGAAGCAGTGGTCAGAAAGCTATGAAAGAAGCCTTTCATGATTGTGCCCCTTCAAGTAATGGTGTCTCTCTGTCCAAAAAAAAAAAAACCTTTCAGTTCTTTAACATATTTATCTGGATGATATTGTTTATTGCCTATAGAATGTAAGCTCCCTAAAGGCAGGGACTATTGCATTATTTTTCTTCACATAACCTTAGCACCAATCAGAGTGTACAGCACGTAATTGGGGCTTAAACAATACTTTCACCTTGGAGAGAGTGACTTTCAGAGGTAGGGAGCCTGTAGCTTTCAGGGTTTAGCTCATGAGAGACAGGATGTTGACTTTGAAGTTGGAAGAGAACAATCTGAATCTCTGACACTTCCTAGTTCAGTTACTGTGGATGTCATTTAACTTTTTTTTGCCTCAGTTTTCTCATCTGTAGAATCAAGGACAGCAATAGTCATAGTACCCTCCTGAAAGGGTTTCTTGTGTAGAACAAATAGTATAAGGTGCATAGAGTGTTTGCTAAACCTTAAAGTACTATGCATATGTTGAGTGAAAATAAATATGTGTGTGAGTGAGTGTGTGAGTGTGTGTGTGTTCTGGTCATTCATTAGAAGATATGCAAACTGGAGATTTCCAATTGCTTTTCTTTCTCCTCTTCTTTGACTAATCTAAAGCTTTTTTTACAGCAAGGACCTCTCCTTTCTCCAAGTTATTTTTTTTTCTGTCCTTGACTTCCTTGAACCAGACTTTCCTGCTGTTTCTCAAATATTATCTCTTAATCTCCTTTGCTGTATCAATCTCTCCCCTAAACCCTAGAGATCTATGAACTTTAAACTCCAAGACTCTGTCCTGGATCATCTTAGTATCTCTCCTTATGACTTCTCCCTGGTTGATCTCTTCTCCCCTGAATTCAACTACTACCTTCACATAACTAACTCATAAGTATATTTATCCAATAAAATGTTTTCTTCTGGGGGCAGCTATGTGGTGCAGTGGAGAGAGCACTGGCCCTAAAGTCAGGAGGACCTGAGCTCAAATCCAGCCTCAGACCAAACACTTGATACTAGCTGTGTGACCCTAGGCAAGGGTCACTAACCCCAATTGCCTAAAAAGAAATTTTTTTTCTTCTGAACTCCAGACTCTCATCTCTAGTTGCTTGCTAAATATTATCACCTGAATGTACAATCAGAATTTTTTAATTTCTATTTTCTTTACATGAAACAGAGGCGAATTTTTTTTACTACACTCACCAAAAATTCTTCTTGTCTCAATCTTCCTGTTACTGTTAAAAGGACCATTGTTCATTAAATTTCTCAGGTTGTAACCTTGGTGTCAGCTCTTCTTACTGACCACTTGGCATCAACCAGATGACCAGTCCTTTTGGTTCTACCTCAACAACAATTCTCATCCTTTCTCTTTACTCATATGGCCACTGCCCTAACTTACATCCTCATCTCTTCTTATCTAGACCACAATAATAAAACTGCTTAATTTAAAAATCTGAATCCAATCTCTCAAATCCAGCTTCCACATAGCTGTTAAAATTTTATCTTATGGCAAAGATCTTACCAGTTAACTCATTCCCTTATTCAAAACATGTTCAGTAGCTACCTACTGCCTATAGGATAAAATACAGCCTACATACCCTGATTTTTAAGGCTTCTGCTATCTGACTGTAAGTAATATTTCTAATTTTACAGTATTCTCCATGTCTACTGTATAATTCCACCAAACTACATCACAAGCTTTTCCCTGAACTTGACATTCTGATTCCTAGCCTTGCATATATACAAGCTTTATCATATGTATAAATACACTTCTTTTTAGAATAATTTTCTTCCTTTGAAGTTGTACTCAGGTGCTACTTCTTCTGTGGAGACTTCCTTGGTCTCACAGTAGGATGACTTCATATAATGCTTATCTGTAAACATGTATCCACACAGAATAAGGAAAGCTCCTTGGAGGCAAGTATGTTTTCATTTTTGTCTTTGTATCTCTAGTGACTAACACAGTGCCCAGAACAATATAAACAACTTTGGAGGGATATCTGCTTTCAAATACAGCTTCAAACACTTAGCTATGTGATCCTAGGCAAGACATTTAATCTTTCTCAGCCTTAGATTCATAAATTGTAAAATGAGGATAATAATGGAACCTAACTTAGAGGGTTTGTTGTAAGGATCAAGTGAGATAATATAAAAGTGTTTTGTAAAACTTTAATCAGTATGCAAATGCTAGTGATGATGATGATGATGGTGACAATGATGATGATGAAGACAATAAAGTGAAAGCTATAGTAGTTCCTAACAAACTTTGAGTGTGGTGCATATTATAAGTTTGTCATCTGAGGAATAGTCTTTCTAGGTTCAAAGACACTCATTGTCAGGTTGGATACAGTGTAATGAATAATTTGTCTGTGAAACCTCTGCCATTCCATTTACAAAATTATAGGAGAGGTCATCATCCACCATTGGTGGATGGGATATCCACATAGGTGAAATCACAGATATTTGAAATTGATGATGATAATTATGTGTATAGCACCTGTATAGCTCTTTAAGATTTGCAAAGCACTTTACATATATTATCATTTGATCCTCACTACCCTGGGAAGTCTTATTATTAACTTAATCTTACAGATAAGGAAACTGAGGCTTAAAGGGATTAAGTTACTTTTCCAAAATAACACAGGTAGTAAGTGTCTGAGACTGGATTTGAACTCAGGTACTCCTGACTCCAAATTCATTGGTCAATCCATTATTCCATCTGGCTGCCTCAGTAGTAAATAACATATTAAGAAATGAAGCCCATAAACAGTACAAAGGTATTGACAACACGAACATTAATGTTCTCCACTGTACAACATCTGAATTTTCTGTACTGAAAACACAATTTGAGTATTATGTGACAAGACAAGACTTGGAGTTGGGTTAGATGATTCCCTTCAAATGTTCAGTACTTCAGTGTAGCTATTTATACGCTGATGACTAAATTAGCCCCTTGCTGAGGTAGGGGCATAGAATGATAGATTGAGACCTAGAAGAAACATTAGGGATCACTTTAAAAATCCTTCCTTTATATATTAAGAAACTGAATGACAGAGAGGCAAGTGACTTGCCCAATGTAGTAAAGATAAAAAATGCCAGTCAGGATTTTAACCTATGTCCTTTGATTCCAGATGCAATGTTATTTTTTCTGTTATGCTACCTTGCCACTTTAAAGTGAAAGCTGGAAATCTCATTAACACACACACACACACACACACACACACTAAGCTTTATTGGGAGAGCTCTCATTTGGTGCTTATATATATTCACCTCTTCCAGGATCAATCTCATCTGTAAACGGGATAGGTGATATGGTTATAGGGTTGGAGGGAAGTCTTCCTTTGTCCCACAAATACTTCACTTACTCAAAGATCTTAATTCCCTTAACTCAAATATTTAATTCTCATCAAAGTTCAAATCCCTTTGGAAGAGATAACACTTTAACATGTTGTTAACCATTTACATTTTAGTATGAAGTAGCTACAGCTCTTTTCTTGAGAACAAATTAGATGGGACAGAGATTGAGGATTCTGGATTTCTGAGGTGTGCTTAAAATCGACTTGATAATTTGGAGCAGGAGAAATTCCATCTTCCCCTCTTGCCTAGATGCCAATAATTTATATTTCTTTAAAAATTCTAATGAAAAATTAGAAAAACTGAAGGAAAGAATTCAGTTGTAAAGCAATAGGCTCTTCTCTTCCTACCAACATAGCCCAGGAGCTATCCACTCTGTCTATATCATGTGGAAGTATAGGAGTTTATGTTTCTTTGAACATTTTCTTGATTTCTTTATTCATTCCTTCTATTTTTAACTGTCTTTCTCTTTCATTGATCTTTGTATTCATTTTAATTAACCTTTATAATTATCTTCATATCACTTTTTGCCTCTGTCTATTCTTCTGTTAATTCCTCTTTAAATTTGATCCAGTGGTTTCCAACCTGAGGGTTAGAGCTTCCAGGCAGGGGAATAGAATATGCATGTGTGCATGTGAAATTATGAAAAAAGGACCTTGGAATCCATTTATGAATCTATAAATAAAAAAAACATACATAGAGTATTTAGATTGAATAAATAAAATCTTTAATGTTTATGTGATCCTATGTTTCAATGGAATGTAACCGGAATTCCAAAGCCCATTGGCACACCAGTTCTTCTCATGTCAACTTCTTCCAGGGTCTTTTCCTTCAGCAACCTCAAGTGAGGTTGGCATCATCCATCTTCTATTTTGAAGCTCAAAGGCAGAAAGATCTGAAATAGCTGGATAGCCCAAAGAGCCTGAAGAGACTTCTTAAAAGAGCTGAAGATATACTGGAACTCTCCTCTCTGCACTTTTACTAACTACACATTGAAAAAAAAAAAGAACCAAAAAAATTGGTAACTTACAGCATATTCTGAGAATGGCAATCAACATAAGAATACTTATTGAAGGAAATGGGGATATTTCTCTAGAAGATAAGACTGGAGTGAGCAGGGAAGAAAATGCATACTTGCATGCATGCTTATGTAGCTAAGTACAAATATACAAATATGCCATGTATTCCTTTTTGTATTATAATACTAATAACAAACTTTTTGATATCACTTAAAAGTTTACAAATAACTTTAAATGTGTTTTTCATTTTAATGGCATCATGGAGTGATGAATAATATATTGGACTTGTAGTCGGGCAGACTTGAGTTCAAATCATACCTCAGTCATTTACTTACTTCTGTGTACCTTAGTTTCCTCATCTGTAAAATGTGAGGGCAACACCTGAATATCTCTAGGTTCTTTTCCAGATCTAAATCTATAATCTATAATTCTCATCACAGCTCTATGACATGGGTCTGGCTGGAGTTACTATATCTGTTTTACAGAAGAAGACGTCAAGGTTTAGAAAGGCTATATGGCTATCATGCCACATGGTCATATGGCATTATGGGCAAGATTGGAATCTAGGTCTTCCTGACTCCAGATCCAACAGTCTATCCCCAAAGTCAAGCTGCCTTGTTGCCATGCCATGGTGATGGTAGCTATCCAAGAGTTAGACAGGCTGAGGCAGCTAGGTGGCACAATAGATTCAGGAAGACCTGAGTTCAAATCCAGCCTCAGACACATAACTAGCTGTGTGACCCTGGGCAAGTCACTTAACCCCATTGCCTAGACAAAAAAAAAAGAGTTAGATGGGACTGACTAGTGAAAGGGGGTTTAGGCTACATTTTTTTTTTGTTGTCCCCAGAAGAAAGGACAAGGTGAAATGAGTGAACATTACAGAATCATATTAGGCTTATGGAGGGAAAAGTTTCCTACCAATAAGAGCTGTGCTGTGCAATGGGATGTTTTGTGATATAGTTTGTTCCCACATTGGAATATATCCACACAGAGTCTGGTTGTTGTCAGGAATGCTAAAGCAGGGGAAATTATAATCAATGGATAAAACTAAATGGTAATCCCATTAGGAACTTAGATTTTATGATTCTATCATCTATCTGGTTCATTGAGCCCTCTGTCATTTCAGTGGTAACTCTTCTTAAGGTAAGTTTCCTGAATCTGGACAACAACCACCACCAATCCACCACCATGACAGGACTCTGGAAGCTACCAGTCCCTTATGAGTTTCATGGAAAGTAACAGGAACAGCTGAGGTCTGCTGAGATCGGTTGTCTTGCGGGGTGAGCAATTGACCATCATCCAAGTGTACTCTGGCCATACATGACATAAGCAAAGGGCAAAAGAGAAAACAGTCATGGAGAGGTGTTTTAAGAGATGTTACCCCAGCCTAACCATGCTCCCAGTGTAGATAAAATATTGCTGCATGGGAGTAAGACAGTTGCAAAACCTGGGGCTTCCCACCTCTTCTCTCTGCCCTTCCTCCCTTACACTTTTTGACTCCTTAGGGTTCCCTCCTCCCTACTGTTCACACATAGACCAGAGCAGCTGGGGAAAGGACAGCTGCCAACATGTGCTGCACTGGCAGTCAGCCAAAAGTACCAGCATCCCTACTAGCCTGGTGCATACCACTCAGATTCGGGGACTGCTTCATGGACGTGCCAATGAAAAATAAATATGAAAGAAACCCATCAAAGAGAAATGTAGATAAATCAAAGCTCATATTTTAAAAAAAAAGGTTCAAGGCTTGTCTGAATTTGATCTTTACTTCTCAGTGAGGAAATTCAGAATTAAACGGTCTCTACAAAACATAGGCATACAGCATAAGAAAAGATATATTGAAGATAACATTTTAATTAGGCCAGGGACTGGTTTTGATAGCCACCTGTGTCTTAATCCAAAGTGAAACATTAAAACCAGGCACCAATTTATTAGCTCCACTGCCATCTAGCTATTTTCTTGGATGCTGTCTGAGGGTTAAAGTAGTTTTTTTTTTTCTTTATTAAAATCTAGTACCTCATAAATGAAGGGAGAAAGAAATTACAAAAAAAAAGTCAGAGCATCAGAAAATAAGCTTTATATAATCCTTCTGGTTAAAATTGTATCATTTATGGTAGCTATATTATGACAAACTCAAAGAAAATCAAACTTGGGCTTTGGAATCCAATAGACCAAATGCAAATGGAAATCTTGAATCAGGGAATTTAGAAATAAGGTGGGGCAACTAGAGAATGATAACAGGGGAGGGGAGCTGTGCATGCCAAAAGTGATATAAAGTAGTTTTTACTACAATACTTTACTCTGATTTTTCAATAAAATCGTAATAGCTACTGTCTCAAAAGAGTGACATGAATCTATTAATGCAATTGCAAACAGTTGATCTGACGCAAGGTCTGTGCTGTGTAGAAATGTGTGATCTGGGGAGGAGAAATTCCAAGCTTTGGAGTAGATGGGAAAAGGCTTTAAAAGTGTGGAAAAAAATGTAGGGGGGAAAAAAGGATGAACCTTCTTGACCTTTGAGCTATTGCAAGTATAAAAATGAAGTCAACTTATAAAATTAAATTGCATTTTAATCTTAGCTATAACTCTCAGTCTCATAAATAAATAAAGATAAGTATGCTAAAATAAGAAGCTCAGAGACTTTTAGTGACAAATACTTTTACTTGCATTTTTATATCACCTGATTTCCAAATATATTCCTCCTTCTCTCCTTCTTCCCTCACCTCCCCAGAGAGCCATCACTTGTAACAAAGACTCAAAATGAAAATCAGGGAAATGAGCAGTTCAGCAAAACTAACCAACCTATAGGATTATGGATTTAGAGTACAATCTCTTCATTTTACTGCTGAGACTGAGTAAGGCCCAGAGAAGTTAAATGTATTGCCTGAGATCACACAGGTAGCAAATACAGGTCCAGATTTTGAACCTAAGTCCTCTGACTTATAGTCCAGTACCTTTTCCATCTCACCAAGCTGCTTCTACATGAATGGAATCTGATAATACACATAATATTTTGCACATATATTTCTTCCCCTTCCCCCCCATGCAGAGAAGGCAAAGGTGATGCTAAATATTTTCTAAAATATTCCAGTGTAAGGAATTTATAATCTTCTTATTCAGCTTTTCTTTCACAAAGTGACATAAATGTAGCCAATACATTCTATTACATTCAAAATAATAGAGATTTAAATTAAGAAAATTAAGAAGGAAACAGATTGATCAGTGAGTGCATTTTGGGTTTGGTTGAACTGCATAAGATGGACCAGATTCTACCAAGGTTTTTTTCCTCCTTAAAATCAACTCTTCTTCTTTCTGTTTATAATATGTTCTCCTATTGTATTACAAAATAAATGACTAGCATAAAGGGACATCCAATGCCATTGTTTCTGATGCAAAGGTTACTTCTCTCCACCCAATGTTCCAGTGTCACTACTAGGGCAGCAGTAGTAGGGAAAATGTATAAAAATCACAAAGCAGACTTGTGAATCATGTGAAGTGAGAAAAAAAAATAATAAAATTAAACAAGGCCAAAAGTACATTATAATGAATATACCCTAAATGCAAAAAGAAGATGAAAAATAATTCAAGTACAGATCCCTTGAACTCTCCCCAAGATTGAATATTTTAAATGAAGAGGATGGGATATGGTTATCATGGGCCTCTTCTGACATTCGGGCTCTCAATCAACATTGACAGCTGAACACAATCGGCATCAGTTTGAGTTTTGTCACAGTTAACAAACCAAATGGATGCAGATCAAAACACTTTTTTATGTCAGGAACAGAGCTCAGTTGTCAAAAAAGCATTGTGATGAGTGGCCATGGGGAGACATCCCAGCAATAATCAATCACCAATCAGTCATGGAAAGTGCTTATTCTGCTCTTATGTGAGCCTCTTCATTACTTCGTGTGCGCTGATCTCAGGGGGAAGAAGATAAAGGTTTCCTTCAATGAATAAAGCAAGAGTTTCCATGCAGAGACAGATGGGGAGGGGGAACAACTTAAATTACCACAGTCTGTAAGAAGATTTGGGAACCAGTTTTTCTCATTTTTTTTTTGGTGAGGTTATTCAGTTAAAAAAATAAGGCCCTCCTTAATGGGAAGGAGCCATTTAATCTACGACAAAGTGAATTCTTGGAGATTCACAATTCAGTTTTTCCTTCACAAAGTGACATAAATAGAACCAAAGGAGCCAATGACACAGTGAAACATACGCCTCATGGAGAAATAAACGTGGAGGTGTTTAAGTTTTATGGGAGGAAGAAAATAACAATATTAATATTACATTAAAAGATTAATGATATTATTAGTATTAGGTAAAGGCTAGATGGCTAAATAGCAAATAATACACAAATGCCACTGTAAAAACAGAGCACTCACGTGGTTTGAATTTACAGAAGATTTTTTTTTAATAATTCATCTTTCTTGAAATCTGTACATAATGACATTAAATCCCACCAGAAGGGGAAAAATGCCATTTCTTCTCTTCTGGCCATTTCTTTTTAAAGCATAGGCATTATCTTTTCCTTAAGTGCACTGATGGTTGTGTTGGCAGCCCTCTCTCCACCACGAAACCATAGCTGAATGCTCTTGGCCAGCAGTCTGCATGAAGGGACACGATTCGGATTTTGTTTTCATAGTGGAAAATGGGTTTGCCAACATAGCTCCAGTTTATGAAAGGGGGGAGGACAGCTGTATTTGGTTTATAATAAATCTTTCACAAATCAGTAAAAGCAAATAGACAGCACAACTGTAAACCATAAAAGTGGAAAATATTAAACAAGAGGCAGTGAAGTTGTTAAACTTTCCCACAGATGCTGGTGGTTTAAAAAAAAAAAAAAGCCTGGACCCAATACACACATACAACTCCTATGGAAAGTGGTCCAAATAACATTGAAATCACTGCTTATTAGAGGGAAAAATCTCTTAAGGTGACTTCTGCAGCATCAGACTAGAGGTGTCTCCAGCAGCTTCCTGAATGTTAGTGCAGAATAATTACTTGCTTGCCAAAAAAATGACAGGACATTGACCCTGCAGACTTATTGAATTCTCATTGCTTGCCTCCAGGCCATGTCGGGGGTTATTCAATTTTGCCTGAGGAGGACAATCTATTATGAGAGATGAGTCAAGAAGGCATCTTCCCTGATTGCCCACCAAAACCATTACCGCAGCGCAGAGAGGGCATCAGCAGTGAGTGGACAGACAAGACAACACTGATCTCTATTACCTAGGGACAAGATACAATTTACATCACTTGGAGCCATAGGACAGAGGGCAATCAGTCCTGGGAATAAGGCACCCACCCTGGAGTGAGAGGGTATTAACAGCACAAAAGCAACTGAGCTAATTGCTTACGCTGGATATGACCTTTAGCCTTCCAGGATATTAGCTGATTGGTTTGATCTGTAATTATGCAGATAATTCTACATTGGTAAACAGATACCCCTGAATGGAAAAAAAAAAAGCATATAGCTGCTTAAACTATGAAAATACATAGGCTCATTTTTTTTCCTATTTTTTCCAGCCTTGCTTTTTTCTCTTTTAGTATATTCTCATCACTGATGGTTGCCACCAGGAACTTGTTATAAGGCATTTCATGTCAAAACTATACACAAGAAAGGGGCAGATAGGGAATACCAGCCATGGGCTTGCCCACCTCCATTGGACTTTTCCCTGTGGAAAGAATGAAGTAGCCACTTGGCAGTAGGCCTGCCCCCTTCAATGCCTTGGGAAGTTGCATTGTAAAATTGTGATTTGAGGCTCAGTTAGCTCAATAAGCCAATTTCATGGTGCTAATGCTAACATATAACAAAATCAAGTAAGGCTTCCTTTTAGATTTGAATGTTCGTTAAAACCCAAGGATAGGAAGCTTACCACATTAGCTCCTGGTATCCCAACAAGGGTATCCTGCTAAATTGAAAAGTCAATCTGACTTTATGACATTCAACTTGAAATATTTTATTACTGTTTTTTAACAACAAGGATTTAATTGAAGGGATTGCAAAAGTTCTCATTATCTCTGGATCGTGTGAGGTAAGGGTGATGCTGGGATATCCGAGTGTAACTATATGCTCAATTTAGCATAGAAAGATATTTTTTTCTAGTCGATATGTAACAGATCATGTAATTCTGGGAGCACCTATAGTCAAGTAGTGTAATTCTTATAGAAATAATGGTTTCTATTATATGTACAACTTTAAAAGAACGCATGGGAAACTGTCAAATATGAAGAATGACCTTAGCCACCTTGGAACTCTCTAGCTATGCTATTAGGATACTTTGCAGTTGCTGTAACAGGCAAATCACCTTTCATCCTCCCAAGAATACTGATTAATTAGGCCATGAAATGAGGATGATTTGTAAAAGAGCTTTACAAAACAAATGCCTTTTGAGATTTTCTGCTTAGAGTCTACTCTAAAGAAAGCTTGCAACTAAAGAAAATCACATTAAACCACTGACTTAAAGATTTGAACATGTAGCAGAAAGGGTCAAAGTAACCACCAGACCCTCATTTCATGCAACAAAATGGCAGAATCTACCCATTATTTGAAGCGTTGAATCTTGGCTTTCATCCAATCCTTATAGAGATTGGCACACTCTCAGTGCCATAGCAAAAGCCCATGTCTAAATCAGTGCAACTGAATGACTTAAATTTTCATTGGGTAATAAGATGCTAAATGCCCTAATCGTAATTCCCTACTTTATGCAGGGCTTCATGGTTTCAAAGTACTTTCATATACATTACATCATCTGACTCTCACAATAATAAAATATGAAATAAGCAGGGTATGTATTTTTGTCCTTCATTTTGGAGATGCAGAAAGTGAGGCTCAGAGATTTCTAACTGATATTGAACAAGCAGTTAGTAAGGATATGCTAAGCTCAAGGCACTTGCTAACCACTGGTAAGAAGAAAATCAAAAATAAAATGATCTCTGAACTCAAGAGAGGGAAGGGGTAGGAATAAGCATTCATTAAGTGTCTACAGTATGATACTTAGTAGCTGTGTGATCCTGGCCAAGTCATTTTACTTTCCTGTGCCTTGATTTCTTCATCTCTCATCTGGAAAATTAGGAGTCTGAATTTGTCCTTGAAGGCCCCTTCTAGCTCTAGATAGATGATTTTTTTTACATCTTTCCTCTTTTTTTCCCCCATCTATCTGGCTACTATCCAAGCTTACTTGGTTTAAGATCTCGGCCTCCTAATTCATGTTCCTGCTTCAGTCTTTAATCTGGCTTCAATCTACTTTTCCCAGACTTATTTCACATTACTCTCCTTCCCGAAATAATAATCACATTGAAACAGTGTTTTAAAATTTCTAAATTGAATTGAATTTGTTGAATCGAATTGCAGAATGTAAGCCAGTTAAATATGAATGCTTTGCATAATGCCTGGCACGTAATAAGCACTTGATAAATGAAATAGAGGAAGAAGGAGCAAACATTATACTATATTATAGCAGTTATGTGCTGGGTACTATATTAAGTATTTTACTGTATTTAAGTACTTTACAAATATCTCATCTGATCCTAAAAACAGCTTATATTCTGAGAACAGAAAGTCCAGAAGCAGGAAGATGGAGAAGCGGATAAAGTGCCAGGCCTGGAGTTAGGAAGACTCATCTTGGTGAGTTCAAGTCTGGCCTCAGACACTTACTAGCTGCATGATCCTAGGCAAGTCACTTAACTTTGTTTGTCTCCATTTCCTCATATGTATAATGAGCTGGAGAAGGAAATGACAAGTGGGTATGTTTATCAAGAAATCCCCAAACAGAGTAATAAAGAGTGGGACATAAATGAAATGACTGAACACTACTACTACTACTACTACTACTACTACTACTACTACTACTACTACTACTGATGATGATGATGATGATGATGATGATGATAGTAATAGCTAACACTTATATAGGACTTCCATATGTCATACACTGTATAAGTACTTTAAAATTATGATTTCATTTAATCCTCATAACAACTGGGGGGGTAGGTACTATTTTTACCCTCTTTTTACAGAGGAAACCAAGGCTAGTAAATTTCTGAGACTAGATTTGAAATCAGTTCTAATAATGGATACTTACTTCAATATTTTGAGAATCAGTGATTTAATCAGTATTGGGACTCTATACAAATATGTAGGTAATAAATCTCTGCATTAATAAATGGCTTTTACAATTCAATGTGCCCCAGGGGCAGCTAGGTGTGGATAGAGCACCGGCTCTAGATTCAGAAGGACCTGAGTCAAATTCATCTTACACTTACTAGCTGTGTGACCCTGGGCAAGTCACTTAACCCCACTGCCTAGCCAAAAAAAAAAAATCTATGTGCTCCTCCAAAGAAAAGGAACAAAATAAAAAGCAACAACAAAATCAGAAAGAAGAAATAAATAAACAGATAAATGAGTAAACTAATACATGAATGAAAGAATAGATAAATAAGTGAATGAATAAGTACACAAAAATGAATAAATGAGTGGCAAGCACCTTGATGATGATTCATTGTACTTATTGAGGTTGGTCCTCTAACAATAGACATGCAGCTCACCACTGAGTACATGTTTGAAGCTTCTTCTGGTTGACAAGATTTTCTAGAGTTTTAATTTCACTATAATAGCTTTTTAAGAAGGCAAGGCCAGGGCACTTAGGTGACCCAAACATGTAGCACAACTGGGGAATCGGGAGGACCTGATTTGAAATCTGACCTCAGACACTTACTAGTTCTGTAACCCTGAGCAAGTCACTTAACCTTAATTGCCTATAAAAAAAGAAAAATCAAATCAAATTAAAAAAAAAAACATACCCCACATGTATGCACAAAAAAATAAAAAATAAAATAAAAAGAAGCCAAGGACATTTCTATGCTACTATGTAACTTTTATCAAAGTAGGATATTAGTGGAGGTTATAAATATATATTCATGGTTGTTCACGCAATACATTTTCCGTGGGATACTTAGAAGACAGTCATGACATTTTCTCATGTGTAATTCTTTAGAACAACTAATAATTTGGATTTGGTCTGGACCTGTGACAAGAAATAACCACTACTCTTTTAAAAATTTATAATTTATTTATTTTCAACATTCTTTTTTTAAAATATTGAATTCTGAATTCTCTCCTTCCCTTCAGCCCCACTCCCACCTGCTAAGAAGGATGCAAATATAATATCAATTATAGGTAAGAAATCATGAAAAACATATTTCTATTTCGGCCCTGCGACCACCACCCAAATTGTTCTCAAGAATGGTTGGACCAGTTCACAACTACATCAGCAATTCATTAATGTATCTATTTTTCCACATCATCTCTAGCATTTGTGACTTCTGAGAGGTGCGGCAACTATGCTTTTCTGAACATTCTGTTGGTTGCCCTTCAACTTAATCATTTAACTAAGATTGACCTCTCTAAAGTTATAAATCATCTCTTAATTAGCAAATTTAATGACCTTTTCTCAATCTTCATCCTTCTTGATCTCTGATCACTTTCTCTTGGATATCTTGTTTTCTCTGCACTTTAATGACATTACTCTCTTTTATTTCTATTCCTTTTCATCCAATAACTTCTCAGTGTTCTTTGCTGGTTCTTCACCCATGTGATGCCCACTAATCCTGCATGTCCCCCCCAGTTCTGTCCTGGGCCCTCTTCTCTTTTTGTGCTATCTTATATCAGTTGGTGATCTCATCTTCTCCCATGGGTCCAATTATCATATTTGTGCAGATGATTCCTGGATCTATATATCTATCCCCAGGGTCTCTTTTGAGCTATAGTTCCATATCAACAACTACTTTGGGGAAATCTTGAACTGTATGCCCCATAGGTATCTCAAACACAGCATGTCCAAGATACAGTTCCTTATATTCTACCCCACCCAAAATCTAAAACCCTACCCCACCCAAAATCTAAAACCATCCCCTTGTCTGAACTTTGCTATTTTTGTAAAGGGTACTACCACTTTCCCAGTTATCTAAAGTTAAAATTTCAATGTCATTCTCAACTTCTCACTTTCATTCATTCAAGTTATACAACCCACTGCTAAGTCTTGTTTATACCTTTTTATCTGTCATTGCCCTTTTCTCCACTTTCAAAGCCACAACCCCAGTTTAAGTTCTGATCACTTCTTGCTTGCTGTTGTAGTAGACTTGTAATTAGCCCCCCTGCCTCAAGTCTCTCTCTACTCTAATCCATCTTCCAATCATATGGCAAGGTGATTTTTCCAAAGTGTAGGTCTGACCATACTCAGGCCTAGCCCATGCTTAATGAGTTCTGGTATCTCCCTGTGATTTCTAAGATCAAATATAAACTTCAATGAATTTAAAGGTCTTTTTAACCTGCTCCATTGCTAGATTTCTACTTTTTGTACATTTGATTTTCTTCATACCATCTACAATATGGCAACACTGGTCTTCCCACAGTTCCCTAAGTACACCTTTATAGTAGCTGTCTTCCAACCCTGGAAAAATCTGTGGATCCTCTTGGTTTCTTCTAGACTGACCAAATCTCACCTCTGCAGGAGGTCTTTCCTCAGTCCTCTCTCAGATTCTAGTGCTTTTTCCTCTCAGATTACCTGTACTTTACTTTGCATATATCTTATATGTATGTATATAGTTATTTACATCTTGTGTCTTAAGAATCTAAGCTCCTTGAGTACATGGACACACACTCTCTCTCTCTCTCTCTCTCTCTCTCTCTCTCTCTCTCTCTCTCCTTTCTTCATATTTCCAAAACTTAAGACATAATAAGAACTTAACAAATATTTATTGGCTGACTAATGAATTCAGATATGGAATAAGCATGCATATACTACATGCAAAAGGAGTGCTAAACACACATCATTCGGAAGTGTCAATTTGACAAAGCAAATTTAAAACAGGATTCTATAACTTTTAACTACCGTTACAGTCTTCTGGGAGGCTAATATTTAAACCTCATCAGAACATCAAGCAGTTTTTAGGATTTCTTATCTGAAATTTTGCATTTCATTTTGATACTGATCTGTCCAAATGACACTCGGTGCCTATTCACCAATAAAATGGCCAAACTTGGGCCTATCCTCTTGTTAATACCTTTCTCTAATGGAGAAGCTTCCTTGGCAAACAACTGTCTATACACACAGTGGAGCCAGGTTGTCCAGATCTCTCATAATCACATAATCTCCAAACCTGGAAACAATGATCTCTGCATTCATTTTTCTAGGAATAGGAAACAAAAAAAAAAGTAGAAAGGACAGCCAGGGGTCCAAGAACATGCACCTGCTGCTACCTCAGTAATTTAATGCAATGTCTTTTTATTTCAATTAAGTATTTTAATTAATTAATTTTCAGTTTTCAACCTTTGCTTTTTATAAGATTTTGAGTTCTAAATTACTCCCTCCATTGGGAGGGGCAAGGCAATTGGGTTTAAGTGCCTTGCACAGGGTCACACAGCTAGTAAGTGTCAAGTGTCTGAGGCTGGATTTGAACTCAGGTCCCCTTGGCTCCAGGGCCAGTGCGCTATCCACTGCACCATCTGGTAAAGCCATAATGCTTGGGTAGAGAAGGGCCAATATTTAAAGGAATAGTTGAAACACAATCCTTCTACTTCTCACTTACTAGTTAATACTTAACCCTTTGCAATCTTTTGCCTACCCTCCCTACTTTACTTTCTTTCACATATGTGCGTACATGTGTACATTAATTACACATATATTTAATTCTACATATATACATTTGCGTATTTTACACACACACACACAAATGACAAGATGGCTGTGCTAGAGACAGCAAGAACCAGTTTGAAAGAGTCTATCATAAATTTTCAATTAACATTTAAGCTTGAGAAATCAACAAATTCTACGGTGCAGGGTTTCATTTTTGTTGTTTTTTATTGTCTAAAATTAAGAAAATGATGACAAAAATGCTAATAATGTAGATTAAATGTAAAATTGTGTTTTATATACATTTAACATCAATCTTGGTGTTAAACATTTGCCAGCATATCCCTATACACAATATTTGTGAATGTGTGTGTGTTTGTATGTATGTATCATGTGTGTACTTTTACATAAATATACAAAAAGCTTTGATTTAACATTCAGTATTAATACTTGTCAGTGATCCGTTATAAAGTAGAATTAGCACAGTGAAGAAAAAGCATATACTTTCTTATTCCCTCATAATTAAAATATAAAGATACCTTTTGGTATGCTCATCCCCAGCCACTATAAAAAAAAAAAACAAACTAAGTCTTTTGTCTTACAACACTTTTTAAAAATATCATAATCAGAAATTCTGGAGTCTGAGATTAAGAATCAAATATAGGTTCCAAAAATTTGCTCAATTTTATTTCTATAGTCTGTCTCTATCCCTGATCCCCTGCACACTTTCATTGTGCTTTATTTCTTAATGTCTATGAAATAGCTCTATTCTTCAAGAAATTTTGCCTTACTTTCATAAAATTCAATAGAATATAAGGGAAGATTGAAATGATGATTTATTCCAATGTACTCTTGTACTTTGGGCAAATAACAACTCATTTGCCAAAGTGAAGGTAAAAACTTCTCAAAGTTGTATTGACAAACAGAGAAGTATTTTTTTTTACCCATAAAAGATAACAAAATCCTAAGTAATACACAAGTCTTTAGTATTATGATTTTATTTCTTGAATATAATTCCATTATATATTTCTGACACAAGTTCTATTTCAAGGCACTTAAGTATTTTTTTCATCTCTCAGGAAATGAAAGCAATTTATATGATGACCAAAATCATAGCTCTTTTGTATTTTATCTTTTAAGCATCAGTTCTACTATCACTTTAATTCTCTAATGGTACAAAACTTATCCATTTTTGTTTATTTTTATAGTTATCTTTAGTTTTTACATCATCACCATATTTAGCATCATTTATCTAGTACCTACCATGTATCAGGCTAAACATTTTTATAAATATCTCACTTGATAAGCAAACCAACCCTGGGAGATAGGTAATATTAATATGCCCACTGATGAGAAAACTGAAGCAACTTGCCCATGGTTACATAGCTAAATGTCAGAGACTGGATTTGAATTCATGTCTTCCTGATTCCAAGCCTGGTGCTCTATTCATGGTACTTGCTAGCTGTTTCATATAATATCCATTTAAATAAATGTGTATGTATGTATGTATGTATGCATGTATGTATGCATATATAGATAATACACTCATATACACACATATATATACACATACATACATATAATGTTGTATATACATATATTTTGTAATTATGTGCAAATTACTTAGGACATGCAATCATTTTGACATAGTTTCAGTTTGTGACAGTAATGATTATGTGTATACTTCTGCTGATCTCGTTTTCTTTAAGCTAATTACTAGATTTTGTGGTATGTCTATGTTTCATCCCTCTCTCTCTCTCTCTCTCTCTCCATCTGTATGGTTTTTAAAAATGGATACTACTAGGGGCAGAGCCAAGAAGAAGGAATAAGCACTGAGCTCGTTTCTCTAAATATTCCCCTCCAAACAACTTTAAAATAACACCTCAAATCTAAGGATGGAGCAGCAAACCAAAAAAAAAAAAAAAAGGTCAGACTGAGACATTCTTCCAGCCCTAGACAACTTGGAAAGTTGAAAGAGAAATCTGTTACATAGTGGTGGAGGCTACCCCAGAGTCCACATGGATGAAACATCAGTAGTGAGATCAGGTAGTGATAAGTAACAGAAGCTTCCAGAACTCTCAAGACAGAGATGGTAAGGAGAACTGGCACCTAGTCAGAAAGAGATCACAGGAGACCCCTGTGCTAGCACTAGATGCAGGAATAGATGCTGTTTGACAACTCCATTGCTTATACTTACTTCTGGGCCATAGTCCAAGGTCTGAGAGGATCACTTTTGGTTAAGGGGGAGCAGAAGCCCTTAGAAGTCATATCACTTTTGGTCACAAAGGATCAGAAAGCCTGAGAAATAGCATCATTTCTGGTCCAAAAAGATCAGGGACCCTCATGCACAGTATAATCTCCAGTCTTAAGATCAGAGAGGCCCTAAGGAACAGTATCAATTGTAATTCCAATAGATCAGGGGACCTTCCTGGGTTAGGATCAGAATTCAGACAAGGGAGAGCAGATCACATCTTTCCCCTGATCATAGCACCTTCAAAGCACTAAAAATGTCTAACCCTCCAAAAGTAGCCCTGAAAACTTCAGTATAAAAAAGCCTGGATCCAGAGACAGTGCCTCTACTCCCTCCCATGCTGGTAACAGAACCCAACCTGCACAAAATCAAGAAGTAGGGTAAAAAAAAAAAAGAGTAAACATAAAAAGAACCTTATCATTCAAAGATACTGTGGTGGTAATGAAGGTGAAGACACAAACTCAGAATGAGACACTGAAGTCAAAACAACTACCAGCAAAGGCTCAAAGGAAAAAAAAAACATGAATTGGACACAAGCCCAACAAGAGTGCCTGGAATAGTTAAAATGCTTTTCAAAATCAAACAAGAGTGATAAAGGTAAAACTTGGCAAGGAAATGAGAACAAAGGGAAAATGTGAAAAGACAATTAATAGCTTGGTAAGAGAGCCACAAAAGTCACAAAGAAGATAACAACTTAAAAACACAATTGGCTAAATGGAAAATAAGGTGCAAAAATTCACTGTTGAAAATAACTCCTTAAAAAACAGAATTGGAAGGGCAGCTAGGTGGCACAGTAGATAAAGCACTGGCCCTGGTGTCAGGAGGACCTCAGTTCAAATGCAGCCTCAGACACATAACAATTACTAAATGTGTGACTCTGAGCAAGTCACTTAATCCCAATAGCCTCACCAAAAAAAAAAAAACCCAAAAAACACAGAATTGGAGAATGGAGAGGAGCCAAGATGGTGGACCTCTCCCAAATTTTAAAATAATGGTTAAATCAAACTGTACAGTGGAAGGGCCAACTGAAGTTCAGAACAATTTTCCAGCCTGGGACAATCCAAGATGTATTTAAGAAAGTCCATTTCACTGGGATAGTGGTAAGATCTGAGGTACAGTGCAAGCCATACTGCATCAATGCCAACAGCAGACACTGGAGGAGGCTGCAGAAAAAGCAGCAGCATAATTGATCAATCAATAACAAAAAATAACAAAAGTCATTTGATTAACTCAACAGATGCAGAAAAAGCTTTAGACAAAATACAATATTCTTTCCTATTAAAAATATTAGAAAGCATAGGGGTAAATGGAACTTTCCTTAAAATGATAAATAGTATCTATATAAAACTATCAGCAACCATTATCTACAATAGGGTTAAGCTGGAAGAATTCCAAATAAGATCAGGAGAGAAGCAAGGAACCCCATTATCACTACTATGTTCAGTATTTTAGTAGAAATGCTAGCTATAACAATACACAAAAAAAAGAAATTGCAGGAGTCAGAATAGGAAATAAACAAAAACTATCACTTCTTACAGATGATATGATGGTAGACTTGGAGAATCCTAAGGTATTAACTAAAAAAACTAATTTGAACAATTGCCAACTTCAGTAAAGATGAAGGATATAAAATAAACCCACACAAATTTTCAGCATTTCTATTTATTACCAACTACGTCCAACAGCAAGAGACAGAAAGAGAAATTCCATTTCTTCAGACAATATAAAACAGTTGGGAGTCTACCAGACAGGATAAACCAGGAACTATATGAACACAATATTTTTCAACAAATTTTCAAATATTTTCATATGCAAATATATTTCACACAAATAAAGAAAAATCTAAATAATACAACAACCTAATATAATAAAAATGACATTTATACCTATTCTAATTTACTTATCCAATGTGATACCAAACAAACTACCAAAGAATTATTTTATAGAGCTAGAAAGAAGTTATAACAAAATTCATTTGGAAGAACAGCACTTAATAGAAAAATTAAATCTCTAAATATGTACATCACTAAAAGAAATAAAGAGCAGATAAATGGATTGGGCATGCAACTAAAAGAAAACTAGAAAAAGAACAAATTTTTTTTTAATCTCCAATTAAATATCAAAATAGAAATCATGAAAAGCAAAGGAGAGATTAATAAAATTGAAAGAAAAAAACAAAAGCCAAAGAAAAGAAACTTATTAGATAAAACTAGGAACTGGTTTTGTAAAAAAAAAAAAAAAAGTAAAATAAAATAGATGAGCTTTTCATTAATTTTACTTTTTTTAAAAAGAAGAAAACCAAATCACCAGTATCAAGTATGAAAAATGTGAATATAACAGCAATGAAGATGACACAATTATTAGGAATTGTTTTGCCAAATTATATGCCAGTAAAATTGAACATATAAGTGAAATGGATGAATATTTACAAAAATACAAAATCACCAGATTAACAGGAAATAGAATACTTAAATAACTTAACCTTAGGAAAAATATATTGAACAACCATAAATAAGTTCCTTAAGAAAAAAATCCCTAGGAGCAGATGGATTCACTAGTGAATTCTACCAAACATTTAAGGAGCAATTAATCCCAATGCTAAATAAACTATTGGAAAAGTTAAAAAGGAGCCCTAACCATATTCCTTTTTTGAAAAAAAAATATGGTTTTGATACCTAAACCAGGGAAATCAAAAACAGAAAAAAAACTATAGATTATTAATTTGCCTAGTGAATATTGATGCAAAAAAAATTAAATAAAATACTAGCAAGTAGATAAAAGCAATATATCACAAAAATTATACACTACAATCAGCTGAGATTTATACCAGGAATGTAAATCTAGTTAAATATTAGGGAAAATATCAGCATAATTAACATATAAGTAATGAAATTAAGAAAAAAAAATCTAATTGCACCAGTAGATGCACAAAAAGCCTTTGACAAAATACCATGCCCATTCCTATTTAAAAAAAAATTAGAAAGGATAGAATAAATGGATTTTTTCTTAAAAAGATATGTAGTATCTATCTAACACACTAAGTGTAATGGGGATAAATTTGAAGCCTTGAACCTTCCCAACAATATCAAGGATGAAGCAAGGATGTCTATAATCACCACTATCATTCAATATTGTACTAGAAAGTTAGCTATAGCAATAAGGGGGAAAAATGATCGAAGGAATTGAATAGGCGATGAAGAAACAATTGTTCTTTGCAAATAATGTGATAGCATACTTAGAGAATCAACTAAAAAACTAGTTGAAATAATGAACAACTCAGAAAAGTTGCAGGATATAAAATAAACCCACATAAATCATTACTATTTCTATATATTGTTAACAAATTCCAGCAGGAAGAGATAAAAATAAAAATTCCATTTAAATAATTCAGACAAATATAAAATATTTTGGAGTCTACCTGACAAGACAAACCCAGAAACTATATGTACACAATTATCAAGCTCTTTCCACACAAATACATAGCTAAACAACTGGAGGAATATTAATTGCTAATATGTAGTCAACATAGACTACCTAACAAGACATAGAGAGGATCATGGGAAGTAAGAGATAATTTTGATTACATGAAATTTAAAAGCTTTTGCACAAACAATACTAATGAAGCCAAAATTAGAAGGGAAACAGGAGTGGGGTGAGGGCAGGAGTGAGGATTTATAGCATGTTTCTCTAATAAAGCCCTCATTTCTCTAATATA